>NC_051187.1:73524601-74180764 GCF_015220075.1 Falco rusticolus | reverse complement strand
TGCCAGAGGCAAGCTTCATTTTCCTGACCAGCAAGCTAGCGAGTTATCACCAGGGCTCCTGCAAGAGTCCAAAGCGGCCGCTGCTGCAAAGCGGGAAGGAGCATGGCTTCCTCCATGCCCGCTGCTCCGGTCAACCTCCTGCATCACCCGAGTCGTCTGCTCATCCAGATACGCCTTACGCTGACGCATCCGCTCGTCCGTGGCCGTATCTCTGCAGTGGAGGCCCTTCTGCATGGGCTGCGTGGCCAGTATAGCCAGGATGAGGGCGATTGCCGCAGCCATGGCCTAGAGGAGGTGGGAGAAAGGGGGCTGAGCAGGGCTGGGTGGGAGGGAGCGCGGGGCTGGGGGAGCGGGGCAGGAGCCGGCCTGGAGCTGGGGGCCGGTAGGAGAGGGGGTGATGGAGGTGCGAGGGAGCAAGGGCAGGGTTTGTGAGCACTGTACCGGCAGGAGCCGCGGGCCTGTCCCCATAGAGTCTCCCGAGGCCCCATCCCTGCCACAGGACAGCGTCCCATGGAGCCACGGGCACGCGTCCCATCCCCAAAGCCGCTCTGGGCACCTGCCCCCAGCGGGAGCCCCAGCAGCTCTGCCGCAGCCCCGAGGGCGGTACCGTGCCCTGCCCTGAGGGGCTCGCCTCTCGCTCTGGGTTAGAAAGGCCTGGGCATCTGCCCCGTCCCGCACCCAGCCCGGCCTTCCCCTGCATGCTGCACTCACCGAGCGCCGAAGGCAAACTGCAGTGGGGCTGCCTGGTGATGTCCCTGAAGACAGCTCCCATTGTGACACGTCCTTCGGTGATGTCACAGCCGCTCCGGACAGCATCACCACCCAGCAAGCTCCAGCCTTCGTCCCCACCGCCCGACTCAACGGGTCCTGGGCATCGCACCAAGAACAAAGCCAGCCTGGCGGGAGCAAGTCCCCAGGGGCTTCTTGACCAAGCGAGCAGACACCCCCCAAAACTGAAATGAAGACGGGGACTGCAGGTGGATGTCCCTGACTTATGTAGAGAGGTGCAAAGTTTCTGGGCCAGGTGGTCTGACTTCGAGCTGTCTTGATAAGAGGAGCTAGGAGGCCCTTGGGCAATAGATAAAACTCCTCCTCCCTGTGCTCCTCTCAGATTCCTTCTGGCGGGGCAGGACTGAGCCCTGCAGACACTGACGGTAAGCCAAATGCGAATTGTGTCCCTGGGCAGGTGGGAAATAGTCCGGCGGCTCCTGTCTCTGGTTACCAAGTTGCCCCCTGCAAGGGCAAGCGAAGGAGCTGGAGAGGCCACTCCTGGGGACCGCGTCTCTCCGCTCCCCTGAGATATTTCCATGGTTCAGGACAGCCTCTGTACAGCTGCTGCATCGTGCTTCCCAGAAACGTGGCCTGTACTGCATGAGTGCAACGCCTGAGACCCAGACAGCTCAAAAGCTTTCTTAGCATTGCTGAATATCCACCAAGACCGACATGGGTGCCGTGTTTCTGTCTGTTCAGCATGTGCAGGACTGTACATCTGATGGGCCTCCCGTCCAAAGCCTTCTGGAGGTGAAAAGAGGGAGGGAATTGTGCCCCAGAGTCCCTTTCTGTGTCAAGTTTCTTGTTGAGCTGATGGGGACCTGAGGTCCCAAGTGGAGGGAACCTAGAATCATGGAATCATTTAGGTTGGAAAAGACCCTTGGGATCAACAAGTCCAGCCGTAAACCCGACACTGCCATGTCCACCACTAAACCGTGTCCCCAAGTGCCACCTCTACACGTCTTGTAAATACCTCCGGGATGGTGACTCAAGCGCTTCCACTGGGCAGCCTGTTCCAATGCTTGAGCACCCTTCCAGTGAAGAAATTTTCCCCAACAGCCACTGTCATCCTCCCCCGGCACAACCTGCGGCCATTTCCTCTCATCCTGTTGCTTGTTGCTTGAGACAAGAGACCGACACCAGCTTTGCTACCGCTCCTTTCCGGTAGTTGTGGAGAGTGAGAAGGTCCCCGCTGAGCCTCCTTTACTCCAGGCTAAACAACCCCAGTCCCCTCAGCCGCTTCTCGTAAGAATTGTGCTCCGGACCCATCAGCAGCTCCGTTGCCCTCCCCTGGACACGCTCCAGCACCTCTGTGTCTTCCTCGTCCTGAGGGGCCCACCAACACAGCAGCTGGCCATGGATACAGCCAGGAGGCCCTTGGCCTTCCTGGCCACCTGGGCACGCTGCCGGCTCGTATGCAGATGGCCGTTTTCTGCCCCAGGCCCTTTTCTGCTGGGCAGCTTGGCAGCCGCTCTGCCCCCAGCCTGCAGCGCTGCGTGGGGTTGGTGTGACCCCAGCGCAGGCCCCGGCACTGAGCCTTGTTGAAGCGCACACACTTGGCCTCGGGCCATCGCTCCATTCTGCCCAGGTCCCTCTGCAGAGCCTCCTGCCCTCAAGCAGGGCAACAGTCCTGCCCAGTTTGGTGTCACCTGCAACTTACTGAGTGTGCACTCAGTCCCCTCATCCACCTAATTGATAAAGATACATAACAGAGCGGTCCCCAGTACTGAGCCCTGGGGAACACCACTTGTGACCGGCCATCAGCTGGTTTTAATTCCATTTACTACAACTCTTTGGGCTTGGCTGTCCAGCCAGCTTTTCACCCAGAGTAAAAGAGACCCATCCAAGCCATGAGCAGCCAGTTTCTCCAGGAGAATGCTGTAAGAGACAATGCTATGTCAAGGACTTTCCTAAAGCCCAGGTAGACAACATCCACAGGCTTTCCCTCATCCACTATGCGGTCATCTTGTCACAGAAAAAAATCAGGT
Organism: Falco rusticolus; assembly: GCF_015220075.1. Classification (NCBI taxonomy): domain Eukaryota; kingdom Metazoa; phylum Chordata; class Aves; order Falconiformes; family Falconidae; genus Falco; species Falco rusticolus. The sequence continues at coordinate 74,178,005 of NC_051187.1, read as the reverse complement.
CAGCCCAACAGGACCTGCCTTTCATAAGCCCATGCTGGCTGGGCCTGACCTCCCAGTTATCTTGCACGTGCTGCATGGTGCCACTCAAGGCCTGCTCCATAACCTTCCCTAGCACTGAGGTCAGGCTAACAGGCCTGTATTTCCCTGTATTCTATACTTTCTTGCCCTTCTTGTGGGGGTGTCACACTGGCTGACCTCCAGTCTTCTGGGCTTCCCCAGTTTGCCAGGACTGCTGATAAATGATGGAGTGCAGCTTGGTGAGCTCCTCCACCCCTCCTCCTGAGTCTTTATGATTTCCTTCGTGAAGAATGTCCAGCCTTGCTGGACCCCTCTGCCCTTCAGGACTGCCTCCCAAGGGTCTCTGTCAGCCAGGCCCCTAAACAGGCCAAAGTCTGCCCTCCAGAAGTCCAAGGTGGCAGTTCTGCTGACCCCTGCCCTTACTTCTCTGAGAATCAAAACCTCTGTGATTTCATGATCGCCGTGCCCAAGACAGCCTCCAGCCATCACGAAACCCACAAGTCCTTTTCTGTCGCAAAACAACAGGTCCAGCGTAACGCCTTCCCTAGTTGGCCCTCTCACCAGCTGTGTCAGGAAGTCATCTTCCACACACTCCAGGAACCTCCTAGACATCTCTTTGCTCTGTGTGCCTGTGACTGTAGGCAGGCCTCCCAAAGGAATTCAAAGTCGGCACGCATGAGAGACGGTGAGGTGGCCCATGGATGGTTTAGCCCTGCTTTGCCACCCTGTGAGATGGATCGGCTCCCTTGGTGCTGGCCTTTGTGCTTGTAGACGTGACGGTGCTCATGGTGCCTTCATGACACTGATGGGGGGGGCGATGGTGATGGTGTCTATCCCTGTGGTGGGACAGGGCCTCTCCACAGGAAGGCGGGCGTCTGCTCTTGCTGTGCTGCTGAGAGATCAGTGTTCCACAAGAGGCATTTGTGATGGGTGATGAGGGGGGTGCAGAAGGGGACGTGCTGCAGGACACTCCTCCCTCCTGCACCTGCCCTGACTGTGCCTCCAGCTCTCAAGCTGCTGCTCTGCATTGGCTTGTGCCCAGGCCTCCTACGGGTGCAGCAAGCGGAGCATCCATGAGCCCTGCTCCGCGCTCATGGTGCTTGTTCCCTGTGCAGAGGGCTCAGCACTTGGAGACTGTGATGTCCACCTCCCCAGGGGTGGCCCAGGGCAATGCTGTTGGGCTCTCAGGGGTGGGTTTGTCCCAAGTTCATCTGGTGCAACCCCTCTGCTCAATCTGGTGCAATCCCCTCAGGCACCTAGAGCAGGCTGCACAGGACTGTGTCCAGGTGACATTCAAAGGTTGGAGACCCCACAACCTCCCTGGGCAGTCTGTGTGTAGAGCACCCTCAGAGTCAGAATGTGCTTGCTTGTGTTCAGAGGGAAATTCATGCCTTTTCATTTGTGCCCACTGGTTCTCGTGCTGTCAGTGGTCACTGCTGAGAAAGGTCTGGCTCCCTCTCATCCAGCATACACACACAGAGGCACCTTGCCCTTAAAATGGAAGCAGAGCAGAAAACTGCAAGAAGAAAGGGAAAAGGGGTCCGGGGAAGCATTCTGTTTCGGTGCTACTTGCTGACCTCAAAATGCCGCCCCGCTGCCTCTGCATCTGAGGATGGCAGCAACCTGCTACCCGCCCGCCGTGCCCACAGCAAAGTGTTGCACAGACACTCACAGACAGACGGCTGGTTAAACAAACTAATTTATTGTCATGGTTTACATATGTAAGGTCCCAGAGGGGATCAGCTCTTTCCAACAGGATGGGTGGTCCCATGCTGTTACAGGTGATAACGGGATCCTCAGCTGCAGTGGCATCTCCAGCTGGACCGGCGGACATTCCCAACACGCCGGTGATGCTGAGCTCCCCTCGGGCGGTGTCTGTCCGTGCCCAGCTTGCTCAGAGCTGCGGCACGCACTCCCCAGGCAGTCTCTGGGGTGAGCAGATTGTCTGTGCCAGTGTCCACAGTTGTCCCTTCGGGCCCCACCGTTGAGAGATGAGAGGAGATCCTCAGGGTCGCAGGCACGGGTGGAAAAGCCTGTGTCCACCAGGATACAGGTGCAGAGCTGCAGACCTCTGAGGTGGGAACCTTCCTGCTGGGTGCGCCTTGCCATGTACCTGCAAGCAACATCTCTGACAGCAGTGTGGCTCTCTGGCCGTTGGTGGATCTCGGCAGCTGGTCCTCGGGGTGGTGGAGAAAGCACAGTGTGTCTCCCAGCAGCTGCTGCCTCAAGCACACGCACTCCAGCCCCACATGGATGCTGGGCTGCTCTTCTGGCAGCTGCCCCGTGGTGTCCAGCTCCAGGGTGAAAAGAGTGCCCGGGGGGTGGCCACAGGAGCACAGGCAGGCGGTAGGTGATGCTGTTCCGTGCACACTCCAGGTTTCACGGGCACCCTCCTCCCCCAGTGGCTGGGTACTGGCTCTGGCATGAAACTCCTCTTGCACAGTATCTGGCAGACCTTAAGGAGGTCACCCGCCAGCTTCCTTCGGGGCCCTCGCACGTGTCAGGCAGGTCCTGCATTGGCGGTGGGGTGGGCCACAGCCATAGAGCTGACACCGCTGTGTGCACCATGGAGGTCTTCCTCCTCCCTGTCATCCTCCTTTCTGTCCTGGCTCACTGCTGCTGCCAGAGGCAAGCTTCATTTTCCTGACCAGCAAGCTAGCGAGTATCACCAGGGCTCCTGCAAGAGTCCAAAGCGGCCGCTGCTGCAAAGCGGGAAGGAGCATGGCTTCCTCCATGCCGCTGCTCCGGTCACCTCCTGCATCACCCGAGTCGTCTGCTCATCCAGATACGCCTTACGCTGACGCAATCCGCTCGTCCGTGGCCGTATCTCTGCAGTGGAAGGCCCTTCTGCATGGGCTGCAGTGGCCAGTATAGCCAGGATGAGGGCGATTGCCGCAGCCATGGCCTAGAGGAGGTGGGAGAAAAGGGGGCTGAGCAGGGCTGGGTGGGAGGGAGCGCGGGGCTGGGGGAGCGGGTGCAGGAGCCGGCTGGAGCTGGGGGCCGGTAGGAGAGGGGGTGATGGAGGTGCGAGGGAGCAAGGGCAGGGTTTGTGAGCACTGTACCGGCAGGAGCCGCGGGCTGTCCCCATAGAGTCTCCCGAGGCCCCATCCCTGCCACAGGACAGCGTCCCATGGAGCCACGGGCACGCGTCCCATCCCCAAAGCCGCTCTGGGCACCTGCCCCCAGCGGGAGCCCCCAGCAGCTCTGCCGCCAGCCCCGAGGGTGGTACCGTGCCCTGCCCTGAGGGGCTCGCCTCTCGCTCTGGGTTAGAAAGGCCCTGGGCATCTGCCCCGTCCCCGCAACCCAGCCCGGCCTTCCCCCTGCATGCTGCACTCACCGAGCGCCGAAGGCAAACTGCAGTGGGGCTGCCTGGTGATGTCCCTGAAGACAGCTCCCATTGTGACACGTCCTCGGTGATGTCACAGCCGCCCGGACAGCATCACCCACCCAGCAAGCTCCAGCCTTCGTCCCCACCGCCCGACTCAACGGGTCCTGGGCATCGCACCAAGAACAAAGCAGCCTGGCGGGAGCAAGTCCCCAGGGGCTTCTTGACCAAGCGAGCAGACACCCCCCAAAACTGAAATGAAGACGGGGACTGCAGGTGGATGTCCCTGACTTATGTAGAGAGGTGCAAAGTTTTCTGGGCCAGGTGGTCTGACTCGAGCTGTCTTGATAAGAGGAGCTAGGAGCCCTTGGGCAATAGATAAACACTCCTCCTCCCTGTGCTCCTCTCAGATTCCTTCTGGCGGGGCAGGACTGAGCCCTGCAGACACTGACGGTTAAGCCAAATGCGAATTGTGTCCCTGGTGCAGGTGGGAAAGATCCGGCGGCTCCTGTCTCTGGTTACCAAGTTGCCCCTGCAAGGGCAAGCAGAAGGAGCTGGAGAGGCCACTCTGGGGACCGCGTCTCTCCGCTCCCCTGAGATATTTCCATGGTTCAGGACAGCCCTCTGTACAGCGTGCTGCATCTTGCTTCCCAGAAACGTGGCCTGTACTGCATGAGTGCACGCCCTGAGACCCAGACAGCTCAAAAGCTTTCTTTAGCATTGCTGAATATCCACCAAGACCGACATGGGTGCCGTGTTTCTGTCTGTTCAGCATGTGCAGGACTGTACATCTGATGGGCCTCCCGTCCAAAGCCTTCTGGAGGTGAAAAGAGGGAGGGGAATTGTGCCCCAGAGTCCCTTTCTGTGTCAAGTTTCTTGTTGAGCTGATGGGGACTGAGGTCCCAAGTGGAGGGAACCTAGAATCATGGAATCATTTAGGTTGGAAAAGACCCTTGGGATCAACAAGTCCAGCCGTAAACCCGACACTGCCATGTCCACCACTAAACCGTGTCCCCCAAGTGCCACCTCTACACGTCTTGTAAATACCTCCGGGATGGTGACTCAAGCGCTTCCACTGGGCAGCCTGTTCCAATGCTTGAGCACCCTTCCAGTGAAGAAATTTTCCCAACAGCCACTGTCATCCTCCCCCGGCACAACCTGAGGCCATTTCCTCTCATCCTGTTGCTTGTTGCTTGAGACAAGAGACCGACACCAGCTTTGCTACCGCCTCCTTTCCGGTAGTTGTGGAGAGTGAGAAGGTCCCCGCTGAGCCTCCTTTACTCCAGGCTAAACAAACCCCAGTCCCCTCAGCCGCTTCTCGTAAGAATTGTGCTCCGGACCCATCAGCAGCTCCGTTGCCCTCCCCTGGACACGCTCCGCACCTCTGTGTCTTCCTCGTCCTGAGGGGCCCACAGGTGAACACCGTAGTCGAGGCGCAGCCTCACCAGTGCCAAGTACAGGGAGATGGTCGCTGCCCTGGTCCTGCTGGGCACACGGTTTTGGATACAAGCCAGGATGCCCTTGGCCTTCCTGGCCACCTGGGCACGCTGCCGGCTCGTATGCAGATGGCCGTTTTCTGCCCCAGGCCCTTTTCTGCTGGCAGCTTGGCAGCCGCTCTGCCCCCAGCCTGCAGCGCTGCGTGGGGGTTGGTGTGACCCCAGCGCAGGCCCCGGCACTGAGCCTTGTTGAAGCGCACACAACTTGGCCTCGGGACCATCGCTCCATTCTGCCCAGGTCCCTCTGCAGAGCCTCCTGCCCTCAGCAGGGCAACAGTCCTGCCCAGTTTGGTGTCACCTGCAACTTACTGGAGTGTGCACTCAGTCCCCTCATCCACCTACTTGATAAAGATACATAACAGAGCGGTCCCCAGTACTGAGCCCTGGGGAAACACCAACTTGTGACCGGCCATCAGCTGGTTTTAATTCCATTTACTACAACTCTTTGGGCTTGGCTGTCCAGCAGCTTTTCACCCAGAGTAAAAGAGACCCATCCAAGCCATGAGCAGCCAGTTTCTCCAGGAGAATGCTGTAAGAGACCAATGCTAGTCAAGGACTTTCCTAAAGCCCAGGTAGACAACATCCACCAGGCTTTCCCTCATCCACTATGCGGGTCATCTTGTCACAGAAAAAAATCAGGTCAGCCCAACAGGACCTGCCTTTCATAAGCCCATGCTGGCTGGGCCTGACCTCCCAGTTATCTTGCACGTGCTGCATGGTGCCACTCAAGGCCTGCTCCATACCTTCCCTAGCACTGAGGTCAGGCTAACAGGCCTGTATTTCCCTGTATTCTATACTTTCTTGCCCTTCTTGTGGATGGGTGTCACACTGGCTGACCTCCAGTCTTCTGGGGCTTCCCAGTTTGCCAGGACTGCTGATAAATGATGGAGTGCAGCTTGGTGAGCTCCTCCACCCCTCCTCCTGAGTCTTTATGATTTCCTTCGTGAAGAATGTCCAGCCTTGCTGGACCCCTCTGCCCTTCAGGACTGCCTCCCAAGGGTCTCTGTCAGCCAGGCCCCTAAACAGGCCAAAGTCTGCCCTCCGAAGTCCAAGGTGGCAGTTCTGCTGACCCCTGCCCTTACTTCTCTTGAGAATCAAAACCTCTGTGATTTCATGATCGCCGTGCCCAGACAAGCCTCCAGCCATCACGAAACCCACAAGTCCCTTTTCTGTCGCAAAACAACAGGTCCAGCGTACCGGCTCTCCCTAGTTGGCCCTCTCACCAGCTGTGTCAGGAAGTCATCTTCCCACACTCCAGGAACCTCCTAGACATCTCTTTGCTCTGTGTGCCTGTGACGGTAGGCAGGCCTCCCAAAGGAATTCAAAGTCGGCACGCATGAGAGACGGTGAGGTGGCCCATGGATGGTTTAGCCCTGCTTTGCCACCCTGTGAGATGGATCGGCTCCCTTGGTGCTGGCCTTTGTGCTTGTAGACGTGACGGTGCTCATGGTGCCTTCATGACATGATGGGGGGGGCGATGGTGATGGTGTCTATCCCTGTGGTGGGACAGGGCCTCTCCACAGGAAGGCGGGCGTCTGCTCTTGCTGTGCTGCTGAGAGATCAGTGTTCCACAAGAGGCATTTGTGATGGTGATGAGGGGGTGCAGAAGGGGACGTGCTGCAGGACACTCCTCCCTCCTGCAACCTGCCCTGACTGTGCCTCCAGCTCTCAAGCTGCTGCTCTGCATTGGCTTGTGCCCAGGCCTCCTACGGGTGCAGCAAGCGGAGCATCCAGAGCCCTGCTCCGCGCTCATGGTGCTTGTTCCCTGTGCAGAGGGCTCAGCACTTGGAGACTGTGATGTCCACCTCCCCAGGGGTGGCCCCAGGGCAATGCTGTTGGGCTCTCAGGGGTGGGTTGTCCCAAGTTCATCTGGTGCAACCCCTCTGCTCAATCTGGTGCAATCCCCTCAGGCACCTAGAGCAGGCTGCACAGGACTGTGTCCAGGTGACATTCAAAGGTTGGAGACCCCACAACCTCCCTGGGCAGTCTGTGTGTTAGAGCACCCTCAGAGTCAGAATGTGCTTGCTTGTGTTCAGAGGGAAATTCATGCCTTTTCATTTGTGCCCACTGGTTCTCGTGCTGTCAGTGGTCACTGCTGAGAAAGGTCTGGCTCCCTCTCATCCAGCATACACACACAGAGGCACCTTGCCCTTAAAATGGAAGCAGAGCAGAAAACTGCAAGAAGAAAGGGAAAAGGGGTCAGGGGAAGCATTCTGTTTCGGTGCTACTTGCTGACCTCAAAATGCCGCCCCGCTGCCTCTGCATCTGAGGAGGCAGCAACCTGCTACCCGCCCGCGTGCCCCAGCAAAGTGTTGCACAGACACTCACAGACAGACGGCTGGTTTAAAACAAACTAATTTATTGTCATGTTTACATCATGTAAAGGTCCCAGAGGGGATCAGCTCTTTCCAACAGGATGGGTGGGTCCCATGCTGTTACAGGTGATAACGGGATCCTCAGCTGCAGTGGCATCTCCAGCTGGACCGGCGGACATTCCCCACACGCCGGTGATGCTGAGCTCCCCTCGGGCGGTGTCATGTCCGTGCCCAGCTTGCTCAGAGCTGCGGCACGCACTCCCCAGGCAGTCTCTGGGGTGAGCAGATTGTCTGTGCCAGTGTCCACAGTTGTCCCTCGGGCCCCACCGTTGAGAGATGAGAGGAGATCCTCAGGGTCGCAGGCACGGGTGGAAAAGCCTGTGTCCACCAGGATACAGGTGCAGAGCTGCAGACCTCTGAGGTGGGAACCTTCCTGCTGGGTGCGCCTTGCCATGTACCTGCAAAGCAACATCTCGACAGCAGTGTGGCTCTCTGGCCGTTGGTGGATCTCGGCAGCTGGTCCTCGGGGGTGGTGGAGAAAGCACAGTGTGTCTCCCAGCAGCTGCTGCCTCAAGCACACGCACTCCAGCCCCACATGGATGCTGGGCTGCTCTTCTGGCAGCTGCCCCGTGGTGTCCAGCTCCAGGGTGAAAGAGTGCCCGGGGGGTGGCCACAGGAGCACAGGCAGGCGGTAGGTGATGCTGTTCCCGTGCACACTCCAGGTTTCACGGGCACCCTCCTCCCCAGTGGCTGGGTACGGCTCTGGCATGAAACTCCTCTTGCACAGTATCTGGCAGACCTTAAGGAGGTCACCCGCCAGCTCCTTCGGGGCCTCGCACGTGTCAGGCAGGTCCTGCATTGGCGGTGGGGTGGGCACAGCCATAGAGCTGACACCGCTGTGTGCACCATGGAGGTCTTCCTCCTCCCTGTCATCCTCCTTTCTGTCCTGCTCACTGCGGCTGCCAGAGGCAAGCTTCATTTTCCTGACCAGCAAGCTAGCGAGTATCACCAGGGCTCCTGCAAGAGTCCAAAGCGGCCGCTGCTGCAAAGCGGGAAGGAGCATGGCTTCCTCCATGCCGCTGCTCCGGTCAACCTCCTGCATCACCCGAGTCGTCTGCTCATCCAGATACGCCTTACGCTGACGCATCCGCTCGTCCGTGGCCGTTATCTCTGCAGTGGAGGCCCTTCTGCATGGGCTGCGTGGCCAGTATAGCCAGGATGAGGGCGATTGCCGCAGCCATGGCCTAGAGGAGGTGGGAGAAAAGGGGGCTGAGCAGGGCTGGGTGGGAGGGAGCGCGGGGCTGGGGGAGCGGGGCAGGAGCGGCTGGAGCTGGGGGCCGGTAGGAGAGGGGGGTGATGGAGGTGCGAGGGAGCAAGGGCAGGGTTTGTGAGCACTGTACCGGCGGGAGCTGCGGGCTGTCCTCATAGAGTCTCCCGAGGCCCCATCCCTGCCACAGGACAGCGTCCCATGGAGCCACGGGCACGCGTCCCATCCCCAAAGCCGCTCTGGGCACCTGCCCCCAGCGGGAGCCCCCAGCAGCTCTGCCGCAGCCCCGAGGGCGGTACCGTGCCCTGCCCTGAGGGGCTCGCCTCTCGCTCTGGGTTAGAAAGGCCCCTGGGCATCTGCCCCGTCCCGCACCCAGCCCGGCCTTCCCCCTGCATGCTGCACTCACCGAGCGCCGAAGGCAAACTGCAGTGGGGCTGCCTGGTGATGTCCCTGAAGACAGCTCCCATTGTGACACGTCCTCGGTGATGTCACAGCCGCCCGGACAGCATCACCCACCCAGCAAGCTCCAGCCTTCGTCCCCACCGCCCGACTCAACGGGTCCTGGGCATCGCACCAAGAACAAAGCAGCCTGGCGGGAGCAAGTCCCCAGGGGCTTCTTGACCAAGCGAGCAGACACCCCCCAAAACTGAAATGAAGACGGGGACTGCAGGTGGATGTCCCTGACTTATGTAGAGAGGTGCAAAGTTTTCTGGGCCAGGTGGTCTGACTTCGAGCTGTCTTGATAAGAGGAGCTAGGAGCCCTTGGGCAATAGATAAAACTCCTCCTCCCTGTGCTCCTCTCAGATTCCTTCTGGCGGGGCAGGACTGAGCCCTGCAGACACTGACGGTTAAGCCAAATGCGAATTGTGTCCCTGGTGCAGGTGGGAAAGATCCGGCGGCTCCTGTCTCTGGTTACCAAGTTGCCCCCTGCAAGGGCAAGCGAAGGAGCTGGAGAGGCCACTCTGGGGACCGCGTCTCTCCGCTCCCCTGAGATATTTCCATGGTTCAGGACAGCCCTCTGTACAGCATGCTGCATCGTGCTTCCCAGAAACGTGGCCTGTACTGCATGAGTGCACGCCCTGAGACCCAGACAGCTCAAAAGCTTTCTTTAGCATTGCTGAATATCCACCAAGACCGACATGGGTGCCGTGTTTCTGTCTGTTCAGCATGTGCAGGACTGTACATCTGATGGGCCTCCCGTCCAAAGCCTTCTGGAGGTGAAAAGAGGGAGGGAATTGTGCCCCAGAGTCCCTTTCTGTGTCAGTTTCTTGTTGAGCTGATGGGGACCTGAGGTCCCAAGTGGAGGGAACCTAGAATCATGGAATCATTTAGGTTGGAAAAGACCCTTGGGATCACAAGTCCAGCCGTAAACCCGACACTGCCATGTCCACCACTAAACCGTGTCCCCAAGTGCCACCTCTACACGTCTTGTAAATACCTCCGGGATGGTGACTCAAGCGCTTCCACTGGGCAGCCTGTTCCAATGCTTGAGCACCCTTCAGTGAAGAAATTTTCCCCAACAGCCACTGTCATCCTCCCCCGGCACAACCTGCGGCCATTTCCTCTCATCCTGTTGCTTGTTGCTTGAGACAAGAGACCGACACCAGCTTTGCTACCGCCTCCTTTCCGGTAGTTGTGGAGAGTGAGAAGGTCCCCGCTGAGCCTCCTTTACTCCAGGCCTAAACAACCCCAGTCCCCCTCAGCGCTTCTCGTAAGAATTGTGCTCCGGACCCATCAGCAGCTCCGTTGCCCTCCCCTGGACACGCTCCAGCACCTCTGTGTCTTCCTCGTCCTGAGGGGCCCACAGGTGAACACCGTAGTCGAGGCGCAGCCTCACCAGTGCCAAGTACAGGGAGATGGTCGCTGCCCTGGTCCTGCTGGGCACACGGTTTTGGATACAAGCCAGGATGCCCTTGGCCTTCCTGGCCACCTGGGCACGCTGCCGGCTCGTATGCAGATGGCCGTTTTCTGCCCCAGGCCCTTTTCTGCTGGGCAGCTTGGCAGCCGCTCTGCCCCAGCCTGCAGCGCTGCGTGGGGTTGGTGTGACCCCAGCGCAGGCCCCGGCACTGAGCCTTGTTGAAGCGCACACACTTGGCCTCGGGCCATCGCTCCATTCTGCCCAGGTCCCTCTGCAGAGCCTCCTGCCCTCAAGCAGGGCAACAGTCCTGCCCAGTTTGGTGTCACCTGCAACTTACTGAGTGTGCACTCAGTCCCCTCATCCACCTAATTGATAAAGATACATAACAGAGCGGTCCCCAGTACTGAGCCCTGGGGAACACCACTTGTGACCGGCCATCAGCTGGTTTTAATTCCATTTACTACAACTCTTTGGGCTTGGCTGTCCAGCCAGCTTTTCACCCAGAGTAAAAGAGACCCATCCAAGCCATGAGCAGCCAGTTTCTCCAGGAGAATGCTGTAAGAGACAATGCTATGTCAAGGACTTTCCTAAAGCCCAGGTAGACAACATCCACAGGCTTTCCCTCATCCACTATGCGGGTCATCTTGTCACAGAAAAAAATCAGGTCAGCCCAACAGGACCTGCCTTTCATAAGCCCATGCTGGCTGGGCCTGACCTCCCAGTTATCTTGCACGTGCTGCATGGTGCCACTCAAGGCCTGCTCCATAACCTTCCCTAGCACTGAGGTCAGGCTAACAGGCCTGTATTTCCCTGTATTCTATACTTTCTTGCCCTTCTTGTGGATGGGTGTCACACTGGCTGACCTCCAGTCTTCTGGGGCTTCCCCAGTTTGCCAGGACTGCTGATAAATGATGGAGTGCAGCTTGGTGAGCTCCTCCACCCCTCCTCCTGAGTCTTTATGATTTCCTTCGTGAAGAATGTCCAGCCTTGCTGGACCCCTCTGCCCTTCAGGACTGCCTCCCAAGGGTCTCTGTCAGCCAGGCCCCTAAACAGGCCAAAGTCTGCCCTCCAGAAGTCCAAGGTGGCAGTTCTGCTGACCCCTGCCCTTACTTCTCTGAGAATCAAAACCTCTGTGATTTTCATGATCGCCGTGCCCAAGACAGCCTCCAGCCATCACGAAACCCACAAGTCCTTTTCTGTCGCAAAACAACAGGTCCAGCGTAACGCCTTCCCTAGTTGGCCCTCTCACCAGCTGTGTCAGGAAGTCATCTTCCACACACTCCAGGAACCTCCTAGACATCTCTTTGCTCTGTGTGCCTGTGACTGTAGGCAGGCCTCCCAAAGGAATTCAAAGTCGGCACGCATGAGAGACGGTGAGGTGGCCCATGGATGGTTTAGCCCTGCTTTGCCACCCTGTGAGATGGATCGGCTCCCTTGGTGCTGGCCTTTGTGCTTGTAGACGTGACGGTGCTCATGGTGCCTTCATGACACTGATGGGGGGGGCGATGGTGATGGTGTCTATCCCTGTGGTGGGACAGGGCCTCTCCACAGGAAGGCGGGCGTCTGCTCTTGCTGTGCTGCTGAGAGATCAGTGTTCCACAAGAGGCATTTGTGATGGGTGATGAGGGGGTGCAGAAGGGGTACGTGCTGCAGGACACTCCTCCCTCCTGCACCTGCCCTGACTGTGCCTCCAGCTCTCAAGCTGCTGCTCTGCATTGGCTTGTGCCCAGGCCTCCTACGGGTGCAGCAAGCGGAGCATCCAGAGCCCTGCTCCGCGCTCATGGTGCTTGTTCCCTGTGCAGAGGGCTCAGCACTTGGAGACTGTGATGTCCACCTCCCCAGGGGTGGCCCCAGGGCAATGCTGTTGGGCTCTCAGGGGTGGGTTTGTCCCAAGTTCATCTGGTGCAACCCCTCTGCTCAATCTGGTGCAATCCCCTCAGGCACCTAGAGCAGGCTGCACAGGACTGTGTCCAGGTGACATTCAAAGGTTGGAGACCCCACAACCTCCCTGGGCAGTCTGTGTGTTAGAGCACCCTCAGAGTCAGAATGTGCTTGCTTGTGTTCAGAGGGAAATTCATGCCTTTTCATTTGTGCCCACTGGTTCTCGTGCTGTCAGTGGTCACTGCTGAGAAAGGTCTGGCTCCCTCTCATCCAGCATACACACACAGAGGCACCTTGCCCTTAAAATGGAAGCAGAGCAGAAAACTGCAAGAAGAAAGGGAAAAGGGGTCAGGGGAAGCATTCTGTTTCGGTGCTACTTGCTGACCTCAAAATGCCGCCCCGCTGCCTCTGCATCTGAGGAGGCAGCAACCTGCTACCCGCCCGCGTGCCCCAGCAAAGTGTTTGCACAGACACTCACAGACAGACGGCTGGTTAAAACAAACTAATTTATTGTCATGTTACATCATGTAAAGGTCCCAGAGGGGATCAGCTCTTTCCAACAGGATGGGTGGTCCCATGCTGTTACAGGTGATAACGGGATCCTCAGCTGCAGTGGCATCTCCAGCTGGACCGGCGGACATTCCCCACACGCCGGTGATGCTGAGCTCCCCTCGGGCGGTGTCATGTCCGTGCCCAGCTTGCTCAGAGCTGCGGCACGCACTCCCCAGGCAGTCTCTGGGGTGAGCAGATTGTCTGTGCCAGTGTCCACAGTTGTCCCTCGGGCCCCACCGTTGAGAGATGAGAGGAGATCCTCAGGGTCGCAGGCACGGGTGGAAAAGCCTGTGTCCACCAGGATACAGGTGCAGAGCTGCAGACCTCTGAGGTGGGAACCTTCCTGCTGGGTGCGCCTTGCCATGTACCTGCAAAGCAACATCTCGACAGCAGTGTGGCTCTCTGGCCGTTGGTGGATCTCGGCAGCTGGTCCTCGGGGTGGTGGAGAAAGCACAGTGTGTCTCCCAGCAGCTGCTGCCTCAAGCACACGCACTCCAGCCCCACATGGATGCGGGGCTGCTCTTCTGGCAGCTGCCCCGTGGTGTCCAGCTCCAGGGTGAAAGAGTGCCCGGGGGGTGGCCACAGGAGCACAGGCAGGCGGTAGGTGATGCTGTTCCCGTGCACACTCCAGGTTTCACGGGCACCCTCCTCCCAGTGGCTGGGTACGGCTCTGGCATGAAACTCCTCTTGCACAGTATCTGGCAGACCTTAAGGAGGTCACCCGCCAGCTCCTTCGGGGCCTCGCACGTGTCAGGCAGGTCCTGCATTGGCGGTGGGGTGGGCACAGCCATAGAGCTGACACCGCTGTGTGCACCATGGAGGTCTTCCTCCTCCCTGTCATCCTCCTTTCTGTCCTGCTCACTGCTGCTGCCAGAGGCAAGCTTCATTTTCCTGACCAGCAAGCTAGCGAGTATCACCAGGGCTCCTGCAAGAGTCCAAAGCGGCCGCTGCTGCAAAGCGGGAAGGAGCATGGCTTCCTCCATGCCGCTGCTCCGGTCAACCTCCTGCATCACCCGAGTCGTCTGCTCATCCAGATACGCCTTACGCTGACGCATCCGCTCGTCCGTGGCCGTATCTCTGCAGTGGAGGCCCTTCTGCATGGGCTGCGTGGCCAGTATAGCCAGGATGAGGGCGATTGCCGCAGCCATGGCCTAGAGGAGGTGGGAGAAAAGGGGGCTGAGCAGGGCTGGGTGGGAGGGAGCGCGGGGCTGGGGGAGCGGGGCAGGAGCCGGCTGGAGCTGGGGGCCGGTAGGAGAGGGGGTGATGGAGGTGCGAGGGAGCAAGGGCAGGGTTTGTGAGCACTGTACCGGCGGGAGCCGCGGGCTGTCCCCATAGAGTCTCCCGAGGCCCCATCCCTGCCACAGGACAGCGTCCCATGGAGCCACGGGCACGCGTCCCATCCCCAAAGCCGCTCTGGGCACCTGCCCCCAGCGGGAGCCCCCAGCAGCTCTGCCCCAGCCCCGAGGGTGGTACTGTGCCCTGCCCTGAGGGGCTCGCCTCTCGCTCTGGGTTAGAAAGGCCCTGGGCATCTGCCCCGTCCCGCACCCAGCCCGGCCTTCCCCCTGCATGCTGCACTTACCGAGCGCCGAAGGCAAACTGCAGTGGGGCTGCCTGGTGATGTCCCTGAAGACAGCTCCCATTGTGACACGTCCTCGGTGATGTCACAGCCGCCTGGACAGCATCACCCACCCAGCAAGCTCCAGCCTTCGTCCCCACCGCCCGACTCAACGGGTCCTGGGCATCGCACCAAGAACAAAGCAGCCTGGCGGGAGCAAGTCCCCAGGGGCTTCTTGACCAAGCGAGCAGACACCCCCCAAAACTGAAATGAAGACGGGGACTGCAGGTGGATGTCCCTGACTTATGTAGAGAGGTGCAAAGTTTTCTGGGCCAGGTGGTCTGACTTCGAGCTGTCTTGATAAGAGGAGCTAGGAGCCCTTGGGCAATAGATAAAACTCCTCCTCTCTGTGCTCCTCTCGGATTCCTTCTGGCGGGGCAGGACTGAGCCCTGCAGACACTGACGGTTAAGCCAAATGCGAATTGTGTCCCTGGTGCAGGTGGGAAAGATCCGGCGGCTCCTGTCTCTGGTTACCAAGTTGCCCCCTGCAAGGGCAAGCGAAGGAGCTGGAGAGGCCACTCTGGGGACCGCGTCTCTCCGCTCCCCTGAGATATTTCCATGGTTCAGGACAGCCCTCTGTACAGCGTGCTGCATCTTGCTTCCCAGAAACGTGGCCTGTACTGCATGAGTGCACGCCCTGAGACCCAGACAGCTCAAAAGCTTTCTTTAGCATTGCTGAATATCCACCAAGACCAACATGGGTGCCGTGTTTCTGTCTGTTCAGCATGTGCAGGACTGTACATCTGATGGGCCTCCCGTCCAAAGCCTTCTGGAGGTGAAAAGAGGGAGGGAATTGTGCCCCAGAGTCCCTTTCTGTGTCAAGTTTCTCGTTGAGCTGATGGGGACCTGAGGTCCCAAGTGGAGGGAACCTAGAATCATGGAATCATTTAGGTTGGAAAAGACCCTTGGGATCAACAAGTCCAGCCGTAAACCCGACACTGCCATGTCCACCACTAAACCGTGTCCCCAAGTGCCACCTCTACACGTCTTGTAAATACCTCCGGGATGGTGACTCAAGCGCTTCCACTGGGCAGCCTGTTCCAATGCTTGAGCACCCTTCCAGTGAAGAAATTTTCCCCAACAGCCACTGTCATCCTCCCCCGGCACAACCTGAGGCCATTTCCTCTCATCCTGTTGCTTGTTGCTTGAGACAAGAGACCGACACCAGCTTTGCTACAGCCTCCTTTCCGGTAGTTGTGGAGAGTGAGAAGGTCCCCGCTGAGCCTCCTTTACTCCAGGCTAAACAACCCCAGTCCCCTCAGCCGCTTCTCGTAAGAATTGTGCTCCGGACCCATCAGCAGCTCCGTTGCCCTCCCCTGGACACGCTCCAGCACCTCTGTGTCTTCCTCGTCCTGAGGGGCCCACAGGTGAACACCGTAGTCGAGGCGCAGCCTCACCAGTGCCAAGTACAGGGAGATGGTCGCTGCCCTGGTCCTGCTGGGCACACGGTTTTGGATACAAGCCAGGATGCCCTTGGCCTTCCTGGCCACCTGGGCACGCTGCCGGCTCGTATGCAGATGGCCGTTTTCTGCCCCAGGCCCTTTTCTGCTGGGCAGCTTGGCAGCCGCTCTGCCCCCAGCCTGCAGCGCTGCGTGGGGTTGGTGTGACCCCAGCGCAGGCCCCGGCACTGAGCCTTGTTGAAGCGCACACACTTGGCCTCGGGCCATCGCTCCATTCTGCCCAGGTCCCTCTGCAGAGCCTCCTGCCCTCAAGCAGGGCAACAGTCCTGCCCAGTTTGGTGTCACCTGCAACTTACTGAGTGTGCACTCAGTCCCCTCATCCACCTAATTGATAAAGATACATAACAGAGCGGTCCCCAGTACTGAGCCCTGGGGAACACCACTTGTGACCGGCCATCAGCTGGTTTTAATTCCATTTACTACAACTCTTTGGGCTTGGCTGTCCAGCCAGCTTTTCACCCAGAGTAAAAGAGACCCATCCAAGCCATGAGCAGCCAGTTTCTCCAGGAGAATGCTGTAAGAGACAATGCTATGTCAAGGACTTTCCTAAAGCCCAGGTAGACAACATCCACAGGCTTTCCCTCATCCACTATGCGGGTCATCTTGTCACAGAAAAAAATCAGGTCAGCCCAACAGGACCTGCCTTTCATAAGCCCATGCTGGCTGGGCCTGACCTCCCAGTTATCTTGCACGTGCTGCATGGTGCCACTCAAGGCCTGCTCCATAACCTTCCCTAGCACTGAGGTCAGGCTAACAGGCCTGTATTTCCCTGTATTCTATACTTTCTTGCCCTTCTTGTGGATGGGTGTCACACTGGCTGACCTCCAGTCTTCTGGGGCTTCCCCAGTTTGCCAGGACTGCTGATAAATGATGGAGTGCAGCTTGGTGAGCTCCTCCACCCCTCCTCCTGAGTCTTTATGATTTCCTTCGTGAAGAATGTCCAGCCTTGCTGGACCCCTCTGCCCTTCAGGACTGCCTCCCAAGGGTCTCTGTCAGCCAGGCCCCTAAACAGGCCAAAGTCTGCCCTCCAGAAGTCCAAGGTGGCAGTTCTGCTGACCCCTGCCCTTACTTCTCTGAGAATCAAAACCTCTGTGATTTCATGATCGCCGTGCCCAAGACAGCCTCCAGCCATCACGAAACCCACAAGTCCTTTTCTGTCGCAAAACAACAGGTCCAGCGTAACGCCTTCCCTAGTTGGCCCTCTCACCAGCTGTGTCAGGAAGTCATCTTCCACACACTCCAGGAACCTCCTAGACATCTCTTTGCTCTGTGTGCCTGTGACTGTAGGCAGGCCTCCCAAAGGAATTCAAAGTCGGCACGCATGAGAGACGGTGAGGTGGCCCATGGATGGTTTAGCCCTGCTTTGCCACCCTGTGAGATGGATCGGCTCCCTTGGTGCTGGCCTTTGTGCTTGTAGACGTGACGGTGCTCATGGTGCCTTCATGACACTGATGGGGGGGGCGATGGTGATGGTGTCTATCCCTGTGGTGGGACAGGGCCTCTCCACAGGAAGGCGGGCGTCTGCTCTTGCTGTGCTGCTGAGAGATCAGTGTTCCACAAGAGGCATTTGTGATGGGTGATGAGGGGGTGCAGAAGGGGACGTGCTGCAGGACACTCCTCCCTCCTGCACCTGCCCTGACTGTGCCTCCAGCTCTCAAGCTGCTGCTCTGCATTGGCTTGTGCCCAGGCCTCCTACGGGTGCAGCAAGCGGAGCATCCAGAGCCCTGCTCCGCGCTCATGGTGCTTGTTCCCTGTGCAGAGGGCTCAGCACTTGGAGACTGTGATGTCCACCTCCCCAGGGGTGGCCCCAGGGCAATGCTGTTGGGCTCTCAGGGGTGGGTTTGTCCCAAGTTCATCTGGTGCAACCCCTCTGCTCAATCTGGTGCAATCCCCTCAGGCACCTAGAGCAGGCTGCACAGGACTGTGTCCAGGTGACATTCAAAGGTTGGAGACCCCACAACCTCCCTGGGCAGTCTGTGTGTTAGAGCACCCTCAGAGTCAGAATGTGCTTGCTTGTGTTCAGAGGGAAATTCATGCCTTTTCATTTGTGCCCACTGGTTCTCGTGCTGTCAGTGGTCACTGCTGAGAAAGGTCTGGCTCCCTCTCATCCAGCATACACACACAGAGGCACCTTGCCCTTAAAATGGAAGCAGAGCAGAAAACTGCAAGAAGAAAGGGAAAAGGGGTCAGGGGAAGCATTCTGTTTCGGTGCTACTTGCTGACCTCAAAATGCCGCCCCGCTGCCTCTGCATCTGAGGAGGCAGCAACCTGCTACCCGCCCACGTGCCCCAGCAAAGTGTTGCACAGACACTCACAGACAGACGGCTGGTTAAAACAAACTAATTTATTGTCATGTTTACATCATGTAAAGGTCCCAGAGGGGATCAGCTCTTTCCAACAGGATGGGTGGTCCCATGCTGTTACAGGTGATAACGGGATCCTCAGCTGCAGTGGCATCTCCAGCTGGACCGGCGGACATTCCCCACACGCCGGTGATGCTGAGCTCCCCTCGGGCGGTGTCATGTCCGTGCCCAGCTTGCTCAGAGCTGCGGCACGCACTCCCCAGGCAGTCTCTGGGGTGAGCAGATTGTCTGTGCCAGTGTCCACAGTTGTCCCTCGGGCCCCACCGTTGAGAGATGAGAGGAGATCCTCAGGGTCGCAGGCACGGGTGGAAAAGCCTGTGTCCACCAGGATACAGGTGCAGAGCTGCAGACCTCTGAGGTGGGAACCTTCCTGCTGGGTGCGCCTTGCCATGTACCTGCAAAGCAACATCTCGACAGCAGTGTGGCTCTCTGGCCGTTGGTGGATCTCGGCAGCTGGTCCTCGGGGTGGTGGAGAAAGCACAGTGTGTCTCCCAGCAGCTGCTGCCTCAAGCACACGCACTCCAGCCCCACATGGATGCTGGGCTGCTCTTCTGGCAGCTGCCCCGTGGTGTCCAGCTCCAGGGTGAAAGAGTGCCCGGGGGGTGGCCACAGGAGCACAGGCAGGCGGTAGGTGATGCTGTTCCCGTGCACACTCCAGGTTTCACGGGCACCCTCCTCCCCAGTGGCTGGGTACGGCTCTGGCATGAAACTCCTCTTGCACAGTATCTGGCAGACCTTAAGGAGGTCACCCGCCAGCTCCTTCGGGGCCTCGCACGTGTCAGGCAGGTCCTGCATTGGCGGTGGGGTGGGCACAGCCATAGAGCTGACACCGCTGTGTGCACCATGGAGGTCTTCCTCCTCCCTGTCATCCTCCTTTCTGTCCTGCTCACTGCTGCTGCCAGAGGCAAGCTTCATTTTCCTGACCAGCAAGCTAGCGAGTATCACCAGGGCTCCTGCAAGAGTCCAAAGCGGCCGCTGCTGCAAAGCGGGAAGGAGCATGGCTTCCTCCATGCCGCTGCTCCGGTCAACCTCCTGCATCACCCGAGTCGTCTGCTCATCCAGATACGCCTTACGCTGACGCATCCGCTCGTCCGTGGCCGTATCTCTGCAGTGAAGGCCCTTCTGCATGGGCTGCATGGCCAGTATAGCCAGGATGAGGGCGATTGCCGCAGCCATGGCCTAGAGGAGGTGGGAGAAAAGGGGGCTGAGCAGGGCTGGGTGGGAGGGAGCGCGGGGCTGGGGGAGCGGGGCAGGAGCCGGCTGGAGCTGGGGGCCGGTAGGAGAGGGGGTGATGGAGGTGCGAGGGAGCAAGGGCAGGGTTTGTGAGCACTGTACCGGCGGGAGCCGCGGGCTGTCCCCATAGAGTCTCCCGAGGCCCCATCCCTGCCACAGGACAGCGTCCCATGGAGCCACGGGCACGCGTCCCATCCCCAAAGCCGCTCTGGGCACCTGCCCCCAGCGGGAGCCCCCAGCAGCTCTGCCCCAGCCCCGAGGGTGGTACCGTGCCCTGCCCTGAGGGGCTCGCCTCTCGCTCTGGGTTAGAAAGGCCCTGGGCATCTGCCCCGTCCCCCACCCAGCCCAGCCTTCCCCCTGCATGCTGCACTCACCGAGCGCCGAAGGCAAACTGCAGTGGGGCTGCCTGGTGATGTCCCTGAAGACAGCTCCCATTGTGACACGTCCTCGGTGATGTCACAGCCGCCTGGACAGCATCACCCACCCAGCAAGCTCCAGCCTTCGTCCCCACCGCCCGACTCAACGGGTCCTGGGCATCGCACCAAGAACAAAGCAGCCTGGCGGGAGCAAGTCCCCAGGGGCTTCTTGACCAAGCGAGCAGACACCCCCCAAAACTGAAATGAAGACGGGGACTGCAGGTGGATGTCCCTGACTTATGTAGAGAGGTGCAAAGTTTTCTGGGCCAGGTGGTCTGACTTCGAGCTGTCTTGATAAGAGGAGCTAGGAGCCCTTGGGCAATAGATAAAACTCCTCCTCCCTGTGCTCCTCTCAGATTCCTTCTGGCGGGGCAGGACTGAGCCCTGCAGACACTGACGGTTAAGCCAAATGCGAATTGTGTCCCTGGTGCAGGTGGGAAAGATCCGGCGGCTCCTGTCTCTGGTTACCAAGTTGCCCCCTGCAAGGGCAAGCGAAGGAGCTGGAGAGGCCACTCTGGGGACCGCGTCTCTCCGCTCCCCTGAGATATTTCCATGGTTCAGGACAGCCCTCTGTACAGCGTGCTGCATCTTGCTTCCCAGAAACGTGGCCTGTACTGCATGAGTGCACGCCCTGAGACCCAGACAGCTCAAAAGCTTTCTTTAGCATTGCTGAATATCCACCAAGACCGACATGGGTGCCGTGTTTCTGTCTGTTCAGCATGTGCAGGACTGTACATCTGATGGGCCTCCCGTCCAAAGCCTTCTGGAGGTGAAAAGAGGGAGGGAATTGTGCCCCAGAGTCCCTTTCTGTGTCAAGTTTCTTGTTGAGCTGATGGGGACCTGAGGTCCCAAGTGGAGGGAACCTAGAATCATGGAATCATTTAGGTTGGAAAAGACCCTTGGGATCAACAAGTCCAGCCGTAAACCCGACACTGCCATGTCCACCACTAAACCGTGTCCCCAAGTGCCACCTCTACACGTCTTGTAAATACCTCCGGGATGGTGACTCAAGCGCTTCCACTGGGCAGCCTGTTCCAATGCTTGAGCACCCTTCCAGTGAAGAAATTTTCCCCAACAGCCACTGTCATCCTCCCCCGGCACAACCTGAGGCCATTTCCTCTCATCCTGTTGCTTGTTGCTTGAGACAAGAGACCGACACCAGCTTTGCTACCGCCTCCTTTCCGGTAGTTGTGGAGAGTGAGAAGGTCCCCGCTGAGCCTCCTTTACTCCAGGCTAAACAACCCCAGTCCCCTCAGCCGCTTCTCGTAAGAATTGTGCTCCGGACCCATCAGCAGCTCCGTTGCCCTCCCCTGGACACGCTCCAGCACCTCTGTGTCTTCCTCGTCCTGAGGGGCCCACAGGTGAACACCGTAGTCGAGGCGCAGCCTCACCAGTGCCAAGTACAGGGAGATGGTCGCTGCCCTGGTCCTGCTGGGCACACGGTTTTGGATACAAGCCAGGATGCCCTTGGCCTTCCTGGCCACCTGGGCACGCTGCCGGCTCGTATGCAGATGGCCGTTTTCTGCCCCAGGCCCTTTTCTGCTGGGCAGCTTGGCAGCCGCTCTGCCCCCAGCCTGCAGCGCTGCGTGGGGTTGGTGTGACCCCAGCGCAGGCCCCGGCACTGAGCCTTGTTGAAGCGCACACACTTGGCCTCGGGCCATCGCTCCATTCTGCCCAGGTCCCTCTGCAGAGCCTCCTGCCCTCAAGCAGGGCAACAGTCCTGCCCAGTTTGGTGTCACCTGCAACTTACTGAGTGTGCACTCAGTCCCCTCATCCACCTAATTGATAAAGATACATAACAGAGCGGTCCCCAGTACTGAGCCCTGGGGAACACCACTTGTGACCGGCCATCAGCTGGTTTTAATTCCATTTACTACAACTCTTTGGGCTTGGCTGTCCAGCCAGCTTTTCACCCAGAGTAAAAGAGACCCATCCAAGCCATGAGCAGCCAGTTTCTCCAGGAGAATGCTGTAAGAGACAATGCTATGTCAAGGACTTTCCTAAAGCCCAGGTAGACAACATCCACAGGCTTTCCCTCATCCACTATGCGGGTCATCTTGTCACAGAAAAAAATCAGGTCAGCCCAACAGGACCTGCCTTTCATAAGCCCATGCTGGCTGGGCCTGACCTCCCAGTTATCTTGCACGTGCTGCATGGTGCCACTCAAGGCCTGCTCCATAACCTTCCCTAGCACTGAGGTCAGGCTAACAGGCCTGTATTTCCCTGTATTCTATACTTTCTTGCCCTTCTTGTGGATGGGTGTCACACTGGCTGACCTCCAGTCTTCTGGGGCTTCCCCAGTTTGCCAGGACTGCTGATAAATGATGGAGTGCAGCTTGGTGAGCTCCTCCACCCCTCCTCCTGAGTCTTTATGATTTCCTTCGTGAAAAATGTCCACCCTTTCTGGACCCCTCTGCCCTTCAGGACTGCCTCCCAAGGGACTTAGTCAACCAGGCCCCTAAACAGGCCAAAGTCTTCCCTCCAGAAGTCCAAGGTAGCAGTTCTGCTAACCCCTCTCCTTACTTCTCTGAGAATAGAAATCTATCATTTCATGATTGCCGTGCCCAAGACTGCCTCCAGCCATCACGAAACCCACAAGTCCTTTTCTGTCGCAAAACAACAGGTCCAGCGTAACGCCTTCCCTAGTTGGCCCTCTCACCAGCTGTGTCAGGAAGTCATCTTCCACACACTCCAGGAACCTCCTAGACATCTCTTTGCTCTGTGTGCCTGTGACTGTAGGCAGGCCTCCCAAAGGAATTCAAAGTCGGCACGCATGAGAGACGGTGAGGTGGCCCATGGATGGTTTAGCCCTGCTTTGCCACCCTGTGAGATGGATCGGCTCCCTTGGTGCTGGCCTTTGTGCTTGTAGACGTGACGGTGCTCATGGTGCCTTCATGACACTGATGGGGGGGGCGATGGTGATGGTGTCTATCCCTGTGGTGGGACAGGGCCTCTCCACAGGAAGGCGGGCGTCTGCTCTTGCTGTGCTGCTGAGAGATCAGTGTTCCACAAGAGGCATTTGTGATGGGTGATGAGGGGGTGCAGAAGGGGACGTGCTGCAGGACACTCCTCCCTCCTGCACCTGCCCTGACTGTGCCTCCAGCTCTCAAGCTGCTGCTCTGCATTGGCTTGTGCCCAGGCCTCCTACGGGTGCAGCAAGCGGAGCATCCAGAGCCCTGCTCCGCGCTCATGGTGCTTGTTCCCTGTGCAGAGGGCTCAGCACTTGGAGACTGTGATGTCCACCTCCCCAGGGGTGGCCCCAGGGCAATGCTGTTGGGCTCTCAGGGGTGGGTTTGTCCCAAGTTCATCTGGTGCAACCCCTCTGCTCAATCTGGTGCAATCCCCTCAGGCACCTAGAGCAGGCTGCACAGGACTGTGTCCAGGTGACATTCAAAGGTTGGAGACCCCACAACCTCCCTGGGCAGTCTGTGTGTTAGAGCACCCTCAGAGTCAGAATGTGCTTGCTTGTGTTCAGAGGGAAATTCATGCCTTTTCATTTGTGCCCACTGGTTCTCGTGCTGTCAGTGGTCACTGCTGAGAAAGGTCTGGCTCCCTCTCATCCAGCATACACACACAGAGGCACCTTGCCCTTAAAATGGAAGCAGAGCAGAAAACTGCAAGAAGAAAGGGAAAAGGGGTCAGGGGAAGCATTCTGTTTCGGTGCTACTTGCTGACCTCAAAATGCCGCCCCGCTGCCTCTGCATCTGAGGAGGCAGCAACCTGCTACCCGCCCACGTGCCCCAGCAAAGTGTTGCACAGACACTCACAGACAGACGGCTGGTTAAAACAAACTAATTTATTGTCATGTTTACATCATGTAAAGGTCCCAGAGGGGATCAGCTCTTTCCAACAGGATGGGTGGTCCCATGCTGTTACAGGTGATAACGGGATCCTCAGCTGCAGTGGCATCTCCAGCTGGACCGGCGGACATTCCCCACACGCCGGTGATGCTGAGCTCCCCTCGGGCGGTGTCATGTCCGTGCCCAGCTTGCTCAGAGCTGCGGCACGCACTCCCCAGGCAGTCTCTGGGGTGAGCAGATTGTCTGTGCCAGTGTCCACAGTTGTCCCTCGGGCCCCACCGTTGAGAGATGAGAGGAGATCCTCAGGGTCGCAGGCACGGGTGGAAAAGCCTGTGTCCACCAGGATACAGGTGCAGAGCTGCAGACCTCTGAGGTGGGAACCTTCCTGCTGGGTGCGCCTTGCCATGTACCTGCAAAGCAACATCTCGACAGCAGTGTGGCTCTCTGGCCGTTGGTGGATCTCGGCAGCTGGTCCTCGGGGTGGTGGAGAAAGCACAGTGTGTCTCCCAGCAGCTGCTGCCTCAAGCACACGCACTCCAGCCCCACATGGATGCGGGGCTGCTCTTCTGGCAGCTGCCCCGTGGTGTCCAGCTCCAGGGTGAAAGAGTGCCCGGGGGGTGGCCACAGGAGCACAGGCAGGCGGTAGGTGATGCTGTTCCCGTGCACACTCCAGGTTTCACGGGCACCCTCCTCCCCAGTGGCTGGGTACGGCTCTGGCATGAAACTCCTCTTGCACAGTATCTGGCAGACCTTAAGGAGGTCACCCGCCAGCTCCTTCGGGGCCTCGCACGTGTCAGGCAGGTCCTGCATTGGCGGTGGGGTGGGCACAGCCATAGAGCTGACACCGCTGTGTGCACCATGGAGGTCTTCCTCCTCCCTGTCATCCTCCTTTCTGTCCTGCTCACTGCTGCTGCCAGAGGCAAGCTTCATTTTCCTGACCAGCAAGCTAGCGAGTATCACCAGGGCTCCTGCAAGAGTCCAAAGCGGCCGCTGCTGCAAAGCGGGAAGGAGCATGGCTTCCTCCATGCCGCTGCTCCGGTCAACCTCCTGCATCACCCGAGTCGTCTGCTCATCCAGATACGCCTTACGCTGACGCATCCGCTCGTCCGTGGCCGTATCTCTGCAGTGGAGGCCCTTCTGCATGGGCTGCATGGCCAGTATAGCCAGGATGAGGGCGATTGCCGCAGCCATGGCCTAGAGGAGGTGGGAGAAAAGGGGGCTGAGCAGGGCTGGGTGGGAGGGAGCGCGGGGCTGGGGGAGCGGGGCAGGAGCCGGCTGGAGCTGGGGGCCGGTAGGAGAGGGGGTGATGGAGGTGCGAGGGAGCAAGGGCAGGGTTTGTGAGCACTGTACCGGCGGGAGCCGCGGGCTGTCCCCATAGAGTCTCCCGAGGCCCCATCCCTGCCACAGGACAGCGTCCCATGGAGCCACGGGCACGCGTCCCATCCCCAAAGCCGCTCTGGGCACCTGCCCCCAGCGGGAGCCCCCAGCAGCTCTGCCCCAGCCCCGAGGGCGGTACCGTGCCCTGCCCTGAGGGGCTCGCCTCTCGCTCTGGGTTAGAAAGGCCCTGGGCATCTGCCCCGTCCCCCACCCAGCCCAGCCTTCCCCCTGCATGCTGCACTCACCGAGCGCCGAAGGCAAACTGCAGTGGGGCTGCCTGGTGATGTCCCTGAAGACAGCTCCCATTGTGACACGTCCTCGGTGATGTCACAGCCGCCCGGACAGCATCACCCACCCAGCAAGCTCCAGCCTTCGTCCCCACCGCCCGACTCAACGGGTCCTGGGCATCGCACCAAGAACAAAGCAGCCTGGCGGGAGCAAGTCCCCAGGGGCTTCTTGACCAAGCGAGCAGACACCCCCCAAAACTGAAATGAAGACGGGGACTGCAGGTGGATGTCCCTGACTTATGTAGAGAGGTGCAAAGTTTTCTGGGCCAGGTGGTCTGACTTCGAGCTGTCTTGATAAGAGGAGCTAGGAGCCCTTGGGCAATAGATAAAACTCCTCCTCCCTGTGCTCCTCTCGGATTCCTTCTGGCGGGGCAGGACTGAGCCCTGCAGACACTGACGGTTAAGCCAAATGCGAATTGTGTCCCTGGTGCAGGTGGGAAAGATCCGGCGGCTCCTGTCTCTGGTTACCAAGTTGCCCCCTGCAAGGGCAAGCGAAGGAGCTGGAGAGGCCACTCTGGGGACCGCGTCTCTCCGCTCCCCTGAGATATTTCCATGGTTCAGGACAGCCCTCTGTACAGCGTGCTGCATCGTGCTTCCCAGAAACGTGGCCTGTACTGCATGAGTGCACGCCCTGAGACCCAGACAGCTCAAAAGCTTTCTTTAGCATTGCTGAATATCCACCAAGACCGACATGGGTGCCGTGTTTCTGTCTGTTCAGCATGTGCAGGACTGTACATCTGATGGGCCTCCCATCCAAAGCCTTCTGGAGAGAGACAGGAGACATCAGGAGGCTTCCCTTTTCCCTGGGAGAATTTGCGTTTCACCTTTCCGTCTCTGAGTATGTATCCGATTCAGCCTGGGCGAGAGCTTTTTGTATAACTTTGCCCTAATTGCACTAGTGTTGTCCAGGGAGCACCAAACACACTGCAGTGATCCTGGCTTGACGTATTCACCCCAATTAGAAAATAGATGACTCGGCGATTTTGCCTTTACCAGGCCTGATCTGAGCTGCCTGTGAGATGCTGGCAGTGCATCACTGTGGAGTGTAACACCCAAGGAAAAACAGTAGTTCTACACATGGAAGCCATCTTCCAACAGCCATGGGACCGTGTTCTTTGATAGATGAGCCTCCAGCTTTGGGTGAAAATCCAGTAATCAGAAGTACAGTAACCTCTGTAAGCCTTTGTGGGAGATTTTTGTGAGCTTTACAGGATGATCCTACTGAAAGCATCTGCTTGAGGAGAAGCAACAAGACCTAGTGATGGAACTGTTGATTTCAACAGTGCCATGAAAGTACAGAGAGGACTGAATGGGCTGTCCAGAAGGTCAGAAAAAAGATAGAAGAAAGTCTGTGTATGAATGTAACCACTGCTAATGTACATTTGACTATGAAGTTAATCTTTTTCATGGAGAAAAGGTGAAGGCAATGGAGGATGGAAAGTAGTTCACAAATACTAGCAAATTAACTGAATGAAACAGGGAAACAAGAATGTGACTGAGTAGACCCTGCAGAAATGACCCCAGAAACACTAAGGGAGGCAGATGTTCCATATCTATGGTATCTATGACAATTTGTTCAGTTGTCTTTGTCTCATGTGGCAAGGACAGAAGTAGCAGGAATTGGTACCGCTTAGCTTTGCTTTGGCTCTGTGTTGGCATGGCTATATTATCTTCCATGCATACCTACAGAGTAAAAGATGCAAGATTGTCTCTTAGACTGCTATGCCTGGAGAAGGAAGAGAGGAAAAGCAAAGAGTAAAGGGGGAAGGGAAAGGGAAATGAAAATACATGAGACAAGATGAGACAAGAATAGAAGTGAAGGAAAAGAAAGGAGAAAAAGGGACTAATAAAATTAAAAGGGAAGTGGAACCAATTGAAAAGTATCTCCATCTCCTGACCAAAGAAACCCTGTTTCTCTTGGTGAGGATGGATATACTTTCATTTATGTACCTTCTCTTTTTAAGAGTTATTGCAATTATCAGTAATAATGTCATATTTGCTTATGTAATGCATATATGCATGCACATGTGCACATATGGAAGAAACTTTCTGTCTTTATAAAAATCTGGTTTTGAAAGCTTCAAGAAGCAAAGGTGAATGTGTTTACTGTAAATTGTGTAAATTGTGTTTCAATAGACTGTACACCATGAAATGCCCCTTTCACTCCCCCATCACATGGCAGTTCTTTTAAGTTCACCCAAATGCCCAAGAAAAGCCTCCGCGTTCTGGCACACCAATCCAAAAAGCCATTAGGAGCTCTTCTTTCTCTCCCTAGATCAGGGTCAAAAGCAGCGTTTGCAGCAGTTTCTGGGAGATTACACTAAGAGTGTTTCTGTTTTCACAAGACACCCTTCGTCTGCCATTTATACACCGCTTTGCAGCCAAGTGGTTCCTTCCTTTCACATGTGAACACATCTGAACTGTATATTTAAAGCCCTTGCATTAAAACAAGGTCTCCTACTCAGAGCAGTGAACAGTTCAAGTCATCATATGATCAGTCAAACAAAAAAACCCCAACTTTTCTGTATAATGTGACCTAGGGAAATGCATTGGCTGAGTAAATATATTGTTGATTTGGTTTTCCATTAACGAGCAATTTCTCTGTAAATGACCTACAGTACTGCTTTCTGGGAATAAAGCAATAATGATAAAGAGAAGGGAATCCAAAGGAATTATTTTTGTCTTTCAAGAAAACTTGTAGACAAAACCAGGACACTTGGGTTTCTCTGGTTTTGTACCTTTTAGAGTGACATGCCTTTGTTGCTTTGTCTTCCTTCATCTCCAGGTCAAAGAAGTCATGCTGTACAATATAACAGCAGTACTGTTTTCGTTTTCTCAACATCTATGCTCAGGCTATGCCTTTAAAAAAGACAAATTATTATTTTGACTGTCTTGTCTGTGGCATGTTATGTAATTTAATGTATTTTTATTTATATCCCTCCATTGAAAAGAATGATGGTTTTCACCAAAAGAAAACAAGACATTCATTCTCATTTGTTTGGGGATCCAACATGTATCTGTTCAGAGAGATTTGACTGCACTGTTTGCTTCAAGACTGGGAGAAGGTAATATAGATTTGGGGTGGAGAATATGACAAAGCGTGTGGCACTGGAGCTAATCTTTTATAATCAAGGTTGTCCCGTGATAGGCTGGGTCCAAAATTTTCATGCATTTATGCTTTTTTGATGTCTTAAGAAGTCTTAATCAACTGCAAATTGATATCCAGCAGATTTGTTAGTATGCAGACCTTTGCAAGATTATCACGCGAATGCTTAGGATTTCTTGGAGCAGATGTTCCTTACCAGATTTTATCTGTGTCATTTCAGTGATAAATCTTTCTAATTTCTTCACCTTTAACTACAGTTACATGTTTTCCTTTGGTTGTGAGAAATAAAAGGAACTGATAAGAATTTTATAAAATGAGTATGATTTATCTGGAGGTCATGGAGTCTGTGATAATGAAAAAAAATGCCCCTAAAATTTACCATTTTGAGGAAAAAAGGTTAGAAATTGTGAAAAACTATTAGCAAAATCATTATATCTTGTACTGTGAATTCTCCAAGTTTCTGCTTCAAGTTCTTCTTGTAAACTGTTAACCCAAAGGTCTAAATCTAGCTTTCCTGACACATTGCCCCCTGTACACTCTTTATTCAGATGTGGTTTTAGTCTCACAGATGGGTTAAAAGTGAGAGTCAGCTCACATAATTTTAACCTTCTACAGTTAAGGTATATACACCAAAATAGACGTCAAGTCTGTCTTCATAATTAGTAGAGAAGACCCATACTGAAGGGAACCTATGTACTTGAGATAGCTGTCTTAGCATGGGATGAGTCATATCTGAAGCTGCTTAGTAGTGGTACGTGTTTATTGTTGCTTTAGTGGTGGCAGAACTGCAGCATCAGTTGAAGACCCATACTGAAGGGAACCTATGTACTTGAGATAGCTGTCTTAGCATGGGATGAGTCATATCTGAAGCTGCTTAGTAGTGGTACGTGTTTATTGTTGCTTTAGTGGTGGCAGAACTGCAGCATCAGTTGAAGACCCATACTGAAGGGAACCTATGTACTTGAGATAGCTGTCTTAGCATGGGATGAGTCATATCTGAAGCTGCTTAGTAGTGGTACGTGTTTATTGTTGCTTTAGTGGTGGCAGAACTGCAGCATCAGTTTTGGCATTAATCCCAGCCATAGGCTTTGTCCACAAAAGGAAAGTTCTTTCCATTTGCTTGGATACTAACCTATGGTGAGTTCATAGTCCTTTCTGCCCATGGACATCTTTGGTGAATAAAGTCAGACTTACCTCAGTCTTTGAAGCTATGAGAATTGCATACCTAAATGCTATTGAGAAAGTAAGCGTTATCCTCCTTCTGCCTTTGCCAAGCGTAATTTGTAAGAATATTTATTCTCTTCCTGCCATTTTAAGTTGAAGCTGAGTAGATTAAGTATTGAGAGATACTTAGAGACTGTTGCTACATTTTTACCAGAAAATTAAACAAAGTTAGAGAGTATTTTTACCTTTCATGCCAAGTGATATGGTCTGGCCATGATCTTAAGGTTAAACTCTCTTCCTCTGAATCAGAGTGGCAAACTGCCAGTTGGAAAAGGTCCTTGGCTTGTGTTAATACCCAACCTTTGCTGAGAATTACTTGAGAGACTGCTAGCTAGCCCTAGTCAAAACCATGTTAGAGATTGTTTGAATGGCATGGAAAATGGCATTTTCATGTCAAGAACATTCCCTGGTGTCACGGTTTAACTCCAGCTGACAACTAAGCCCCACACAGCCACGGTGTCACTCCTCGCCCCTGGTGGGATGGGGGAGAGAATCGGAAGAGTAAAAGTGAGAAAACTCTTGGGTTGAGCTAAATACAGTTTAATAGGTAAAGCCATGCACACAAGCAAAGCAGAATAAGGAATTCATTCCCGTCTTCCCATCATCAGTGTTCAGCCACCTCCAGGAAAGAAGGGCTCCAGCATGGGTAACTGTTACTTGGGAAGACAAACACCATCACTCCAAATGTCCTCTCTCTTCTTCTCCCAGTTTTACACGCTGAGCATGACATCATATGGTATGGAATATCCCTTTAGGCAGTTTGGGTCAGATGTCCACTCCCAACTTCTTGTTCCCCCCCCAGCCTACTCACTGCTGGGGTGGAGTGAGTAGCAGCAAAGACCTCAACTCTGTGTCAGCGCTGCTCAGCAATAAGGAAAACATCCCTGTGTTATCAACACTGTTTTCAGCAAAAATCCAAAACATAGCCCCATACTAGCTACTATGCAGAAAATTAACTCTATCCTAGCCAAAACCAGCACACCCGGTATTGCTTATTTTACTTATACAGTTGTTGTCTGTGATGATGGAGGACATATAAGTACTTTAATAAGAGGAGCTTGGCAGCTAGAGCTGTGTGAACCTCTTATCTGCAAAATAAAACTCAGAGGAACATCATCTAAGTGATGAGATATTGATGAAACTCTTTGTTCAGTCTTTACTGTGCCACCAGCAGTCATTAAGCATAGCTCTTAGTGCTCTGCAGTCTGGGAGCTTTTCCACTGTACAATGTGAAGAGTCTTTAAAGTGGTGGGAAAACAAGCAGAAAGATGTGTGGTGTTACTGCTTCCATCACTCTGGGATGATGATGCACCAGTGATAGAGAAAGAGGAGACAGTAGGAAAGCAGGTAGGAAATTGTAGTGTTTTCCAGGCTTCCTGCCCTCTTTAGCTTAGAAGATCCTGGAGTGGATAAGAGCTGGACTACAGGCATTATAGAGTGGTTGCAATGAAAATGCTAGAAGGTTATATAGCTGCCAAGCCATTACTGAAATGATCTGTTCTGCATACCACACTGAGTTGAGCCAATGTACACCTTTTAGTTTTCATACTTTCCCAATAAATGTATATATCAGGAACCATAGGACTGGGAAACAGTGTTTCCTTGGGAATATTAATTTGAAACAATGGTGGCTATTTGTTAATGATGCTGAAAGAAAGGGATACATCTAAGGAAGACAGAGGGGTAAAGTTAATATCTATCTGTCCGTTCCTCAGAAGGTATTGAAGACACCCAAGGCTGATAAGAATATAGACATGCCTGAAGCTGTTTAGTGGTTCTTGCTGTATTTTTCAGGGTTTCACTCTGAATGAACCTGAAATGCAGTCAGAACTTGTTTGCAGTCAAAACCGACAACAAGCCCTGCCAACAGCCTGAGCTGCTTCAAACAAACAGCACCAGGTTATAGGTTCATAAATATCAGATGCAGTGCTTTGAAAACTGTATTGAGATGTCCCAAATGCCATGGTGGCAGCTGAGCAAAGATTAAAAGAGTAATGGAGAAAAAAATCCAACTGCTTGTGTTTGTGGGGAAGAATCTCTCTGGCAGCAAAACCAGAAGACAACTTAAGCGTAGTCTGCCTATAGCACGTTAAAGAACATTTTACCACACACCTGCATTTCTTTTGTTCTGAGAGAATGAGGTGACTCCCTGATAATAAAGCTCCTTAGAGCTCATGAAATAGAGGAGGAAGCCAACACACTAGGGTGTCAATAAGTACTTATTCCAAGAAAGAATACATTTTTCACGGGCTCAGTGCTTATTTTCAGGCTTGTTAATACCACAAGCAATATGCCTTTTGTTGGCTGTGCAGCAGAGCTGAAAAAGAGCAGATTGTGCATTAAGGCACAATTCAAGGTAGGAGGGGTAGAGGAATGGTTGGGTTGTGCCTGTTGTTGAATATTGCTTTAGCAGGCTATGCTCCTATGATTGCTGCTGCTGTCACTTTGGTGTGGCCTTCTCTTCTGGCTTGATACTTGAGATAGTAGATTTGGGTATCAGAAGCCTTCTTTCTCTGTCATGAGTTATAGTTATCTGGCTACTTCCATATCTAACAGCTTTCACATCACAATTCTTGTAGGTATAAATTTTACAGGCGTATGTAAGAAAAGTTTAGAACCTGGAGAGGATTTTTTTTTGGCTGCTATAAAGTAACTACAATTCCATGCAATCATTTTCACTGGTTTTATTGTCTGTGGTTCACTGCAGTTTACCTTCTAAATATAAGTGCATTCCTCTTCAAATAAACACTTTGCTGGCCACATTTAAGATAGAAGAAGAGAAGGGACAGATAATTGTGATAAACTGAGAATGTGAAGTCTTTAGGATGCAAATTTCTTTGGCCTCAAGTTAATTTTAAAATGTGTGGTATATGGGTTTGTAATAGAAGGCTGAACTGAGGTTGGAGTTCAAGGATTTAATTGGGGTCCCCTGAGTTTTCCTGAACAGTTTTCAGTATATTTTTGTGGGGGTTTATTGTTTGTTTTCATTTTGGTTGTTTTTGAAATTCTATTTGCACAGTAATAAGGCTTGCCCAAGTTTTATAGCTGTGCCAGAACTAGGGGTAAACTTTGGATCTTGGCTTTCAGTTGAATTTCTGTTAATCCTTGAATCTGAATACCATCACATCTAAGGTCTCTATTTACAAATACTTGTTTCCTTGTAGGTACATGTTCTCTTAAAATTACATTTAGAAGGGAAGGTTCATACAGTTGTTAACATTTGTGGTACTCCTATACTTGGATCATTCAGTTTATTGGGAATCAGCCCAGCATCCTGACACACTGAGAACCGTCATGAAATGGGTTAACTTTAGGGACAGAGCCTGAAGAAGGGTGAGGTAGAAGCCATGTCCTGTTTTCCAGAGACAGTGGAAGTTACTCTCTGAATTACTTCCCCTGTTAGAGTTATTCAGTCTGGTGAGATTCATGGGTGTCATAAACTGAAGCATGCTGCACTCAGCATGCCTTCACTGTAGTCTATGGGGCTATTCAGTATGAATAAAGGCAAGTGACTGATTTTGTGTAACTCATAAGCAATTATAGCAGTGAAGGTAAGAGTGGGACTGTAAATAATCAAAGTAAATGAGAAGGCAGAATGCCCTAGAGCATTTTTCACCTAACAACACAGAAGTGAAGGGCAAGGATAAAGCAGTTTGCACTATTTGAGGGAACATATTAATTAACTTATTCATTGAGAAGCAAAAGCAAGTGAAAGGGCACCTTCCACATCAGTGTTTGAAGCAGGAGGTAATAGCATTTTTAATAAGAATGAGACCTAGGCAGAAAGGAGACTTCATCTTTCTTGAGAAATCATCAAGCAGGATTGCATGGCTCATCACATAGTGCAAAGACAGTCCTTCAGGCAGAAGGTAAGTTTGCATGACTCCATGCAGAGATGCAGACACTGGTGCCAGGCACAGCTCTTTGTCACTGTGCTGCATGTCACTGCTTCATTTTAATGAGTTGATCTTAGCAGGAGACAGTGTTTGCCCATCTAAAGTAGGACTGCCTATTTTGGGCAGCACTTAGACCCTACCCTGGATCATGCAAATGATTCTATGATTCTATATAGTTGTTTCATAGTCCAGCCTGCCAGCTCTAACACGGTCCTGCCAATATCTCATGGTGTGATCCAAGAGCACTTTGGCATCCTGTTTGAGCTCTGAGCTGCCTGTAAGATGTAGATCAGGGGTCCTCAAACTACGGACCGCGGGCCGGATACGGCCCCCCAGGGTCCTCAATCCGGCCCCTGGTATTTACAGAACTCCCCCTGCCCCCCCCCGCCCCGTGCCAGGGGTTGGGGGGGGGAAACCAAGCAGCCGCAGATGACTGCCTGCCACTTCATCTGCGTGCTGGCCCCGTTTAAAAAGTTTGAGGACCCCTGAATTGTAGATAATGTAGTTTACCCACTGTATAGTCAAATCATTCATGTTGATAAAATATTACCTAAATATTGTTAATGTCTGTATATATAGCAAAAGTATGAATAAGAATATGTCATGGTAAGTACCAGTTCCTGTTCTAGTAGTGGTTTCAAACTTCACTATTGTGAATGTGTTTGAAAACCTTTGTTTGCATTCCTGCGTGAGTTAGTCTTGAGCAAGGGTCGGGGTTTGGTTCAGAAGCTCGCTATCGCTACATGCTTAAACAAGAAAGGGTGTGAGGAGAAGGGAGAGTTGGAGACTCTAAGTTAGGAAGATACCTATGATGCCTCAGTCATGAGTGGGCTTTGAATCAGTTATAGAAATCTCAAAAAAGATCAACCATCTTGTTTATAGTATATTTTCAATAAAATTTGATATAACAGCCTCACAGTGATCTGTGAGAAGTTTGCTATGGCCTGCGAAGAATTCTGACACGTGGAAATAGTCTGTTACAGAGCTGGCCCTTTATTTGAAACTTCTGGTCTTCTGTAGCTACTCCTTCAAATGATGGACTGGAATATAAAAGAATTGCTGGAGTGAACATTATGGAAGTAATGAACTTTAAGAAATTTCTTCTTAACAGCAAGCAGTTAAGGTTTTCCCTGAAGTGCAAGTATTTTCATCCCTTTGTTGTTTTCTTCCAATCTGATTTAATTGTGGGTGATTTAATTATATAATCAAATGCCCAATTCTTAAATATATTGTTAAGACTACTACTATTGCTACTACTACTACCTGGCTCTAGTAATACCTTCTGAAGAGCTCAGCTGGCTAATTAAGTGCACTGTTAAGAAGTGTCCAGGGAATCTTTGGATTTGCAAAGTGTTTGTCTCAAAATAATCAAACAAAGAATAGGACAAAGTAATGAGCTTGCATTGTATGAGAAATTGGATTCTGCAGTTTAATGTTTTGCTTGTAAGCTGAATAAAAATATTTCCAATCAAAAGGCATATCTGTATGTATATATAAATAAGTATGTATTTATTTTACATATATGCTTTATGAAACCGTGGGGGGATTGCTTATGCCAGTCCACACCTCTGCTATGGAGGGATGTGTGTGACAATGAAGTGAATGCAGTCCAGAACATGTACAGAAATGATCTATGCAGATAATAATATGAGAAAGAATTATCAGAGATTGCCTGTTTTGACAGCAAAATTAAGGGTGAAAGGGGACATGACTAAATATTTCAGGATAAGGAGAGGAGGTAACTGCAGGAAGGGAGGTGAATTGCTTAAGTTAAAAGGCAGATTTTGGCGTTACAGCTAATGAGTCTGAATGGTCATGAATGACCATTTAGTCTGCAAGTAAGAAAGTTTGTAACCATCAAATAAAGAAAAGCCTAGAATAAGAGGGGCCAAAAATATCTAATTATTTTTGAAGCTGGGAAATTATAGGAAAGATTACAGAGTGTGGGTACTTGGGAATTGAGAGGATGGACTTAAAGTGTGAGGAAATCACTTGTGAATGGCTGTCCCTGTGTAGTTGTTGGTTAGCCCATTTCAGTTCCTTTAGTGGTTAAGCAGGAAATGGAACAGCTGGAAGGTATAGGGCCAGTCAATAGACCACCTATGTTTATACTTTTAAAGCAACTGTTTAAAATGGTGTAACTTTGTGATACTATCCTAATTCATGCCAGATGAGAATCTGGCTATGGGCATCACACTGGTTTAATAAAAATACATAAACAATTTTATTTGTAAACTGACCAGTAAAGCCCCCAGTTGCAAGTAACTCCCTGGCAATTAAATACGTTCCTATATAGTGCAGCTAACACTGAATGAGGATGCCAGAACTGGACCAAAAATGATTACAGTGAGAGAAAGCAATGGCTGATGCATAAACTTTGTTATTAGAAAAATCCAAACTTTTCTTCTTTTTTTCTACTTCAGAATCAAATTCACTGCTAGCAAATCATCTAAATTAGCAATACATCTAAAAAAATA
Organism: Falco rusticolus; assembly: GCF_015220075.1. Taxonomy (NCBI): domain Eukaryota; kingdom Metazoa; phylum Chordata; class Aves; order Falconiformes; family Falconidae; genus Falco; species Falco rusticolus. The sequence continues at coordinate 74,142,039 of NC_051187.1, read as the reverse complement.
ACCTTGCTTTTTTTTTTCGGGTGTTCTGTGGTAAAACACCTGCTGCTACTCAGCTGCCACAGCACAACTTGTTCATTCCTGTTCTATTTCTTCACCATTTTTCCAAACCCAGCCAACACTGTGCAGCAATCAACTATCTGACAAATGAGGTGGCTGCTTCAGGGTATCTGAGTGAATTAAACCCTCTGTGGCCTCACCTTCACATCTGCAATTACTTTAAGCTTTTCACTGGTAGTTCACACACACCCCAGGAAGAGATTTGTACAACTTGTCTTTCATGTAAAATTGCAGATACAGTGCACATCAGGATTCATGGGTATTTATCATTTCCTGTACACCTTAAGCAAATATAAGGCAACATTGCTAAGGAGTGTTGAATCTACAGTGAACTTTCCAGCTTGCATTGAGTCAGATTAGCCTATATAGTTTCACTAGATTACAATCTGGGTTTCTTGCATAATGAAAAAAAAAAAAAAAAATTGCTCAATGAAATAGTCCGGTGGTGTATATGGACGTCCATGACCAAACTAATTTCTGGTTTAATTCCGCTGACATTGTCTGACTCACACTATGGATGAATATTGGCTTGTTCAGTGTAGCCTGTCACTACTTTCCATGTTAATTTTAATGGAATTGCCACGATACCTTGCCTTGTATTCTTGCATTATAACTATGCACTCAAAGAATAAAATACAGCATTACAGGGATAAACAACTGAGATCTGCATGCATATCCAGTGTATGCAGAAAATGTTGGCATTTCACTGTGATTGCTTGGGGATTTTACAATATATGAGTAACTGCAGGATTTCATTATTTAATTGTGCTTTTTGCATGAAATAATGTAAAAATAGTTTAAATCTTTACTACAGGAAAAATGTAGATCTACAGATTTGAGCAAATTTAGAATACAAATAGGAAAGTCATGGTAATATTTATATTTTAATTAATATTTTTTGAGGGGGACAAAACATGAAGAGTGGGCAAACGGAGTTCTGTTTATTTTTCTCCATTTGAGTTTGAACCAGAAGTTTTTGCTTTCTTGAAGATAAATATATAACATTGGCAAAACTCTGTGACACTCCCACTGTGACCTCTACAAAGTAGCATCTTTTATAGATCGTGAGGACATGGAGAACAGGAAGAAAACTTCCCAGTGTAGCCTCTTCGTTTATCTTCAGCTCAGGGGTTAGGGGTGAACTCTGTGCTCAGCTTTGCCTTTTTTGAATCATTACCCACACTGACAACATTTTATACTCTTTGCAAAGGAGTAAATGGAAGGCAATGAATATTCTGGCCAGTTTCCTATAGGCTTTAGATCAATACTGGAATCAGATGGACTATGAGTACCTGTCTCATGGGAATTGCACTTTCATGCCTGTAGGACAGCAGTGGCTATCATACAACCAACATTTTCATTCACTAGCTGGATAATGGGCTCTGCCATTAAAACTGTCCATTTCCTCCTAAACCATCTTTGGAACTATATTCCCTCAGATTCATTCCAGGACCATGTAAACCAGTTTAGCTGCAGCAGCTTGCCAGGTAATCAGGTTTGGCTGGCAGTCACTTGGTCCAAAAGTCTCTGTCAGTGCTGTCTACTACTAAGTGCTACAAATGACACTGTATTAGTGAAATACATTTATTAGCTTTAAGACCTTTATTAGTACAAATTTTATCAGCTGCTTATGTGATTTTTTTCTATTGAATTCATAACAATGCTGGCAAAAGGCAAAGGTAGGGCATGAGCATAGGGAGGCTAATTTCATTGTTGAATTGAGAAGTATGGGTGGTTTTATGCAACTATATGTATTATACCATCCTCTTTATGAAAAAGGTGCAATAGTACAGAATGACTAATCACAGAGAAACCAGTGTGCCGTCATCCTTCTCCCAAGAGGGACCTTACTTGGTTTGTGCAATACAGCATTCAAAACCAAACCATCGGTATTTATTTTCCAGTGTCTCACCTGATGACTGAATGAATAACCATCACATGAACAAAGAGCAATCTGTTTGCTTTATAAGAGATGTAGTTTCAGGCACTTAGGAAATAATGAAAACTAACATCTAACAGCAATGTTAAAGGCATATGATGAGCTAAGTGTTTGAGCAGTGTGTGAGAAGGAAAAAATAAATTGTTGATGGCACATTGATTTCTATTGTAAAGTTGAATAGTATTAGCTTAGTAGTGATGATTGATGAGACCCTAGAGTTGAATTCACCTGGGATGCGTGACACTTACACAGTTTCTGTAGACCAATTAAGTGAAGCATGAGTGGGTTTTCATCCTCCCTCCTTCTTTTCTGTGCTTCTATGCGTCTGGTCTGTTCTCTATTTGCATGCAAAGGTAGCTCACGCTTCATGTCATCCTGTGGGCTCAGGTACTGCATGAAATAACACAAAGACTGCATTTGTATCAAACTAATTTTTATTCTCTCTTAAAACAAATAATTACATAGCTACTACTATCCCTTTTTTGGGGTGGTGTTTTGGGTTTTTGGTTTTGGTTTTTTTTGTTGAGTAAGCTTGTTACTGATATCTTGTTGATTGTTCATAATCTTCCTTTCAGTAAGTCTTGTGCCTTCCTCTGTTTTTCATGCAGGGTATTACTATGCTTATTCTCATTCCTTCTTCCATTGCAGCTTCTAAAAATAATCAGCCATAAAAGTAGCCATTGAGCTTTACTGTTACCAGCACAGTGAGATTAATAGTGGTGAATATACGGTACCTCGCTGAAAGGTTGTCTTAAATTGTTTGACACATCTCCCAGGACAGTCAGGGAGTTCTGAGAAACCCCAGTGTTTCCCGTTACTCCTTCCATGGTAGTATGGGTCTACATTGATTTTTCCAGTAGTCTGTGCCAAACAGGAACAATTTAGCTCATAGGGAGGTAATAAAATAATCTTTACAAGCAATGAATATAGTAAAGCAGGTCAGAAACTGGATTTGTGTTTATAGGAGAGAGAGGATCTGGTAGTTTAGTATCTTCCAGTGAAATTCTAAATTAAAAAAATAAATCTGATTACTGTTATTTGGGACCACTAAAATATTTCATTTTTTTATCACCTACTTTCATTTCAAGAAGGTATAATTTATTATTATTATTTTAATGTGGTTAATATATTTCAGTTCAAACTTTTCCTTTGCTTATCTATAATTTTCAATGCAACACAGCCTAATATAAATTAACACTGATATGAGTATTAAATTTTTTTAACATTGCCAAAATTAAATAATTTCCCATTTCTAGAGTGCTTTGAGAAAGGTGATTATTTTTTTTTTTACTCCAGTTAAAAATATAATTGAAACAAATCTCTTCTCAGGAAAATTTTCAGAATAGTAGTTCTGTTAGTGAAATTAATTTCCAATGTCTGTGGTCAATGCTGGAGATTATTCAAGGAATCCAGGTTTTGAAATTTAGCTTTTAGGTCCCAAGCTGTACCACTTTTTTCCTCAGGCACAATATGAATCTTAAATTAGCATGTGCCATCATAATAATTTTTGCTCTCAACCTTTGCTGCAGGAAAATGTACATAGAAAAGGTAGCATGCGTGACCTACGCTTATACCATCAGCGCTCCAGTGGCTATGTGAGTATCAGCTCTGTTTCTTTTTATTGGTCTATTGTTGATAGGAAATTGCATCAAAATTGCCTCTAAGTGAAGAGTTTGTCTTCTGTTCCAGAGCTGACTTTTCTTTTTTCCTACATTTGTGAAGGGGTCAGTGCTTCTAAAAATAATTGTAGGACATTTCAAAATGGAGACTGATAAGTGAAAAGTGCTCAGGTGTACAATTAATCTTCTAAGAAAATATGAACACAGGAACATCTTCAGACATTAACTAGTAAAAGCGATAAATCCTTCCTTTTGGTCAAGATATGCTTAAGCCTAGTTTTATTGACAGTGATACCAGTATTATTCCAGGATACCTGTGACTTCACTCTTCATGAACTGCTTGAGCTGTATTCATTCCTCTGCTGTCATACAAGTACATTTATATAAGAGAAGACTGCGCTGCCTGTGTCATTGTAATTGTCATGGGCAGATGCAATGTGACTTTGTGGCATTGAAAAGGAAGAAGAGAGTCAGTCAGCTCAAGAAGTCTCACTGTGAAGAAGGAAGAGAGCATTAATTGATTTTCTGAATTTTCTTTCTAATGCCAATAGAAAATACTGTATGAATGCCATGCCTAGAAAATTGTGTCACAAAATAAAAGTATGCGTGGCATAAATATCTTCTCCATATCTTACACCTTAGTAAGACTTTTGAGTGTCCAATCAGCATGGGAGACCCAATGCAGCCTTCTTCTGAGATGCTTCAGAGGCTCAAAAGGGGAAGAAATTACCACAGAGTAATGGGTGCTCTGCACAAAGTTTTCCACTGTTTGTTGACCTCTTTGTAGTTTCTGAGTCGTGCCTTCCATGGGTACCTAATCCTTCTCCAGCGGTATCATTTGCTAGGCTTCCTTCATGGACTCTTAGGGTTTTTAATTTTATTTTGTTTTGTTTTGTGTTTGTTTTAAAGCAACTTAGTTTATGGGTCCTCCTTTGAATGGATGCATTAGCTTTGTTTTTAAGTTGCATAGCTCTAGACCTAATTACAGCTAAACTTAAAGATGTGGCTGGAAAAGCATACTGCTGTGATTTATTATGAGTCACGTGCTCTTGGAGTGTGCTAAATACATGAATTTTTCAAGTAAATTGAAAACTTTTGTAATTATTTTCAGGAACAGAGAGAATTAAGAGACAATATACGTGTGAAAGGCAGCTCTCCTACAAACAAGCATCCAGTACTAGCATGGTTTTTCCATCCAAAACCAAAATCCTTCTATAGCACAAAGCCTTTACAGGTCAGTTTAGCTATGGAAATGACTAAGCAAACTCATTTTACCCCCCTCTTAGTCTATATTAATCAATACTTATAGAAAATAGCTTGGGTTAAATAGTCCATGGTCTAGATGCCAAATGTTCAGTCAAATATCAGAGCTTCAGCTGATATGTGTAGGCATGATTACATTTAATCTACTGAATACGAATCATTTTACTTCATTAGAGGCCTGTCTCAAGTACCTGTAAGCATACTGCAGTCTGAAAAAAAGGCAGAAAATTACCGTTATTTTTTCTTTCATGAGACATCTTCTGATAATATTACAGCCTGTGAGACCTATGAAGCCATCTACTGGTAAGTTTTTTATCATGACCTTGTCTATGCTATTCTCGCTCTGTCGAAGTCTTGGCAAAGTGCTTGAGACAAGTTTTAAATTACCCTTATAAGCATTATTGGCTTATGCAAGTAGCAAGGCCTTGAACGACCTGCTTCCTGAAGAATTTCTGTAGAACTGATGGTCCCTTCTCAGCTGAAGGGTGAATTCTGTCCAAATACCTCTGAGGAAAAAGGAATTACCATCAAGTCAAACTTTTCCACTCCTAGTTCATGCCCTGCTGCGTTAGGTAAGGGTGATTCATAGGTTGCTGTTGGTTTATGACAGTAAAGTCTATTACACTGCTCAATAGGAAGATAAGTGCAAATAATGATGATGATAGAATTTGTGGATGGCTTTTGATCAGAGCAGCTCTATACATTTTGGAAATGTTGCATCAAGCCTCACGATGAATTGGCTGCATATGAGCAAGCTGCGATAGAAGGAAGGGGACACAGGAGGCTGGCAGCATGCCTCACAAGAGCCTTTAGGTTCTTGAACTTCTAGCCATCATTTCCAAAGTCTCCATCCAGTGCCGTGACAGCTGATGGGAAGTTTCCCATATCTTCAGAACAAAGGTCATACTACTGATTGCACAACAAGGTCTGCCCTTAGCATTATTGTTCAAAGGATGGATGTAAAACAAACCTGTCAATGCTTATGTAAAATATTTTAATAACTTAATACCTTTCTTTAAAAAAAGAAAGGTGTATATATGTGTGTAAGTAATGGTGCACATAGCATGATGTGAAATCATGCATGGGCTTTTTGGGTTTATTCTAGGGTAATTAATTAATCAACTGAAGATTAATAATTAGCCTGGAGAACAGGCATCTCTTGCAGGAATTCAGTCAAAGTTAGTTCTTCTGATCAGCACAGAATCCACAGGAGTCTTTTAGAAGTAATAATAGAAATTTAAAGACAATAATAGGCATAACAGAAAAATAATAACAGAAACAAAATCCTCTTACTTGAGAACCGTTATCTTATCTAGCAAATAAACTGATGAAATCAGCACTCACTGAGCTTATTAAGCAGCTGCTTCTTAAACAAATCAGATATTTTACCTGTAAGTTTTATATAGTTTATTTTGCCCATGCAAAGAAAATTTGACTGATATAAAATGAAGTAGTTCCATGGAAATCCACTGAAATGCCACCACTGATGTCAGATGGATGTCTCAGTGTTCAGAAGAAGGTATAGATTACAAAGAGTCCTCTTTCCCTGCTGTGGATGACACTAAACAATCTTCAGCCTAATACTTCTTTCTGCTAACCTCTCCTCTTCGCCCATCATTTTATCCTGCAATTCTTGGACTTTGATTCTGAAAAGGGGTTGTGTCAGATGGACTGTTACATGGGAAGTGTGCTTGAGCGCTATATTTATGTATTTCAAATTTTAAAAAATCAGTTGTATTTCCCAGTTGGCAGTAGAGTTTGCCTGTGCTTTAATCCAACTAGTTCTTGATGTGCTTGAGAAATGACAGCTGATGTGGAGCTGACGTTCCTGAAGGAAAGAACAACAGAGCTGTGGGAAGGCCCACACTGGGCTGCTGCCAGAAGCGGTATAGCTGCATTACTGCTGCACTCTGTACAGATTATTTAGCTCTGTTGAGAAGTAAGTGTCACACTGTGCTAACATGGCTACCTTTGTTCTGCAGCTTAAACTACCTCATTTAGACCTGACTTAGGAATCTTTAGATAAGTGTGACTTCTTTTTCCTTGGAATACATAGAGGTAAAGTGACTCACTCTGCAGCGCTAACCATTCCTGGCAAGTTATGGTCAGTGCTAATCAGTGACATGTAGCAGATGCTCTGTGATGGTATCATCTTGCTTTTACTTGTACCCACCTGTTCAGAGGAAAACAGCTGACCTGTAAAGTCATCTCCCAGATCTGTTGATGCACATATGGAGCATTGCTCCAAGCTGCTCTTTTCTCAACTAGAACATGTTCAACAGCAGTGTAACTTTCAGTCTCAGGAGATGTTAGCAAGGAGCAGGTGAAGGGCTAAGCCACTAATTCAAACAAGACCTCTCTGGCCTGGGACTGCTCTCTTGTCCCTGAGGACTGGAACAGGAACACTGCAGTCTTGTGTCTATACTTGTCAACTTGCACAGTATATGGGGAGTATTGGCTCACATTGTCCTTTCTTAAACTGTCCTATGTTGGTCTTACTGTTATCAAGAGGACTATTGCAGCCATTTAAATGTTTGGCTTCAGAACTAAGGTAATTTTGGACACAAGCACTGTGGAAACCAGGGGCACAAGGGGATGGTACAGTTGTCTCTGGTGCTTGCATGACGAGGCTCGTTAAGTATTTCTCTGTATTGCTTGTACACATACCAAGCCTGTACATATGATCTTGATATAAGGACCAAATTTGTGATGCTGTAGCAGAAGACGTCAGGGATATCTGTGCAGGGGAGAAAGGCAGAGCATATCACTTGGCAAGCCACAATTAGGTAGTGAACTCTGATGGTAACTGCTCATGGGATATAATGAGGTAAATGCCTAAGGGAAGATACCCTCACCAAACAAGTAAGTCAAGAGGCCAATCCTTGTTGGCAGGGAAGTTCTGAGTATATTAACACTCATGTAAAACAGCCGTAGGGAAATGAATCATACAGCTGAAGATTGTTTGAAAATGTCCTGTCACTGGGTGTGCTACTCTGAGTTCGTGTGCAGCACCCTGAGCTAAATTCATTTCAAGTTACTAAAGTAAGAGGAAATTTTTGAATAATCATCACTATATAATGACCTAGATGACAATGGGTAGGTTAAAAATAAGAAATGCGTTTTTGCATTTCAGGGAAATGAGAGTGGCTTTCCTCTGGGAATCAGGGAAAAAATTGAATGTGTGGAAGAGAATTTCCAATTTTAGACCTGATGATCCTCTCCTCTTGCAACCTTGCAGTTATTAACACTTTTGCAAAGGGATGTGAAGTACTATCGTTCAGATTTGGTAAGGGTACCACTCATTCCCTAATATCCCTGGCGTGAGTTGGCCCACGTCAGCATAACAGAGACTGCAGTTCTGACCTTTCTGGCTTTAGATTTCTTTTTAGTGTCCCCATTTTGGCGGAGAAGATTTAACAGTCATTGTCAAGAGGACTACAGCTTCACGGGAGTGTTGCATAATAGAGAACTGGATTCATGGGGTTTCTATAACACTATTTTTAGAACTTGTTTAAAATGTTTGCAAGGTAAACTGCTAATGAATTGGAAAGTATAAGTGACAGTTCCCAGGATAAACTATGTTCTCTGTCTCAGTGAATGATACTGAAATAGACCATTTTTTCAGAAAAATGACATTAGAAAGACTCTGAGAGAAGTGTCTGGGCAGTAGGAATATGTGGAGTTAAAAGGAGTCAGGATTTTTCTTCTCATGGCTTCACGGCTCTGTGTGCAGCCAGAGAAAGTGAGAGAGACAGAGGGAGCCAGCGAAAGAAGCTCTCTGGGCATCCTGATCATTCCTGTTATCCTGACAGTGCAAATGCACTCCCCATTCTGCAGGCTGAGGGACTTCGAAAGAGGTGAATTTTCTGCTATTAATTATCTAATTGTGATGGCTGAGAATATTATATTTGTAACATTTTGTTGCAGAATTTTTTTCATATGAGAATATTTGCAGCTAACATGGTTATCCAAAGCAGTAGGTTGGATTTGTCACTTCCTGGCATTCTGTTCACATGAACAAACATCCCACTGCAATGAGGATGCAGTCTGAAGTGTACAGATAAATATTCTTCTTGACATTGGAATAATAAAGAAGTTTTCTTCTGTCATTTGCTGAGAGTGATTTTTACTTATTTCACAAGCTGAATGGGGCAGTTGTGACTCCATGTTCTGTGAAGTCTCCATTTGAGCTGATATCATACAGTCTAGTAAACTCAGGAAATATATACCAAAAATAGCACTAGAAAGGAAAAAGTAGTGCTTTTGAAGATTTTGGTGCTTTTTGCCTTTGGCATTGCTTCTGCAGGGTTGAGAGGTACTCACCAAAGGGAAGGGACCTTTGATTGCTTAGTTGAATAGCTTTCAAATAACTGCAGAACATGGCGATAAGGAAAAATGGAGGATCAAACTCCTCCAAAATGATTTACATCAGTGAACCTGAAGAATCTGACCCAAAGCTTTTAAAATGCTTCCCTAGTTAGTAAAATTGTTGTTAAAAGTCTTCAAGCTGTAAATGTATACCATTCCTTCTGAGCTATGCCCTCATCTTTCACAGTAACATAAAAAAATCCCCTCTGTTTTTTTCACTGTTTCCATTTTCTGCTTTTGAAAGGCTGTTCCCTGCCCAACCTTTGTTATTTATGGAGACTGATTATGTTTATTCCTGATACTTGGCGTAATGACACCAGCACACTTAACCTGTGAACCTAGGCTATTTTGGCTGGATGGTAATTTGGCTGAAGTTGTCATTAAGGTGTCAGAGTGGGCTGCAGGACAGCCAGTTTGTACCGTGCTGCCATAAGTGCTGAAGGCCAAAGGAGGGTCCTTGCTATGCCAGTTGTCACTCTCTGGAGAAAGCTGCCACTAAGACATAGGAAAAGTTGTCCTGTGGCTTCTCATTTCCTTTAGGGTTTTTTGTATGGGAATGTTGATTTTACCCAATCATAACTCCTTAACTTTCAGTTTATATGGTTGTGCCATGCCTTTGTCCAGACATGTCTATAGCATTTCTCCAGGAATACTTTAAACTGGATAATTCCATCTAATCGCTCACTTCCTGCAAGCCCCTCAAGTGCAGCTATTCCTTAATGACCTTTGGTTAATGTTTGAAGTGTCATCCAGGGAAACTGTGTCCTTCAAGAGATCAATTTAAAATTCACAGTTACCTCAGGAAAACTTCAAGCTCAGCAAGGTTCACATCTGACACTTTCAAGAACCTGCCACAATCCTGCCTGACCGCAAGCCTGTGGTGTAATTTATTTAATTAAAGTAACTGGGAAAGAAAGCCACTGAGAGAAAAGGTTTCTCATAGATTGTGAAGAGGCTGAATTGAACCTAAAATACTTGAGAATGTGGTAGTTATATGAGCAATTTTAAACCCCTCAGCCTTGCTAACATCTATACGCATTTATTCACTGACTTTAAAGGGGCCAGGTTTTCACCCAGTCTCCCAAAGACCTTTTAAACTAACATTGCATTTAGTCTGCTTGTCTGATACAGATCCTGGGAAAAGCATACTATAATAATGTGTCTGCAGTTGATTTCCTCCAGAAAAAAACAATTTTCCCTGAATCCATATGGTTGTTAGCAAAATGTATTGTTAGCGGAATTACTGTATACAGTGGCTGTGATAACACAAGCTACAAGTTGTCACTGTTTCAACTGACTGTCTGCTCCTAGGCTCATGTGTTGAAAGAGGGTAAAGAAAAAAAGTCACATGTCTCGCTTTAACCTCAAAAGGGCAGGATGGTGCCATCTAGCAATTACAGGAGTTTGACTTTTCTACTGTAAGAAATTTTCTGCAAAACCTACTAATGTATGAGAAAAATTCATGCAGAATTATAAAACAGCAAAATAATTGAAAACCAATATCTCTTCAAGGAATGTGAAGAAGTGACATTTATCTACAAATACATGAGTTCCAAAATTAGTACTACATGTTGAATTTTTAATACATAATAAGAGATTTGTCCTGAATGGGGATTTGATGTATTGACTTAGGAAAAAGAAGGTTATTAGAGAAAAAATGGTTATCCACTGTTAGCCCCTGCTTTCATTTTATACATCCCTTCCTTTGCTTTGGGCAGCTCCCCTCTTGTGCTGCTTCATCACAGCCCACCACAAGATATTCTATTTAGAAAGAACTAGACACCGTCTACCTGTCACAGCAGACAGAAGAATCACCACTCTGAGGAGAAATATTGCCATTGTGTCCCTTTCTTTTCCATGTCCCAGACTAACAGAGGTGAAGAGGGGGCTGCAGAATGTGGAATGGGGACTGTGTGATGTTGGATCCCCTCCCATACCAAAGTTAATTCAGTCCTTAAATGATACAGGTATATCTATGCATGTCATAGATATAAATTATGCTATTTTCTCTAAGTAAAATTATAGGAAGAGATTAGGTATTATATAAAATGAACACAAAAAAATCTACTTCTTTTCAAAGCTGTTTACCAGTTTGTAGATAATCCCAAATCCAATTCATATCTTAGCCCTTTTATATCCTGCAGTGTAAACATATTTATCAAAATAAATGCATTTATGCTGCAAGGCCCTGTTTATAGCAGTGTATAACTTTGCTAAATTTAAAGTGTTTGGGCATACATTTGTCATGCTGAATGTTTGACTTGGGAAATTATTTTTTTAATGGTTTGGCCAGTTCTAAAAACAAAGTTAAGGAACAGTACTGTTGCTTCTTTTCATCAGGAAAAAAAATCTCTGAACATGTTTGTTGAGAAGTTTGAGTGCTGTCAATTAATTTAATTTTTCAGGATATTTGTCATGGTAGTAGACAGATGTGTTTACCATCTATGAAAATTCATCTTGACTTTGCCAGTTTCAAAAAATCTTTTAAAAAGAGTTAGATTGCTTACATGCTGAGCAAAGTCCAGGACAGTAGGACAGTGGGACACCCCTAGAGCAGAACAGAACTTTTTTCTTACTATACTTCAAAAACAGGTATAAAATACAGTGAGAACAGCCCAGTAAGCTGTGGAGGAAGATAATAATTATTTATTCAGTGCAGTTAAGAACAGGGTAATAATCACCTATCCAGTGAATGAACACCGAGAAGGGAAGATCATTGTTTGCCCATTGCTGTGCAAACAAGAATAGGCTAAGAAGCGCAAGCCCTCTCAAGAAGTACTAGTACTCCCATGCTTCTTGTGTGAAGTAGAATTTTTAGAAAAGAGTCTGGGATCACATCACTAAACACTGTATCACAAAGGGTGTGAACAATTAGTGAAATGCTTAAATTGCCTTTTGTCACAGTACTTGGCTGTACAACCTTACCTTTACAGCCTTATATCAGTGATTTATTTTTTTACTGTTGTTTCTGTGTGAGTATAATGTAAATAGTGAAATGTTCCATTTTTTTTGATGTATTGAAGTATTACATGCCACAATATTTAATTTGCATTAGTCATAATTTTTCAGGAAAACCAAAGAATGTTTTTTATGATAACACGTACTTGTGTATTTCCTTTATATTTAGGTCTTTATCAGTTTCTTAGAATTGAGTTTTCTCTGTAGTTCTGAAAGCCATTATTGCATAAAACAAATTCTTTTATTACATAAGAATTAAGAACCTTTTTCAGAGATAAGAATGAAAAAATCTTCAGGTTTTTCACGCTGATAAAGACTGCACTGGCCACAAAGTAAATAGAAGTATTTTGTAAGCCTTTTCAGCTAATGGGCACAATTTAACAAAGCCTCTGCAAAGTGGATGATGGTAGCTGAGAACCTACTGCACAGCACACTCAGAGCCAAACCTGCCAACAACTTCACCAAGTTCGTACCTATCTTGTATCACTGTAAATGAAAGCAATTGTGGTCTATCAGCCCTTGGTGAGAAGACCATAATTTTCTGTTTTCACAGAATCATACAATGGTCAGGGTTGGACAGGATCTCTGGTGATCATCTAGTCCAACCCCAACCCACTAAAGCAGGTTCACCTGCAGCAAGTTGCACAGAATCCCAGCCAGGTGATTCTCCAGTCTCCAGAGAAGACTCCAGGACCTCTCTGGGCAGCCTGTTCCAGTGCTCTGTCACCCTCAATGTGAAGACATTAGATGGAGCTTTCAGTGTTGCAGTTTGTGCCTGTTGCCCCTTGTCCTGTCAGTCGGCACCACTGAAAAGCGCCTGGCCCCATCCTCCTGACACTTGCCCTTAAGATAACTGAATACTTTGATAAGATCCCCTCTCAGTCTTCTCCAGGCTAAACAAACCCAGTTTTCTCTCAGGCTTCCTTCATAAGGGCAATGCTCCAGTCTCTTAATCGCCTCTGCAGCCCTTCACTGGACCCTCTCCAGTATCTCCCTGTCTCTCCTGAACTGAGGACCCCACTCCTTGAAGGTCCTTGAAGAGGCCAGTTAGGTCTCCTGAAGTGCAGGGCTGCAATCCTACTTATCGCCCTGCTTCCTCCACCTCCACAGGATCCTGAACTCCACCATCTCATGGTCACTGCAGCCAAAGCTGCCCCCAGCTTCCACATCTCCAACCAGTCCTTCTTCCTTTCTGAAAGCCTTGTTGGCTTCTCCACCACCTGTGTCAAAATGTTATCATCAGTGCTTTACAGGGAACTCTTGGACTGATCTTGGAGTGTGAAACTCTTCCACTAACTTTGGTGGAGTTACTCTAGGTTGATACTAATGTGGTCTGAGGTCTTATTCCCTGCTGATGAAGTCAGTGAAAAGACACTGACTGCAATCTAAATGACACAGTCCAGACAAGCTGCTTTTCTTGTCTTTGTATGAACTGTGCAAAAAGACACAGATCTTCAAGGTTAAGTACAAATATGGCAGCACTGAATGAAAATATTTCAAAGTAATCTTTAATTTTTTTATGAGAACCTTTTTTATTTTTTGTATCCTTAGACCGGAGCAGAAAATGGAGTTGCTTCTTTGTGTTTAAAATCAGATTCTGCCTCTGTCTCTCAATCTCACGATGGGAAATTTAGGTATAGAAACACTACAGGTTTGTATACTTTATCATATTAAGAGCATTTTTTTCCGCAGTAACAGTTAAGAAAAAGCTAAGTCTACCGCCAGAACTAACCAAATCTGGTATGAGTCTTAGCAAATGTACGCTTTGTAGTGCTGTCTTGCTGGTTTATGTAATACAGATCTGTATGCAGGTAAGTAATAATACCATATGTCATACAATTGATCTATGCTAAATGCTATAGCAAAGTAGGCATATTTTAAGGGGTAGAATTAGTACTGCATGCAGGCCAAGCTGCAATAAATAAATAGTAGAACTGCAATAATGCCACAGCAATGCCTCAGCAACTCATTGGCATAGATGGACTTAGATGTAAATTACTATAACAATCAATTTACAGAGCACTGCACATAGCAAGATTAAATACAGGCCATGCTTTTGGAATTAGTATGCAGATAAAATTAGTGGAACAGTGTATTTTAGCATAGTTAAAAATGACTTTTTTTAGGAGGAAAAAAAACCCATAATCTGTACTTCCCTGGATGGTGATGGCTTGATTTCAGATTTCTGTTTTATCAGTTAAGGATGAACGTTTAGAAGACATGAACAGACAACTGCAACTGGTCTGCATCTTTGACTTCTGTCTGCCTCTGATTGTAGCGGTTGTGTTAATAAACAAGTGCTATTATCTCTGTAGGAAAGATTATGGTGAGTGTGAGTGTCTGTATCAGTTATCTGAGAATGACTAATTTGACGGTTGAACTGTACAATGATAGAATTCACTGAAACCAGCCAAAATTAATCACCCTTCAGTATTCTTTGAACGTAGCCTGTTCTACCAGAGGGGGAAAAAAAAAAAGCAGGAAAGGTTATTATTTAATAAATAATTTTTCAGCACTTTTAATAACATTGAAGAGAGAGTTTGTTCTCATAGTTGTTTTTCTTATGATGCATTTTGCTGCTGGGTTTAGATTTGCACATCAGCAAAACTCTGAAAATAAATTCTCTTTCTTCTGTTGACTTCACTGGAATGGGGGATTTGCACATACTTGGGATGTGTTTCCCTGACTCTGAGCAGGAAGTACATAATACGGAATCTATTGTTCTCTGTGAATAAAGCCAGGTAAATAAGTAATACTCATGGTTTTAATCATGCAGAAAGAATTTGGACAAACAGGGAAGTTATACCTCTGGAAAAAAAGTAGAGAAAATTCCAAAGTGCTTTACAGACAAGTGAGTTGAATGGTTAGAGAAATAAATATTAACAGCCACATTTGGAAAACATGAAGAACCACTGTTCAGGGTTGAATTGCACTGCAACTTCTATTTGTAAGGTCAGCAGATGACTGGACTCATGACAGTACTGTAGGAATGTGGCCAACTGAAAAGTCACAGGGCAATAAGATGCTGACACTCTTCACAGGGAAAAGACTGTGCTGGGCAGGAGTTATAAGGGGTAGATGCAAATTTCCCTTCCAACTGCATGGAGGACTGTGTATATGTAAAAGTGACACACTTTCTCTTAGAGCAATTCTAAGAGAAAGGCTCCATTCTTCTAGGTGCTGTGGGGAGGCAGAGCTGAATGACTGTCAGCTCTCAGTAAAATGATGCTTTACAGACTGGGCAGGTAACTGTGTAGAACTAGCCATAGGGTGACTATATCATCTCCTAGGTAGTAAATTTAGGATTTGTGTTAATCATGGAGAAAGGTACTGAATGGAAGACAAATTCTGATTTCTGTTACATTAGTGCAAATCTGGGATAACTTTGTTGCTGTCTAAAATGTTTGGTGTAGGGTTGTCCCTGAAGGGCTGGTTAGGGCATACGCATACATCCTGACCTCATCCCAGCCACAAACAGGGATGTGTGGTGAACCTGTTTCCATGGAAAGAAAATCTGTCTACATACACCAGACAGGACCATGGTTCACCCTCATTTGGTCCCTAATATAGACAGCTGGGTGATAAGGATGTCACAGGAATTTGCAACATAGACCAATGCTTGCCATCAACAAGGACACTTTTTTATTCACTGTCAGCTCTTCCTACCAAGAAAATGTGAGCTCAAGTTTGCTGAGATCCTTCTAAAGATGAGACTTTAATAGCAAGATTGGTCTGATTGCAAGAATTCTCTTTGGAAATTTCCTCTCTGTAAAATCATTTTACTATTCTTTGCTTTAACCATCAGTGTGTTAGGTTTATCCTGTACAGTATGAATCTTATAGAAAAATGCACTGTGTGGTAGAGTTGAGATAGAAGGAAAAAAAAAAAACCAAACAAATGCACCTGATCCTCAGCTTTGTCTAAGTAAATGTCATCTCATCTAAGTAAATGAAAAACCCAGAACAGGGGCTGTTTTATACCAGCTGAAAATTTGGATTTATGCAGCTTTTTATAATTACAAACTTCTGTTGCTTTCTCACAAGGGTTCTTTTTATGTCCTTCCTCAGATACCTGTTTTTAACAAGGCTGTGCATTTTTTAGTTTTTCACTTTTTGTTTAGTGCATTTTTACTGATCATGGTGCACTGTGCTGCCGTGCCTCCCACGCTGTATTAAACTGATGAATTAGATTGTGTTTCACCTCCTCATTCTTTTCCTTTTAAGTGGTATCTGCTAATCCTTTCTGGTCTTGGCAGTTGCCTCTGCGACACCCACTTTTGCTCTATATTCTTGCTTTTGGCTTAGTTTGCAGCTCCTTCACTGCACATTCTTGCTTTTCAGGTAGGGCAAGCATGACACCTACAACAGGTTACAACACTGTCCTGGCTTTGTGCTGACTACTTTGGTTATGAGTTGGCTTTGCACCAACATGCATGGATCACATCACCCACTGTCAGTGGGAGCTATGCAGTGCTTGGGTTTTTAGCTCTGTACCTGGCAATCGATCAAGGAGAGTTAAACAAGGTTCTCTCAGTGTCTCTGGTCTTAGTTTGTAATTGTTGATGTCTATAAATCTAATGACTTAATTAAACTTTTGGCACATTATTCCATCTTTCATGGACTTGCTGTTTCATTAACTCAGCTGCTAATTAGCCAGTATTTTACCCATTTTCTGCTTAATGCTAAATTACATGTGGGTTTCGCAGGTTAGTTTCTGGCTGCAAGGCTGCAATATCACTGAGCATTTTAATATATTTTGTCTTCCTGATCTCACTGGCTGGGTTTGGGGGCTTTTCATACCTTCTCTTTGACATATAAGGTGGTACAAAACCTCAGTGGATTCTTTCTAATGACCTCATGAGCTCATACTATTATGATATGTTAAATATTTACAAATTTCTAGATCTTATAACATTTCACGATCTATTAATAGGAATGAATGTTCCAAAGTGTTTTCCTCTCAATATTTTTAAATCTCTAGGAGGCATAGTTTGAAAGATATTAAGGTATCTTACTACTACTAAAGACATTTTTGGCATAATAATTACAGTAAAATTTTAATCAGTAATGCCACCAGTTAGCTCCCCAGTATTACATCTTCATAGCTTGAATGTAAAAAATGTCTGTAATAATATGTATCTTCTATGAATTTTTTCCCCAAATTTCTAAAATAATTTTAGTCAAAACTTCATATGAACCCCCAGTAATTGTTTCTAGTTGGACTTTCCAAATTTTGCCAGCTTTTATGTTTAATCAGAAAACATTGTCCAATTGACTCACCTTTTTCATGACAATATTACCTTCCTAGAAATATACATTTTTACATACATATGCAGAGATATTGATATAAAAACTACTCTAAAAGATCATTTTACAATAAAGAGCTGAATAGGAGAAAAAGCAAAGAGTGCTTGAGAAGAACAGTGGTTAGATTTGTTCAGTTAATGGATTTTCTTCATTTATTTCATCATATTGATTTAATTCTGATAAATCTGAAAGTTTTCTGAAAATTAAGTGTATCCAGTCAGTCAGAGCTCATAAACAGTGTTCCTGTGGTTCAACTTGATATTTCTAAGTCCCTTTTTAAAGTTGACCTTTGTAATATAATCATACCTACTGTAAGTCTTTTTTCTCCTTTCAAAAAACTAACATAAAATTAATTCACTCCGGTTAGTTGAAAGCCTTGAATGCACTCCTTGAAACTTCTTGCATAGTACTTCACAACTTAGTATGAGGAAGAATTACAAAACAGCTTTGGATGTTTTTCCTCACTGTTGCATTTTAACTGAAAGGAGCTGTCTTGTGACTTCGTGTTTTCTGCCATCTTTGAGGCAGCAAAAACTTGTGAGTTGAATGCTTTCAGTCAGATGAAACAGTTTCATCTAGCACAGAACTGAAATGGTCTTCCGTATTCTAGCTAATGGCTCTAACTACACTACTGTTGTAACAAAAGAGGATCTTGTGGTTTACTCTGTGTTTTAAGAGAATTTGGCAAGCATGGCTTTGTTTTATGAAGTAAAATGTGCAAAATACTTGGGTGCTGGAATCAATACAAGAGAAGGAAGACAGTATGGAAAAGGAGAAGAAAAAGTCTGCATTTAAAACCTTCAAGTGTTAAGGTTAAGGTCTGTCATTCATTGAATGAGTTGTATAATGTTAGATTCAGGTTGAAAAAGATTTTTCTTTGTTTGCTTCAGACCAAAACAAAACAAGAACACCCTAGAATACATTTTTTTTTCTTTCTATAACATGGAGTGGTCTAGAAATAAAAAATCCATTAAGTCAGTTGTGCTTTGATTTCTACAATGCATGGAAAGAATACCCAGCAGCATAAGTCAGAGAAATGGAGAGGAAGGGTAAGGTTTGCTGAGCTGCTATAGAGAGCACAACTGCTTAACTTGCTGTCCAGATTATATATAAGCTTTCAGAAGTTTCACAACTTTCCTTGTTGTAATTAAAACTCACTAAATATCTGTAGGAAGTTATCTAACAGGACTGAGAGGACTGTAATTAAATGATCAGAAAGGCTTTGCTTAGCATTTGTGAGAAAACAGGAGGTGTTAGTTATTATAAAAGCAACAGGAAAATCCCTGGATAATACAGAATTTGAGACATTTAGAAATAATATGAAAAAAACAACTGCAATTTCTGTTCAGTATATCAAGTTTCATTTATATTCAAGATATCAATTATATCATGTTTGTAAAATTAAAAGCTGTCTAATGTTTTTTTTTTGTAATATAATATAATTAGAACTG
Source organism: Falco rusticolus (assembly GCF_015220075.1). Taxonomy (NCBI): domain Eukaryota; kingdom Metazoa; phylum Chordata; class Aves; order Falconiformes; family Falconidae; genus Falco; species Falco rusticolus. The sequence goes on along the minus strand of NC_051187.1, from coordinate 74,123,078 downwards.
CTAGATTATAGTTGTGTTATGATTAGCCTGAATTGAAAGAATGGAAACACTGATACCATTCCTTGGAAAATACCCTGATTGTTTGGGTTTCTTGCATTCCCAAGTTCTGAAAGAGCAGATTTTTGCAGGGATGCTGTGTTTAAGAGTTTAAAAGCCTTTTCAAGCTATTCCTGGATGCTAGAAACCAGAGATACTCCTGAATCTCTCAGCCCTGAGATTCAGCTGAGTTTTCAGTCCAGGTGAGTATGAGAGGTAGACCTGCACAAACTCTTCTGCAAACTTTTTGCCATGTGATTTCTGTAGAAGGAACCTTGAGTGTCTGCTTCATATGTATGCTCCAACAGGCATCTTACCTAAAGTATTAAGGGAGCAGGAGTCTGGGGTAGATGGATCTCCATACAGGTACTCTTTCTGTAGTCCATGAAGCAACTCCACTGTACCCCACTGAACTGCCAGCCAATGCAATTACACACACACACACACACACGCGTGCGCACGCACGCATGCACACACACACACACAAAAAGCTATAAATATACATATGGAAACTCCAGCATGTAACACAAAAACAACAATTAAGTGTAGAATTGAGATCTCTCCATGTTAGTTTGATGTGTTAGGATTAAATATAGTTTTCTGGTTAATTTGGGTTGCACTTTGTGCCATTATTTATTGACAGCTTTCTTCAACAATTATTTTATTGTTCTCCTTGAAAGTATGCCTTAATATGCAAAAAGCTACATATAAATTTGTGTTTGTAGATAGCAACCACAATCAAAACATTTTTTTGATACATTATCAGAATTTGTATGATGAATTATTATTTTCTTAGCCAGAAATAATAACGATAACATCCTGAAAAGTAAATTGCTTTTGCCAGTAGCTCAGGAAATGAAGGGGGAAGAGCTTTGTTGATTGTGTGTTCTCATGGGCTGGAAAGATCCTATCGTGATATACTAAGGTAAAAATCTGGAACACATTTGGCACAATCTTAGGGAATTAGAGTCAGGAAGTAGATAGCTAATTGAATAGAAGTGAAAGAAGTAAAACAAATCAGCTGTAGTTGAAAAAGATTGTGGGTTTTTTACTGCTGTGAGATTAACTTGTTAAAGTAACATGTTCTTTATTATATATGGCACTTGGTTCAGGTGTAGTACAAGGGATGTGAACCAGGGTTCGAAGGGGCAATGGATTTGAGTTCCACAAGTACCTCTGCATTTCCTTCACAGCCAGGGATGGATAAAATTTGATGATTATACGTGTACATAAACACACACACACATGCATGCATGAACATACATACATTTTTTTTCTCTCTCTCTGTATAATAAAGGTTCTTTTCCCTCTTCAGCATTTTTCCCTATTTTCACATGATGTTTCTTCACCTAGTCTCCAAAATACCAAATGCCTCAAAAGGAAATATTTCTGGCAAGGACATATCAGGAATTTCATGTGACTCTCTTCTCTCTACAATATGTTTTTGACAGATACATTTTTCCTGTCATTTGACATTCTGGATGTCCTATTTTCCAATTTCTCTGATTCAGACTTTATATGGATACATCACTATTTTGATCACTGAAAGTCAAAGACTGTTCTGAGCTTTCTTGCTTGCTGGTAGCTGACTGGATATTGCTGCTAGCTCAAAGACAAACAATATAGCACTGATTTTCTCACTCTCCTACTTTTTTGCTGGGTCTGAAAGCATTCTGGGAATATAGTGTCCTTTGTTCAGGCCAGCTGGCCTTTGTAACCTTGTGGCAGAGGCTAAATAGATTTGGATAGCCTCTGAGTGCAAAGAGCTCTGAATCTAGGACTGTAACTTCTCGTGTGACTTTTCCAGCAGTAAGAAATTACACAAGAAATGAGACCATTCTCTGGCTCCTTCAGCCTTGTGTTGACTGCGTCTGGCAGTTAAGTGCTGCTGGGCATGTTAGCCATTCTCAGAACATGCTTCTAGGACTGGGTGCCTGTGGCAACCTAAGTGTGAAGAGACTGTGTGGGTTGCAAACAGCTTTAGACGCCTACATGTTCATCACTATCTAGGTGGTGACAACTTTAAAGTCAGTAGTAAAACTGTAGGTCTGTAAAAAGGTTTCGGCTCAAATCTAGCTCCTTTGTAAGACAATCTATATCTTTTATATTCAAATGCTTAATTCCATCCAAGGTACAAAGTAACAAAGGCCTAGAAGACCACGTGTCACAACACAGCACCTGGCCACAGTCTGAGGGACACTTAAGAAAATCTTTTTGAAGTGGTGCTTTGGGTTGCATGGTGCAGATTGCCTCCTATGCAAACTGCATCCCACCCCATCACGTGCTATCCACACCAGCGCCTGGGCTGGGGGCATCGTGGCCTTCAGTTAGGCTTTTCTGAATTGGAATGAGACCACACAGAGTTTAATTCTGACTTTAAAATAGGGTGAAAACATGGCACAGGCTATGAGGCACCCATGACAGAGATGAGGTACTGTTGAACCAAGTTCCTTTTGTCATCCTGAATCTGCATTTGAAATTGTAGTTGACTTCCATGAAGTGGGATCAAGGCTTGTCTGCTGAGGCATTTTCCATACTGAATGTCACATACCTAAAAGGCCATATGCCTTGCTTTAGAATAAAGGTCTTCCTACAGTAAAGGGACTTCTGTCAACTAGAGAGGTAGCAGCAGCAGCTCCACATTGGATATTTGAAATTTTTAAGATTTAAAACACTGGGGAATATGCTCTCACATTCCCACGGTATAAAGCTTTAAAGAGGTTGTTGTTACAAATAGACACCTGCTGTCATCTTGGAACAGGGCTTGGTGTCAGGCCTTCCTTCTCTAAATCTATCTCATCTTCCTCAGTTTATCGGTGTCACCTTCCCCAAATACCATGATAACACAAGTAAGTTCTCAGCCCCTAAGCAGGGTGCTCTCCATTGCGCTGAACAGAAGGGTCTGCTTTACCTTTCCCTGCCTTCCTCTCATCTGGTTCTCAGGCCATGTCAAGCTGTTGACTCCCAGTCCCAATCCACCTTTGGTGCCAGTTTCCTTTCTTTGCTCGCTTGTTACATTTTCAGGCATGAACCTACATTTGTCAGACAACCCTCCCCCCCTCCTTGAGCACTGACAAAAATACCTCCTTATCATCTCTCAGATCACTCCTTCAGCACTTTGTGTTCTTCAGCAAGGAAAACTGTGATGCTTAAAAGCTTGTGAGGAATTGGCTATGAGTGGACTGCTTATCACGCTGATGTCTGTTATCTCCCTGTTTCCTGGTACCCAGCTATCTGACCCTCTCTTACCTTCTGTATTTGGCTACGACTGTCAGCCCCTGTAGGCAGGACACACTGTTCTGTTTTTGCACAAGATGAAGAAGAGCTGATATGAGGAGAATGTTGCAGAACGGTGACTACACTACATTATGATAATTTAAGGAATAAATACAGGAATGGCCTTGCTAAATTTGGCCCAGTTTTTATACCACTGTCACTGAATGCTAGATGAAGAGATTGAATGATTGGGATTTTTTTTAGAGACACGGGGAATAGTAATGTGCTGGTGAAGTTGATCAATTAATGGGTTTGATGCCGAGTGTGAATTTCCTTCTGCACTGGTGTGCAGGATAAACCTGTGGCTCTGGTATTTCAAAGTAATATAGAGCCTTCTGGAAGATCCTCGATCGTATACTTGATGACTCAATACGTTCTCAGGTACACAAAGGATTGAAACATTTATGATCCTCATTTTAGAACTGTTACTATCTGCATTGTAGTAGCATACTTTTGAGACCCCAGTTGTGATTTAGAATGTAAACATAAACTATAACAAAATCTTCACCTCCTGTAAGATTAACATTCATTAAAGACAAGCTAACTAAGGGTTATGAGGTGGGCCACTAAAGCTAGGATCCCTTGATAAATATGAAATGTGGAAAATTACTGATTCTGAACCTTTCAGCATCCTGGCTGGTGCTTTAACCACCATCCTTGCCCCTTTGACTACCATCCAGAGGAAACTGGTCTGATACCTAATACGGATGTTCTTTCCAAATGTTTAATGTTTTGTTTTCAAAGTGGAATTAGCCAATTTTAAATGATTATCACCAATGTTGAGCTATACTGAATACGTAAAATACATTTCCATGAGTAGTATGATCAGTGACTTGTGTTTTGAGTCAGATATAGTGAGGGATGAACATATTGATTAAATAATTAAGTCAAAAGACCTTTGACATTCAACAGGAGATTGCATGTGATAATGTTGACATCTAAACAGGTGTAATTGTTTATTTTCTGAAGGTCCTGACAAACACAGCTAAGTATTTGTCACAGGGCCCGACTGTGCTGGCATGTCTGGGATGAGAGATGTCACAGGTAGACCCACCTGCAGCACTGACCTTTGCCTGGAAGGAGGAACTCCCGCTGCACAGCTGCTGAATGGGGTGGGAAGCAGCTCCTGAACTGCCGCAGTTTGCACCCAGCAGCACCCACACTAAGGTGGTTCAGCTCTTCCTATATTCCCTGCTCAGATGCTCTCCTGCAGCAGCTTCAGGAAGAGCAGGAGCGGAGAGCGGAGGCTGTGGTGTGTCAGCTGTGCCACACCACACACGGCTTGACATCCTTAGCACTGGCCCATTTGGGCTTTTTTGCTGTGCTGCGATGACTCTGCAGTGATGAACATACCTCTGTTTCATTTTCAAGTCTGGCTTGAGATTTAGAAAGAAACTTCAAGTAACGAGTACCCGAAATAGCCACACATTACCCAACTGGAACAATGGGATAGTCCTTGGTTTAGGGATTTTTGTTGGTTTTTTTTCCTGACAGCAGAGCAAATCAGGACATGACTGCCATCTTTCAGATGCTTAAAGCCTGCTAGATCCAGCTCCTGTGGAGGTCTGGCATACCATCTTTAATCTCAGGATGAGCTGGAGTTCATAATCAGTCTGTCCTGAAGTCACATGGTTTTCACAAGTTCTTGCGATTTATACAAAAAATCTGTTGAAAATACCAGTTATGCCCCATGGAGCACTATCCCCTTATAAAAAGATCACTTGTCTCTTTGTAAAGAAGTGTTGTCAATAAAAATAATTTACAAGCACAAAAGCCAATGAGGTGTGGTTACTTACCAAAGTATTCAGCAGAGGGTTATATATTAGCCCACAATTTCTTAAAATATATACCAATGTGATTTTAATAGGACCATTAGAAATGGAAGTGGAATTCTAACACCATTAATATTACCCTTTGTTTCTTAAACTGATAGAACGTAGCTTAGAAGAAAGCAAGTATTGCAGCTGATGTTTTCATTACAACCAAAAGACATGGTTACCTAAATCGTATGGAAAACCTTTGGGATTTAAAAATTTTAATTACTTTAGGTATCTTTGAAAATGATGGTTTAAGAAGTTTTCTTTTGGATTATAATGTCATGTCTGTGACTGGCTTTTTTCTTCCCACAGAGCAGTTAGTAGATAACAAAGGTGAATTGCGTAGTCATTTATACGAAATGCAATGGGTGCACTGCAGATCTGTCATCATCATGACATTAATTAAGGCCTAGAGACTTTGGCCTGTCACTAAATTCCTCCCCCTCATGAATTTACAACATACAGCAACCTAGAACTCTGACCTAACACACACGATTACTTGGATTATTCTATGTGTTTTTTCTTCTACACGCTGCTTTCTACTTTTCATATACAATGTCATTATTAGAGTATGTTGTACATTTAAAATTAATTGTCACCATTTGTTTATATCATGGTTTAAATGTGTGAACCTGGTTGCAGCACATTTTCTTAACTGTGTTCAGAACACATGTACTTACAGACATAGAAAGTGCATATGCAAATACATTTGCAAATAAACAGTTTACACCAGATCTAACACACCTTTGAGCAGGATTGAGGATTGGGCTCAGCAGCTGCACTCAAATCTAGCCAAGCCGGTCTCTATCCAGCCATACTAGTAACTATACACAGGCAAAAATGTCTGGAGGTAGTGGGATCAGGTATAGGACTGGGGTTTTGCTGCCTTAAATTTCATGTCTGAACACAGGAGAATTGTCTATATGGCCAATACTTGTGTGGCAAATGCTGCACCAGATCTCCCATTCTGCTCCAGTGAACACAGCAGGCCAAGCCTGGGATCCGAGTCCTTGAAGAGAGTGGCTTTACATTCAGTTACAGGTCTACAGCACTCTTCATCTGGGATCACTATGAGACTGTGCAGATTAAAGTCATCTTGGCATCTCTACACTGAATTGTTCCTTGTCTGAATATAGGAACAAAATCTTGGCAGCAATAGTTGTAAAGCTCAAAACATCACAAAGTGATATGAAGTAATGGGTGAGGATATATCATGGACATATTCATGTACATTTTTGGGTTTTATTTCCTTGCAAGTCTTTCAAAAGATTTGCAAATTAATTACCAGCATCTCTTTTCATATGGCAAACTTCTGTTTTTCTTTATGCTAAACCTTTAAATAGATATTGATTACTTGTTGGCACTAGATGTAGCAAACATTCTTGTTTTAAGCACCAATATTTATTCTCATCTGTATAAATATTTTCACATGCTTGCAAGTCTAAGAGATTTTGTGTTCCAACATGATCTATTTAAACATTTAAGGAAGAATTAAAAAAATTGGTCCATCTTTCTGGGAGGCTAGGACACCTGAAAAAAAAGGAAGGCATAAAGGGAATGTAATTGTCATGCTCTGAACATGACTTTGTGTATATTTATTTTAATATGGCTAGGGAGGACTATGTCACTGATGGAAGAAAACCTCTTGTTTTAGAGCTAATTCTGATTTAAATTAAATCAATAAGAGAATATCCTTTAAAATACAAACCTGGCCAAGAAATATTATATAGAAAAATAGCTGAGAACAGCTGCTTTTAAGTAGCAAATTTCCAAGCAATTCCCAAGTAGAAATTTAATATTACAAATTAATACATTATTTTTCTCTATTCCACAATCCAAATGCAAAATCAGTGATTTATGTTCAGAAGAGAATACAGATAAACTTGGATGAGAATCACAAACCAGATTCATTTACATTTTTGGTGGTAAAAAGAAAGGTGGGGGGTTTTTCTTTCCATGGTACTGAAAGCATAAATCAAAATGGCTGTGCTCCTTAGGAAAATTAGGCCCTTGGATTTCAGTGGACCTGCTTTATGTGAGGTGGAAACAGAATTCAGAATTAAGAATTTTCTGTTTCTGAAGCATGTAGTTCTAGGCATTTTTAATGCTGTTTCCAAGGCTGATTACTACTTCTATCACAAATTCTAATCCATTTCATTTCATGATCTAGTTTAAGCTCTGATTACTAGTATGTTTTATTTCTTGTCTGCAAAGCTTTTCCGGTCCTGTTGGGATAAAATCTTACTCTTTTTCAAAGAAAAAGCTGATGTCCTAGGAGATATTCCATTATAACTTTGGTTGTATTTTCCATCAGCTCAGCATTTCCTGGGTTCAGTAATATGTTTGTCTTGAGTGTGTGTTTTGATGATTTCAAAGGTTCGTATTTTTTCTTATTTCCTTTTTTTCTGTTCTTGCAGTCTTCTGTTCAGATCATTATCCATCAAAGGGTATCACTTCATCCGGATTTGAATTAAAGAAAATATGCATAGAGACCTTTTTGCTCTTCATTGGTCTTAGCATACAAGTTGTTTTGCCTCAGTTTTCATTCTCAGATGCAACTTCATCCATGTCTTTAAATTGCTGGAAATAGTTAACTGAAAACTTGCTATTTGTATTCAGAACTTTACCCCATTCTCTTGTTTGCTTTAGCTTAACAGACCAAGAAAACCAGTTCTATTATCAAAGTGAAGTATTTATGTCAAGGATAATAAATGATAATTAGCTCATTATATATCATCCCAGGCTCACTGTTCTTCTGGTAATTTCCTTATTAGAGATCACCAGAAAAAACCATCAGCAAAAACTCTGCATGGAATTTGGAAAAAAATTCAAAGTACTTAAAAGTAGGAAAAAACTCACCTTACTTTTCTGCTATAATACATGAGCCATATAAGTTCTTGCATTATGTGCAAAGTTTTCTTCCAGGGAAATTGTGTTATTTCAAAATTTTCCCTTTATTATGAAAGGTAACACCAGGAACACACTATTCCCTCCTCTACAGCAAGCAGTTTTCTTAAGAATTAAGAATTTTTCATATTGCAAACTCCTTTTCAGTAGCTGGTGTGGCCTCATTTCACCTTACTTCAGTATAGGACTGTTCTTTAAGAAACTGTTTAGTGTGTGGATGGGTGCCACATTCTGGTCCATTTTGATTCAAGGCTTAGATAATGAAACTCATGCCTTTTTCCCCCTTTTCAATTTTTTTTTCTTCTAGGCAGTGAACGCCTTTCAGTGATAGAGTCCTTGCCCTAGAAAATGCTCAATCTATTTCCTCTATATTATTTTAAAACCAAAATCCATTCTCTCACCTTGTTTGAAGAGAAAGAAAGGGAAAGAGCCTCTTTTCTACAGAGAATATTATTTCTTTCTGCCTTGTGATTTCTCTTTCAAGAAGAAAGTAAAGTAGTAATGTGTTAGTGAGACTAGTCCCAAGTACCTTGGAGATATAGACTGGACGGAACTTTTAATCTAGCAAAAGGGAGGTGTCTCTCTTCCAGCTCCTTGCCCTGCCCCACTGTACGAACAGTTGCTCTGACTTTGATGAACACACTGGTCTCCTGTGTCAGTTATGTGTGTCATGAAATCTATTATTCAAAGGAAAAACAGTGGCTGTAGTTTCCAATTAAATTGTAGAAAAATAAAATAAAAAATTGTTCCTCCAAATGCAATACAACTGTGTTCTTACTTTAGGCCTTTTAAGACTGCAGATTTATGCAGCTCCTCCTGGAAACACTCCTCCCAGGCAAAACTGTGACATTTTTCCTCTCATCCTGTGTAAAAGGCAGCTCCTGTGTTCATGATCTCAGGGTGGATTTGCACTGTGTCCCTGCTGCTTTCAGCTTTGCTGTAGTACTGGAGGGAAGGTTTTCTGCTGGGCAATGCCTACCCGTGTGATGGCTCTCACCTTGTCTCCCTCTGTACTTGAAGTTCTCAGGAAGAAAGGTGAAGTAGAGCGACAGTGCTTCCTCCCCTGCTCTTTGGTAATGCAAGAAGCATCAGTGGAAGAGACCTATGTGTAAATGAGTGGCAGAGCTTATTCCCTGACAACACTGCATCAGTCCTTAACTGAATCTCTGATTAAAAACTGCAAAGTTTTCTTGTAACTCTCAGGAATTAAGAGTGGAAGGAATGTTTTAAATTGGTTTTCTTTACCTTTATGTCAAATGTTCAGATGCAAGTTTATTTTGACCCCTACTTGGTTTTGAGCCTGCTACATTATAAATACTTGGCTCAGCTTTTTAACCTCACGCTGGAAATCTCTGCAGTACTTTTAATGTAACCTAAGATGCCTTATAGTGCCTTAAAAATTAAAAGCACGTAGTTAAAATATATATTTGGAAATGTATTCCCAGGGAATCATGGCAGGTTGTCTTAGCTGCATTTTTACATTGCCACAGCAATAGAAACACACTATGGCTGTAATGAATGTAGAAATGTTTATTTTCTGTTTACACTAACAAATTAAGGGTCCTCTTTTAATGATTGTTCTGTCTCTCATTGAGCTCTGTGCAATGACTGTATCAATGAGATAAGTAATTCCACATCTTCTGAACATGGAAGTTCCTAAAACATGATCCAGATTTTTTTTAAGGAAAACTGCATAGAATGGAAAAGGAATATCAGCACAGGACAGGAATTGACAGTTCTGCAAATGCCAAGAGCCCTTCAACACTGTGTTAGGGGATGATTTTGGTCTTTGGAGACATGTAGCCATGTTCTTTTAATTTTCTTGTTTTCCCTTTGTCTTCCCCATGTCTGTTTTCTTCCCTGAATTTCTGTGCAGCGTTCCTGAAGTTATTCTCCCCAGCCCCCAAAGCTTTCTTGGTCTGTGATGTACTGATTGGCATAATGCAGTAAGGTTAGTGCTGTCTCCAGAGAGCTGGCCATCCCCACTGACTCTGTCTTCATTACAGTCTTTGATCCCTGTGGGGTTGCTTTAAGTTACTAAAGGCTAGTAATGAAAAGTGTTGCTGCTTCATTCTCATGCTTACATGCCTGAAATTGCATCTACTCAAAGTCACACTGTGTTGAGTCTTGAAATATATTCCCAATATGTCTCTGAGCGTGTTGAGCTGTTAAGTCAGAGAGAATGTGAAGTGTCAGAGAAAGATAATACAGCCACTAAAAAAGTGCATCAGCAACTGATTTGTAATTGTCCTGAAGTGGCTTTCTCTTATTGCTGAAGGGCTTTTAAAGAGAAATTACAGATCCAAAATCACAGCTTGCAGAAGAAAGGTAGATATTAACATCATTTTGTTCAAGCTGTTGACCTGAGCTAGGAACTTGATAGGATATGCCTCAGGATGTACTCATCCACAATAGCCATCACCCGGGGGGCGGGGGAGGGGACGGGGACTTGAAAACTGAAAATTTGTAATTGTGTAAGATACTTAAAAAATTCTATCATTTCCCTGTGTCTTCTCCCCACTCTCCCCCCCTTTTTTTTCTCCTTTTTTCTTTTTGCTCTTGTTCATATCTGGTGTAGGCTGGCGTGGTCCTTTATGAAAGAAAATCGTTATAGCCATGATCTGATGATCTGAAGCTTATCTTTAGTACTCTCATCCTTTCTTATTATTTTTGATTGTCTGAATTCACCACAGTTCTATTTACAGATATCATCTCTAGCATGTTGCTGTTAGTTCTTCTCATTTCTTACATTGTTTTAACAAGTCTGGAGACATTGCCAGTTTCCTTTTCCATTTTTACTGAGATAAGCATCTAAACCCAGCAATTCTAGAAGACAATTAATCCTGACTATTTGTCACCATTACTATTAAGTAAGGTGAGATACCTGTGTTTGACTAGACACCTGACTTTTAGGTATCTGAGCCATTGTGTATACCTGAAAGTGAAGGCTTAAAGCTACATTCTCTTGGCTGGTAAAATTCTTCCCCTGTAGCTGATTTATGTATGTCCTGACGTGGCTTCCTGTCATTGGTAAAGAAACCTTTTGTTTAAAATTACAGAGCTAAATCCTCAGTGAACAGCAATCATGCAATGACAAGATACCAGTTTGTTGCAGCTGAGGTACAGCTGTGAATTAAATGTATAGACCATTCATACAGTTAAAAAAAAAAAAAAAAGTTACATCTGAGCTAGACCCATGCAAATACACAGATATCATGTAACATCAAATGCTAAATTAATTAAATGGAATGTAAAAGTCAGACTCTTCTGATTCATGCTCTTCATATGTATTAAAAGCAAATCAGAATTTTTCTGTTTTGAATCAGTCTACTGGAAAGATAAATTCATGCAGGAAATAAAATTAGAGGAGAAATTAGAAAAAAGGATGTAAACACCCTAGTCTAGTTCAGTAATCCTTTACATATTGAATAATTACACACACCCATGCAATGTATTTTGAAACAAAATCTTTTAGCATCAGTATGAGGAAGCATTTTACATTAATTTTGCCTCTGTAAATGACAGTGAAATGAAGAAAGCAATTCTGATGGCATGTCAGGATGGTTCCTAGAAAGTAAGTAAACAGGGTAAGTCACAGTTAGGCCAGATTTTACTTTGTTACTACTTACATAATAAGGGGTAAAACAGATTAAGAGGAAAATATGAGCTTCATTATCTAATCAGAAGAAAAACTAAATTGCTGTGTGCTTTCAGATTACAGCCATGTTTCAAGCTCAGGGTGCAAGCAGAAGCCTGGCAATAGGCTGGGGACTCCGTCATCCATTGCACGGGGTGCAACGCGTGAGGGTGTCCTCCCAGGGGGCAAATTTTACATGTGGATGGGATGCAGGCCTGCCTGGCCCCGAGAGAACAGGACGTTTCTACTGAGCTGAGAGACGCTGAACAGAAACAGTTAGGAGAGTCAGAAAGGTTCACAAATGAGGTCCATGGGGACATCTCTGCTTCCACTCAGAGCCCTGTGATGTTGAGAAGGATGCAAGTCTCAGAGCAAGAGGGCTTTCAGACCAGATCTAGCACCCAGATGGTGCCACCATGTCTTCCTGTGCTGTGGGTGCTCCTGCACCAGGGGCTTTTCAGAGCTGGGAGAAGCATGTGGTGGGAGCAGGAGACTTGCTTCCTAGGCATGTGGATAGCTCATTTTGCAGCACTAGAGAGGATCATAAAATATTTTGCCTGTGAGCTGCAAAGGCCGCAGACCTCACCAGGTCCTGCTTTGAGTTGATTTGAGGAACAGGGAAAAAGCCATTGGTCCTGGTCCAAGCTGATAGCACTGACACGAGGAAGTGCAAGAGAAACAGCCTTCGTGGCAAACGCAAGCTGCTGGGCAGGAGGCTGGTCTCAGTAACCTCTCTGCTCTAAAATACTGACAGTTCCAGGATAAGGCCCATGAGATGGGTAGAATTCCAGAGCCTCAGGACATGGTTGACTCAAAGGTGTAGAAGAGAGGGATCTGTTTGTACTAGGAAATGCTAAATGCTTTGGGGATGTTGTGTGCTGGAAAAATAGGCTTTACTTGAACCAAAATGGAGCTGGCTGTTGGCACTGAGAATTAAAATGAACCCAGAGGATATCTACACTAGAAGCAGAGGGGAAGCTGATAGGCATTGAGGAGCACTTGGTTCAGTCTGATGCAGTCCTCAAAGAGGATGTAGTTAATGTTCAATGCACCTCCAAAAAGGCCAGAAGGGACATAAATAAAGAATTCCTATAAACAGAGAATGCACATCAGATTGCTCACCATGCCAGTTGAGTAGCATGTGCCATACCGAGCAAGGCCAAAAAGAAGCCTAAAAAAATAAGATAGAAAAATTGAAATAGTTGGCACCAGTGGCAACCCTGACAGAAGACACATCACAGAGACTGGTTGAAGGGTGGTAAACAAGGTTATTATGATGCTAGGACATCAGTTTTACAGAAAGTACAGAGAGGATATTAGGGTGTGGGAGAGGCACAGCACAGGAAGGGTAATGCCAAGTTCAAATACAGTATAATATTGTGGGAAAAGAAGAGCACTGCACTGAGGAATCTATGTGGGTGAAATCCAGCACTTTAGTAGTAAAAAATTAACGTTTTCTTCAGTGAAACTGAAGAAGCTGCAGTTAAGACAGGTAAAATGATTGTAGATTTTAAAGTTTACTCCCTCATCAGGATAAGATATAGAAAGAGAATTTTTTAATGCAATAAAAAAACTCCTTCTTACATCAGCTTTCCTCAGAACCTGGGGAAAAAACTCAAACATTACCCTGAACATGGTCTCAAAGGGTGCACAAGACCTCACTCATGAGTTACTAGTGGTGAGCCACTCTGTAACAGTGATCACAATATAGTTCAAGTTAATTTTTGTATCATGAGAGAAAAAAGCAAATAAATCCAGCATACAGTTATTCAGTTTTAAGAAAGAGCACTAGATTAAAAAAAAGACATTTAATAAAAAAACAAATAATTCAACCAGCCAACCAAAAAATCCTGTAAAGAACAGTTCAACAAGTAAGAGCCTGGAATATATACCGCAAGCCTAGTTAAACTGTATACTGCAATTGCAGGAGAAAATGAAGTCATCAAATGAAATCTCTTCAGGGCTCAAGGGAAAAGCTATCATAGCAAAGGATGGGGAATAGGAAAGGTTACTAACTTAGGGAAAATAGTGGCAGTTCATAAATGGGAGGCCTGCACAAAGGGGAAGAAAGAAAAAACTGTAATACATGAGTACAACAATGAATAAAAAATTAAGAGGAATAAGAGAATTTGAAGAGTATCTTACAAAGGTGTGTAGTAGCTTATTACACCAGAGAAGTGGTGGTTTAGCAATCCCATCCTCAAAGAAGGGTCTGAATGGGCAGGTTCTGGGATCTAAGATCTGGTGAATCTGCCCTCCACCCCTGACAAGGCCATAGAGTACGGTCTCTGAGCTGTGAATAAAGATGATTTGTTGGGAAGGTTCCAGTAAGGATAAGTCCTGCCTCAGTGGCCTGGTGGGCTTCTCATTTTTTCTAGTTTACTGGGTGCACCAGTGAATGTGTGGATAAAGGGGATCTAGTGGTTTGAGTACATTTGGATTTTCTAAAAGTTTCTGACAGGTTTTTTTTAACAAAAGGCTTTTGAGAAAATTAAGCTGCTTTAAGGTTGAATAAAAAGTTCTCTTTCCAGTTGAAAGATGGACAGATAGAAAGCAACAGGTAGGGTTCAATGGTTACTTCTAAAGAGGCCAAGAGCTGGTAGAGGGGTCATTCATGAATCTGTATTGGGAACAGTTTTATTCAAGATCTTCATCAGTAATCTGGAAAAGGGAGCAAATTGTGAAATCTCCAGTTTCAGAGATGATAGTAAGTTATTTTGGGAAATCAAATACTGTGTCAGCGGTGAGGATCATCGAAAGGACCTCAGTGAGTGAGTAGGAAAAAAAGCAACTGATAAACTTCAGAGTAGGTAACTGTAAGGGGGGAATTATAATCCAAATCATGTTTACATGATGCGGAGCTCAGAAATGGCAGGTACTACTCAGGAGTGATTTCATTCATCATTGGCAGCTGCCTGCAATTATCTGTTCAACAAGGAATGGCATCATCAGGAAGAGTATTGAGAACAAAACAAAAAGCATTATTTTGCTACTATTTGAAACATTGATTTGCCCATATCCTGTGTACTTCGGGTACATGTGTACTTCTGGTCTCTGCATCTCCGAAAAGTCAGTGGAGTTAAAGTACAGAGAAGGGCAACTAAAATGAGTAAGGAGGTAAAACAATTGCCTTACAAGAAGACACTAAGGTCTCTGGGACTTTTCAGTTTGGAGAGAAGAAAAAAAGGGTATGATCAAGGCTTGCAAAATCTACAAGGTGACGAATAATGTATATGTGGAACTGTTATTCACCAAACCCTACCACACTAGATGAGTGAGCAGTAACTGAAGCCAACAGAAGGTCAATTTAAACCAGACAATAGGAAGTAACTTTTTACACAGTGGATAGAGGACTTCTGGGAGCTCCTGCAATAGGAGGTTATGGAGACAAATAGTATCAGCAGGGTCATAAATGAATCATAAGGAAAGTTATGGAAATCCAGTCTAGAGACAGATACTAAAAGCAATAGGCAGGGACACGCTCTCTAACTCCACTAATACAGAGATCTGGATGCTGGAAGTCCCCAGGAGGAAAGGACTGTAGCCTATCACCATTACTTTCCCAAAACAGCACCTCTTTTTGCCTCTGTTAGATTCAGCCTGGATAAGCTAATGGTCTGAGTCAGTATGGCATTTCTTCTGTCCTTACATTTTGTAAAGTTACCCCATTTTAAACTGAAGGTTCTTTCAAAATCGTTCTTGATCTTTTAAGATTTCTTCCCTTTCTTTTCAATAACTACTTCAAACCCTCACTAGCAGAACCTGAGCCAAGAATAGAGACTATTTCCACATAATAAAATAAATAAATAAATAAATAAAACCCAGAGTTTATCTGAAAAGTGGTGGAATGGAATGGGAGGCAAGGAAGAAATCAAGACTTTGTGGCTGATCAGTGTATATAGGTTTTATTAGTTCCTCATTCAGTTTCCTCTACAGCAGGAATAATAACAATACAAAGATCCAAAAAAAGCTCAAGTATATTTTGAGCCAGGCTCAAAAATATTTAAAAAATAATGAGCCAAGGTCATGGGATTTTTAGTGAAAGCAAATATGGTGGTTCTTATGCCTCATCATTGGGGTTTTCAAATCCAGTCAGGTGAAGTCTTTCAGATTTTCCACAATCCTTGTAGCATTGGATAGTTCCTTTTTAAGGAAAATAAGGATTTCCATTGCTCCAGGAAGTGGAACTATAAAGAACATGGCAAAAACCTAGCGATGTTGCAACAAAGATAGCTGCTACATGACACCTTAAAAGAGTAAGAAGTGTCTTATGAGCACCTGTTCTCAGCCAGCCAGAGAGGAACTCTGAGTTTTTAAATATGATTATCTCTGCCAATAACCTACCCACAGACCTGCAGGACAGCAGCAGGAACAGAGATGCACAGCCTGCGTTTCTAGTTAGCCTTTCTCAGATGATAAGTAGTCTAATACTTTATCCCGTGCTTTAATGGAGACTCACTCACAGCCTGTGCATGTTTGTACCTGCAACATTTCAAGATTTTATCTTTCTTTTTGGTTTCTTTACCTGCACACATATGTACAGTTTCCATGTCTTATACTGATTCTCTGTAGTTTTCTTAAATCTTATTAATCATTTGGATTCATACTGTAAGAGTAAAGAGCAGGAAATAAGTTTTGAAGCAGGGTAGACTGGTATGACCTTCAGTTGCCTCTTTCACAAATATATTAGCAAATGAAATGTTGCAGTTTTCCTTTTATTTCACTGGTTTCACAGGGATGCCAATGAAGTAACTCATGATTTACATCGAGGACAATCATGACTTTTACTTTTTCCACTATTTGCATCAAACCCCAGAATAGGATTTAAACAAAGACAGTCTTATTTCTTAAACCAACCCCTTCCCACTCCTCCAGGCACATTTATACATGCATAAAATCTCCCTAGACAATTATTTACTACCTTTCTTGCTTTAATCACACACAATATGCAGATTAAAGAGGAGAATGTTTTCTGGAAGGGTACCTTATTATTCCATGGTGACTAAGTGCCATTTCTGTGAAACCTGAAGTTCCCAGGACAAATTAAAGACTAACACCAAAATAAATAGGTTTTGCACCTAACAGTGGGTTCAGGAAGACAAAACAATAACTAGCGTTTATGAAAATTGCTTTCAGAAACCATCGGAAGAAATTAAGCTGCTTACAATCTGAGTAAGTTTTAATTCAAATGATAAAAATAAAAAGATGCAAGGTGTGCTTTGCTTTTGTTTTCTGCTGCTTGGACATTAAAGGGTTGTACCACTGTGAAACACCTAAAAGTGGGAGGACAATTACAGTTTTTATCTTCACACCCTGTAAGGGAAAAGTTGGAGTTACATTTGACTTTGATACAAAAATATCTTTTGAATACTGATTGCAAACACTGCCACTTGTTAGGTGTGGTGTATAGACTAGTCTAACAGATGCTGAGTCTCAAAAGTCCTGTCGAAGTCAGTGATACTTCTTAGATATGCTCAAGAATTGTCCCTCATGCTTTAAATATATACACTCTCAGTTCTGATCATTATGAATAGCTGATAAACTCTTTTATCTTGTATAAATCTTGCATATATCTAAACTTCAGTGTTACAATTTTTTCAATCACATTTTCAAAATTAATTCCATTTGTCAGAAATACTTCATTGTCTTGAGACAAAATATAAAGTAGGAAAGGAGGGAAATAAGCATATGTAAGCATGTCTCAGCTATCTTTTAATTAGAATCTGAGCCATTTACAGAAAAAAAAAATCATGATACTTTTCAGTTACTATCACACAAGATGGCTTCTGTTCTGGGCTACAGTCCTGGAAATCTCCCAGCTGAAACGCCTGAAAAGTGAATGCAAAAGCAAGTAGGTCTATTTAAAGAAATCATGTCAGTCTTTTGGGGGAAACAAGCTATGAGCTATGTGCGTGTAGGATGGTTATCATTAACTGATCACAGTGTTTGCCAAGGGAGGAGACCAGGCATTACTAGGGGACAGAAGGGTTAAGTCAAGTTAAGGACCACGGTGTAATACAGGAGCCAGAGGCAGGCTCAAGAAGGAGGGTATGTTCAAGGTCAGGTTCAGTGGGGCTTTAAACAACATAATCTAGTGGCAGACATCCCTGCCCATGGCAGGGGGTTGGAACTAGATGGTATTTAAAGGTCCCTTCCAACTCAAACCATTCTGCATGATTCTGCAATATTCCAAGTCACATGCCAGGACTGTCCTTGTAAAAATGGTGAGAGCTGATGTGTATGCCCAGGACACAAGAGAAAAATAAGTCACAGTAGTCAACATGAGAAAAGATGACTGGAGAAATAGTGTAGCATGTCACATAGAGTGACACGTCAAAATGTTCCAGTTGTTTATTAGAAAGGTTTCAGCAGAAGCCAGAACACCACGGTACACAAGCTTCAGCTGTACTATGACCAAATACTATGGGTAGTATAACCAGTTACTGATGTTATGAGAGAAGGAATCAGATAGATCTGAAAAATATCGATAGATTCTGAAATTAACTTCCTAGTTAAGGATCATAAGTTTATCCTAAATGTTACAATATCTGCACTGGTCACATTCTTATTTTGATAATTTAGGAAGGACTACATTTGCATGTACATTTGTAAGCAAAATCACACACTTTCAAAGTACCAACTGGGCAAATACTTTATTTCATGTATATCCTTTTTCTCTTGTTTAGATATAATCTCACATGTAGTAATCGCATGTAAAGACAAACAGAATTCCATTTTTAACAATGTTTAATGAAGAAATTACTACTCAGTTAACTGAAGTAACCAGAGCCAGTAGCCAGGAATTTGTAATCTCATTCACACCAGGATCATGTTGGTCTTTGTGACCCTTTAGAAGTTTTTCTACATATGGAATTGATTCTCCTCTTATATCAGTGTATTCAGGAGAGACTTCAGAAAACCCATGGAGTTACATGGTTATAACTAAGGAGGAGAAGAGCAAGCACAGCTGACCCCATGAGTTGCTGGATTTACATGAAATAAAAATCTCCAGTCCGTGGGGAAACTGCAGCATCTCAGCTGCCATTGTCAGAGCAGATTAACATAATCAAAAGGTCATAGTACTTTTGACTGAAAACTCTTGAAAAATCTGACAATTAGTGTCCCTGTACAAGCAACTGAAAGTTGAAAACTTGAGAATCTGGCACCTGTTTTGATACCCTGATAAGAAATGAGTTTTGGAAAAATCTGGCCTGCGTTGTTGTTCTGAATACTAAAAATACAGCTTTATATGTGCAATTCACGTCACTTCTGTATTTAACAGTACCCAGTGCTGCAATGCCACCATATGGTGTAGTCCTCTTAATTATATCAGTATTTAAATGACAACACCAACAGGAGCTCATGGAAATACAGCCATCATGAGTCAGTATGTGGGTAACAGTGCTAGCTACAGACATTCCTCAGAGGGAGAGTGGGAAATGCCTGAGGGAATTCGTTAGTTTCTAATATCCTTCCCTATTACTTTCAAGCCCCTAATTTCTGTCTGTAGGATTCACCAGCAGGTTCAATCTCCTATCTTTTGAACACTGTAGGATAAGATTTCACACACACACACTTTGGAATAAAACAGGCCACATGCAACTAAGCAGGCAAGAAATGTGTAAGACTTCATAGTTGCACTGAGAATGCCCAGGCATTCTACCTCCAAGGGGAGAGTACTCTGTGTAGAAACAATGTCGTGCTGAGATTCTCATCAGAGTACATCCAGATTTTCTCCCAAGGTCTGTTTTTTACAAAGCATACATGAAACACACAGCAATTTTTTGTCAAAATCCAAAAGCCCTAAACCCAAACCTCATACAGAATATTTTCCTTCTTTCTGTATCTTATTATTTCTAGAAAGGCTTGAAACCTGGAGTTGGACTTATTCCATCCTGTTCCTTTAAAAGCTGTTCAGGCACTACTTGCACATGTAACTATTCACATAAAATAAGCCCAATACTAGATACTAAAATTCCTTAGAGTTTTGGCATTCAAATTGCAGATCAAAACTGCATTACCTCCACTTTCCTGGACAGCTCCAGTTTGAGTATCCACTCATTTCCCTCTGCATTTTCAAGTAGTCCATTTCTATGGTTCTTATAAAGTATCATATGCTTTTAAAATATATTTGAAGGGTACCTACACTTACAGTTTGTTTGCAATATGTTTAGACATCCTTTGCACTGAAAGCTGATCTGTTAATGTACTGTAACGGTTATCATGAACTTCTTCCAAAGTACATTAATGTCAATGGAATACTTGCAATAAACTCAGTGAAATCTAGATCAAACCCTATTTCCTTATTATTACTGTATGAATGGACATAGATAAATAGCTGTTCTCACAAACGCTGAACTCTTTCCTGAACTCTGTTCTTATGGGTGCCACACCACTTATTTGCACTGAGAGGTATACATCAAATAGCATCTTAATAGCATTGCACAATAAAACTGTGGAATTCTTTCTCACAGAGAAAAAAATCAGTATTTATAACACTGGGCATTCAATTATCATTCTAAAAACATATTGGGACACAAAAAATACTTAAGTGTAGATGAATAAAACATCTAATAGAAAAAAATATTAAAACCCTTTGGTTTCACATTTACATCCACTTCTGATTTACCTGTGGTGTTTATTTTAAACAGAGATATCCAAGAATGAATATTTTACTTTTAATAGCATACCACTCTAACCCCATATCAAGTTAAAAAGCATTTGTTAATTTTAAAAACATAAATATCTGTATCAAGAGTCTAACAGCCTAGCAATGCCATGGACTGATTCCAAGTCTGTTTCTAGAGATTTGTGCAAAATAAAGTTCTTAAAAGATTCCATCCTTGCTAATCCCAGCATCATGAACAGTTAATATTTTTCAAAAATCCTCTTTTTATATATACCAAGGCCTTAAAAGATTGTGTGGGTTTTGATACATAGCATTCACCAGAAGTTGGAACAAAAACATCACAGTGGGAGAACAGATGCTCTCATGGGCAGTTAATATTTATATCTTTCATATCCAGAGTCTAGAATAACTGCTCTGTAATTGGCCTTCCATAACAGTCAAATCAAGTATCACTTGATCCCTGTAACACTACCATAATATTTATGGTATATTTTTTTGGTACTGATTAATAAACAGAATAAAAGAAAACTGATTGGTACCGTGTATTCTCTATTTATTTTTCTAAACCTCATCTAAAGCTCTAAAGTTAATGGAAAGATGCCTGTTGACTTCAGCAAGTTGTAGGTCAAATCTTATTAGGATATTTGTTTTTGAACAAGTAGAAAAGGGAAATAATGGGGAAAGTATTATCTTCTGCTGTATTTTAATAATTTTGCTCTCTCAGAAAGGTTTTCACTTCTGACTGGGCTAACCACTGAGGTCAAGGTACAGGAACAAGAGCAGAAGCCCACCAAGAGTTCTCCAAAGACGGATTTAAATGATCAAGAAACATTTTACTATTAAAAAAAAGGTACACAGAACAAAACCAGTATAAAAACAAAAGTGAAACAAAAGTGAAGCAGTCATTTCAGTAAATGGTATGATAACCAGGGATTGTTGTGTCATATTTTGTTCCTTAAAAGGTTTCTGAATGTCTCTGGTTATGCCTGGATCTGTGAAGTGCTGAAACATGTGGCAGTGCAGACTTGGATCCAGGCTTCGCCACATTATTTTGGTATTGTCAAAATCACTGGAGTACAGGATGCACATTTACATTGGCTCTGGAAGAAGAGATGGCATCTGTTCCAGTGCAGAGTGGCAGACGCAGACTACAGTTGATCCAGTGTAAAGACTACCATTGCAAAGCAACCTGCCTGCAGCTTTCAGAAAGACTTGAAAGTGAAGAGTGAGTTTGAGTTTAAAGTCTTGACGGTAGGTCTTTAGGAGAATTTATCATCTTTAGAAGGTGAATTTTGTTATAAGAAATGAGAGAAAAATATTAAAGATGAAATCTGAATCTTTCAAGGTGACCTAGAAAGGTTAGACATCCAGATCTCATTAAAATTTTGCTAGTGCTTTCAGGGATTTGAAGATGTGAAGAGGGTGTGGTTTTATGGATGGCCCCTCCCCCATATTGTGAACTGGAACCCTGAGAGGTCATAGTTTCTCCATCCTATGGCCTTGTAGCATCCATTTTCTTCTTTAGTCTTTGCTATACTGAAGTGGTGTTGACTGGACACTCTAGAACTGAAGGTGCTCAGGTTAAAATCTCAGAAAGATTCTTATTTTTATACCTTGCAGATACTAAATGCATTATTTTTAAGGTTACCTTCAGTGGGAAACATATTTCTGCCATAGTTCAACAATTCTAAAATATCTCGGTTTTAATATTGAATCAAATTTTTTGCCATTCAACCTGTCAATGCTAAATACAGGTTGTATGCTCAAATACTGTTAAAAGGTTTTAGGGTTAACTTGGTCATGGCAGCTTAAACTATAAGTGACATGACAAAGAAACCAAGCTGATACAAGCTCTGTATCATGTTCTATCAGTAATAGAAAATAAATGGGCCAGATTTGTACTTCTGGGTGGCAAGGTTGGTGCACAGGTGTGGTACTAATAATAGAATTATTTTCTAAGGTTCAAGCTAACTTAGTAAGACCGAGGAAGAAAGATTACATGTTGAATGTCATGTATAAAAAGAGATGGAAGGAAATTTTCAAAATTTACATCCAAGATGCTAAATTCTAGGCTAGGAGCGGTTTTAAAGAAGAGCTCTAATTCTGTCTTATTCAGAAGTGAGGATAACCACAGGACTGCCTGATGTATCCAAGCATGGAGAAATGCAAGGAGGCTGAGAATGCTTTGATAAGGATGCCCTGTGCCAGTGTATTGGCCATGTCACTCAATAACAAAAACAATGTGTCTCATTAATAACAGGCATGCAGAAGGTATGGCAGAAAGTTTCTGCTATGCTTTTGAAATGGAAAACTAATTATTTCTGTTCAGTTATCAATAATTTCATTGAGATACATGTATGATGCCTTGAGATTCCATTTTTGTTATAATAGTGGTTGCTAAAATGGTCTGATACAGACCACAGAACTGTGAAATAAAACTGGGTGGGTCTAGACAGTCTGTGAATAAGAGCATTAAAATTCAAATGGCATTTTCCTGGGAGCAACAGAGGGTTCAGATAAAGTTTATTTTCTGGATGTCTTAGCCTCCTTAAGATGGCTTAACTGCTAATGTTAAAAGTGGTGACTGAAGGCAGTTAGGCTCAGCTGATGTCACACAGCCATGTATAAAATGTATACTTAAAGCTGTGCTTTAGTTCAGATGATTGAACCCAATAATTTACATTGCAGTACTCTAGATGCTGCATAATCATTATGGATAAGCAATTTACAAAGAACTCTACATGCTCCCATC
This sequence comes from Falco rusticolus, assembly GCF_015220075.1. Classification (NCBI taxonomy): domain Eukaryota; kingdom Metazoa; phylum Chordata; class Aves; order Falconiformes; family Falconidae; genus Falco; species Falco rusticolus. The sequence continues at coordinate 74,100,024 of NC_051187.1, read as the reverse complement.
TTTCAGTGATACACCGTTACCTCACAGCAAAGACATATCTTAAGACTGTCAGTGAGACTATCAAGAATATTTTGAATTAAGTAATTAGTGACTATCTAAGAAACAGAACTGCCCATTTGTGTAATTTGTCTATTTCCCTATATTTAAGGGGTTATTAATATGTCAGAAGTCTAATTTGATTTTGAAGGATTTTTAAAAGTGTTTGCTTAATTTTATTGCAAATTAATATCTTATTAGTTTTGGGAAAATTTTATCCCAAATTTTTTATCTCCTGAGAGTTTATCAATATCATAATCCCAATGTTTATTCAACCTTCAATACTGCCTTAGAGGATTATAAAACTGAATAAACCTAGCTATTATGCCTTACATTATAGCAGCTTTGAACCCAATGAGCTTGTTGCTATCGAAAAAAAGGACAGACACTCCTTAGAAGGATTAAATAGAGTTTGAATAAGGCATCTACTTTGCGGATAGTCCTAAAGTATTGATTTAAAATATTAAATTCATCCTCACAATCAAAAGAAGAAAACATAAAATTTACGGTTTCATGTCTGGAAAGAGATTGGCAAGCTTCAGTTATTTGAGAACAGCTTTTACAGCTTCCTAAGCCAAATAAACTTGATTAGCAAAATAAACAAGGGAAGACAGAGAGATGTGACTGTAAACAACAGAAGCTTTTAATGTGAAACAACTTTTGTTGCAAGGACTCTCTCTGCAGTCAGGGAGGAGTGATAGGGTTGCTGCAAGTGATCTTACAGTGTAGCGTGGTGTCTGCTGCTTCATGATGCTGAGCCCTTGGGCCTTGACCCAGTAAAGCTCTTGAGTATTTGTTGTTCCTTAAACACATACATAGTGACTAAGGTACAGGTCTGAAGTTTCAATATAGAGAGCTGGAATTTTTCTACATGATCATCATAAGGTCAGGTAGTCACTATTTCTCCAGCTAGAATATTAGTAGTCTTTTGAAATGATGCAATTAGTTTTGTGCTGTTACTTTGAAGAAGATACTCTATCATAAACTAGCCATCTGTTACACATTTAGACAGGTAGATGGTGTATATACAAAATACATATATCTAAAACTTGAGTGATATTATGACAGCACTGAAACTGAATTTAAGATTTATAGATGTTAATGCAAAACCTTCTACTCCTAAGATGAAAGGCGTGCTTTTTTACTGTCATGCTATTAACAGAACCATCAACCTCTGAATATGTTCTACTGTCATTTTGGAAGGATAGTGTATGATACTAAATAGTTCAAACTTATTCTTCATTCTAAGATCCATAAAGCTCAAACTCCTGCATACACTGTCACTTGCAAAAATGTTTTGGACCAGAATCAAAGAGCTTCCTTAGATGAATACTCCAAGATGACCTTTGAATGTGTGTTTAGTGTCACAGAACAAATGTGGGTTTTTTCAATACAAAACCACTTTAAGATTTTTTGGAATTATTTTAAAGTGTAATTTTCCATGACATTTTCTATTTTTTTAATTTATTTTTTTTTGCTATTTTTGTGGCAAAAATAGACTGCTTCTTTTTGCTAATTGTTGTGATAGAGTATTGAGTTTTAGCAAGCTACACAGTTGAGGAAGCTGTTATTCAAATACATAAGATAACTGGCATGTTACAAAATGTACCCTTATTATCATATGTTAAGTGATCAGAAAGCCTAATATTTTCCTTGGAACATTGCTAGTGCTATGTACTTTACAACTGTGATAATGTTCTTTAGCTATTGTATGTACTGAAAACTATTGCAAAAAATCGCTTCTGGGTTGATTTTACAAACATGATGATGAAATAATGATTTTAACTGTACCTTTCATTTGCCTGTTGAAGTTATGTTCTGCTGTACCTTGGGTTACTGACCAGGACTAAAGTATAAACGTCTAAAATAACATTGCTTACTTATTGTGTTTGGGTTTTTTTTGTTGGTGGTGGTGGTTGCTTTTTTTGTTGTAGTTGTTTAGGGCTGGTCAGGAAAATTTCTGTAGGCTTCTGAAGTATTTAATGGAGAAATAAATTCAGTAGGTTAGTCTGCAAGTAGTCTAATTTTCTTCAGAAGAGATATTGTCTACTTACAATAGATAGAAAGACAATCTCCCTATCTCTAAAAGTGTACAAAATAAACATAATGGGGTAAATCAGTCATGATACAAATCACACATACTGTAGAGCTAAAAATAGTGGCTTTGTGCACAAAAACAGTTCCTCGATCTTAATTTAAAAGTATTATTTAGATTTTCTAAAAGAAAGGAAGAAAAGTGGAAATTGATAATATTCAATTTGAAAAGTCAGGAAAATCTTTACTAGCACAGGAAACAAAAATACTTCTAAAGATTAAAGAGTTCTAATATTTTTCAAGATTTTTGTAGTTGCTTTCTGTAGTTGATCTGGAATATTTGCATTGTATCAGCTAATACAAAAGTGTGAAGAAAAATTCAGAGGAGGAAGTCTCAGTTTGGAAAGAAGCAAAAGGAGTGATCTGAGGACTGACATGTATGTAGGTTTGGTGCAGAGGTGAACTGTTTGCAGGAAAGAAAATAAAAAGAGGTCGTACGCCACAGCAGGAAGTGTCCTCCCTGCTGTGCAGACAGAGCGGCAAGGGCAGCAGGCTCCCCGGTTACAGCTCCTTGGTGCTGCGACCGGTCAGATAACAGCGACAGTACATCGCTGTTGAGGCGTCAGTCTGACAGTAGAGACTGAGTGACTGAAGCTGGTACAAACCCAAAGAGATGCCAGTGAAAGGACTAGGGAGAAGATTAACTAGCTGGAACTGCAAAAAAGGGAATTTTATCCCCTTTAGCACTGGAAGTCCTGGTTGCATCTGTCTGTCCACAACCGAAATGCCTGCCATTATCTTTGCCTGGCACTTGAGCACAAGAAAGGGAGTAGAGCCGCCAAGGTGGCAAAGGTTGCACACAAAGTGCAGTCTCCATGCTTCCTATGTAGAATATTTCTGTTTCTGACAGGATGGATGATCTTTTTAAACATACTATGTGCTACCTTCCAAATACACTATTTCCTCAGCATCAGATGATCTGCCTTGTGATATTTCCTTGAGAATAAGTAAAGTTTGTAACCATCTGTGTCTGGACTCTTTTCCCATGCTTCCCCACAGTTATTTCTTCTATGACTTCTTTTAGCTTCTTTCTCCTTTTTAGGTGTGCTTGTATTAATATATAATCTATAATTTTCCAGCTGGAAAAATTCTCTCTCTTTTAAAAAAAAACACCTAATCCAATTTAATCTTAATCACATGAATGTTCAGTCCCATTTTCTGACGCCTGATACTTGAATGCTTATATTGTGTCTGATAAGCTGTAACGTAAAGGTGTTATCACAGTATCTGCATTGCCTAAGCATGCTGGGTGGCGCAAGAGCAACTGTCATTTTGTGGATAATAAGTGTACAGATACTGGTTTGATAAATATGCCATGAAAATAAGGGAACAATTTTTATAAAAGCAATAATATGCATTCCTAACTTGGTCTTTGATTTATTTAAGAAATGATCTGTGCCAGACACCAGTTCTTGAATCCAGTTCTCACCAATTGCTATAAAGGTGGCCTACATTTGCAGGAAGTTTTGCACAATATTTCAGAATATTCTGAAAAAATACTTTACATGAATTGATAAGCAGTTTCTGAGAAAAAACATTAATTCCATCGTAGGTATGTTTTTTCTTTTTCTGATGAAGTTTGTAGGAAAGGGTGCTGCCAGCTTGGTCTGAGGAGCTTTAGGCTTATGTTGTCACCATAATCTGTATTAGTTGATGGATCTTCCTGACCCAGGCAGTGGAAATTATTAACTACTGTCTTAAATTTTTGAGAGCTAGCTACAGACCATGTCTTCCAGTTAATTTCCTCAGTAATCACTTTTCAGATGCAGCAATTCTCTGTTCCACACACAGAAACAAAACCTGAACAAACTCATATAGTTTAAACAAACTGTGTTTAAGGCCAAAAAAATAGGGGGTTTTGTGATTGTTATTGGCAGCATGGTTATTACTATCCTTATGGTATCAAGCATAGATGAGTCACTAGATACTACTGTACTTGTGAAGACAAGATCAACAATTAAAAATTCAGGACAGGAGGAAGTGAAGGTTCACCTCTGTCTCTGGCATATCCTACTTCAAGTCCATGAACTTGAAATTGGTTAGCGTAAAACTGGTCGTAACAAGTTACAGGAATGGTGAATTTATCTCAATAACTTTCTGGAGTGCTTTTGAATAACATGGCGTTAGCCTTTTTAATTTCACACTCCTGCTAGCCTGGGAAAAGTTGACAATAATGGTGGTGTGATTTGACCGAGATTGATCTTGCAATTTCAGAATAGTGGAATTTACAAGAAAAGTGTATGGTCTACAAAATGGTGCTACAATATGTTTTTTCAGAGTTAAAGGACCATTTAAGTATACCTATCATCTACAAATATAGGCAGTATTTGATATATAATGTATGTAAGTTTTCTTCTGCATTAATGCTCTCTTAGCAGGAGTGAGAGGGTTCATGTATTGAATAGGTTTCCATATATTTAAACTCCTGGAGGGGAGGGTCATTTTTTTGTGTTGAACATGAATCGTGTGGATTTGGTTTAACAGGAAGTGTATTAATTACTTCTGCAATATACATAGTAAAATATAACACGGTACTGTTCACAATTGGAAAGTTCTTTGCGCATACAAATGAGGTGGATGAACAATTTAAAAGACATAATTTTTGTGTAAACTGCATCATCCACAACCTTATTAGAAAATAAGATGCCAAGCTGAAATAAATTTGATGTTTGATATAGTGCACTAAATTTCGTATTTTGATACTCCAAAAAGATTGAATTAGGGGGATAGAGTTTTTCAGAACTGCTTTTTATTAAAGGTATTAAAAACCTACAAAAGAAGGGGGAAATTACTTACGCAGAAGTTTCTGTGGATAAATTCAGGAATAAAATCTAGCAGAATTTTGTATCACAAAACTATTTTATCTTCACTATCTTCCTGTAATTGCCTGTTACGTACTTACACTTCAATCTCAAAGAGTTATTTCCACTATTTTTTTCCAGAAAGGTTTGGTAATTACCCTTTATATTTTGCACAATGGAAGTGCTACAGCCCTGAAGTAGCCATTTTACCGCTACCTTTTACTTTCTGTATCTCTTCAGCTAGTTCATGAGTGTTATTAACATTTGATATTCTTTTTCTTCTGTCTTTTTAAGAAAGGGAAGTGGAACATTTATACCTGCTCACCTTGACTCAGTAATACTTATGATTTTGAATTATGTTCTTCTTCATGTTTATGATGAAAGAAAAGCCATCTACATGGAACTATTGAATTTTAGTGTAAAGTTCTGGAGAGGTGACTCTTTTTGATTAAAAATAAGACTTTCTGACAAGAAGCTCTTTTATAAGAACCTCAGGCCTCTACAGAACTTCTCCTCCTATATTCTTAGGTAATGCACTAGTCAGCCTGAAAGGCTGAATGTAGTTATCTTACCTGCTTATTCATCAGCTGCCGCTACTGTAGCTCTAAACAGCTCAGGCATCTGGGGTAGATCAAAGGCTGTTCCTCTCCATGGTGTGCTTTATAGTGCTGGTAGGGTACCCAGCCACTGCTGCTGCTGCTTCTGTTGCTCCTGCTGTTCAAAGCAGCCATCTATTTTATCATGCCTCAAGGTACCTGTGGAAAAGGATCATGTCCTCTGCTGTGTCGATACATTGTCTAATACTGTCTACTGCCCTCGATAATAGTAATAATCCCAGCTAAGCACTGTTTAAGAGATCAAAGCTAGTAGAATTCTAGGTGGGAGAGAAGACTTTCATATTTGTTTTTTTAACTAAATCTGCACAGAAATTGAATAATAGTTATATTATGAAAAATGTTCTGTACAATGTTCTTCTGTACTTGCAGACAGTGTCTTGAGAAGGAAAATGACCATTTGCAAACAAATTCAGTAGTTAATATGGAACAAATATTATGCAAACATACTTTGCAATTTTTTCCCAGATCTAATTATAAACATAATTCAAGAGAAAAGAAATTACAATAGATAAGATACTTACTTAAAGCCCTCTGAAGCTGCAAAAAAACCCACCAGCACCATTATTTGAGAATTATGTTGTCAAGCATTGGCATATGTACATTTGTGCAGAATATCTTGTTGAATACTTTATGTGCCAATTTTATGTCCTAGTGATAGACGACTTGGATCTATTTGCAAATATGAGCTGAATTATCTTGTATAACTTTGTTTTAATGTGTTTTTTCATATTTCAGTGGTTAGAACGTCCAATAGGAAGCTACAGTTCTAAGTTACAATCTACTCTTTTTCTAATTTAATGCAGATATATGGATCAAGTTCATTTCTTAGATGGCCATTATTACTGTAAAGCTTTGTGACTTGATCACCTTGAGACTTCTCAGCTGATGCAATTTCTCACTGAATTAAGTGTATATCTGCTTTTGAGACAAAGTAAGTGTGAAAATATGACTGATCAAGAGTCTAGTCACTCAGAGATTCAGTAGAAAGGGTGTGATACTTTGGTTTCAAACCATGTATCAATACTTAAGTATTTTTGACCCTGCAGAGCTTGGAAGCATCTTACCTCGAAGTATATCCAGCATAATTATTTGACCACCGTCCTGGGGCACCCTAAGCAATGAGCAATGAAAGACAAGCCTCACATCATTTCTGCAGGATATGACCCTTCTCAAAAATGATACTTTCATGTTCTTCCAAGGTTAAATAGGTGTCTTCTGGTAATTCTGAACTAATTTTTGTGCAGAACCAAATTTGAAGTGAAGGGAATGGAGATTCTTTCTGCATTTAGTGAGTGACAATAATATGCTAATAAATTTCTTACATTCAAATGCAACAGAAAGGAAGCAATTAAACTATGAGAACAGGGACAGATCGGATATCCTAACTTCCATTTTATCCTAGCCACCATATAAATGTTTTGTGTTAGCTGGAATTTTTTACACTTGACAGCATTGGCTTCATATGGCTAAAATTTTGACTGAAGCATGCACAATCCTAAGAATGTAGTAAAAAGACTCAAAATATCTTGCTTGGAGTCATGAGACTCATGTTTCTGCTTCACTCAACTTTTAAAGTCAAAAGCAGTCTATTGAAAACAAGCGTCACCAATAGTCCATCTGCTCTGTTAAATTTTTATGCAAGGCTCCCATGCTAGGGTAATTAGCAAAGATGAAGACTTTTTGTTTTTATAATTTTAGTTTTTAAATTTAGTGAAAATTTATCTGGGTTTCTTTCACAGCAGCAACAATATTTGCTCTGAGCTTATCAAATAAAAAGGCAAAAAAATATCAGACCAGTGTTTTCTTCAGACAACATCAGACTGCTTTTACGCATGGATAAAACTTGCTTTGGTATGGCTGAGGCACCTCTTTTAACAAAACTGTATTGCTGACAGCGAAAAGCACAATTTTACAGCCTGAAGCCAGTGGGAGCTCTGCCTTTGACCAGAGTCAAAAGTGTATCAGAGCACAGGTTATTTTCACTCCCATAAGACACTTTCAGATCTGAGAAACAGTCCTTGTTTGGGAATCTTTTGGTTCAAATCTTCTTTTTCTTTAATAAAATCAGAAATTTTTGACTCAGAATGTCTTAAACAATAGCTCACTGAAGACTAGTTAGGCATGTGTCTCTGATTCACTTCTGAACTTCCAACTGAATTTTGTTTTGAGAATTACATTACAAACCTGTAGCGACACTATAGATCCAATAAATTTCTAAAGTATCTTTAAGTAAATGGAGACATATGTAAAGAATGATTATGTATTTATGAACTGGAGAAGAGATTGTGCTGCAGTGGAGATTAAAAAAGATAGGAATCATAAAAACCTACTAGCAAGGGCTGCATTGTAAAATTCTGTGAAACCTGGTTATATTGAATAGTAATAATCCACTGTACTGGATGAATAAATCCTAAATCATGAGCCTTCTGTTTCTGAGCCTAAGACTTAGATATGAACATTGGGAAATATTATTTAAAGTCCTTTTCAAGGACAACATCTTTTTGACATAGTGAACATATCCTTGATTTTTATTTTTTCTTAAATTATTTATTTGGAAAATTATGTTGAAGATTATCTTTCTTGTCATCTTCAATTCCCTTTCAATGTTTACCTTGATGGGACTTCACATGCACAGTCCTTCAGGCTGGAAATACGGCAAATACAATTGATGAAGCACTGATTTTTATGCATTTGTCATCAATTCAAACTCATTTGCACAGTGAAGAAAGAGCTTTTCAGTGTAGCTTTCTATTAAAAGGTAGAGGAAAAAGTAGTTCACTGTAGTCATCAGAGAGCACATCTTTCACCCAGGGTTTTCAAAGTACTTCCAAAATTAAGCTTTCTGACCCTCTTTTGAGTTAAGCATCAGGTAGGTGAATGGAACATTTTATTTCAGCGGTTCTGTGTGAAACATGTGCACAAAAATGCTGATCCTGCAGGGAAGTGAGTGGTGCTCCATGGGATGTGTGGTGCTTGGTCAGGCCTGGGTCCTGCAGACAAATGGAGCTCATGAAGCAAGTGAATGCAATCACCTTTTTTTGTGCACATCGTCTGCTGCACTTCTGGATGCTGGTGTCAGGTTCACGCTGCCTGCAGCCACTCACAAGAACTGTTCTGCTGCTCCCATTGTGCCTCAAGGACCTCTGTGTGCCTTACTTGCTGTTTGATTGCTTTTCTATCATCTTAAAATTTAGGCAAGATTTTGCCTTATATTATTAAGCCTATTTTTAGACGTTGAACGATGTTATAATGTCAGGTATTCATCCTGCAAATATATACATGTGTATACATAAATATACATATGTAGTCTAATTTTCTGTTTGCTGTGAAAAGGTATTAGATACCATATTTTAGAAAAAGCTTTTGACTATCTGGGGAAAGCATGCTGGGTTTTGCCTGATGTGCAGTTAGAGTAATTGAAGCAGCTGGGTTTGCAGGTGGTAGAGAGAGAGTATTTCTTGGTTTATTCTCAAGAAAAATGAAATTACAAAACTCAACCACATGTTTTTCTTGAGGAGTTTAGTTAAAAGTCCAGGGCCATATAGCTGAGTGTAAGAAGAAACAGAATTATTCTTGTTTATCAAGAGTGAGGAAAACCTACTTTCCTTTACAGATTTCTAACAGGAAAGCTTATTTTTTCCTAGTTCCCAGCTCCTTTTCAGAGACTGCTCAGCTCAGAAATTCCCTCACAGCTTTTCTCAAGGTCATTTTCTAGTCCTTGATCAGACTTGATTTTCTGCTCCTTCCCTGTCAGCATTCCGGTTGTTTGTCTTCTTTTTCTTTCTGAGCTGTTAAGTTTTTAGCACCAAACAGGGCTTTTAGTGAGTCACCTCCAAGCCCACATAGGAACCTCTGTTCTGGTAAACGTTACAATAATTTCATCTCTTTGGTTCTATAAAGGAGTCCAGTTGCTTTTATATTTTTGGGCAAGTACAAGCAGCTGTTTCACAAAAGCATTAAAATAATTTTTCAGCCCGAATTATAACACTCAAAATAGATATGCTAACGTCGAATGTGACGTATAACAAGAAGTAAGTCACATAGTGTTAGGATAAACATTTTATGTAGTCTTGTTTAGGATAAGTTGTGACGGTCATGGTGAATTAATGCAGCCAGATCAAGCTCATGCTGCTAAAACCTTTAACCTGAGCTGTACCTGTAAGTATATTTCCTGTCCAGACTTTTCACACAGAAAAGTTCTGGTGCAAGTGATTCACATGGCAGAAGGAGAACAGTACAAATGACATGTCAGTTACAATTTCAGTGTTCACTGCAGTCCATGAAATATCGCTGGCATACAGTAAAAACAGACTACTGGACCAGATGTCAGGAATGTTAATGTCTCTTTTAGGTCACATTTCATTTTCTTTCTTTTTGAAAAGAACTGAGTTTGGTTTCTGGCATTTTGAGAGAGAATAAAGAGATTTTCATTACCCAATAATAACCAGTGTGAATGCAAGAAGCATATTTTAAGGGATTCTCAGTATAGTACCAGAGTTGTTGCTGTGGCTGCCTCCACGCAGTTCCCTCTGTAACAGTTAATCACTATAAACCTTTTAAGAGTATAAACCAGATAATTTTTTTTTTTCAGTAGTTTCATTCAAGTTTACAAAGGATGATGTTAGTTAATAACCCCCATTCCTGTTCCTGAATTTTCTGAAGAGGGAAGGCTTTAGAAATATTTTGTATACAACAGTTGTTCCATTCACAAGCTACGTAGAATTCATCCATCAATTTACACTGGTGCAGTATTTTAAAATTCATAAAGAATATAAGATATGTCTTGCCAAATAAGGAACGTTCCCTTTTGTTAAACATACATGTTAGATTAAATGCCTCTCTTCATACACTGCTTATCACGTTAGACAGAATTCATTCTGTCGTAAGAGCAGATGGCTTGGTTTGATGGAATGTGCTTCATTCAAGGGAGAGGATTGAATAGTTTGACAAAATGCATTTTGTGGATGGATTAGGCACAGGAGAATGAATTGTGGTGTGTTGTCTATGGAAAATACCGATGAATTGATTTTAAGATGTTGAGTATAGAATGGATTGGTATGGTTTAAAACATGGACTTTATTGATCAAACAGATTGAGAGGCCTGACAAAAAGTAAAATGTACCCACAGAATTCATTCTGTCAATGGGGATGTTTTTCATCTACCTGCATCCTCCACAAATTGTATTTTCTTCTATACTTCATATGCTCTTATCAGCACAATGCCACTTTCTCCCAATTTCTCTTTCCTCTGACAATAAAAAGTGTTTGGTGACATTTCTTGCTGTGACAGATTTCATAAGCAGTGCATAGCTCAGCTACTCCTGTTTGGTAGATGCTTCCACGGCCTGGAGAAGGGTCAGTGGCAGAGCTCAGGCAACTGGGCATTTGAGTTCAAACCCTCTGCTGCAGCTGAACTGGGTGAGTAATGTATAAGCAGAAACACAGCGAGGTGTGTTTTTTGTGTTGAAATGCCTGACTCAGGGGTGCAGTGCAATTCACAACACTAGAAGCCGATGTTAATTAGACACCTAGTAATGGTGTTCACAAAATCCCAAATCCTGAGAGAAGAGGACAGTAGCTAGAAAATAATGAGAAGAACACTTGGAGACTGAGGAGCAGCTCCTATCCACAGAGGTGTGTTTATTGATGCATAGGGTAACTTTGCAGCATAGATGCCTGTGTCAGGCCAGCCCTTTCCTCCCTGGGGAAAGGTAGTCTAGCAGCTCAGGTGTTTAATGTTTAGCTGTAGGAAATTTTGGTTCATATTCACAGCATGTGTACCTGATTTGTAAGTGACCTTAAAGAGCTTTGCCCCTATTCTCTAGAACAAAACTAGTCAAGTTTGACTCCTGCAGGTCTTGAAGAGGTAACTTTAACAAGAGTGTAACGGACATGGATACAGCCAGTTTATCAAAACACCAAAGAGTTTCCAAAGGCTGAATATGCTGTGCCTGCAAATTCTATGCAAACTCAATGTAAAACAAGAATAAATGGGTTTTTTCCCTCCTTTATTCCTTTAGCAAGAGTACTTTTACAAGGCAAATCCCAACTCAATTTTATCAAGAAAAACGCAAGGCCATTAAGTGATATGCAGAAAATTACTCTTTCCAAAGTGAATGAATGAACATAATTGAGTCATAATCCCAGACTGCATTTTACAGTGGGGCTGGGTTAGCTGGATTCAATAATTCCTAGACGGGATTATTTCCAGATAGAGACAATAACACTATCTAGGGTCTGAAGTTAGACATGACTAGATCCTTGCAGACCCACTCAAATAATATCCATGAGCCTGTTGAAAGTTTAATTTGAGAAAAGTGTGTTATTGGCATACACAGAAGCTTTTGAACCAGCAGACAGTCTATGGATTTTTTATTTATTCCCTATTTCAAAATTGTTATCATGCCTGTTTGTATTAAATGCTCCTGTAATAGTTCATAATGCTTCATAATAGGGCTAAGTTGAAGTACTTATAAATTGTTAATGAATAATGTTAACTGACCAAAGTTAATAAAGATTCATTAAAATTCATAAAATGATTCATGTATATTTCATTTTAAACATAAAATGAGATACTTTCCCAAACATGGATGTTTCCTGAAACTTAAAATTAGGAATTTTCAGAAGCATTAATTAGTGGAAAGCTGAAGGAAAAGGTTATGATGAATGTAGAATTTGAGCTATTTTGAATAACTCTTCTGTATAAGTTCATAAATTATTCAGTACAAACCACTTATGTAATATTTCTTAAAGGTAAAAGAAGTGTCCTTTCAGGCTTGGTTGCCCTTTCCTTAAAGCAAAATAACTATTCTACTTTACTGGAGCCAAGTAACAGAAATAAATTGATTTTTTCCCCCAGGGCGGGCATCTGTTACTTCCTAAAGTAAAGAAATACTCAAGGAACATATGATTGTAAGGGTTTGGCAGGGTACTGTTTAGAAGAGATATATATGAGACTGAAGCCGGAAACAGGAAAGTATTGCATTCAGCCAATAGACTGCCAGTATATCTTTATTTAAAATTAAGCGAGCTTTTGAGTAAATCACTGGCTGAATGAAACTGGAGTTAAGAGCAATTTGGCTTCTGAACACAGAAGCAAGTCCGGCCTTATTAGCTGGGTAACAACATTTCCTTGGTCTTAATTCTATGTAGTTGGTCAGCATAGATGGGTCTTAGTCAGATGTTCAGTTTCATTAAATGAAAGCCTTGAGGGTGGGGGGTAAAGGTTACTCACATGAATAAAACTTTCAGAACTGCACATATCAGATTCAGAAAGGCCACTAAAATAGCATGCAAAAGCCAGTGAAAACTAGATATCTGGCTCAGTATTTGAAGTCCACAATTAATTTAAAAAGTCACTAACAGTAACAAAATGAGGATTTATCTTCCTTGAAAACTGAATATGATTAGAATTCAGAAGTGCTAATTAAAACATCGTGCATTTTGTATAGGCTAGAGCCTTCCTGGCTTAGATTATTTCCAAGTACTCTTCATTTTCAAACACTAGGAATAAGGATAAGGAGAATGTCATAGTCATGTTGCTCAGAGAACTTCAGAGACTGGAATTCATAGCAGGACTTTACTGGACTGGTTGCTTTTGAAAAAAAGTGTCTTTTAAAAAATTTTTTTCTCTGGATCTGTCAAGCCAGGTCAGGAGAAACACAGTTTCTGCTCTCATTCATTTGTACTCTTCGTGGTAAGGGTTATGACATTTGCAGTTTCTGCCCTTTTTTGATGCATTGCTACTTGCCTTTGAATGAAGGAGAGAGGAGTCAAAGAACTGCTACTTACTTTGCTTTTTCTCCTCTGTGCATCTTGGTGGAAAAAATTATTTTGAAGGGGAAAGAGAGATGCTAAACTTCTGTATTCGTTTGCCAGGCTACTGATGAATGATTATCAGGGAAAAAAAGCTAAAACTTCAAAGGAATTAAGATGCCATTTCCAAGCAGGTATCAGTGAGGTAGTCCATACTGCTTTTCTGTACCCATCTTGCTACTTGGAAGTATCTGGTCTCTTTAATAATGCAAGTAATCCTGTGTTTTCAAACCAAGGCATATTGCAAACAACCTCTGAATGTTACTTCTGGGAGGGTCCCTCCCAAAACGTGCCTTTTTTTTCCTGTATAGGATGGGCTGAATCATGACTTGTGCACTTGTTTTTATGCAATATTGACTGTTTGAATAGTATCTTCACTCTGCCGAGCTGCAAGGGAAGGAGTTTGGCAGGCACTCTAATGGTTTACATCAGGCTGAGTGTCCTCAAGAGAATGGGTGTGCTAAAATAAGAGGGGTCAAGATTTTTTGGCAGCTGAGAGCAAAGCTGTCAGTCAAGGGAAGCTTCAATATACATGTCAGGCAAAGGTTTCAGTTAACAGAATAATACTATGTTTTTTAAAAACACTTTTAATCAGCAGATTTTAAAGGTACTTAACGACTCTTTTTTACTGAAGGCACAGAGATGAGAGCTGAAGCCAATGAAAGGATGCAGAAACAAAGCCAGAATTAGAGCATAAGCCCCTCACAACTCAGCTTTGACTGTATCTCCTAAACATACCACCTAACTTTGTCTCAGGGTAACCTTGAAGAAGTGTGAAACAATAGACTGGAAGGTTTTCCTGACTTTCTGTGCTGAATCAACTGCAGCCCGTAATGACTTCACATTGTTTTCTTGTGAGTGGTTTGGGGATCTCCTTCCCCAGAGTCACAGTAAATGTTTCCTATTTTCTTTCCTTGGACCACAAATCTGCTTTCTTTTTCAGCCCCTGGCTGAGTTTTGGCTTTTTGTTTGATTATTGCTTTCTTATATGTATATTATTTGTATTTTTATTAAGATTTCATTCACCTTGTCGATTTACCATTATTAAAAAGGGGTTTTTGTATTTGACCTACCACTAAGACAGTTGCCCTCATTTGAAGATTGAATGACTTGGCAATGGATCTGCTGTGAGATATTTGGACAGATAATTTAACACTTTCAAGTGCTATGACATTTGGCATGGTGAGCAAGACTGGGCCTAAGGGGATGTTTGGGCTGTAGAGTCCAGTCTAACTGCAGTAGCAAGAATCCTCCAATGACATCAGCTGTCAGGGACATCAGCAATGAAGAGAATGACATAAGAGATTTTATCTGACCTATCCAGGTAGTTTTTGCATTTTCTGTATTTCTACTAATATTCATTCCAGTACAGCAGAGTAAACCTTGATGAGTTTTGTGAATCTCAGCTTTGCACAGCATGATACAGTGGGTGTAAGGCTTACCTTTTGAGTTAGGAAACTTTCCAGTTAAGGGCGTAGTTTTGTGTAAATTATCACCTCCCATTCAGATTTATCATAAGAGAAACTCGCTATACTGCTACAAAGGCATCCCCAGAAGCTGTTTTCCTAAAGCAAAATGACAGGGCCAGCGTGAGAAGGCTCTTGCACATCTAAGCAAATGTCTAAGCATTCAGGTTTCATTCTGTTTGAAACAAGCAGATAATTTCTAAGATTTTGAATTTACTGGCTAAGACCCACCCCTTATCTGACTGCTTTGAAGAGAGGCCCCTAGCTACTGAAGGCTTAAATTATGATAAGGCTTATCACTAAAAAAATTATTTTCTTTAACTGGTTGCTGATCAGCATTCAGAACCACATTCTGGTGATTGCTCCAGGCTCCTGTACTTGTAGGAGTGGGAGAGAGTGAGCAGTAAGGCAAAATTTCTAACTTGTGATTTCTGAAGTCATAATTCTGTGCATCCACTCAAATAGTCTTCTCATATTACAAGTAAAGAGCTTGTATCTGCAGCACATCAAACCTCTCCAGGTAGTTGTATCAATATATGGAACATCGTACTATTTAATGGGAACATGAAGAGTTGACAGTGGAGAATGAGGAAAATCATGCATTTTTTTCCTATGAAAATTGTAGGGGAATCAATGGATCTGTTTGATTTCGCATTATTTTTGATGATAGGAAGGAATTGGTATATTTTGTAAAGATTTTGGAAATAAAGCTTCTGTGATTGAGATGATTAAGAGACATATGTTTGTAGGTGAGAAAGAGATGTAATTTCTTGTTAACTAGTGAGACACCCTGACATATGACAGAAGTAGAGGCTTGGTTTAGCTTAGGTACAGAACAAGGTGTGAGAAAATAAGGTGAGTTGTAAAGTGTGCAGAGGCCAGGAGAAAAGCAAGGAGCTGTGGAGAAAAGGTCCTTGAATTCCATCAACCCAAAGGATCGCAGTGTGAGGAAAATGCTGAAGAGGATCTTACAGGTTTCTTTGGCTAGGAAGTTGTGTACAACAGTGTACAAATCCTGTGTGGAGCAGATAATCTGTAACTATACACACTTCACAAAAAAAGAGATTATCCACCAGTACCTCCTGCTTTCAGTATTGAGTTGTGGGGAAAAGTAAGTTTAACCCATTGGAAGGTTTCAGGAAGGGGAGTGAGAAAAAAATGACCAAAATTATGGTCTTAGATGTAATGAACTGGCCTGTTATTGTATAAGGAAATACACCGTGAAAGAAATAGTAGTGGAGCCAACTAAGACACAGGGAAGGATAGTTCATGGCTCAAAGAATTTAAATGTGATACATTTTGCTGAGTAGTAAGAGATGCATAATGTAAACTTTACTGTCGTCCCTCATGTCCTGAGTGAGCGTATATGCTAGTAGTATTAGCCGATATGTAAGTTTTCCTACAAGAAGAAGCTATTAATACTGATATATTACTACTTTTGAAATTATGTTCCTTCAGATACCACTGAGATTTGGATTAGCTTTCTGCTTTACAGTTTGTTGTGAGAATACCTTTAAAAAAAATATCTTCCAGAAAGAATGTCTTCTATACATTCCTCTCTTGGCACACCTACACTTTGTTAGCATTTGGGTTATTTTTTGTGTATGACAATATGAGACTGAGCACTACTATTCGTTGTACAGGAAAACAGGAAAAGGTTGATTTTTCTCTTAATATTGCCACATTTCCAACAAACTGAAAACTTTTGAGTCATGTCTGTGATCCCTTATGTGTTTCACCCTTAGATCTTTTTCAAAGTGTTTTCCATTGTGTTCAGTTTTATATGGTACTTAAAACTGCAAAGTTATCAACAGTCCCATAAAATACCATTTTTTTCCTCTGAATGATGTAGATATCTCTTTTGATCTGAATTCTTAATTTTTAGTCATTTTTAATGTGTCTTCTCTTGCACTAGTTTTTATACATTCCTTCAATTTTGTGTCAGTACAAAAATAATGGTTTAAATGTATATGTACACCATTTAGCTGAAATTAGCTGAAAAAAGTAGGGCTGAGCAGAATAAGTGCCTTTCTAGCTGCACTATAAGTAATTTCTTTCTTTTGTTAAAAAATATCATTGTCTTTTTTTCCATTTTCTAATTTGCTCCAATATTTTTCCTTACCACACTAAAATAATTCTTTGTAGAGAAGTTTTATAGTTTCTAAAAAAAGACCTTCAAGTGAATCTATGTCATCTTTGTCCTGCCATTCACTAGTTTGCTATTTTGGTTTCACTTGGGATAGCGTGGTCCAAGATGATACCCTTTAAGTCAGAGACACAAAACATTCCTCTGCCAAATAATACATTTATAAATGTTATGTAGTATTCATCCCACATGAGTGCTTTCAGCATCCAGTTGACAGTTGGAATCATGCTTAATCTTTTGATCCTTCTTAAACCTTTGAATGATATTAGACATCCACTGTTCCTCTTGTGCTTCCTCTGTCTGCAGTGAGCTATCCGTGAGATTTGCCAAAGGCTTTCCTGCTTCCCCTGCTACTTACTTCGTAATGATGGGATATTCATCTAGATCTGCTGTCTTGTCATCTTTTATTACATCTAGTTGCCAGACTTTATACCATCTTGTAATCATAAAATCTTAGTGCATTTTACTCTTTTTCCTGAGAAAACTCTGCCTCAGTCTCCAGTGTGTTATCTTCCTTAATTTTCTTTTTCAGCACTAAGGCAAAGCCACATTTAAAATCACAGCAATATGCATGCTTTGTTTTTCTCATTAATTCCTGACTCAGTTTACCCCAAACCCTCATCTCAAGATTAAGAGTATTTGAAAATTGGGTAGTTACATTGCTTAAGTGAGAGGGTTTATTTATTTGTTTACGTTTTAGAAAAAAATGTGTGTTCAGTTGGAGCGCTGCTATTGAAAAGATGACATCTTATTGAAAAAATCCAAGGAAACCTCAGTGCTAGAAAATCTCATCTTATAGGGAAGGTACTGTAAAATATTTTAGAAAGAAGATTCTATCTCAGAAGGAAGGAGGTAAAGGTGAATGCTGCATGAGTGAACATGTGGACTGAGAATCAGATTTATCATTAAAACATTCATATAACGGACCTGCCTTTCTGCAGGACTGGGAGAACAAGTCCATCTTGCCTCCTGTGGGAAGGCTGATTCTTTGTATTGACTCTAAATGCCAAGCAAAAAAAAGAAAAGCTGCCAGCATCACAGCCATTACAGCATAACAGCTTTTCCTTACCATTTGGAGGACTGCAGATACCTGGCAGATACCAGGAAATTTTTGACAGGTGGTTATTCACCTTGAAGTTGATGAAGGTCAAAACGCTGAAGATGAGCACTTTCCAGTTGACCCTCATATGAAGATGCAGATATTAAATCAGAAAGTATTAGCATAGGCAAAATCATGCCAAGTCATGTGCAACTTAAGGCAGAAGTTTTCTAGTGTATCCCTAAATTTTTTCATTGTCAAGTAATCAAATACATGTGCTCCTGATCCCAATACAAACTTGCCATCCTAAAACAGGATTGGCATTTACAGGTAGGTGTCCATCACTGATGGCTACAACTGAAAATCAATATTAAAAATATGTATATATGTATGTGTGTATATATATATGTAAAACTTTCAGTTCCCTTTAACACCTTGAATTGACTTTGAACTATGAAGCTAATAGTTTTCATTATATTATAATGTAAAGGAGAAACAAAGATAAATGCTGTTTAGTAGAATTTAGCACTGCTAATGAAATTTTACATTTCCAAACACCAAACAAGTTGTTTTTTTTTTTTTTTAAACCTGTCCCTCCTCCTTTTTTTTTGTCATTGACCAGGAAAAACTTTTTTGCACGATAGGAATATTGTGTGCCTGACTGGAGTGGATGAATCCAAGGCAAAAATTTAAATCTCTACAAAACTTTTATGTCCACACTACACATGCAGAAACATGCCTGAATGCATTGGTGCAGGAAGTAAAACATTTTCATTCTGATCAGAACTTTTCAAAATATCTTTATGTCCTTTCTGGATGCTTAGCTTCACTGTTTTAAATGCTGTTTTTGTTTTCTTGAAGTTCTTCTTCACCCTTAGGTCTTATTAAAAAAAAAAAAAAAAAAAAAAGAAAAGGAAGAAAATGTTTAGACTGATAAGGCACTAGCAAATGTAGTTTTAAATTATGTTAGGCAATTCTGGGAAATAAGAGATGACACATGAACTTTTTAATGGGCCAGCTCTGTAATTAAAGTGAGTTCAGATGTTACCTGTAATCTCCTAAGAAGCTGCTGCAGTCCCTGGCAGAATTCAATAATAGTGAATTTCTTACCTGCAAACCCACCTTTTCTAGTGTAGATGGAAACCAATAGGAAAAAGAATCAGGAAGCAATGCAAATGTCTTCAGGTTCTATTGATATATTTAATTTTTTTTACCTTGGGAAGGAATGATTGCTGTTTCCTTTTTACATATAATATTTATTATATAAAGGCCCTTGAAAGTCTTTTTCTCAATTTCTTTGGAAGTTTTCTTGCCATACATCTTGCAAATATGTATGTCTGGTTTTATGATGAACATCCAATCTGCTCTTTGTCAATCATTTACCATGTACCATCCCTTTTTATTAAGTCCTCTTGATTAAACTATCTTCTTTTGTCTTACCTTTGCTTATATGAATGTCTGAATCTCTGTAATTAAAGTTTCTCTAAGCTGCTGGTTAAACCCTTTCCAATCACAAAAATTAAGATATACTTAAATTCAGGAGGTGGCTTAGCTGCATACAGTCTGCTGCTGCTGAAGTATCCAGCTTTCTATTGATTCCTCTGCCCGTATAGCTGGAGTCTGACTGAGAAAAGTTCAGATATATCTCCTGAATCCTCAGAGTCATGCTAAAATGCCACAAAGCCACTACATTCAAAAAGGCCTGAGGCATCTAGAACAGGAACTGAATGTCAAATGCCAACATGGTGATTAAGCAAGCAGACTCTGGCAGGCTGCCATGTAGCTTTTCTAGCTATATGACTCCTTATTTGATGGGAAACTCCAGTAGTTACCTGACTTGTTTCACTGAAGACCAATGTGTTCAAGAAACTCTGATGAGTGTGCTCTGAACATACCTTATGTGCCAGGAACCGGTCTCAAACCGCCACCACAGTGGAAGGTTTTAGGTTGCTTTCCATTTTTTTTTTAAGGCTCCCAGTCACCACAAAGACACCACTCAATTTAGTACATGAAGTGGGCCGCCCAGCAAAAGTCCAGAGCTGACATCTTCCTTCTCATCCTCGTCCCTGCCCAAGCCCACAGCCTCAGCTTTCAGAGAGTGTTGTCTTCTGTGGCTAGTACTAAAGTGTGGAAAAGGAGAGGGAACCTCCCCTGTCTTTCTGGTGAAGTGTCATTGTTCAGGAAGGAATACCAGATCTGGGAGGTCAGGAGGAGAGAGCGGAAGGGAAAGCATGGCCATCCACCAGAAGTTAGGAAATCCACTTCAGAGGAGGAAGTCTGGACTCCTCTCCACATCCACACCCACTTGTTCATCTGGTACAGAAAGTTCACAACAAGAGAGAAATCTTGGATGCATCTCCCAGACAAGGACTCTATTTAATGTGCTAGAGCTGTGTGCTCTCCCTGGGTCTTTCTTCTCTTGGGTCAGTGTATAGTGGCAAGTTGCAGGAGGAGGAGAGGAATACCTCCACTCTCCTCAAACCAGTAACTGGTGCTGCTGCTGGTTTGAGGTAAGGTTTTCCTGCCAGCTACTAGACAATTAAAAAATAAATAAAATTAAGAAGTGGGAAGAGTCTGTCTTCTCTGCATACGTTTTAAAACGCTGCACTTTAAAAGAGCGAAAAGGAAAGCTATCTTCATTTCTTTCAAATAATAGCTGTTGTCTTAAAAGGCAGGTTCTGACATTTTGGTTGTATGGTTGAGGGCAGTCAGGCTCTGGAAAGACACGATAGTTCAGGCTGCAGATTCTATTCTTAGTATTCAGCATGCCATATTTTTAAAATCAGTCTACAGTCTATATGGTACTTAGGAAACAGTAAAACCATTTGCATTTTTTGTGTCCTATGCCTGGCTTTTCCTAGTGACAACTACAGGCCAAGAATGCATGTTAGGAATGCTAGTCTTATAGATGCAAACCTGCAATAAAGAGCCCGTGTACCTTACTGTGGCTTCAAGACTTCATTTGGGCCAGGAATCTGGCCTTGTGGCCAAAATCTTATGCTTTTAAGTCCTTTTTGAATTTAGTCTCAAGGATTTTTTCCAGAGGCAAAAGTGAGCCTGAGGTGGAGGAGGGGTCTGAACACCTACTTTTCTTATGGGTTGTACACCTGTTGAATTTAATGACACCATCATTTTTTTCTGAAATAATTTCCATTGTGGTCTTCAAGTGAGGCATTATATTACATGAGTCTATTCATCAATGAGAACTGAATGATTTTTATGAAACAAAATGCTTTGTGCTGGCCATAATTATACAGAGAATCTAGAAATAAGACTAAAATATGTCCATTATTTGCAGCCATTCTCATTTAACAGTGTCATTAAGAAACTGACTAAAACAAAAATCCAACTAAAGATCCTTGATTTTTCTTGAAGAAGTTGTGCCAGTTTGTCCCTTTTGTCTCAATACATATTCCTCTAGGGATTTTATAAGCACTGTTTTTAACTTCTTTTTCACCCATCTTATCTTGTACAACAGTGAATTTTATAGACAGCAACATAAAAAATATCCCAAGGACCTTTCTAAAGATGTTGAACAAAACTTACTTGCCCTGTAATGTAGCTGCTGTTTTTATGAAACCATATATTTTTGTCAAATAACCAATTGCTTTGCTCTAAATATATTCAGTAGTATAGAGTTTTCAGTTGTCAAAGTGTTTCCAAAGGCCTTTAGTACAATTAGATTGATTCTGAATCTTGTGTATGTAACAATAATTGTAATGGTGCTATTATTAGAAGGTTCTTTGGGACTGGTATCTTGGAGGTGATTTCAAAATAGAAACTGTTTATCACTACTATATCATCACATTTTTATGTGAAGTACAAACTAAAAGACAAGACTTGAAGTTTGCTCATAACGCGCTTACTTTATTACTGGAGAAGAGGAGATTATGATTCAAGGAATTCATCTTACTGTCTGCAGGTGACATTTCTAATGGTTCTGCTATTGATTCCGGTTTGACATAAGCTTTTCTTTTTGTTGCCAGTACAATACTGGTTTTGTGCTACTCTGTACTTGGTCACTGCACACTTGCACAAGAGAGGAAGGTCAAAACAGGTGAAGTTCTGCAGAGTTACATTGACATGGGGACATGCATCAAGAGGACAAAAGACTGTGACAAGGTGATAGTACTTCTGTTTCCAGGACTGTATACAGGCTCTCGTTGTTTAGTTAGGCATTTGTAGAGTCATTCTTTTATCTGACCTTCTCATGGCAATTCAGGGACAAGTGGAAATGCAGTCGTTTTAGTTCCAGCTGAACAAAACAAGTTCAAGGTCTTTGGAGCTCCTAACATTTGTGTTTAAGCACTTTTTAGAAGTTAAAGGAGTGATCCTGAACTACAAGAGACAAGACCTTCATAGGAGAGGCCTGAAACTCAGAAGTGATGGAAAACAGAAAAAAAAACCCAAAAAACAAAGAGCGTAAGAATAGAGGTAAAATACTCTCATATGAAAATGTTTGCTGCAAAATTTTTTTGCTACTAAAGAACCACAAAGAATATTTAGGAGGGAGTAACTTTTCCCATTTGAAGTAACTTATTAATAAAACAGAGAAAACTTGAGATCAGATCACTTACTGAGCTGTTTCATAAGATCATTATTCTTATCTATTAGAAAGAAATCCATAAACGTATTGACAAAAATTATTTGTCAATATAATTTTTCAGTAACTGTTTAGGAAGCCAGGAAAAGAAGTGGGCAGGTTAGAAGCAGCTTGGAATTCAGCACTGGAAAAAGATGGTCCCTCATCTTGATTGACCCTGCAAATGGCTGTTCTTTGAGAAAGATTAAAGTTGTGGGTTAAACCATTTAATCTTTCTCTTGTGTTTAACGCAGAGAGAGATGAAAACAACTGTGCTAAACCAGAACATGTTTGCGATAACAATGCTTTACAAGATTAATGTAGATCTCTTTACAAGATGCTTGTTGGTATTGAAATTTGAACCTCCAAAACCTGATTTTTTTTCACAGAAGTTTCTGAGTTGTGGCTGAAATGAATCCCCAGAATGTTCACCTCAGCCCTGTAAAACGTCTCAGCGCCTTCTGGGAACTGGGGGTTGCATGCCATGCCTGGCACCGTGACAGTCAGTCTCACTAGACAGAGGTGCACTGTGGCCTCCCTTTTCAAGATACCACAACGCTTCTTGAGGTGTTTGATTGTTTGATGTTTGGTTTATGTTTATGCTTCTTCAGCTGTTCATGGCAAGAAAGGCAAGGGACTATATTTTCTTATGACTAGCAAAGAAAGGCTAGGGTTTTTTTGGGGGAATGCAGTCCCTCGAATCAATGATAAAGGAAAGGGGCAACCTTAAACATAGGTGAAGGAGGTTGGAAGATGGTAGCTCTAAACAGATGTATGGGGGAGTGCAGGAACCTAAAATGAGGATCCTGTCCCAAAGAGGGTGGTTCTTAGAAAAAGAGGAGTACTGAGAGAGAATCTGTCTTACCCATAGCTCCCTCAGTTCCCTGAGCCACAAGTGTTGGTGGCACAGTCTGTGCAAGTGTCTGAGGAAATATTATGTTCCCCTCTCTGTTCTAGAGGAAGATCCTAGACATGTGCTTTAACCAATTTTGGAAGCATGACACTGAGCTGGATGGACCTTTCATCTGATAGCACAGTCTGTGCTGTTCATGCTGCTCTCTTTCCTGTATTTCTCCATGAATACCATCTTATTTATTGCCCTAAAGCCTCATTCTCCTCTCCTGCTCACCTTGCTCATCCTTGCTCTCCAAAGCTCACTTATCTCTGACAGCCCCCCTCAAGTTCCCTACTGTGACTTCTTACCTCACCCCTCCTCCTGCCTGGTGCCCCCTCTGCTGTCATTGCATAAATCAGTTCTCTGCATACCTCCATAGAGGCTGCGGATGCACACATATATAACTGCTAAGTTCCCTTTTCTCACAGTGAGTGGAGCTTACTGGAGTCTCAGATCACTTTGCGAGATCCCATGCACAATGAAATCAATGATAACAGGAATCACATGTTTAAGTCTATGGATACCTGTTTCTATTTATGTTAATGATTTCTGCACAAGCTGCTGTAAAGTGTATATCTATCCACTGAGTTCCATTTTCAAGCAAAGAACACGCTTTAATTCAGATAAATTGCAAATAGTTGCCTTTGTCTTGCCCCCCACTGTATGTGGGAATTCTCAAACCTCCCAGTGTAAAAAACTCTTGCCCTACTTATCCATGAACTCTGTTCTGCAGTCCAAAGCAAAACACACAAAGGAAAACCAAGACAAACATCCCTCAGAACGATGATTTCCCCCAGTCGGTTTCCTGCATGGTGTTTTGCTCTGTCACTGGGTCCTGATCAGCAGAAATCTTTGCTGTGTATAAAAGTTACTGTGAAGCTAATTTAAGGCACAGCTAGGGCCTCATTTAAATGAAACAAAAAACAAGTGAAGCACAGAACACAGTAATCCAAGTAGCTTTTTTTTTTTTATTGTGACACAGACATATAAAAATATTTTACTGTAACTGTCTGGGACATTCTGATGAAACATCTCTCTCCCTGGAAAACAGGGAAATCATCTTTCCTGAAGTCCATGTTAGCCTGGTGTTAGTGCAATCTGCTTTATGAATGAGCAATACTCAAGGCTGTGAGCTGGGTCAAATACAGTAGCAACATGAACTTTGCTTTCCAATATCAGTATACAAACAAATAGGCTTATTTTGGATTATGGATCTTTTTTTTTTATTCATTTGGATTTTCTTCTGCTCTGAAGACTTTCATTTTGTCCTAAAGCATTAAGGAGAAAAACTCAAAACATTTTTTGAAATCTTGAAACATTTCTCTAAGGAAAAAATGACCTAATGTATTGTATCTTGTCCATAGCCATGTGGAATACAAAAATTGAGTTTCTGGGATCTATTTAGCCCTAATGATCAAAAAATATAGAAAGACTTTTACCTAGGTCTATGTGATACTATACAAGGGCTTAGATTCATATTTCCTTATTAATGGATCTTTCTATCTGGCAACATTTATTGATTCCTTACTAGACTGCAGTATTGTAGAGTGTAAGTCGACTACTATAACATATAAAATATTCTCTGACATTACTAGCAATCATCTTTAATTTGTATATAAACTACAGATTTTCTTTGATTTCCACTTTGTTAATTTATCTGTAAGAATCAAAAATTGAAGCTTGTTATAGGTTTCAGATTTATGGAAAACCTCACCCTACACCTACCAATCCCACCAGCATTTAGTTTATAGGTACTTCATTTTTGAAGCCCAAGTACTGAGAAATTTAAAGCAGCATGGCATGCAACAAGTTTGTTGCTTTGTTCATGGTATGAAATACGAGTCTGAAAGGATGCTAACTGATAAGAACAATGCAGTACATTAATTCAGTATTTCAAATTGGCATGTTGGTTACATGTACACATTTTTTCATCTTTGATGGCACACATCTATTTGTTCATAGAGAACACACAACACACCATGAAATCTCAGCATCTTTTTGATAATTTTCTATTAATGCTTACCTGGATAGGTATTCTCTAGACAGTTTTTCAGGACCTTTGGCTTTTGCCAAAGATGGTGATTGCATTGTTAGCCCTCTGAGTAGGATAGTGCATACTTATGTTGTGAGTGTGCTGACCCCCTGAAGTCGAAGTGAGAACGCCCACCTGTGATGCATAATGGTCTGCACATGGAATATCGTCATAGAGTCGAGGCTTAGAAAGGTTTAATGTGTTGACTGTGTGAATGGATATGATCCATTGGAACCTGACATTATTTCTGACGGTAGGGGATCAGCCTCTAGTTCAGGTTCTGCAGTGAAAAAGTGTCATGGATGCAGTGATGCACTTCACTTGTAAGAGAGAAGCAACAATATGCTTTACTGAAATAAATCAGTGAGCTAAAGTTCAAGGGTAAATGCAACAATGGTTTAACAAGATTCGATGACAAGGTACACTAGATTATTTACTGCATAGAGGACAGAGTCAGGCAAACTGTCAGGGAGACCCTCCTGTTCAGTCATGAGGTTCAGAAAGGACCCCCTTGCTTTCTAAACTGCTTCTCAGAGAGGAGTCCAAGTGCACCTGGATCAAATCCTAGTCCCACCCTTGGTCAATGGTTTATCTCTTAAGGATTGTATGTGTGCAATCAATCCTTTATATCACTTTGCTAAGATTTCAAAATTTAGTATGCTATTAATCACTTACTAAGAATCTGTTGTGACAAGGAATCTCTCAACCTTGAGAGGTGTCTCCGCTCAAGGATCTCCCCTACTCTGCCGCACAGCCTGCTGCCATACAGGAGAGCTCAACAGGCCCTGGGCTGTCCTCTATTCATAAAGTAAGATGGTTGACTTATATTTGCATACCAGCAAGAATCTGTGTCGCTGTTCCATTCTTTGGCTACCATGCTGCCATCCATCCCCCAAAGTCCAGAGTAAGGTGGACACAGCCATCACAACCCTACTGGTGGTTATGGCTTAGGCAAGGGGGAAACAGGGGTGCAGGGAGCACACCACCACAATGAGTTATCACTAAAGTAACTGAGGTGACTCATGCAACTGTGACTACCCTCCTGGTAATACAGTTTGTTACTAAACTTCAGCTGAAGACCAAAGCCAGGGCAATATAAACATGGAAAAGAAAAGCAAAGCAAATGACCAGCTTCTTCAAAGCTTGCAGACCTTTACAGGAAGATGCAAGCAGTTGAGACAGGCTGGCAGGTGACAGTGTGGCCACTGTCACTTAGACTGTGGCTATGTCTGCATACACTATTGGTTTCATAGCTGGGGTTTTTTTTGTGGGTTTTTTGTTTGTTTGTTTTGTTTAGCACAGCAAACTGCCTAAATTGCTGTGACTCATACTTGAGGTCAGAATGCAGCATATTGCAATGTGATGTCATTTAGTGCTCTATCATGAGATCCTCTGGTCACTCAATGCACAGCTCTGTCAAACTAGGGTGTTCCTGTATAGCCCCTACAAGGGCTGTGCTGCTTCCATGCTGAGTCAGCACTTGGGCCAGTGCTGCTTCCCAAGCCTTTTGACCCAGCAGTTTGTTGTTGCATTTATGCAGACACTAACACTGCCAAAGGATGACTTTATTCAAAATGGGCATCTATGCGTTAAGGCTCCATAGTCCAGTGAAAAACACAACTCTGAATAGTAAAAAATGAAACTTTAATTGTTACTGTTTCTCTCCCTTTTCAAGTGTGTATTTTCTGAAAACAGTAACTGATTTGGCTTTGTAATTCTGAAGACAATAATTCTCAGAAGTATAAAAATTCTGTAAAATGTTAGTAATGTGTCAGCTCAGCTATGGAGATCTTTATCTGTACATGTAGCAAATATTGACCTCAAGAGAATAAAACTCAACAATCATCCATAAATAAATTGATCTGACAGCAAGTTCACATAGTGCTGCAGGCAACATCTCGGAACAGGTTTGCCTGTACTGAAATCTGAAGGTTTGGAAGAACGCAGTGTGAAAACAACACCTACAGTTTCTTTGGGTTGGAAATGTCAGCATATCACAGATAAGACAAGCACTCAGTACTTTCTGTGTTGGACTATGGAGGAGAGTTAAAGACAGAATAGCATGCAGGGGCTGAAGTGTGGTATGAATCTTTCTTCACATTCCTAGAGAAAGGTCATGGTGTTATCCATATGAGCAATTATTTTTGTTGAAACTTAAATCTCTATTTGCATTAAATAAAATACAGACTCTTGACTTTGGCTTTCTTTAATGCAAGATAGTATACAATAAATAATTGCTAGTTCTATATTACAGACCTAATGATATATTAAAAATTGGTTGAAGTTATTAACAAAGTTTGTGTATCAGGATAAGCATCTCTGACTGTATGTCTGTGGGACAGAAACTTACTCTTGTAATAAAAAGAGCATCATTGGCACTTAGGAAATATGTGCTTCAGTCCTGATCCTGCCTCAGACTTCCTGTATTATCTTTGACAACTTAGTTTTTGTTTTTAACTGTAAAATCAGAATGAGACCATTTCCTCCAAAACATTCTTCAGTTTATAAAGTCTTTCAGTGAGGGATGCTTGCATATGTGTTCCTGCCCTGCACTGACCTTGTGTAAATGAAGGTCCTAAGACATACAGTAGCAAAGGTAAGCACTGTAGAAGTGCAGAGGGTGCCATTTGGTACAGACCTGCATCAGAAAATGCTGTTTTGACAAAACTAACGATTTTTTTGAACTCAGTTAAGATGTTCATCACATTTCCACATGGGATTTTTCCCATTTAGGGAATAAGTCCTTCAAAGAATGTTCTCATAAGACATTTAACGTAACATACTTTCAAGAAGAAATACTTAAGATTTACATTTGGGGAGAAATTTTGAATGAATGTTTTTCTTCTGAATCCAGGAACAAAAATACCAAAATATCACAATATCAGTAAACTGAAGAAAACTAACATTTGCAAGCTGAAAATACTCCTCCAAATGCTATTGAAATTAGTGAGTCTTAACACTATTAATATTCATGCCATTTTTTAAGAAATTTAAAAAAAAATTATGACTTACTGATATTTTGAATCAAGAGACAGAGTAGAAAACATTATGGGCTTAAAAGCAACCCATGTAACTATGTCTAACCTTCTAGAGAAAATAAAAAGCCTTCTAACAGTCTGTGTTTTAATTTGTAGTGGGAAAACTCTTAAAATCATTAGCTGATGTATTATTTGTGGAAAACTTTCCCACTGAAATATTTGATTTCACTGAAAGTTTTGCTAAGATTTCATTTGTTCTTTAAAATATTAATTCTAAAATGTTTTCAGTATTTTGACTTCATTATCTTTTGTTTGCATTTACTCTAATGCTGATGCTTTTGCATTAATTTTCAGTTTTCTCCAGTGTGCATGCTTTGTAGTAGCCACTTGAAAATCTAGAGCTATTACAAAAACAAAAGACAAGTCTGAACTGGGATTCTTATAGCATAATTATCTTTATAATGCAGAGTTTTGCCTGCTCTAACAATGCATTTTCACTGTGACTTATGCACAGTAGTTGCTGTTGAAGTCCTATGAAGGGAAATTAAGTTTTTAAGGATATCTGCTGTGGTAAAATGTTAGTGAATCACAGGTAATCCAAAGATAATAATGTGTCCCGTTTCCTTTTTATTACCTCACCTTTAGGATTATTCTTTTATCTGCAGTAATACCTATTTGGTTTGCCTAGTTCTACATGAACAGTTTTGAGACTCTTTTAGCTTTAAAACTGGCACTGAAATTTTATTTGCTTTACTTTTGGAAAATAAAATTTTAAAACACGGGGATTGGAAAGACATGAATGTCATGCATATCATTCCTTCTTCTAACAAGCAATAACGAGAAAGTAATAATTTGAGTGCTCTTTCTGAACCTTAACAGCTCTAAATCTGTTAAATTCAGACAAAGGAGAAGAATGTGTTGTTTAACACAGTCTTCAGGCTGGAGAATATGTTTCCAAAGGACAATATTTTTCAAAAGATTTTTCCTTTGGGGTAGATAATCACTGGCAGTGAGTAAAGAACTGGAGAAAGTCAGAGTCCTGAGGAATATTTCAGAGTGTTTTGGAAATGTTATGAGCTGTTGATAGCTTTTGCCAGGAAAACAGGGAAGGACAGGGAACTGTGACAAAAAAGGTTGCTGAAAAACAACAGGCAAATCATTAACCCTCATGTTAGCTCATGCCCAGGCAAAGAGAAAAGCATTTGGCACTCTGGGGTAGGGTTTTTTTTTGTTGAGTGGCTGGTTGGTTTTGGTGTTTATTTTGAGTGGTGGTGGTCATATACCTTTTTTTAAGATCAAAATTTGGATTAAGAAAATAGGACCTGTTAAAACTTTCACTGCTTTTTCTATAAAATGCATCCTTTTATTCCACCTCCCACAAACTCCCCTAGTTACAAGGTTTCAAGTATATAGGATCTAAGTGAGACTCTTCTTTCCTCATTTGAAGGAAACAGCTTTATGGGATTTTATTTGTTTGCCTTTGTTTCTGATAATCTAAAGGAAATTCAGGGATGACTCTTACATTTAAATCTGAAAGTGGCAGTAATCATAACAGTGATTTCCTGCAGAAGAAACCCCTGTAGCTTAAATACAGTTCCTGTGAGTTGTGTCACCTGCAATTATCTGTCTTTCTCTTCTGAAATAATGACCATAAGAACATTCCTTAAAAGACTTCATCAGTAAGGAGCTAAAGTTATAGATGTTCAGTGGAAATTCAACGTAGGGAGAAACTCCAATATTTAAGACTTCCTATAAAGGAAAATATTTAAGTCAAACGTGTAAGTGGCCATTGTGTTTCTATATCATGAAAAGCAAAGTCCTTGCACAGTGAGAATGCTAGTTTACAATTCTGATGTGAAATTTCCCATTAAGAAGCTAGATGAAAATGACTCCTGAATGGATAGAATTCCTTTTCATGTAATATTATGCTGGTATAAATGTGTTAACAGTGAAATGTGTTTTCCATATTCAACTCTGCTGTGAAAACAGATTCCAAAGCAGCAAACATATCAGTGCTTACCTGGTGCACACAGAAGTACTCTCCTTGGATACAATGGGATTATTCATGTGAACGATATTTAATGATGTAGGGGAGGTTGTGCAAACTGGACAAAGTGTGGAACTGGCAGAGAGCAAGATCTTCTCATACATCTCAATTCTATGGAGCAAAAGAGCAGCACTAAGGATTTCCAAACATTCACAGAAAATAATAAATGTGAAGAGTTAAATTAAATTCCACTGAGTCAACAGCAACTTTATGTATTTCAGTGGAAACAGAACTTTGACACAGGACTTTTCTGATACATTTTAGCATAAGATCTAAAAATAATCCATTGTCTGGTGGTTGGTACTTTTGGTTGTTTTTTTTTTCCTTTTTCTTTTTGGAGGTGCTTCTGCATCTCTCCAATGAAGCACAATAATTGTAAATGAAAATGTCCTATTATTTGGCTGCTCTTGTAGAAATATTTTTTCTTCTTGTATACCTCTCAAAATATTTTCTTTTCTATGTAGTGATACTTGCTTTACATAACTGCCGTCTTTTCCTCTTCCCTCTTACAGTACTGTATGTTACACTGCACTTTCATTCACAGGATGAATTTCCTGCAACAGTTTCCTTTTTAACCTGTGAAACCTATATCAGCAAATATGAACAAAAGAAAAGAAACAAAAAGAGAGGCCCTGATGAGAAACAGACCAATAAGGATTATTGCAACACTGTTGAGAAAGAGCTATTTCTGCCTTTGTTTTTCCTCTAGCTGACATGTTAGAGGAAACACAGTTGCACTTTCTGTAGCTGATCTATCAGAGACAAAAGCAGCAGAAATGCAGTTTTAGTGGGAGGTGTCTATGCATACTTCAGATGCTATTTCTCAGAAATCTTTTGCCAACGCTTGCAAAACCTCAGTCCAACTGACTGCAAGTAAGTCAGGTGTTTTACAGAGCATCCTTTTATATTGCTCTACCCTTTTCTGTCCTCCTTACACTGACTTTGCACTCCCTTCCTCCCTACCTGAATGTAATCTCACCACTGGTTTCAAAACACAGGATTTCTTCCACCACCCCCTGAGGAGGTGAGTTGTGGGATAACACAGCTCTGTAAGAAAAGGAGAATGTGGAAGCTAAGCCATTTGCTGCATTTTCTCACTGACTAATAATAGAGTTTTCAGGCTTTGCCTTGCCAAATGTCACAAGATCAGGAATCTGGAAAAAACAGAACTGGGGAGGAGACTTAAAAATATCACTTAAAGAAATAGGTGCTGATTTCCTTTTATTTCTCTTCCTTCTAAGCCCTGATGAATCTTGCAAATCTAGGGATCAGACTTACAAGCATTTTGAAGAGAAAGACATAGAAAAAGGGAATTTATTTTCTTTCTCATTCAACAAAAATTAAGATTTCTGGAGATTTTTCTGAGATTGAGGGTTTTAAGAAAAATGTAAAATATCAAGCTACATGGGACAAAATTCTAATAGCACTGGGAATAATGATATTGCAGCCTAATTCCATTAATTTAAGATGGGTTTTGTTGTTGAGTTTTTTTCCTTTAAAATATGATAATTGGAAATTATTTTTCTGAGTCATCCTTTTCTTCTGCTCTGTGGCATGGTATAATATGCCTCTTTGGCAGATAATGTAGCAACTGACTTCACTTTCACCTTTGCAAGCAGTTTTAGTTTTTCCCTACTTTCTTACTTTGTTTTCCCTTTTAAGACAGCTTGTTTCTTGTACAAACAAGTTTCCAACAGATTGGCACACTTTCTTCTGATGAAAGAGGGATGTGAATATTGGGACTGGGGAAGGAAGAAAGGCAGGGCACCCTTTGGGGCTCCACTCTGATAGATGGCAGGTTGCTGAGCAAAGGTGCACATTCTGTAATAAGGCACAAGACATAAATCACAAGCTTGTGATTTGTCCCACATAACTATATGTGACATTAACAAAACAGGACGTGACCAAGCATGTAGGTGCCAGCCCACTCATTGAACTGATTAAATAAATAAACTATTACTTTTTAGGTTATTCAATAAAGAGTAGAAAACAAGTCCTCCTGGTAGTAATGTCAGTGGATTAACTCAAAGGCTGGCACACTACCTTGCAGTAGTAGAAGAAATACTTTTTATAGTTCACTGCTTAAAATTGGTCAGTAACCTAGAAAATGTGGCCTGATGCTTCAAAGATTTGTGCTTGTGAATAACCACAGTGCCATGAGCAGAGCTGTTTTAAGTGATGCAGTAGATTGCTGTCAAAGTTTCATTGGATTTTCAAGCTTAGGGGCTTAGTAGTTTTTGTAAGATCACATGATTCAGTTTTCAATGTTTGTTTGTAACATTTCTATTCCAGCTGAGCATTTATTCCTTTCCTCTGTTTCTCAGTTCCTGAGAGACCATATCCACAGTTCTTCACGGCTGTAATGCACCCTTAATGCTGCTGAGGGGAACTCTGGCCCTGAATAATTGTAATTTCCATGTTGTTGTCACTTTCCTGTCCCTGGCACTGAGAGGCTTTCAATGTTTTGACACCTTTCCTGTGCTTTCTCCAGCTTGAAGTTCCCTTGTCTGTCTCTTGCATGGTGCATTTTAATTCCAGGGTGTGTAACTGCTAATGCATTATTGCAGTGGGCAGTAAAGCTCTGCGAAAACAAATTGGGTAGAACTGGGAAAGAGTTTGAAAAACAGAACTGATTTGTTTAGTGTGTGTGTTCTGGCCCTCCCATCTTAAAAAGATGCAGAGGAAGGCATGAAAATGATTAAAGTATGAACATCTTCCCTACATAGAATTTTTTAATTTTGAAAAAAGGTATTTTATGTGGCAAAGCTTTCTAACATACACACATAGCATAAAGTTGTTGTTCTATGCTACAGTCAGAAATGAGACTTTGTGAAATAATAAAAGCAGCACTTTAAAGGGGAAAAAAGTGTTTTCATGCATTCAAATGATGACTCTTAATCTGTCAGGAGATCAAAATTATAAATTTGTTCAAAAGGTATTAAGCAAATTAATGAGTAATAGCTGCATAAAATACAATGGCCCAGAAGTAACTTCCTGCTCAGGAAGTCTTTAAACTACTGATTGCTGTCACCTGCCACAGGAAAGGTCATACTATACATACCTTGTTCCTCAACAAGCATCATCTGCTGCCCACTGTTAGAAAAAGGCACTGATCTGGTGTCACAGCACTATCAAAACTAGCCAGCTGCAACAAGGCTTTCACCATCCCATACCAGGTTAACTTCAATAAGTAGTTCCTGCATCTTGCTCTGGTGCGGTCACTAATCCCCCACAAGGTTTCAACAGTTCATCTACTGTCAGTGCTGCTTCTCCATCCTCTTCAGGCCAGTCCACCCTGCTTCTTGCCTCTGCTGTGTCCAGATTCTCTCTTTATCCAGGCTCCTTTCCCAGCCAGCCTCTCCTCATCCAGGCCCCTTTCTTTTCCCTAGGCCTCTCCTCATCTTTCCTACATCTGGGGTGCACACGCTTGCTCTCCTACCTCTGCTTCTTCTAGGTCTCTCTTCATACAGTTCTTCTCTTCTATCCCCCTTAGAGCCATTTAACTACACAGCAGGAACCAGCCACAGCTGCACCTTATCCACATCAGCCAACCCACCGCCCCTGAAGCCAGCCCACAGCTCTATATTATCAATGTTAATTAACCTGCCTTCATTCCTCTATAATTCCTCTACAATCTGGAACAATGAAAATATGCCTATTGCTTTTGTTTAAGATTGAAGATTGATGTCAAAGAGTTTTTAAATAGCATAGAAGTGGCAATGCAACTACAAATGTATTAATATGAAGAAGTATGAAGAAATTTTTACAATGCTAAAATGAAACCTAAGCAGGAGCAATGGATTAGATGGGAAACTCAAGTGAAATTCTGAAGAAAAAGTTTATTTAGATTAGGAACACTCTTTTCCTAGAGCTACTAGAAACAAAAATTGCTTGAAAATGTACACTCTTCGAGAGGGAATCATGAACTGACATCTGCATGGTTGAAGTTAAATGCCACAGGGGTTTACGTAAGTGGGTGCTGGCTCTATCACAACACACACATCTGGTCTGTAGCTAAATGGTTCAGAAAGTATGGGTCAAGTATGCACTGAATTGTGTGTGATGCGATTTCACAAAATTGATGACAGATTTCTTTACATCAAACAAATCTGTTCTTGGTAACACATAAACTTGAAGCAAGTTAGCCTCGGGGATTTTTCATTGGTTTACTGAGAAAAGATCTGGGTCCAATACCTCAGATTTAAAAGACATTTCCAGGAAAGGTTTGTTTCTGTTTTAGAACTCTTGGTTCAGTTAAATAAACAGTATTTACTTCAGAAGCCTCTCAGAAGTCTCAAAAAGTTTTTAATGCAAAGCAGTTCCACAAAGGGCAACATTATTTATCAGAACATTGTGCCTTAAAACCTTGCCTGTCTTGGGCAATGCCATTATCTCTGTTTCTCCCTGGAAAGCAGAATCACAGGGAGGCTGAAGGGCAAAGAGATCAAGTAGAAGAAACCATCAGATGAGGGGTCAGAGGGAGAGAGACAGAGATGGTTCAGACTTGTGAGAGGCAGCTACATATCCTCATTTTGTCTCACATGGAAAATACAGGTATTTATACAATCACAAGATCTTTCCCCAAGTTTTGCCAATGCAGTTAAGAAAATAAAAAATAACTTATACACTTTTTCTTCTTTTACCACACAGTCTGTTTTCAACAAGGTGGATATTTATGGGCATGTGAATGATTCCATAAGCAGTGATTTAGAGACTAGATTGGAGCGTATTTGAAATATTACTTTATGATTTTTTTATCTATTTGCTTAATTCTTCTTTCTAGTGATATTTATTTTAAGTGTGTGAAGCAGGTGATGTATAATTTCTATTGTCTTCTAATATTTGGGTCATCTATACAGGACACATTTGAAGCTCTTTCCATTAGTATTACATCAAATAGAAGATGCTATTTTTAGAAATATATACTTTTTTGACAGAAGATTACTTGAATTTTTAATGCTACTTGCGATTCTTAAAGACTGGGTAGGTTAAAGACTAACTTGTTAAACCAAACAGCATCTGGAAGTTCCAAAGAAAACATGAATCCTAAAACACAAGTATGACATAAATGTAATAGCACAATTACTCGGTTAATAGGTCATACTTTCTAACCAGTGATGTGTGTTGTGATTAATAAAATACCCTTGCATAAACTAGACAGGACAGAGATTTAAGACTGAATTTTAAGAATGATAGGCATTTAAACAGAAAATACCCCAGAATGCTGTGATGCATAATGGATGTAAATTAAGGTAACTGTGAAGGATTTCAAACTTAAAAAAAAAAAATAAATCAAAAAGAAGTGTATCCAGAAAACAGCTCCTGCCAGCACTTCTGGGTTTTACAGGTTTTTTAAAGGGTCTCTCAATTTTTACTTCATGCAACTTCATTCTAACTCAGTGAAATTGCAGATAGCTTTGCCCTAAATTTGCCTTTTATAACTAAGAGGTGATTACTATATATATTAAATTTACTGGGAAAGAAACTTCCCAAATGTTACTTAAGATAGAGGCATATCTTAGGAAATTTCCCAAGTCTGTATGTGCATACATGCCTCTTCTTTTTCCTTATTCTCTACATGCCAGCATGAGATATACTTGCCTTACGCTGACTGCTTTTCAGACTGTGGAGTTGAGACAGCAGCTAGAAATCCTGTACAGGATGGAGAAATGTCATAACCTTTGTGGTCTCTTTGCTAAAGTCACACAGAAAAGTCCGCACTGGCAGGAAAAGTATAAATTGGAGTATAGCTTGTTAGCCTGGAAAAAAGGGCTATAACCTGTTAGTGAAGTGGCATGAGCCACTGACTGAAAGGACCATGTGTAAACCAAAACTCTAAGTGTCCCTTATTAGATAGTCAGTTCTGATATTTTACAAAACCAGCTACAAACAGAAGAGCAGTAGCTACTTATTGTTGAAGTCAGATTGAGACATCTGAGAAACTAGAAAATATCCTGAGAAGGAGATACAGGAGATACCTGGTTTCCCACAACATTCTGGCTTGGCTGTTTAATTCTGATTTGCCATCTTCAGGATAGTGCTGGGTTAGAAGCGGGGAGTAGATGCATATCTCATTCCTTAGATCTTTTTATAATATTTAAATCTTTATAAACATTCAACATTTTTGGCACTTCAATTCCCACATTTTAGTACTCTGTGAATCCTTTCTTGGTTTTGAAAAGAACTGAAATCCAGAAATCACCAGACTAACTTGATCACCTTCTACAATAAAATAACATTTTCTGTCAACATGAGGAAAGCAGTGGATATTGTCTGGGCTTCAGCAAAAAGTCAGACACTGTTTCCCAAACGGTCTGCTGGGCAAACCAGTATGATGCAGATTGTATGGGTGATCTGCAAAATGGTTAGGAAACTGGCTCACAGGTTGCACCCAGAGGGTGATAATCAATGAATTTTACTCAGGCTGGCAGCCAGTCACAAGTGGGATCTCCCAGAAACCAGTACTGGGCCCCGCAGTGTTCAACAGATTCATAAATCATCTGGATGATGGGATTGAAAGCACCCTCACCAAGTTTGCTGATGACACAAAATGGGCAGTGAGGTGAACATGTCAGAAAGGAGAGCCATCTTACAGAGAGACCTGAACAGGCTGGAAGATTGGGCTGGCAAGAACAGTATGAAATTTAACAAAGACAAATGCAAAGTCCTGCACAACCAAAGAGCCCAGTACTAGGCTAGGACCTCTGTGGCTGGGGAGAAGCCTGACTGAAAGGGACCTGGGGGTCCTGGTGGACAGCAAGTTGAACATGAGTCAGCAGTGCACCGCTGCAGCAACAACAGCAAATTGGATCCTGGGCTGCATCCACAGGGGCATTACTATGAGAAAGAGAGATGTGATCACCCAATCTACTCAGCGCTTGTCAGGCTGTTTCCCCACAATTCAAGAAAGATGCAGACAGATGGGAGAGGGTCCAAAAAAGGGCCACAAAGATGATCAAAGGGCTGGAGAATAAGTGTTTTAACAAAAGATAGCATTTTACATCAGCTCAACTAATCTTTAACTATATCATTAAATACCAAAAAGTTCAATTTCTTGGTGAATTGAAGTTGAAAAAAAAAATGTTTTGGGGTATGAGTGCTACATTTTCAGCTATTTCTGCACACACACACCCTATTTCTATGTCTTTTCCAATTAATGAGTTTGAAATATGTCTGTTGAGAGCAGTAGTAATAAAATATCTCTGAGATATGGGGCTGATACTCATGATTTTAAATTTATCATGTTATGAGTTTCCATGCCATTGTATCTATCCAGCAGTAAACAGTGTTCATCTGAGCAACCCAGCTGACATAATGAAATATAATTATTCTTTTCAATTTTCATTTTAAATGTAATTGTATTTTTAAATTACTATGCAATTTAATAAAATCATGGAATATAATTGCTTTCTTCTAACTTCTATATGTTACAGAATATTATCATTTTCTAAACTGCTATGAATCCTTCGGTCTTTAAACTTATGATAATTTGAACGACTATCTAGTTACTGTTCATTCGGAGTCTTCTTGCTAATTCATTGACTGTTCTGAGCATAACATATGGCCTTTAAATTTGGCGTAATTTCTGAAGTAACCCTGCTTGAAGTCCTGTGAACCTCAATACTATCAGTTTCATAAATCTTCACAGATTAAACATAGATTCTTACTTGATTGTGACTAACTGTTCCCCAAAAGACACCACAGATCTGCACTACAAGTGGAAAGCACTGAAGAAATTGAGCAGAGTCACGAGCACTTCCTGGCTCAAAATATTTCTGTAGATGAGAAACAGATTTCTTAGCTTCTGGGCTGGCCTGTCTTAAGTGGATGGCAGTTTTAACTGTTGAACTTAAACCGAGTATCAGTTCCTGTTGATGTTTGCCTGTGGCTATAGAGATGGTGAAGTCTGTTCAGGTGAAGCTGTGCAGATTTACTAAAATACCCATGGTCAGAAGCAAGGACAAGCCTTGGATTCTCAAACCTCTTTTGCTTTATACAATGAATCAGGATCAGCAACAAATTTGCTTTTTTCAGCTGCTGAGTTATAGTTCTCAATGCATTTTTCTTAAAGTAGACAAAATACACCCCATAAATCCATAGTGATTCCAGCTTCAGAGCCTTCACAATAGAGGAATTGAACCTGCTGCTAAGGAACTGAACTTGTAAATTTCACATTCAATAAATATAAAGATTTATGCCTTGAAAATCAGCTAGTCAAGAGCTAACATCCAGAAAGGGGAATTTTTGAATGAACAAGTGTTTTGTTTTGTTTCCAAGATGACCTTAAGAATATCACCTTGGAGATATTTCCCACAAATTGGAGCCAGATTCTTCTCTTCGCAGCCTGTGTCCTGGCAATAACAATAAATTTTTGAATACTACAGATTTCCTGGATGATTCTGTCCTCTAGCAGAATTAGGCTCTGTGTAATCTGTAAGAAACAAGTTGTCCCCTTTCTGTGAAATGGGAAAAAAATCATGACTGTGATGCTGCTGCACCAGCTCAAGCAATGTCCATCTGTTATGACTTTTAGTACCCCTATCTCTGTAGTGCATAAGTCCTTCATGAAGATCAATTAATTAATCTTCATAATACTCCAGGTGTTTTATCATCTCTACTTTACTCAGGTCCTAGGAGAATAATAAAGATCAGATAAAAATGATTTATGTGTTGAACTACATTTTTAGAGGCCTGTGCTAATCATTTAACCAAGTTATCTGTCCTATCTCCCTGTATTCTTTCAATTTCTGATTTATTAAAATAAAAAACCCCACCTATCTTGTGATCTACAGGTGTCAAGTATCAAACACAATGCAATCTTTTTAGGGAGAGGGAGAGAATGAAAGAACTGCAGGAATTATTTGTTTAAATTATATGCTTTAAATTTTTGTTTTATACTATAATTTCTGACCTCAAGGAGTTACATTAAAACAAGCTGCTAAAGGATAAATCAAGCAGGTAGGCAACAGACACAAGTCTTGAAAGACAGGAAGGCTCCCTGTGGGGAAACACTGTCTGTCTCCATTGGCTGGGAGTTTACTTTCCCCAGGTTTTAACACGAGGCTAAACAGACTCTTCAGGAATGGGGTGGGATGGGTGAATGGGTTCTGAGTGGTCAGAAATGCAGAGCAGAAGGAATATGCCATGAGGAAGACAGGTGACATCCTTTCCCAGAAGCAGCTGGGACTCTGGTAAGCATTAACCGGATTCAGTTTGGGCACAGAACTATGAGTATGTGTCTTTTGTTGTATAAACCTATTTTTGCAAATACTTGAGATGAGAGGTCTGAATAAAGCATTGTTCTGAAAATGCTGTTTCTATGCATTGTGAATATATGAAACACTAACTCCTGAAGGAAAGTTCTTAAATGTGTGAACAGTAATCTGAGCTTTCATTCTTAATATGATTAAAACCCAGAAGCCTACAAAGACGAAACATGGTCTTAAGGGTGTGCCCATATATTTCAACTTACAACCAAGTATAAAAATCCATGTATGAATTCTGGAAAGCTGAGAGTAGAGCTGTCAGCCTGATGTTTTCTATCCCTGGCAGAAATATAATTTTCTGAAATAAATATTGGCACAATATATATCACCAAATTCTAGAGTTTAAAACTGGGAAGATTTAATATGCTGAAGGGGTGCAAACCCATAGCCCCTTTAATGTATCCAACACTTATGCAGTTCAGACTTGGCTTTGCTGGGAGGGGAATGTCCCACAGCAAGGCTTCATGGTGCAGGCACTCTGAGGCCCAATGCATAGGCAGCCCCACATTATGGGGGAAAGTGGATCCAGGAGCCCTCCCTGCCCTTGATAAGGTATAGGTCAATTGGCCTTATGAGGACTTATCTCCCAGACAAGGAAGGGTGAAGAGCTGGCTTCTGCTGATGCATTTTGATCCCCCTTATCCATACAATTTTTTTCTTTTACATTTTCACCTAGGAACTTCAATACTGAACCCAAAGTTGCTGGATGGTTCACCTAAATAATGTGAAGTTTAGTCACCAGGAGAGTTAAGTGTTGTGTGACACTGACAAAGAGACAAGAGACCAAGGTGTGAGCAGTGCTTGAGGCCTCTGCAATGGCACGGAACTGATTAGGAAAGATATGCCCAGATGATCATAGCAAGAAATTCATGACCTGTGCTGTGCAGAAAGATGAAAAAATCCAAGGTTTCCCTCCTCCCCTTGACGTTACTTTTTCAAGTGTACAAGAACTTCTTGCCACAGCTTTGTGCTGTGAAGTCATGTTGAGGCAATTACCTATGATGACCTCTAAGTCCCTTTCTGAATTACTTATTTCCAAGACAGAAACTTCTACAACCTGCACTCTCTGTTCCCAGCTATCTTACGTTACATTTGACCAATCAAAATGTACTTTTATTGCTTTGTGATCATTTACCAAGTGATTCAGATCTCCCTGTAACAGTAACCTTACTATTAAGTATATACTTTGATCTTACCAGTTACTGTGCTAGTAAAAATTTGTAGCTTTAGCTCAGTTACAGATAAAAATAGGGCTCAAGAATCAAATCCCTGTGGCCTTCTGGATAAAGCTCCTTTCCTGACTATTTTCTCAGTATGAACTGCATTTTGAGATTCATCAGGGGACCAAGTTTTAATTCATTATACTGTCTTTTAGAGCCAAGATCTTGAGATCTAAATTCAGAAACTGAATGGTAGTGAGTGTAGGAGAAATCCAAATATATAACAATATAACTTGGCTGTATCAGTTAGACCTGAAATCCTGACATAAAAAGGAAACAATTGATTTAGAAAGACTTACTTTCCATGAAATCAGGCTGACTGATGCTGTACATTTCCATAGTCTCTAAATTTAATTGACAGCCTCAAATTGGTTTCATATTTTCTCAAGGAACTGATATCTAAGTCCTCTACAATTCCCACAGTCTCTGCTTTTATTCAGTTTTTCAATCCTGGCTCTTCTCCAGTCCTTTGAAATTTCTATAGTTTTACAACGTTTTTTAACTATGAACAGGAATGAATATGCTCAGAGAGAAACTTGCTCAGCAGATTCCTCTAGGACAATTGGATTTTGGTTATTATCTCCTGCTCAGTTTGATTGGGAAAACTTTCATTTTAATACAGTTACAATCCATTTTTTCATTGTAGGAGGGGTGAATGTTCTGTGCCCTTCACAGGCATGTAAGGGATGGATTTCTCTTGCCTGTTAATAAGAAAATTCACCAGCCATTGCTATTCCTCTAGTTTTCATTACTAATGCTTTTTAATTTGTTGCTTCCATAATCCTTGTTATTGAGTTTTCTCTTTACAGTAATTTAAATATAGGTTATATTATATTACTGCTTCTTGAATATATTTTTGAAACATCAGGTCTAGAGTCTTTTTCTTTGTTTGGGCATAGGTACCTGCACAGCCATTGCAGGTCGATATGCCTGGAAGATACATTGTACCGGAAGAGCAAAGAGTCCATCTCTGTGAACCTGTAACAAATCTTAACCTATCCAGGCATAGGCTGAATGGTTTTTTGTCAAACACAACTTTTTATTAATTTTAATGATTATTCAACCATTTCATTATAAATTTATTGTTTAACTCATCCCACTTGGTTTACCAGTCAATTAACCTAGCATTGTTTTAAGACTGTCTTTTTTAAAGTCTTCTAAATATATACACTAATGGTTAATCCTATATTCCTTATGCCTTATGTAAATCAGGTGTCCAGGTCATGCCGCCAGTACTTGGGAAAATATTAATTTTATGTCCAATTTGAGGGACAGATTAAAAAAGAAATTATTGGATTTGGAATGTCTGAGGAAAACTTGGTCCTGACTCTTTCAAAGATGAGGAAACATCTTTGGGTCTATTTATAAGAAATAACTTTGAGATAGCTTGACTCTATTCTTTGAGATAGTGGATCTTAAATTCACTTAAAGCTTTATTCAATACTGCTAGGCCAGTGCATTAATCAAATTGCAGGCTTGGAAAACATACAATAAAAATTTTAACCATAATCTCTTGGTGCCATTGAGTCGGAAGCACCCACTGTTAAGTGCTGCTGCGTTTGGCATCACTGCTGAGGAGTCAACCTCCAGGTGCCACAAAAAACGTACTAACTTAAAATATCCAACTGCACCATTTCTCAGCTGTAGTGCTGCAGTCTTTAAGGTAGTCATGATGAACTTACCATGAGGTTAATTCTGCTAGTTAGAGAAGAATTTATTGTCATAGCAAATCACTTGCCTTCCTCAAACCCTTAACTTTACCCTCTATATATTTGGTGAGGGTAAAAGGAAAATACAGGACCATCCCTACATGGATGTGCTGCCGTGTTGTGTATTTTCTCTCAATTAAAGTGGTTTCAAGCCTAATGCTTATTTATCACTCCTCAATTTTTCATTTTCACTTTGTCCCTTTTTTTACAGAGGGGGATCGTGGCACCCTGGTCTGCTGCCACAGTGGGAGCACTATCCTTGGCATGGCACAGATCCCTATGCTGTCTCTAGAAGGCACAGCACGTACAAGACGTTGACATTGCATCAAACATAAGCAGTGAGGCATCTAGGTGTCAAACACAGTCTGAGATTCTTGTGATATCAAAATCACTGATGCTGTTGTACCTGGAAAACCCTGAGGGATTTGACTCAAGCCTCAGGAGGAAATGCAGCAGATGCCATGGGGTGATGGGCTGACCACCTCTCTACAT
Organism: Falco rusticolus; assembly: GCF_015220075.1. Lineage (NCBI taxonomy): Eukaryota > Metazoa > Chordata > Aves > Falconiformes > Falconidae > Falco > Falco rusticolus. The sequence goes on along the minus strand of NC_051187.1, from coordinate 74,056,789 downwards.
GGGCTTAGTGTGACATCCCCACATGGGCAAGATGGGCTTGTGTGTGAGACTGGACTGCAGCAGCACAGCCTTTGCCTCCCAGACAGGGAGCAGGCCAAGCTTTTAGACTGTCATTTTGTGGACAGGTAATTTGTCTTTTGCTTCTCCACCGAGAAGTAGATTTCGCAGCAAAATCTGGACTCTGTCCAGCTGTGCAGCACGAGCTACCTAGGGCTGCGTTCGTCTCCTATATATGAAAAATAAAAGGCTGAGTCTTGGTAAAGGTTGGAGAACAGAGGAAGGGGAGCCAATTTAAATACTGAATAGCTGACTGAGTATCCATATATCCAGTGTTCAGCCCTGTGCAGATGTTTGTGTTCTCAACTTTACAGGTGGAGCTGACTTTCCATACAGGTGATTTTACATATATAGGTGAAGAATGGTCTCAGCTAATAGCAGCAAAGTAAACTGCAGCTGTGGGGTTTTCTGTGTGGTGCACAGGCATCATGCAGCCTACTCCTTTGTTCTCCATTGAGCTCCTCTGTTTCCCATCAGTCTTGAATTAGCTATCATCAGAATCCATGAGGTCACTGAGGAGGTATTATTCTTGCTCTCAGTAGCCTAATAAGTTGTTTTATAATTAATATTTAATGGGAGTGTGTTTGGAATATCCAGGAAGTCATTAGTAGTTATCTACTTAAAGGGGGGGTTATTTGGGTTCATCCTATCTACAATAATTATGATATGCGTAAGCTTGTGGGCAGCAACCACAAAGGATACTGGGATTTGAACCCTGAGGGAGCAAATGCCTATATGAATGAGGAACAGGTATCTGTGATTCATATAGGATGGGAAATGTACTCTCTGAGAATAAGTATAGTGTATAATATCATACCTAAAGTCATTAATCTTTGTGTTTAAACTTTTCAAGAAGAAATTTATTTTGAACAAAAATTCTTCATTTAGACATGATTTCAATGCCACTTTCTGAAGCACAAATAGAGTATAAAGCTCAGGCAAAACTTGCCCACAATACAGATGATCAGACTCCAAAGCCATTCCAAGAGCGATATCACAGGTAACAGCATCACTAAAAAGCAAACCAAATAAATACAAAAACACCCTCTCACCCTCAGGCTTAAGCAATCAGTAGGAACAGCAATGGGTACATATTTAAAAAAGACACATAGCTTATTTATCCAATATTGCACTTTTTCATTGACTGCAGCTATTTAAGATATTATGCCAAGTCTGGCAAATAGTTCCACCCCACCATAAATATTATTTTCTAAAAGGAAATAATTCATTTTGACAGTTTATAAACTAGGTATCTTTATTTTTTGTTTTAAATCAACATTCTAAAACTAAATTATATATAGTAAATGTTTATAGATTTTCTTTAGAAGTTATTGAAGCTGAAATATTTCACTTAGGGTGGATTAAAATATTTTTTTTTAATGAAGACAACTAATGGAGCTTTAGTTGTAATTTTTCTAACAACCTGAAAACTCAGGCATTCATATAAAAAGCATAGGATGACAAGATACTCTGATGGACCAGAAAAAATCTTCATTTCTGCCTAGATACAGAAAAGATTGGCATCTTACAGCTTACAGTCCAGGTGATACTGGTGTTTATAAGAGTGAAAACAATATTTGAAACTTCCACTGAATTTCTACATGGGAAGTACTCAGAATTTTGAGTGATTTAGAGAATGTGAACATAAAACTGTAAATTTATAAAAAGACCCAAACCTTTTCTGTCCTTTTGCAGTGTTCTTAGCAAGCTTGGCTGCTATTTGGAACACATGGTGTCATTGAGTTTATCATTGCCTATTGATTCAGATAAGCTCTTGGTACTGACCTCTTTGCACGCTAGCTCTGATGCTCAGCAAGGAGAGGGAAGGCACTCCTCTGGGCTTCAGTCACCCTGAATTTTGTCTCGGAGTGATGCCTTTAATATTGTTCGCTCCTATTAATTTCCAGCTTTTTGTCTAAAGGAACTAAAAAGAGGGAGACTCAAGGGGCAGGCTCCAGTCCTGGATCAACAGCTATCCTAGAGCAGGGGACTTATCTGCTGGTCCCTTGTGATTGGCTTAAGCTCTTGAACCACCAGAATAGCTTAGAAAAGCTGGATTTCAATAAAGAAATAAAGGCCTTTATTGTCAAGAGAAACCAGTATTAAAAAAAAAAAAAAAAGCCAACCCAAGCAATCATTTGTCTGTATTAGAATAGATGCAGAGTCATTAAAATCATACTCGAACTGATGCATATGAAGCGAAATTACAAATCAATGTAATGACAGAGAGATGAAGACTGATAATTAAATATTTTTAATAAATTTAGCTAGCTCTGAAGAGCCCAGGATACTGCTTTCTTATCACTAGACTATCACTTGGTATATTATTTTTGCAGTTCAAATTTCAGTGTTACACCTTCACAACTTGGAATTTGTGGACCTGATTTCATTCACCACTGACTCACGACAATTTGGCAGTGTGTGTTATTAGCTACCTTTGCTACCATTTGCTGAACTGGAGTAGCTGCTTTTATATTTTGAAGGAGGAAAATATATAAGTATTGGTGCTGATAGAGCTTTGCACGATGTACGTTTTGAATTCCTCCAGTTTTGAAGGTGCTGGTGTGCTCAGAGTACAGGCATCCTCAGACTTTGGCTGAAGTTTCTTCTGGATTACAAGAAAATCTGTTGACCTGTGTCAGTGTACAATGTGTCAGAAAACAGCATGAAGTGCTGTGAAAGACACAGGTATTTAGTAAAAAACGGTGAAACAGAAGAAAAATAACTGTAGATGGTCCTGGTAAGCACTATGGCATTATATTTAATACATTCTCTTAGGTGCTTTACTGTGGCTGGTAAATGTATCAGAAATGAAGTCTCTAATTGAAAAGAACAACAGCGTGACCCTGAATTCATTGGAACTGTACATTCTCCTGGGCTCAGTCATACCTGCAAGTACTTTAAGTAAGATCCTGATGCAGGAACACACTTCCACATTTGTAAGCTCTTTAAGCGTGATCTTGCAGAGTTTCAAAAAGGAAAAAGTGAAAACAGAAATGGTATTGATTAGTATTACATGGTCTTCAGAGCACCTTTCACATAAAACTGAAAGCTTTATTTCCATGGCAGAGCTGCTTCAGTGCTGAAGGCAGGAATCTCAGGTTTCCCCATTGTGCAAGTATGCTTTAACCACTGTGTTCCTACCTCTTCATCTCCTGGATCTTGCTTTGCATACTGTGGAGACGCGTTTTTGAAGAGAAGTGGTTTGCTGCCCTTCAGAGATGAGAACTGTGGGTTTGAACACTCACTCTGGGCTTCAGATGAAGACAGGTAGGCCTGATTTCTTGTTTACTGTTCTGTAACTCGACAGAGATTCAGCAACACCACCTATTTAATAGGCTTTCTTTCAAAAAAATAAATATTTCTGAGGACCCTGAGTCTGGAAATGATCCTTTGGGATAATTAGAGCATGTCCACAGCACTGGCCCCTCTCCAGCCTTCCTGATGCTCCCTGCGGGGTCAGGGCAGGATCAGGCCATGCAGCACTTAGGCAAGGAATTTTCTGGGCCGCAGTGCTATGTTCTGGGTGTGTAGTGAATTTTCCATCCAGAACAGAGTGAGCTTAGGCCAAGTGTCCTCTAGCTTGTGAACTAAGATTTCTCTTTCTTAGTTTCTGTAAGCCTTTGGCACCCAAAGATCTGCTTTCTCTTATGTGCCCACTCTCGTGCTGGCACCGTCCCTCAGCGTCCCCCACCTGCCCTGCCAGGGACAGCCCACCACCGCCTGGCCCAGATGCGTGTGAACAAACCCTTTTTAGGTTGTCATTTTGTATTTAGCACTCCTAGTGTCCTCCTAAATCCTGTTTTATATTCCTGTGTTCTTACTTGACTCTGAATCAAAAGAGGCTATATATTTGAGCCTTAAAGTTTAAAGAATCTGATTCTTTCCCCTAAGAGTGAACAGTGTCTTTAGGGGGTGTGCAAGTCATATTTAATTGCCTATTATTTAAAAGGGTAATCTTCCATTTGCCTTTGGTTTTCATTATTATTTGAGCATTTATATGTTAATTTATCCTCAGTTCCACAGGACTAGAAATATTTCTTCCATAAGATCAAACAAGAGGAGTATTGTGGAGACCAAATTTAGGAGGAACGTTTATTTTGAAGTAGGACTCTGTCTTAGCCCTAGCAATCACAAAAAATCTGAGCGTTGAGGTTTTCAAAATTTCATTTGCTGATAGGTCAGCAGTTGTGAAAATCTGCTATCTGCATGTGTAATGCAAGTTTTGCTGTCTGGGAAAAAGGCTTATGACTTACCTCTTGTCTTTTACAGTTTGTTGTATGGGAAGGGTGGTGTTTGCAATGTGATGTAATGTTATGGAAGTAAATACTCATGCCTAGAGACAATCTTGCAGGGTAACAGAACAACTGTAATGTGAGAGATGCCAAAAGATACAGTGGACTTTCATATCTGCATGTGTTAAATTGACATGATGTGAAAAACACAGCTTTTGAAGGTGATCAGTATGGTACTAGCTCCATAACCTGCAATTTTGTTTTATCCTTTGTTTTCCATACTATTTTTCATGGTACTGTAACTCTTTTCCAGTGTTTTAATCTGGTGTTCTGTAATGACATTAAAAAGCAAAACAGAATGTGTAAAAATTTCACCAACAAAGAAAAGTAACTCTGAGTGCATAGCTACCGTTGGTTTTAGATTTCAGGTTTTACATTTCTTGTTTACATGGCTATGTAAATTTGACTTTCTGTGTTAATAGCTGAAGTTATCTAGCTTGTTCTTTAGATCTTTTGTGCTGGAAATAGACCTTACAAGTGAAAAAGGTGTATTTTCCTTCCTCAGATATATCTGAATCTGTTTCTGTTTCAATCATCTCACCAGAGATGCCAGAAGGCAAGTGCAACATCTTTTTTCATGTCTATTGCCTCAGAATGGGGAGGCTGAATTGGTAATGAGATGATCTGTGCTGACTTAAGCAGGCTCCTGTAGTTGACTCCCTGATGCTTTCCCTGGCTCTCCGTGGCCACTGCCTCTAGAGGATCCCAGTGTGCGCAGGCAAAGGCGACAGAAAGTTTTGCATGAATACTTTTCTACCAACTCTGGAAACAAAAGTCATGCTGCAGTGTTAGTGCCACTATTTTATTTTTGTTCGCTTGTTTTTCACTTTTCTGTTATTATTTTTACTTCTTGTTCTTTGTTTTTAGGTGGACAACAAATCTGATTTATCTTTAATCAAGGCTCTTTTGCCTATCAAAGTCAGTGAAAAAGAGGAACCAATCCCAAATGCAAAAGAGTTGTGATTTTTATTGCTGATATATCTAATCACTGAGGTTGTCCATTTCTCTTTCTCTTTAGTCTGTTGTATTTGGGGGCATTTGCTTTTAGCTTTATTTTCTTTCAATGTTATTTTGCCTCTGAAGGGTCAATAAACTCCTCTGAAGATCAATAAATACTTTACAAAAATATGACTCCATTTAAAAAAACCCCTAACAATATAGAAAATTAGAGATGCTTCTGCAGAATGTTAAAAAGGCTTAAAAGACTTGATGGAAAGAAATGGAGGAAGATTTGTCCAGGGAATTAATAGATGAAGCTGCCTGTATGTTGTTCCCATAATTTGTAATGTAAGCATTTAGTGAAAGCAGAATGTAATAGTATCTATTTGATGAGTGAATAAATACTGGGCAGTGTTAAATGACAGAACAGCAACCTTTTGTACCAATGACCTCTGTAACAGAAGTGACGCAAGGAAATTGATAATAGCTTTTACCAGTCCCCATTTATCATACCCGTATCATATGCTGGCTTGTGATCATAGAGGGAGTTTCTACAGAATGAAATATTGGGGTTTTTTGCTTGTCTAGTAAGCAGTTTTGTTTTTATTTGAACATTTGAAAAATCAGTTAGAATTTCCGTCACTGGAATTACAGGCAAAAATAAGTGTACCAATGATAGAGAACTGTAAGAAAAATAAAATGGGGGGTGGGGTGGGGGGTGGGTGGGGATGGTGTAGCAGGTCAGGGAGAAAATAGGGCCATGAAATGTGATGCTGGTTTATTTGAATAGCTAACTGAATCAATGAAAACTCTCTTTTATCTACCCAGTAGTGATAGCTACAATTATAACATGAATAAATGTAAAATTAATAAAATGTTTTTGGGTTTGTTTTGGTTTTTTAAAAATTCCATTATTCAGTAATATTATTTAATGCTTCATTAACTCTGATGATATAATCTGGTTTTGATTAGCCAGATTATGCAGCATTCACTTTCAAATATAACTGTTCTTTGAAAAATTCTCTTCTGAATCACAGAAATACCACCTGAATGCAGCAAATATCTCAAATGTTAAAAGTAGTCCAGAAGAACTGGGATTTAACACATCAAGGGCTTTACTCTTTTGTTTCTCTGTGTATTGTAAACAGTGCTGAAAAAATGGACAGATTTCAAATGCAAATGAAATGTTTGTTTAGGTGAAGATGGTGTTATGCATGCAAGTGCTCTCTCTAGTCTGAAAAATAGTCATGATGAGCTTCTTGGCTTCCAAAACATCCAGGAGTAAACCATCAAAGAAATTATATACTTTTTTTACATCAACACAGTCCGTACTTCAAATCTTCTCCAGCCTGCTTGGTTGTTCTGTTTTCTACAACTGAATACAAATTGTAACATTTTTATTGTTATCACAAGCATTTCCCTGTTCAAATGTCTTTCTCCAAACGGGTTTCTCTAAACAACATACTCAAGTCACTCAACATCTAATAATAAAGACAGGTTTTTCAATTTCTTTTTTCTTCTCCTTTGAAGTGTTATGAGGATGGGTTTTACTATAGCACTTTTAATTATGTTTTGTAATTCTTTTGTTGTAAGGTTGAGCTATGTCTTCAGTGACTTAGTGGAGAGATTTTATGAATATAATTATTACTCTTTTCCACATGATAGTTTGACTCAGGTCTTGTTCTCATTGCTCTTTGTATTCCTTTAAGAATGGAGAGTTTAGCTTGTTCTTTTCATGTTATTAATTCTCCATGTGACATTAGAAAAGTGATGTACTGGTGTGTTCACAACTTGTAACATTGGGGAAATTTCAGTTATTTACAGTGGCAACATTTGCACTGGGAAGTGCCAGAAAATCACTCTGTTGCTCAGATGGAAAACAGAAAGATAGCTCTTGCTCCAGGAGATCTACAGTCTGCTTATAGGATGAGACATCATGAAAGCAGAAAACATAGGCAGGAGAGCAGATAATACTGGTGAAGTGGTTATGAAGAGAAAGGGAAATTGTTTTTATGACTTGCTGCTTATGTAAATGTGAATTTTGGTTTACCCATAAGCTGTATGTGAATTCCAAGGAAACAGCTGGACAAAGACACACTGACACTTCCCTGCCCTCCCAAAGGATCCTGCTGAAAGCGTTCTCATGTACCTTTCTCACTGCCTTCCTGGCTAAGGCCAATGAAATGCCCAAGGCAGCAGGGGAGGGGGGCAGGATTCCTTTATCAGCATAAGTCCCTAGTGGTAATAAAAGGCAACCAGCAATAAGCTTGTCATAAGTGGGGTCTTGTTTCTAAAAATTAGTATAACTTTTTATTATTAACTTTGCATTTGAGTAAGAATATGTGTGAATGTCTTCACAACAATTAGCCTTGTTAAAAACAGCGGGCAGCTGAAACTCCAACCAGCTCTGAAACCTTTGGGCACACTAAAATCTGATATTTCTAAAAATCTGCGGTGTTGACTTTGTTTCTTTGTTTGCTTTTAATAGCTAATACTTCTTAAAGTAAGCGTACAAAACCTGCATCCTTGGTACAGAACCTAAAATGTCACATGCAGGTGAAGCACAGAAACTATAGCAAAAATGTCTTTATTGCAGTATTACTATATGGGATCTTGGTGTCTGTAGTCATCATATATCTTCCATATGAATTATACTCTTATCTTTCTCTGAGAACTGTAGTCATAGATCAATAAGAGAGCAGAATTCATATTTTTAATTAGATCAGTGGATCTGAATTTGGCTTGAAAGATGATGTCCTGTGGTTCTGTGAGGTCAGTTTATGTGTTTTTCGATGTTTAAATATATTCTGGGCCTAGGCATGAATTCTCTCACAGTCAAATTTGTTCAACTACCTTTTAATTAAAAACCTACTCTGTGATTTTGCATTATTTCCTGTAGGGCTGCTTTTGATGACACAAATATTATGACTTGAGACCTCAGAATTTCTGTAAATAATTAGAGAAGTTGGTGAAAAGGAACATCTTTTTTTTCTTTCTTTCTTTTTTTCCAAACACAGAGCCAAGAGAGGAAAAGGAAAATAAATCAGATACATACACAGAACACCAGAAACCAGTGGCTACAGTGCATGTCCAGAGAGCAGCAAGGTATTCATGCAGTGCATCGCAGAGACAAGGGGGGCTATGACTAACCCAGTGGTGTCAAACCATTACCAGGGTAAAACAGTTACACAAGTGCATGTACACTGTCTTGCAGCCTAACCAGTATCCTCTGTTTCCCAGTCTCTCCTACAGCTTCCATTTCTTTCCCTGCCTCACGGTCCCCAAGCCTATAAAAACACAATCATTTCAGTAGCTAGCCAGGCTGTTACGTGTTTACTGCAGCAAAAGACACTCTTCTGTTTTTCACATTTGTTGATCTCGGTGTTTCTTCTGGCCCAGTGAATTAGTTGTCTCCTTCCTGGTGCTTGCACCATTATGCTCATTTCTTTCTCTCCTGCCCAGGGATGCATGCCTGCACTGCATACCCTCTTACTGCATGTGCTACAGCATGAACTGCTACAATAGGTCCATCATCAAGCTACTTTTGACTGGCCCAAGTTAGGTAACACTGAAGCGAGTTGGGAACAGTGACTCTTGGTCATCTGGTGCAGTTGCTGTTAGGGACAGTAGTGTATTCACAAGCACAGTGACAAGCAAAGGCTTAGCTGATTCATATCATTTGTTTTAAGTAGAACTCTTATTTAGTAAAGTGCCTGGCATTGAATATATTTTGTTCAGTTTAATTTAAATGTCTACCAATTATTTCACTTAGTGAATAAATGTATATTCATACTCACCTGCTTTGCTGAATAAAGTTTTCCTAAGTTGGATCCTCAATTGACTTTCTACAGATTCAGCTTCCTGTTTGCTCCCGTGGGTTTGGTGACATTTTCTGCTTTGTATTTTGACTTCGTGTTCTTCAAGCACAATCCCTACCAGCTCCACAAGCTCATTCAGCTCTACCAGCTTTCTCCGTTCTTAGCTATGTGTTTCCACTGATGCTGCCTCTGACACCTGGAAAAGTTCTGTCTTGGCCACAACAGTCTTCTTTTTTTTTTTTTTTAAGCTTTGTAAATTTACTCCTTTAGAACTCCCTTACAAAGCTAGTCCCATGCTTATTTGCTTAGAACTAGCACCTCTGTTCTCATTTATGTTGAAATTGTGTGTCATCTCTTGATTTCCTGTGTTATAGTACAGGATTTTCGGGAGCAATGCTTTTCTTCATAGCTGTGATGGTCCAATGCTTGAGAGAGTTCAGGAAGCTTTGGCTGAGGTTTGTCAAATGGATATATCTGGGAGAAAAAAAAAAAAAAAAAAGATACATAAGCATTCTTCAGGATCACACTTAGCTAAGGAATTTGCTAGTTCTTACACAGACCTAAGAATGGCTCATGAGCTCTTGCCATTTTTTTCTTATTAATTAGTTGAATAGATGGTATTGTCCCTCCCTACAAACCTGTTCTTTAGGGATATTCTATGTGGACATAATACTATTTTTGTGTTCATTAAGAAACTTACAGACTTACTGGACTCATTCCAATTCACTGTTACTTTTGCCAACAAGTGTTTTGTTTCATTTTGGGATAAATTGCCTGTAAATGCTTTCTGGCATACAAAATGTTTTTTTGAGAATCTCAGATCAGCATATAGCTGTACCAATAGGAACACTATGAGGATGGCCAAACATTTTGCACACAACTGATATTCATTGAAAAACAATCCTGTACAAAACCCCAAAACATTTTACAATTACCAACATTTTAAATTTTTATAAATTTATAACAGAATTTTGTAAACTGATATTTTCTGCCTTCTTTACTTTTTTACTGACACTTTCTTAAACCAGTTCTATTGATGAGATTTCATGCTTTCTTACTGCTTTTTTTGGGGGAAAAATAATTAAAAATACATGAGAATTCAAACAAAAAATGTTAAAGATAACAGCTGAAAATTACAACTGAAAATATTGTACATCTGAAAAAAATTCTGCTGCATTTCAGGAAGATAACATTTTTCTTTTATTAGCAGATGAAGTCACATCTGTAACTAAATGAGAAAGAAAAATGTCATATATTTCAAAGTTTTGTGACTGTTTTTATTATAAAGCTAACAACATGTTTTTGAGCATATTATTTTCAGTTGCAGTTTGCACTAACATTTCAGCACTGAAAGCTATTGTCAATGTGCTGAGATAAGGCTAAAAAGAACTAGTGATTATGTTTGTTGGCTCTTCCAAAGACTTAGAAAAGGAAATAATATTTCAGGAGTTTCTGAGTTAATATACCAAGCAGGATGAGGTGTTTCCTGAGTAAGCAGGGATTTGTAGCCCACACCTGCAGGAACTGATTCTGTGGCTTGGTATAGCTGAGGACTTAATTTTCTACTTTTCAAAGTTCAGTTACCCCAGCAAAAGTTCAGTTCCTCCAGTGCTCAGTATTGCATGTTGCCTGTCTCTGGTGGCAGGAAGCACCCCTTAATGGAACAGGACATATTGTTTCAGGATTATTTGGTGCACAAGCTGCCTGCCAAAACTTGTTCTCAAGTCCAAACACCTGCTGAATTAGCTTCAGAGCATTATTCTTCTCCTGTAAGTTTTATGCAACACTGTTTTCCTCTTCTTCCTTTTTCTGTATTCTGCTTGCATTGTTCCCACAAGGTTTCTTAAATCTGAGCTAATATCAGAGGATTAAAATATTACAATTAATCAAAATGATCACTATTCGTACAGACATAAGTAGTACATTACAGAATTAAAAATAGCAATTTGATCCTTGGCAGTGGTGGAATAGACTTACAAATTCAATGCACTCCAAATGTTGCCCACTGGCAGCCTTCCCCAGGGAGGAGTTAGCAGAGCTGAGTAAGCACTCACCCTCAGCACTGCCTTCAGTCCTGCAGCCGCACAGGGGCACTGTGGGGGCCAGCCCAGCCCAGGAGTGAGGAACTGCAAAAGAAACTCTCCCTGGCCCTGAGACATGCAGAACTGCTGAACTGGGAAAGGTGGACCAAATCTTTTATGGTTTTCTCTTTCTGACCAAGACATCTGTAACAACTCTGGCATTCTGCATGACTTCAAAAAACCCTGCGAGCACGTATGTAAATAAATAAATGGCAAAGCTGATGTCATGCTAAGCAGACCAAACTGTGAAATATGCTTTCACACAGAGAGAAACATTGAACTATGGTTAAAATTTTGAGTAGAAAGTAGGATAAGCTGAGTCTCACTTTAAAAAAATACAGTCTCAGGTCTTTAAAGATATTTAGGCCCTTTACTTAAATCTTTCTTAATGGGGATTTGGCACCTAAATACCACTGAAGTTTTGAGCCATGATCAGTATTCCCTTAATCACTCACAAAATCTCTGTTTAGAGAAACTATGTCTCAGAAAGTCCTCATTCAGGTTCCTGTGCCAGGTCTAATGTCACCATAAAGCTGCAGAGATTTTAAGTGTCTAAAAGCCTCAGATGCTGAAGCCAAAATTACATTGTATATGACTCACAGAACAATACATCACTTCTTTCTTCAGTGCTGTCATTTCCTGAATATCCCTGCTAAAACAGAATTGCACTTGGAAGAATAAGATACAGGGACAATGGAAAGGGACAATACAAATTGTAAATAAGAAGGATATGCTTTTCATTTTAGCAGTAGTTTGTTATTTCTTTTAATAATCCCTGTGTATACAAGTTTGGCATACTCCTTTTATTGTCTTCACACACTTATTACTGACAACTCTATAATACACGTTAAATTCTGGGGAAAGAAGTTGTTTTTGAAAGGTACCTGGAAGTTTAATAGTTTGTGACTTTTAAGCTCCAAACCACTCAGAAATGAAGCAGCAACTCATTACAAGCACTTGTCGCTTTTCTCTCTTATCGGAAGTTTCTATTCTCTTGAGTGACTTTTAACAGCATTAAATCAACACCATCTACTCACGAGTTGCCAGTCTGGTACATTTTTGCCAGATGATCTTTCTTTTAATCTGATTCTGTGGAAAGCAGCAGGGTATTCCAGCTCTACAATTTATCTGCAATAACAACAATCAAGGCTGTTATTTTCCTTAGTCTTTAACAGAGCTCTGCTTTATCTCATATTGTGGAATTTTCCTTCCCTAACTGGCAGCAGCAGCTCAGGCCAAAAGCTGTGACAATGGCAGTAATGCAGAGGAGAATGAGAACGGCCACTTCTGATGGCATTCGCTGAATGTGCTAACTGTACTGTCAGAGAAACATAATAATACTCTATGGTAACAAATTTGTGACCTTCTAGTAGATGACATTTGGCTATCCTCTACATTTTGGTCAATAAGAACTTTGTGGTAGTGGCAGATTCTGTTTCTTTTACTTAAAATCAGCTAAAGGAAAATACTCTAAGCCAGAGATTCGCTGTAGCAAGCTCGAGTTTTTGGGCATGATAGCAGCAGAGGCTGTGCAAAGGCCAGGGCTTGAAGACATCAATAGTCAAGGTAAGCATAGCTGTAGTAAATTAAAATACTTCTGTCCACACCTGGCTGTCCTTCCTCTCTGCTGTGGTTACTGTCCCTGAGGATAGAGGCAGTAGGGTAGAGGTTAGATTTGCACCTCACTGCTCCAGTACTTATTTCAGGGTATTAGTTTAAGCCACTGATGAGAAGCTATAGAAAACCCCTAAAATCAGACTAACACAGTGGACTGGAGCTGTGATTCTGCCACCCACCCTGACACAGGGGTAACTGAATTGTAAAGAAAAGTGAGAGCAGACATCTCAGGGCAGCAAGGTCTTTAGACAGCTACAGCTAGATTTGACATTTTCCAGAAATTGTCTGTTCTGTGCATCACAGGTGGAAAGACTTAGACTGCTGGCTGGGATTTACAACCATGAGCTGGCTTTGTGAAATTTCATCCAAACTCTTTAACTGGGGATGCCTCAGCCAGTCGGCCAGCCAGCTAGGAGGAAAGGCTGAATGCAGAGAGAAATTCTTACTTCTCTTCCAGCTTACAGCAGCTCAGAAAACTTCCAAAGTTGGTGTTTATGGAAGACTGACACTTGTAACCTGAAGGGTTTCAGTGCTCTAGACGTCGCTTTGGGTTTAGATACTGCCTTGTAGTTCTCTTAAAATTCCATGGAAAGGGAAGGTATCAGTGTGGCTGTCCACTTCTTTAACAGAGAACTTTCAGAGGAAGCACAAAACTGTTTTGTCTGCTCTCTTTATCTGGAGAAGGATCAAACCTACATCTCATATATCCCAGAAGTTGTGCCTTTACTTCCTGGTTTAAGGCAAGGACAACAGAAGTTTATTCACCACTTTTTTTGTTGAAGTTATGCCTCTGTGCAAAAAAGAAAAACAAGACTGAGAGGGCCAGAGAGGGAGAAGAGAGTAAACAACTGGGAATGTAACTCACAGCCCCGTAACATACAGCCTTGCCCAGGAAGAGGTCAATTCACATAATACTTCTGTGTTTTATTCATAGATTCTTCAGTGCAAAAATATATGAACAGTCCTTGGGGTGGGGACCAGAGCTCACAGCAGGGACAACATCAGATCACTGAAGAACCTCTTTGTGTTCCCTTTGTTTACTGTTTCCATGACTTCTGAATCTTGTGCTCTTTCTAAACCGTTAAGTCTGCATGGTATATTGTCTGCTGAAATCAATATGGCCTGCCTACAGAGTAAGCCAGACAAAAACTATGAGGTCAAGATAATGTGCCCTGAGTCCATGAGCTAACTTGCTTTTTCTCATCAGTACATATTAAACTGTATTCTGGCTTCTGCATGATTTTAGCATTACATGTATCCGCAAAGCTTTTCAGAATCCAAGAACTAGCTGTCACATCAAAATCCATGTTGGGTACTATGCTCCTAGTGTTAAGTCAAAGCTGTTAAGAGTTAAAACTAGCATAAAGTTGTTTTCATAGTGTGTTAGCTCACTTCTTGGATAAGTTTATATTCAGAGATCTGCATAATCTTTGAGGACTTCCTTATTGTATATATGAACCAAGTGACAACTGTGACTGCAAGGTCAGCAATTTGCAGCATCAGAGGGCAATAATAACTTGCTTTCCAAAACCAGTATTCTTGCAGAGACCACTGAGTCAGTCACAGAAATAGCTGATAAGCAAGGAATAGGCTGGACAGATCTCACAATCACAAGGAAGTAACAAGGAAAGCCTAGCAACAGCAGTCTTCTCTTGCAAACTAGTCCTAAAATCTGTCTACAGATTGTGATGTTGGTTACCAAGTCATTGCTAGCTCTGCAAAGTCATACCAGAATAATCATTGCAGTTAATAACGAGGATACTATACACAAGGTACAAACCACCTTGTGTAGTGGTTGATATAGTGCTTTTGCTTCAGCTGAGCTTTGCGTGGTTGTAGCAAATGTTTTATGTGGCCAGAACACATTTGCTGCATAGGCTCCTCAAAGCTCCTAAATTCTTGTACTCAGATTTTTACACTCAAGTTGTTTAAGCATATGATGAAATAATTTCAGTTGTTGCAGTGGTGTCCCTCTATGTGATCAACACTTGAAATTTAGTTAGGTGCCCAACAGATTTATGTAGGGTCTTTAGTTATCAATCACTTTGACAGAGGTGCTTTCATTCCATATAGTACCTGCATCTGCCGCTTAGTCACCTGAGTGTGTTTCTTCTCCTCAGGAGCTGGTGGAAGAAGGTTGGCACCTCTTAATGGTGAAATAGCCACCTAAAGCTCTGAATAGCTGAGCTCTTTCCATTAACTGTAGAGATTACCTCTTATGTCTAATTTTCTAACTTAAATATCTCACTTAAGTGACTAAAGTTAGGCAGGGTAAATCCGGGCCTAAATGTATTTTTAGCTAACATCTGAGTCACTACTAACTACCAACTAGTTACTAACAATGCCTGGTCATATGTAGTTGAGTTGCCTAATTCTATCTGTACACAAAGATTACAGTATTTAAAACATGATGGCAGTCCTCCTTCAGGCTCTTATGGACATCTGTGTATTTTCTCCATCTATATTTTCAGCTGTTTAGGTAATATACTTGCTAGCATTGTTGGTTTGAAAGACCACATCTATAATCTATCTAGCACAGACAGTGTTATGTAAGTAAAAACTTTATGAGCTTTTGAATATGAGGGAAGAGATATAATTTCACATAATATTCTTTGAATACAGCAAAATTCTGATTTGCTATGATCTCATAGAAGAAACAATAGTGTTACATTTCTTGTATTTTGTGTATTTGAGGAGACATGCCCGTGTCAAACTAAAGAACAATATGACCTTTCTATAGAAAATTATAATTAAAGTGTGCCTGAGTTTTGCTGTTCTTCAATGATTGTCATTTAGTTCCGTGGCTGATGTATAAGAAAGCATGATACTGAACTGCTGTCAGTGAAAATGCAACACATCACAGTCTCAGAACTAAGACTCAGTGAAATCCTGTGAGTGTACGTTCTGGACTGGCACTGTTATCCATGAGACACGTAGATTGGGGTTCTCGTGGTATGGTAGGCCCCTTTATCAGAAGAGACCAGCCTGCAAAATGGTTTATGCAACCATAGAAGGTGTCTGTTCAAGTACAATGAGAATATGACACTTCACAGGTGCATTCCTGTGGTGAGCTACAGCTAAGCACCACAGAACATTGAAATAGGTTGTAATTTTAATGACCTCCAAATAAGGAGGTGAAGTTTGTTAAAAATCTATCCAAATCGTGAAACTGTGACCTGTGTTGAAAGGAAGGAATTAGTCACTGAAACCTTAATCTCTGTCTATGGCAGGGCCAGGTCCAAATTTTAACCCTTTTAAAAAAAATTCAAACCTCCTTCTCCCTTACAAGTGTATTAAAGTGTTATAGAGACATGAACACCAGAATTAAATCTTTGAAATAATGGTTACGGACAGAAATGCTGGGGCAATAAAGATGGGGAAAGAAGATGTCGGTGTCCGTACTATTTTCTGCTGGGTAGTACAAAGCAATTATTAGCATGCTGTCTCTTTTAGATACCATTCTGAGGGTGTTGCACTCCTATTAGGAGTACAGTACAGCAAGCCCAGATACTGATGAGAGGATGCTTTCCAGTTTATCTGCCAGCTATTAAGAATGATTTCCTAAGTTCTTTATATGACCTATCTTTTATTCGGGAAAATAGTTCAAGGATAATACTTTACGCAGGCAAATCAGTGCATATAAAGAAGTCTTCATTTCAGTTAAGCCTCTTTCCTCCTATTTACAACTACTACTTCAAATACTTATTTTAGATATATAGGGTTAAGACATTTGGGTGTTTTACAGGAGAATTTACCATTATTTTGAATTTCAGTATTATTTCAATAGCAACTGCAACTACTTCAAAAGAAAACAAAATTTCAACTTTGTGTAATAATTAATAACTTTGTGTCATCTCATCCAAATTGATATAATCCCCATGAGGTCACCATACTGCAGATACTGTGTGACATGGGCAGTTGCTTCCAAGACGAATTTTAGACTTCTGCATGCTGTGTTTGTAGCTGGCTTTTTTATAGTGGGAAGCTCTGATGAGTTCTATAAAGCCAAGGAAGGGAGTGGCATCTGTTATTGCTTGTTTGCTGCAGCTAGCTTTTATAGCACCCCACCGTTTCAATAGTTTCATGGAAAGAGGAAAATATGACTCCTTCAGGCTTGGCTGGATTCAAAATTAACTGCTGTTATTCTTTCATTAGCTTAGCTCTCGTTAGCAGTTTCACATCATGAAGGGGTCCTGCTATTACACATGCAGGGTTGTAATTTTTGTCAATTTGTGATTATACTGCCTTTACGGTAAAAAGTTCTCAACATCTTCTGAGTTTTAAATTGTCTTCTGCTTGACCTACCTTATGTCATATTTCTTTGGCTTCAACAACCAATAAGAGTTTCAGTTCTGATTCAAATCTCAGTTCTTGTGAAACTTCTCTGTTTCCAAAATAGCCTTTCTAAGCATAACTTATTTTTAAGTGTCCTTAAATTTAAGCAGCTATCTCAAAAGGCATTTAATCCTATTAATAACTCTTAGAGAGACAACTCTTGCCTTTCTGAATTTGACACAGAAATGGTGTAAATATTGTCAGATAACGACTTTCCCAATTAACATAAATAGCAAATGCTCAAATGGTTATTGTTCCTAGTAAGGAACCCACCAAGGTCATTGGATTTTTCGGATACATGGCACATTTTACTAGTCACCCAATATGGGTATCTGGAACTTATTTGTAGATTTATTAATGTAATTAGCATTGGCAATCACAGTTCTGAAAAGGGATTTGTCATCTTAATAATTTCAAGAAAAAAGTATGATTACTGCACTGAATCAAAACAGGACTTAGCTGAAAGCAAACATCAACTTAGATGAAAGTGAGCATCAACATTTTCCTAACATTTCTGTTTTCCTCCAAGACTCTAGATAACTATTAGTATATGCAGATATTTTATATATATTTATATATATATAATTTTTTTATAGGTTTAACCTAAGAATGTTGGGTTTTGCCTTGAAAGAGGGATGTGGAAAGGATGTTGTTTACTGCTTCATTTTATTGTTCTCATAACGCAGCCCTCCATTGTTCTTTGCTCTTCAGACATAATGCCTTGACTACTTTTGATACAATGTCATAACATTCTAAAACATACATTGCTTTCAAACCTTGTTTTCTGAGATAATAATCACATCTTAAAAACAAATGTTTTATACTAGGGGAAGGAATACTGTTGCCTGAAGAAGCTGTTGCAAATGTTGGTGAAATGCATGTAAACTTTCTACAATAACCTTACACTTTTTATCTAAAGATTTCTACTGTATACTTCATATGTTAAAAATACAACTCTCAGCAGCTAATGACTATATTTATAAGAACAGAATATAAAACATTGTAAAAAGTGAAGACAAGAAAGAAATTACTTCATTTTAATAATTTTACATGTGTGTAGGCTTTGTATTATCCCACAAAAGTGCTATCTCCTGGGCACTGGTCTTAGCCAATCAGATATCTGAAAACAAAAACCTGACAGAATTTCTTTAATTAATTTTAATTCATTCCTTAATGAAAAAACTAGACAAAACCAAGAGCATGTTTGGTACAAAAATATTGTCTTGAAATAGGTAGGCATGGAGGTGCATTTATAGCAACCTGACTTTCGGAGAATAAATCATAAAAATACTAAAAATATCCAATTTTTTGTCAGTCTTGACTCTCCTCTTTCTAGTACCATGTAAAGATTGTACTGACAGCCAAACAAATTCTTAGGAGTGCTTTGCAGAAGGACACAACTTTGACATGCTAAGGTCTTCCTTCCCCTAGCCCTATTATCAGGCTCCCTATTTGCTCTTAATTGCTATGTAACTGATTTAGAAACAATATGCTGGTTCTCTATTGACTAGGATTCAGAGAATATTAAAACCAGACTGCTAAAACTGTAGATGGTAACTGAAGAGTAGAAGATCAAATTGAGAATTTACACCAAGCGCACTTGTGTCTCCTGGAGCCTAACTGAAGAAAAAGGTGCTTTCATACACTAAAATGCAGCATGAAAATGTTGTTTTCTGTCCATTCTTGGCTCCTGTGGTAGTTTTCATACTGAACATTTTTTTACTGAGATAATATTTTGCTGGGGTTTTGACATACAGAGGTGGTACCTTTGTCTGATACGGGGGAGTTATAGCTAGTTCACATCACTGTTACTCATATTTGTATAGAAAACTTGGCACTCAGAGTACACAATGGTATGTATAGTCTCCTCCATATATGCAGCCCTGGGAAATGATGCATCAACCACCTATTGCAGTTATTTATTTTGCCATTAATATCCATTACTTCTCATCGTACATTTTTGGTGTTCTTGTTTGAGGTAATACTGGTCATAGTACATGAGTAAACAGCAATAATTGCACATTCTTTGTAAATTCATTATGTGTATTAGTCACATACTATCTTTCAAAAATACCTCTGCTGTATTTTTCTCAATTGCCCAGCAGCATTTTCTGTTTCAGAGTGCTGCCTGTGTTATAAATGGGTATTTTGTTTCCTAATGTAACAGAACACAAACGTGTAATTAAGAGTGGGGAGTACACTGTCTGTGGCTTATCCTTGAACAGTTTTCTACTAATTTAATTGGTTATTGCAGTTGTTGGAATTCAGTATTCAAACACAGCTCAATCTGTGGCTTGCTCAAAAACTTTTGGACAGTGTTTAAGTGGCTGCTGAAGCCATTCCCTGTTTCTGCTTTCTATAACTGCCTGATGCCTCTAGAAACATCGGTAGGTTCTTGCAGCAGGGACAGCAAATGGCCTTGTATGCCCAAATTGCCCCTTCTCAGAGATGAATGAAATTTCTATGACAAAAAGCTCTTTTATAAATATTTTTATTACTCCACACCATATTCTTTTTCCTCTTTACATCATTTATTTAAAATATAAGAGCAACTAAAATCTTCACATGATCCCTCACCTGATAACTGTACAATTTGAGAATATTTTACAAAGTATCATGAAAACACCAGCGCATAAAGAAAGGATTATTGTGAATTCAGATGAGTCTTAGTTGCCACATGTATGTTTGCTTTAAAAGTACCAATACTACAGTCCTCTCTCACCCTCACTTCCTCTCCATTCCCTGCACTTTTCCCTGTGCTGCCTTATTTAGAAGACAAGGCATTACTCTGTATTAAAAAAAGAGTAGCCTTTATTTTCTGTGATTTTCTGCAATTTTCCTTTAGATTCAAACCTCTAAATTATATAGGGAAATATGGTACCACATTCACATGCAAACTATTTTTAGAGAACATGAATAATTACACCAGATGGTTGTTTAATTCTCTTGGCATTATCTCTACTGTACATTTATGGCTTAAAGTAATATTTCCTTACACTTTTCAATATCTGTGGAAGGTCATGGGTAAGTCCCATTTCATTATTTACATCTGATCCCTTTTATAGGCATATTTCAATGCTACAGCTGTCGGAGGGCTACAGAGATGCTGATCTGCAGACTTAGTAAACTATTCAGCTCTTAGAGCCAAAGTATGTTCATAAGAAAACATTACATCTTTGACAGCAGATTGTTGTTACTGTTTTATATACAAAGAAGCACTACTTATTCTATGATTGCCTCCATTTAATCTTCTGAGATTTACTAAAATTACCCCTTTCAATTCCCTCTTCATTTTATGCAGCAGTGAAAACAGGAGAGGTGTTTCTTCACATTCTGCGAACCTTGACTGCTTTGTGAGTTGCAGAGGAAATTTCTGCAGCTCAGTCTGTTCGGTTGCTTAGTGAAATTACCTAGGCAATTACTTCCATCCAAATTCTTAAACATTTGGACCAGTGTAAAAGATTTATTCTTTAGGTGTTATTTCTGAAAGCCACAGATTGTTATGTGTCAAAGTTAGTTCAGCTGATGTAGAAAGCTTAAAAGCACATATTCTCAGAGTGTATCTGGCACTAGACTGTGGAGGATGAAAATTTTGTATCAGGAGAACTTTTGGAATATATTTTTGTTCTGCTCTGGAACAAAAATAAAATATTTTAAACATTTACATGGGAATGGAAATATATCGAAGTATCTGGCTTTGGCTCCAAAACTCAAGCAGTTCTGTTTAATAAGTGTATTTATAACCCATGATGCTTAGAGAGCTGGCCTTAGTCATGGAAGCCATCTGCTGTGCTTAATTCCTAAATTTTTGATCCAGTATTTCTCTGGAGAAGGCAGAATAAGCTTTTAACTTTGTCCCCACGCATCAGACTAGCGTCCTAGCTGTGGGTTCTAGAAACATTTTGGCTCTAATGAATATGTTGGTGTATTTTCATTTTGCTAGAAAAGTTCTGATCAGCTCAACTGAGGCTGGGCAATGGAGGTGTGTGAGAAACCAGAGAAATCCTGGTGATTTTTCACTCTTCTGAAACTGGAAGTGTCTGAGCAGCCCAGTAACTGGTTCCTACTTAGAAAAACTTGGCTATATTCAGCATAAAAAAAAATGCATTTGACTGATTTCTCCTTCTATATATTACTGCACACCTGCAAGTTATGTACAACAAGCAAAAAAATTTGCATTCCATGCAGCAATTGACCTTTTATTATCCTTACCCAGAACAAGGTGTCTGGGCTATGAAAAGAAACATAGTTTAAGATAGTTTAGGGTGGGAGGGCAGGGCAGGGCAGGGCAGGGCAGGGCAGGGCAGGGCAGGGCAGGGCAGGGCAGGGCAGGGCAGGGCAGGGCAGGGAAGGGAAGGGAAGGGAAGGGAAGGGAAGGGAAGGGAAGGGAAGGGAAGGGAAGGGAAGGGAAGGGAAGGAAGGGAAGGGAAGGGAAGGGAAGGGAAGGGAAGGGAAGGGAAGGGAAGGGAAGGGAAGGGAAGGGAAGGGAAGGGAAGGGAAGGGAAGGGAAGGGAAGGGAAGGGTCATTCAGCATGACTTTGTTAGTTTGGTATCAATACAAATTCTCAATTGTTGAGATGATTCATGCATTTGAGTCTATAGTTGGTAATATTTTATTATTTCCTAAATGCTTGTGTTCAAGGACTGCTCTATGTAACAGGAATCTGATGAATTACATAGTTTGTATACTAGGTGTCAAGAAATGAAAATATATGGTATTCTTCCTGATTTACGATATAACTTTTTTATGAACAGCACGTAACTGAGATGTGTATGTAATTTTTAACAAGTAACTCAGGACACATGGATGAAAGTATTAGTTCATTTCCACATTTTATTGTAAAAGTGTACTGAGTCTAGGTTCAAGTTATGCTACTTTATCAGTACGATTTATTTTCCTCATGGCATTATTTCCTCATGTATGTGCTACAGGACATGTGGCCCTTTCTATATAAGTATTGAGTCCAGTGGGAGGATAAATAAAAAATATCAAGGAAATTCAGTGAAGGTGCAATCTCCAGGAGACTGGAACATTCTCTGGACCAGAAGACAGCAGTGGGTCCTTCCTTAGTGGACAGAAGAGGTTTGGGGCACGTCACGGCAAAGCTCTGTAGGTGAATGACAGCTATGTAAATTTACTAACTGACCTCCCTTGCACTTACTGTGCGTGTAAATTAGAAGAGCAATTCCTTTGAATTTGTTCTTTTTCTTATCTTGGTTGGGAGGCTTTGGTTCCACTATTACCTAGAGTAACTTCTTAGCTCCCATCAAACCTGTCTAGTTTATACACTTGAGAAATATTAGAAAGAGAAAAGAAAAAATGTGGCAACATGTCAAGATCATAAATTCTGAACTAATAAGTATATTGAACAAGTGTGACATGTTGATGCAAAAGGGCCTTATTCTTGGCATATGGAGAAAAGAAATGCAGGACTCAGCTGCAAATGTTGATGTGCAACACAGAAAACAAACTGCTGCTAGAAAATTATACCTGTCTCTTAAATGATAAATTCTCACCATCACTCAAAGCTAAAAGAAATTCCACATCTTTTTCATTACGGTTCCCACATATATGACTTTTTTATAACCTTATCTAAGAGAAGATGTCACTTTAAATAGAAACATGACATATCCAAATATATTATCTAATTAAGTTTGCAACTGCAATAGAAACTACAGTGTAGAAGGGAGGAATATGAGCTAAAACCCAGGGTTAATTGGTGTTTAGAACTGTAAGGTAACAGAGTTGGACTACTCATTTCACGGGTTGTTTTAGCTTGCTGAGAGCTCTTCAAAAGCCTCCATGCTGTACATTGCAGTCTGCACTGTCAGATGCAAATATCCTGTACATAGAAACCACTAGTGGAACTGTAATAACCCCTTTTTTTTTAAATCAAAACTGTGAACTTTCAACAAACAACAAACTTGGCTTTTAAATCTTTTCAGCAATCCTTAACAGAATTACCAGGAATCAGATAAGCATTAGTGCTGGCATATTATGATAGAAGATTAATGAAGAGTATTTCATAGGCTTCCTCTGTTTTTGCGTGGACATAGCAGGGTTTTTCTTAATTATTTTTTTTACTAATAAAACAAAGCTTATAAAAACATTTTTGAAGTTGCTGGAAAACTATGACCACAGCTATACCAGCTCAGTTGTACTAGCAATTGTTCTCATCATTTTGTTCCAATAGAACTTCTCTCCCCCCTTGAGTTTGACCAGAAATATACTGTGATGAAAACACATTTGGCAACACCTGAAAGACTAAGTCTTGCAGTCTTTTCTTACAGTGAGGAACTCTGGATAAGTAGTGTATTAAACGCTTGTGTCCTTGTTTTAATAGTGCTGCTATTAAAGTAGAAATGCTTCAGCCAATCCTGTCTACCTGATTGCTGTCCACCACCTCAAGACTCTTTATCTGTAGGCAGAAAGTCTGATGGCAGATCTCTGTCTTCACCTACGAAAGAGTCATTCCTTTTCCTCCTATGTTGTTTTGACTATTGTATCGGCAAAAAAGAAACATTCCTGTTTGTCATGATACTTGAGAAACTCAGGTGCAGAGCTTTCCTACCTACAAAACACTATGTTGTACACACTGAACCTACTTTCTGGTTAGTGATGGAGAACTATCTCAAAATAAACTGGGAAGTGGCTATACAGTAGCTTATTGAAAGTGCTGTAAGTGTATCATGGCACAGTAATATTATTGCCTAACAGTAAACAACAGAGCTTAAAAGATGCTATAATTTCCTTCTCATAAAGCACCTTTCACCATAGTTTTATTGTACCTTCAATGTTTATTAAGGCAATAATGCAATTATTAATAATTTAGGCATGCCTTTATAATGAAAGCTGTAATATCAGGTATACTGCCACCAGAGTCACCTAGTTCAAATAGACTTTGCATCTCTCATGGTAGGATGATAGATACGCACTATCCCAAAATTGTCAAAGTCAGTAGAGTAACAAGTGATTTTCTATAGATAGGGCCAAATTCAAGTCTCCATATTGCTCTCAGGAAAAGCTTCAAATAGAATAGCTATATCAGATTAGGAATTGGACCAAATGGTACCGTGGGCAGGTGTCACTGTCTTTTTTTAAGGGAATTTATTCAGCTTTCCTAAAATTAATTTGAACAAAATCTGTCAATCTGCCTTGTGAGTAGTGTCTGACAATTTGATGGATGGATCACATTTTCTGATATTAGTAGAAAAGGAGAACACTTCTTTCTGCAGAAAAGCATCATAATCTTTGTGTGAAAGTACATTCTTCCTTTGTCAAAGCAATTGAAAGATTACTGTAATAGTAATACATAATGCTGGACCAGAGGTAAAATATTGAAAAGGTCATCTTTGAACCTCCTATAGGCTGTCCCTGAAGGTAGTGAAGTATTCTGCATGAAAGAGACCGAAGTTTTCATTTCAGTACTGATTAGTACCGATTACTGCAAACAAAAACGGAAAAAGTCACACAAACATACTGCTGGCAGTGCCATCAAAAAGGGGGAGGAGTGACCTGGCATAAGCAGTACAGAAACACTTATTCACCCAGACTCCTTCCTTGTTTGAGCTGCAGGGTGCTGGGGAAATTTTGCATCATTCTCAGCCATGCTGGAACACCAAAAATCCCAGCACGGACCAGTGCAACAGGGATCTTCCACAAAAACAGTTATGGAATAAAGCAGCAAAATCCTCTTCCTGGTAGATACTACTATATTTCCTCTGGGACATCTTTCTCTATAATTGGCAATACATTACCTTGCATAAACACTTCTAATTTTAATTTTTTTTACTAGCTTGGCCCTGACACAGAAACCTGCTTTCTAAAGGAGTACACAGTATTCTAAAATTGTAATGCAGGACTTTACAACTTTATCAAGGATTAAAAGGAATAAGTTATTTAACCAGGCTTCATCTGTGTGCCTGGTTTCTTCTGCGAGCTTCTTGTGCCTGCCACACAGTCCTAAAGGCAGCAAGGAACCAGCAATGAACAGCCCAACAAATGTGCAAATAGGTTGCAGTAACAGAACTTCTTTACATTGTAGAACTACCTCAGGCTATTGACAGAATTTCTCCAAATCTCAGCAGACCATCTCCAAGGCTAAGCCAAAGACACTATCACCCCAACTGATTATTTTGTTTTCCTACAAGATCACGTCTAGTCTCTGTCAAGGCCTGGTAAAGAAGCATATTCATTGTCCTCATTTATGGCTTTGCATGATGAACATGCAGTTTTCTAAAAAAAGTTAGGTGCTTAAATCTATGATGAGAAGATGCAATCTGGAAAGATCCATTTATCTGCCAGGATATGCTGTACTGCATCTGTAACTAGGCAGATTTATAGTCAAAAACACATTCAGGCTGGTGAAACCTCACTGGTAGAGTGGAGCATTTCAAAGGCATCTTTAAATGGAATGAAAAAGGGAATTTCTGTGAAACAAAACCATATTCCTATAGGAGACAGGAGTTAAGAAATGAGCAGTTGGCTTAATTAAATCAGTCATCAGGACTGGAGATTGTAGAAAGCTTTGGGGGAGAATATGCACTTACTGGTGTAATTCTACCTAAGAAAGAAAATATAAAATCAATACAGTCATTTCAGTCTGTATTTACTTCAGAGAGGGGAAGCCAAGGAAACAATACGTCAGTGATTGGGGTCCACTTCAAGAAAACATGCCAGAATATAGTTTAACATGACTGTTGCTAACCAGAAATCCCAGGAAGCAGAGCTGATGACTTTATGTCATCAAATGCTATGTTTTGATTTATCTGTACCTCTTTTCAAATACAGTTAGGAATTTGTTAAAGAATTCGGGGGGGGTGGGGGGGGTGGGGGTGGTGTGTGTTTGTTTGTTTGTTTGTTGGTTGGGTTTTTTGTTGTTGTTGGTTTTGGTTTTTTTGTCTTATGATTTAAGTGTAATTGAATTATTTCAGAGAGGCTGAAAACCCTCTGTGCATGGTGATGAGGACTGACCCCGAAGGTTTGGCATTTGCCTCTTAGCTTCCAGTGCCTATCAATCAGAGGTGTCAGTCTCAGAAGACATCTTCCTGACAGATGTTAAGCCCAGCATGACAGCAAGCAAAGAATTTGACCCTGACATGTTATTGAGTGCACCATGTTGAGAACAAGGGAAGAGGACAGTCATGATGGTCCAGAGGCTGGGGCATGCTATGCATCACCAGCAGCTCCACTTGAGGCTCCTCTGCAATCCTAGCACTATTCTTAAGCTCTTTCCACTTGACACAGGTTCTTCCCCTGATGACATAGCAAAGCTGTTTGCACAGCTTTTTTGGTGAAGTTCAAGTAACTGAAGACAATGGAATTGTAAGAAATACGAACTAAATATATATATATACACACACAGCGGAATCTATTAGAGAATTAAGTACATTGAACCCTACTTCATGGCAAATCAAACAGGAAAGGGTAAAATAATTAATGCCCTCATATGACCAGTCTTTTCCTCTCCAAGGCTTTGACTCCTTTTTGCATGAGCAACTAAATGGGACATGAATACTTTCCCATATACTCATCTTAGACACCACCACATCAAACAAAGCAAAATTGTCACTGGTTTATTTTAACATGCCACACTGTAAACTGAGTCTGTTCAGATGCTGCTATACATCCTGCCTGAAATGACAGTAACCCTTCCAGCCATCAAAGGTGAACTGGATACAGCAGTCATTATAGTCACACTGGACAGAATGGTCATCAGCCTTGTAACGTGCAATTAGTGCCAAGACTGCATTTAAGCCAAAAAGAAATTACTTTGAACTTCCCAAACTGATCACTGCCAAGAAGCCATCCACTTTTTTATGAAAGATGTAGTAGTGTGTGTTAGATTATGTGTTTAAAGGCTTATTTCTGCAAAGACTAAGGTGCAGAGAGGCAGGATGGCAAGTAGGGGAATTCCAATAACCTCATCAGAGAAAGGAGCCCCTGCCCTGGCTCTTCGAGGACAGCCATCAGTGCTCTGGGGGTGATACCCATCAGCATTAGTCAATGGGAGAGTTTTCTGGATCACCTCACGGGCTGAGGGAGGTTACTGCCTGCCAGGCTTTGGGATCATTGTGGGATGTTCAGGAAGAGCATCTTGGGATTATACAAGACTTCAGTATAAGATGATTAGGGAAGGAACCAAAGGCAAAGAAATGGAGGGATCATATGCTTTGCAGAGGAACAGGCATGGAAACAGAGGGATAAGAACAAAAGGGGCTGGCTGCATATTAGCTGGTCAGTACACTTGTCTGGCCATGCCCTCACCCTGATCACTGTAGTCTGTCCTGCATTCTCATCACACTCCATTTCTGACTATTTCCCTGGCTGAGGGACTCTATATTCTGTGTACACGTGTGGGAGCAGTGTTTGAGTGCCAGTGCACTGAGTCACACCAGAGGTCCTGTGTGCCTGTGGTGAAACAACTGTAGAGAGCAGAGCACGTGCATCTTCTGTGGGTGTGTATGTTGGCATGGGAGCACTAGCAAACAACAAGCTGGATGAGCTGGTGGATAGAGTAAGATGTTTGATACCCTTGTTTTGGAGTGGCCATAGGTCTAGGCCAAGTAGCAGAGAGGAGTAGCTGAGAGTTGGTTACTGGAGGACGCAGGGGGGATCCAAGCCAGCCACTGGAGAAACCATGGGGACTGGTGGACAGCTACTGCTGAGGTCCTAAGACTGAACCAGTTACCGGGAAGACCTGTTTGTATGTGTTTGTCTGTGTGCATGAGGCAGCTGGGAGACCATGGGCTCCAGGAGCCAGCTAACAGATAGATCATCTAAGGACACTTACTAGAGGTATCTGTAGTGCTGATGTGTGATGGTGGTGGGGGTGGTTGTTATGGGTGTGCAAAGACAGGGGGGCTTTCTGTATCAATAACTGCAGTGAGGCTGCGGACTTCAGGGACTCTTGTGTCCAGGCGCCAGCAACCAGGAAGACCTGGGATCCAGGGACAGCTACTGGATATACTGTGTGTCTAAGACCTGCTACTGGGAGGATTCACATAGTGTATTTCTACATGTGTGTATGTATATAATTTCTACTAACATACTTTCATCCTAATCATCTAGGAGGAAAGATGAGGCCATTGGTGATGTTCATGTTTGCATGAGCACAGAGTATTCTGTCCATGTTGATTCGTGTGACTGGCCATGTATATATGTATGTGTACTGCATGTAACTGTGCACGTGTGTGTATGTGTATGTGTTCAGCCTCACTATGGATGGACAAGAGGACACAGAGCCACAGCAGCTTCACCACTGTTGGGCAACTGGATTTTCCAAGTCCTAATGTCTGAAGCTGACAAGTAACTTAAAAGAGCTTTACTGCTAAATTCGGTGCCTCTGAGAACATCATAGATTACTTCAGGTGGGTATTGGCCAAGTTTAACTAAGATAGCTCCAGAACAAAATAAAAATCAAGATAAAGAGCAATATATTACACTGTACCACTGAGACAGAATACATAAATTCTTCTGGGTCTAATGAATGTTACATTGGCACATGAGCAATGCATTTTCTACCAAGGAACATGCCTTATCAGCAAATAGAAAAATATCTTTCTGCTAGGCTATACTGTTTTGTCTGTACATGGTACAGTCCCCTGTGGTGAACTGTTGTAGTGTTGGACGTTTGGGAGTAAAAAAAGAAGGACTAGAAATAGAAGTTGAGGGTTACTATTTCGCAACTACTTTGGGGGTTCTGTGCAAATTATGTGCATTATCATCATCAATGTCGTGCAATTTCAATGGGTAATCATGTGTCCTTGTTACTCTGTGGGCCAAAATAATAAATGAAAAAAAAGTGGAAAATTGCACCAAATTAATGTATTCTTGTGACAAAATAGTGATGAGAACTGGAAGTCATTCAGAAGACAAGCAAAAATCTGTTTTGTTCTGATGCCTTATAAGGAGTAATCACAGAAATTGATGAAATGGGTTGAACTGAAATATCAGAACGAAAGAAGCTGCCTCTCTTCACAAAGCAAGCACTCCATTGATCCCTTGAAATTGTATATCACAAAAGGAAAAGCTTGCTGCCTTGGAGAAAACAAGTTTCATTTAAATGACTACACAAGTGAGACCAAGTCCTTCAAAGGCTTTGTCTCTGTTATGAAGTTCTGTTGGCACAACTTTGTTAGTTCATGAGTCAGACATCCCAATGCAGTAATGCCTGTAAAAGCTCAGAAAGAGGCAGTTATAGCTAGTAGAAAAAATTCTTTGGCAGTGAGGTTTAGTGGGGGCAGACTGATTTGACTCCCCTGCATTAAGCCTTCAGCTGAAAATGCTGATAAATTCATGTAACTCAGGTTTTGTAGCATAGTGTACACGTACCTGGTATATCCCAGTGGGAGAGGTTCCTCCAAGGTAGCTGTGGTGGAAATATAGATGTATCACAGAAGTTTACTTAAATAAATGAGTCATCTTCAAAGTCAGTGTAAACATAGATGAATTAACTAATTTCTTGTTCCAGTCACAGACCTCACATGCTCCCAGAATAATATGCAAATCATTAAGGGTATAGATGCCCATCTCTCATGTCTCATATGTACTAGAAGAAATGCATCAACAGGAAGGTATGGAAAGAAATATGTCCTTTTTAAAACTTTTTTGAGGATCAAACTTAAATTTTTCACAGGTGGTTGAATTGCATATTTTCCTCATTTTCCTGGGCACACAGTATGAAGCTCTGGAGTCTGATTTGCACAGGTGCAGAGTACACACAGCTGCAAGTGAAGTCAATGAAAGCTGTAGTATGAACACATGAAATGCTCTATAATTCTAAGTTGAAATGCATTTTTAACATTGTAAAGCCATATATTGAACTACTTCACTGAATTTTTCAGGGGTAAGGAAATGATGAGCCATAGGCAGGCACCTGGAATAAAATCTTTCATGAAAAATAGTTGAAATTCGGCAAAATTATATGAAAGTGAGAACCCAGTCTTTGTATGAGTGGGAAGTTTTAAGCATGCTTAAGAGAAGATGATGCAGCACCAGTCTGATTTATGATAACTGTTTTCAGAATCCCTTATTGTTCATTATAAAACCCTTTCTACTATGGCAGAAAAAGTTTAGAATAAACTAACTGAAGCTTAATTTCAATTCAAAATTGATGGCTGAGATGTTTTCCTTCCAAATACTAAAAGCACTTACAACAGGAGAGGCTAATTGACTGTCAAATTTACATCAATTAATGGTATTTTGCAGGTACTTAAGTTTAAATAGATCCACATTCATTTTGCCCTGTCCAACTCTTTGGGAGCCTTATAGTCTCTGTTAATGGAAATTGCATTAATTGAAGAGAGAAGAATATAATCTTTTGTAAAGTAAGAAGTGATTAGTATGTTTAAATTACGGAATGTTTTTTTATTTTCAAGTTTAATCACAATTTATACTTTTGAGCCACCTTCAAAAGACTGTCTTCTTTGATGCTATGTCATCTGATCTGGGTAACATCACCTTGCAAGCTGAGTAGAACAACTGGCAGAAAATCCTTATGCATGCTGTAAGATTTGAAAATATGGAATATATTTTCACATAATGTTGTCACTTCAGGGTTGCTAGCCAGTGCTAAAAGAGAATGGATACTGATAGAACATCACTTTGGGGAAAGAGGGAGTTAACAAAATGAACTCTTGTAGAACTGACTGCACAAAAGCTTTTCTTTTAGTTTACATAGTTACTTTACAGTCTGTGGAGAATTACTTAGTGTGGATGAAGTATGGAAGCATGGAACAAAAAAGTATGGAAACCAAAGATTTGAATTTCACAACCCAAAACCCCAGTCTAAGCTCCTGTGAGGTTGTAACTGAAATTGAAGCTCTTTTTCTGTATTAAATATAAAGTTGTTTAGATTTCCTGGACTAAACTCACAAAGTGGGCACTGGTTGATCATAATGGCTGATCTTAGAGCTATTTTGCTCTAGGGTAAATTGCATGGTAGATATTCTTCAAATAATACTCAATACAATGGACAGAAAAGAAAACAAGAAAGAGGAATAAAACATGTTAGAAGAAAAACAGACTAACTAATTCAAATTCAAATTAGTACCAGTGGAACAAACTAGAAGCGCAGTGCAGTAGGTACACACAGTTTTATTATAATGGCACAGAATCCTGAAAGGCATCTTTTATGCATCTGTGTCCCAAAAGGAAAGAAACCTAAAAAGAAGATATCTGTATGGGTGCTTTTTAAATCCAAAGATTCAAGGCTAGATTGGACAGACAAGTTCCTTCAAGACACACCCATCAGTTACTTCTATGTTAACATGAAACTTTTATGCTATGTGTAAATATAATGATTTGGGAGCACAAATTTTACATAGGAATAATGGTCTGTTGCTGTTTAGAGGTGCATAAACTTTGATCAGATTTCGTTGTGAAGAATGGCAGAAAATCATCTATTTACAGTTGCTTTTGGACGTAGCAAAGTGACTTTGTTGACAAATTAAAATCTATTTGCTACCCTTCCCGGTGTAATTCCTCTTTCTTTTTAAATTGGGTCAAATTGAATGTCACTGAAGGTCATATAATCACATAATCAATGTAGCAAATTCAGGAGAGAGGAGGAATTACAGTGGGAAGGGAAAAAAAGGGTTTTCATTTCTTC
The DNA here is from genome assembly GCF_015220075.1 of Falco rusticolus. Classification (NCBI taxonomy): domain Eukaryota; kingdom Metazoa; phylum Chordata; class Aves; order Falconiformes; family Falconidae; genus Falco; species Falco rusticolus. The sequence goes on along the minus strand of NC_051187.1, from coordinate 74,025,035 downwards.
ATACAGTCACTCCACCGACATGGAATATTGGGTAGTAGTTTCTCCATTTTGGAATTGTTAAACTGGTCTCAAAAAATATCTTCCCAGAAAAAAAAGAGGTTCGGTGTAGTCTGGAGCTTTCTTAAAAGGAAATAAGATATTACCAGATCTCTTGGTGAAAATGTTTAAGCAAATATTTGAGCATATTAGAGTATCGGTAGAAAATACACACAAAATAATTTAAACCTTTTTTTTTTTCTTCTGTTTCTTTTCTTTTTTTAAGATAGCTTTACTTAAAAGCAGTAAAGTTCAGTAGCGCATAAGTCAGACAAGAAAGGCAATGCACAGTGCAGGTACTAGAAACAGTAAATTATAGGATGCTCTTATCTCAATCGATTTTCAGTTGATATAGTAGTAGAAATTTTATCCTTTGAATGGAATCCAAAGTTACTGAGTTCTTAATTTAACTTTACTTTGTGCTCACTTGTGATCTCTGACAAGTAATAGTGGAAGACCAGTTGGGGTAACTGCACCCACTTTAGATAAAATTCCCATTCAGTTTATTTTAGCAAGTGTGTTTTTGGTGCTAACTCATTACATAACACCTCTGTGCTACTTGTAACTTTTGTTGGGGATTCAGGAAGCCTAAGGTTTATTTTACTTTAAAAAAATAACAGTGTAAAATAGTCCTGTTGTCTTTCTCCATCTTGTCTTTCTATCTTGCCATGTTAAAATTGATGTACTTGGGTTTTAGCACACAGGCCTTCCATTTCTGGTGGTACCAAAGCCTAATTGGTAACACTGGCAGAAGAGAGCTGCAACCTCTTCCTCAGATAGATACCTATTTTCCGTAAGCAGCACAGACTACTAATCATTTTTGTGAAGAGGTAATATCTGTAGCTCTTGAGCCTTCTACCACTGCTTAGGGGGAGGGTAGAGGAAGAATGAGCCTTGTAATCCTGTAGTCATAGTGAGTGGGAAGGAAAAGGGACCAAAGAAGAATAGTTTCCCTGAATTCCTCCTTCCCTAAACACTTCAGTGTGAAGCCACAAAGAAGCAGATCTTCTTTGCAACAGGTACATTCCTCCTAGTTGCAAAGAGCAAATTTGTTGTGTTCGAACTGCTTGAAAGCTTCTCAGCAGTGAAGTAATGAGTGATACTGCGTCTGCTGTCCTGTTCTAGATCTGCATCAACTTTCTGCCTCTGCAAGCACTGGGCTGGTTCATGGTTTAGGAGTTCACATGTGCTCATTCCATGGCTAACGTTAAGAGCAGAAAGATCAGTCCTTCACCTTTCCTTGCCCTTCTCTGCCACCAAGAGTATCTTCAGAATCAGTTGGGCAGAAGCAGCACACACAGTGTGAGGACTCTCTGTAAGATGGGGTGGAAAGCAAGTGCCAAACCTCCCCCACTTTTTTTTTTTTTTCTTTTTTTTTTTAATTCTCACCTGACCCAAAGCAACCTTACTCCTTCCTTTGGCAGGACATCCGGGAAGCTCCCCTGAGACAGCAGTGGGTGATAAGCATCTTGAAAAGCCCAAGCCTATTCCTCCAGTTCTTGTTTGCTCAGTCTCAGCCCCATCCCCAGTACAGACCATGACATCATCTGTCCAGGTTCTACCAGTTGTGAAGTCAGGCTGGGATACATCAGCTCATGGGAAGTAGCTCCAAACTTTAGATTACCCAGTTAGTGCCCCAATTTAGGAATATTCCCTGGGAATATAATTCTGAAAACCCTACTCTTTCGGTATGTCCTCTGTTGAGACAGTTGGGACTCCACACTGCATCCCTCAGCCTGCTGCTCTGTAAAGGTACTAACCTGCTTTTGTCTAATGTCAGCACTTGCAGTCTGCACCCCTGGGTGTTTATGAGATCTATAATGATCCTTCAACTTTTGAGCAGTAGAACCTCAGTAGATCATTCTCTCAAAGCTAAAACACAAAAAGTCACTTCAAATGAAAATACAGGGAAAGAACCTTTTCTTTTCCCAAATGCTGTTGAACTGTAGACTGTTCATTGAGACAAAAATATGACAAGAAAAGGGGAAAAAAAAGGTCCAAAATGACAAGAGCAAGAACAATTGGAAGTTTGCATAATTAATATCAAGAAATTTTGGAATGGGCTTCATAAAAACCAGAAATGTATTCTGCAGCCACTCTAAAGCAAGTGGTACCTCATGTACAGGTTGGAGATTACCCTGCATTTTACTTTTGTGGGGTTGATTATTTCATTCTTGGAAACATGAAGCCTATGAAACCTCTGGCAGCAATTGTTATGTTTCTTTGCTGGGACTTAGCTGTTCTTTTTTCCTTGTCATTTTAGATAGTTTTTACTGCTTTGCTTGGTCTTTTTAAGCAATCAGGAGAGAGGTGCTGTTACTTTCACTAACTACTGTTACTTTTCAATGTCTGGAAGAAAAGACACAGAGAATGAAGGGGCTAATGGGAAGGAGAGGTGGAGCTTATTTTTTTTGTTTGTTACCACCGGGTAGTCCTAAACTCATCTTTTATGCATATTAACATCTGGTCTTCTCTCTTTAGAAAATGTTGATACTGTGACACACATTTGAGTGATAAACTGCATATTTCTTCAAGTGTAAACATTATGTTAAATTGCTTGAAAAGGACTATTCTTCAAATATTTCTGACTTTAATATTTGAAAATCACACACACACACACAAAAAGATACATTTTCACTGTAAGCATTTCACTGGGCAGTTTTTCAAATTAATGCAGTTTAACTATTACATTAACTTAATGGCTATTTTCCCCTACTTTAACCATGTTAAATGTGCCGGCAATAATGAGCTTCTAATGCTGTCTCTTTCAAGTCTCAGAGGCATCTTTAGAGCTCTGCTTATCTCCTGGATCATAAAGCTGCATAATTTAGTATTCAAACAATTCATTTAAAACTGAAACACTTTGAATTACCGTAAAATTAATCAGAAAAAAAGAAATCTTAATATGCCCATTCTGTTTATCTCTATTTAGCAAATTTTAAAGTGTAAGATAAATAAAATTTTACAATAATCTATTTTCTACTTATGAGTCAGCTGCTATAAGCATAAATATATCTAAAACTATAAGGGACATTTTCAAAACATTTTGCAAAAAAGTTCTTTATGGCTAGTAAACTAAGATGATTCTTTTGATGGAACAAACCTTTTTGATTTTTCCATACCATTAACTTAAATAGAAACACCTTTAAAATAAATGGCCATTTATAACTTATTTCCAGATTTGCAATGCACAGTAGTAGTTGATGTATGTAATCAGAACTGCTGCCCCGTTAAGTGGCTATATTGTAATTATTCTGCAACTCACAGCACCGTATCACTTAACATTTAAAATATTTCTGCACTTAAACTGTGTTTCATTTCCTTTGTTCAGCTTCTAAGCACATTTTTTTTCTTGTAGGGTAGACTATTGCTAACCAAGGAAGAAAATTATAAGAGATTGGATTTAGTTCTTGCCTGTATCAGTAGGGAATGGATCTATTAAAACGTGGAGATGCCTAAAGTAGTAGAGTACCTTTAGTACCCAAATATCAGTTGTAAGCCCCAGATTTAGGCAACGTATCACCACAATTTCCTGGAGACAGGTAGTTATTACCAAAATAACTTTCCTCATCTTAAATGAGATGTCTTTACCTGATCCAGTGGCCACCTATAATCAAGAGTTGTGGGATGCAACTCATCTAATCTATTTTAGGATGATTACAGGTGTCTACATGTGCTCAAATGAATCTCTGTCCAGAAATCTTTTTCTCTTCATTGAGAGAGCTGCTTAGTTAAAAAGACCCATAGGGATATGAATGGAATGCAGTCTCTGTTCCTAAGGTAAGCTGTGCTACTCTTGGTAACAGCAACTTTATCCACTCCAATTCAAGGTCTGGATTTTCCTTTTCCAATAGTTTTTGCAAAGAATTGAGCAGGACTTCTGCTGTTTTGCCTTATTTCTTGTCATTTTTTTTTCCAGTACATGTTCATATAACACAAGGATTCCAGATTCCTGCTTTTCCACCTGAACGTCCTCCCTAGCACTAAGCTGCAAAACTGTATCTTTTCTTTATATCTTTCACGTGTAGTTCTTTCTGTTCAACGCATTCTTTGCTCTTTCACAGGATAGGTGGATGATGCTTCCTTCCCAGGCTAAGCTATCTTTCTGGGAAGAGCTAGGCACTGGAAACCAATCTGAGTTAGGTAGGCAAAGATTTCAGGTCTCCCATTTCATAGGTGATTGCCGTAATCATTAGGCAGTTTTGCACTTAGTAACAACACAATTCTTCCTTTACATTTTAAAAAGAAAGCATGTGTACATTTTGTTAGTGGTCTGATGCTGGTGATTTCTGTGAAAGCACATTTACCAGCTGCTCTTCCAGATCCAGTATGTGCAAGCACTTGCCTATGTTTCAGCTCTCAGGGGGACATAGGTAGGAACATGGTCTCCCACTGCTCTGAGGTTGGCAATTTTGGTGATACAGAGAAGCTCGATGTGGGCACACACAAGAAGATATGTCCCTCTTGCTAAGAAACACAGAGGTAAGGACACTGTAGCTCTCAGGCCAAATAGCAAAGACTGCGTGGATCCATCCTACATAAGAACTAGCTCTGGGATCTAAGCAATGCTGTTTTGACGTAATTACTCTTTCATAAGGAGGATTTTTTTTTAGTTCAAAACATTTAAAATAACTTGAAGGCCATGTTACAGCCCAGGGAAGTGGTGTTTTAAGCTGTGAACATTTATTGCATGTCCTGCTGTGATGCATGAAGATCCCTCCTGAACTTTTTATGTACATAGAAAGATATTGGGGTTTAAGGATGCCAGACCATTATGGGACAGTATTGGAAGACAGTGAAATGTGGAAATATCCAAAACTAGGCTAGTCTTTCCTATACTGTCTGTTGGGAACAGTATCTGTTAGCTATCACGTTCAAGCATATACTGTGCTTAGGCATTGTTTGGGAGACTACTAGCTGGCATAGGCCAGTGCTACAACCTGCAGCACAAAGCCAGTGAAGTAGCATGGGCAATTGGTAGTCCTGGGGTCAGGCTTGGCCCCTGGCTGTGCTTTAGTTAGTAGAGTAAATACAGGCTTGGCAAACTTCCTGGTTAAAAAGCAACACCTATTTAACTCCTGCAGGTTTACTTCATAGCTGAGCAAACTTCTGGATATTAGTTTTGTGCATTTTTTAGCAAAGAATATTAATCATAGTACACTTTAGCCACCTAAAAATTTGGTATCTGACCCGAGACAAATATCTCTTGCTCCTCTACTGTCACAGCACTATCAAAACTATCAGGCTGCAACAAGGCTTTTACCATACCAGGCTGACTTCAATAAGCAGTTCCCACACCTTGCCCCAGCCACCAATCCCCCACAAGGCTTCATCAGTTCATTTAGTGTTTGTGCTGTTTCTTCATACTCTTCAGGTCAGCCCCTCTGCTTCTTGCCTCTGCTGCATCCTTGTCCTTGTGTCTCCTCCATCCAGGGCACCCTCCTCTCTCTGCTTCTTCTAGGTCTCTTCATTGGCTGCTTCTCTTCCATCCCCCCTAGGGCCATTTAACAACTTAGCAGGAACCAGCCACAGCTGCACCTTATCCATGTCAGCCAACCCACCGCCCCTGAAGCCAGCCCACAGCTGTATATGATCAATGTTAATTAACCTGCCTTCATTCCTCTACACCATGGGTCCTCAAACTTTTTAAACAGGGGGCCAGCACACGGATGAAGTGGCAGGCAGTCATCTGCAGCTGCTTGGTGTGTGTCCCCCATCCCCCCCCTCCCCACAACCTCCGGGGAGGGCTTCTGTAAATACCAGGGGCTGGATTGAGGACCCTGGGGGGCTGTGTCCAGCCTGCAGGTTGTAGTTTGAGGACCCCTGCTATACACTCTACCATCCTATTTGTCTTAGTGCTACTGAGTTCCAAGGTCTCTTTCAAAAATAGTAATAACTGATTTAAAGACCATCTTTTTGGAGCTCATGCCTACTAGTTTTCCCAAAACACCATCTTTTGAAATTGTTAATTTTTGAGCATTTTAATTTCCCATAAAGAAATCAAGCAGAATTATTTAGTGACAGATGTCATCTGAAACATTATGATTTGCTGAAGCTTAGTGGTTTACATGTGATCAGATAGCTGCTGGTGAGCCACTGTTACCTAGCTGCTCTCTCTGGATTAAGATGTGTCACCCACGATCCACCATGGAGCTCCCCTACTCAAACTGGTGTAGTAGATATGTCTTAGGCATGTGGTGTATTGTTACAAATGAGATCATGAACACATGAACTACAGCTACCAACTTGTAGGCAGTTACATCTGACATTGGCTGTGTTTAAACTAGTGTTTTGGTGAAGAACAGTATTGAAGTTTTGATGTTCATCTCCCTGCTGTCCCCTCTTACTACATATTAGCTTGGGTCAGAGAAACGTTTCAATACAGAGCAGGAAGACTCCTTCCAGAGGTCAGAGATCTGTTCCAGGTGTGCACACGTGCTCCAGCACCTTCTGCAGCACTGTTTGGTCCTTTATACAGCTTCAAAAAGCATGTGGTGGGAACATTTGGTATATGTATGACCTGATAAAATTCACTCCATAGTGAAACTCTCCAGCCACATATGGTATGGATGCGAGGTCCTGAGAGCCAACTGCTTTGATCTATTGATCTCTTCTTTCTGCATCAAATTACTTGCTTATACAGACATAGCCACAGGGAAATTTCAATAACGAATGAAAACCAAACAGGATGTTTCCATTTGGTGCAACAATACAAAGTGAAAGACTTTTTTGCTTATCACTTCTTACAGTGCCTCCACTGTTACGTGAGCGCAGGTTCCAGAAGTGCATTAAGCACTCTGACTGATTTCAGTCATGTCTTATCCATTCTCTCTGTCATTTTCTCCTTAGGCAAAGAACTGTATATGCAGTGATTTGTTTTGAGTTCTTTTTTAGTTAGTTTAATTTTTTAAATTGTCTATTCTGCATTGTGTTTGTATTAGAATGAGGAGGTCAAAGAAACTATATTTTGGTTTTTTGAAAAGAAGGATCAAACCTTTGATTGTGTTTAACTCCCATGGGAATTTTTGACACTTTTTTCCTAATCAGAAGAATTTTAAAATTAAAAGCAGGTATTTAAAAATTTCCATTCTGTGAAAACTTGACTGTATTTTCACTCTTATTCCTATCTGGGACAAAACAAAGGTAGGAATATTGGAATGTATGATAGGGTTGAAATTCCAATTTGCATGCATCTTTAGTAACCAGGAAATACTGTTTATGTAATTGCCTTTTTTTTTTTTTCTGCTCAGTGCTACTATTCAAGTCCTTTGCCTTAACCTTATTTGGACAGATCAAAAGTTAGAGATAATGAGGAAAAATAACAAAAGCAAAGTGAAAAATGGGTCATTTTTTTAAAGTTTAGATTGAGAACATTGATGAGGACAAGGACAGGCAGCAGTTCATCCACAAGAGCCACTTAATTTTTTTCTTTATGAATATACAACTTTGCTATGAAAAATACAGAACTTTATTTATTTCTTTGTTATACAGCCACACAATCAAATGAAGCTTTAAATTCAAACAATACAGGAAAATAAAGACAGCTAGAAACTGCAAGAGACAAAGAAAAAAAACAGAGAAAATGGTGTTTTTATTCTGGCTTATTGCATGTAAGTAATGCCAGTATGTTGATTGCAAGTGTCCTGAGTCTCAAATGTCTGATTATATAAAACTATATGGTTCCTCCAAAAATGATGTTCCTAGCAGAAGGATGTGGTTCCCCTAAAACTGATGTCCTTAGTTGTTCTTCTAATTAAAAAAAAGATACAATTCAGCTTGAATCCAATAATCTTTACAATTAGTATTTAACTGTCCATAAAATGTAGTGATTCCTTTAATGAACCTGCTGCTACCATTGTTTATTAGCTTAGATTTAAGGCTGGGGGTGGGGGAGGTGGAAGACTATTCACTAAACAGATTTCATGTTACTGTTTTTCCCACCTCTATAGTCCCATTATCACTTTTAATTGCATATAATTAATCAGTACCAGTCTCTGATAAAAAGCATATTAAATGGAACAAAATGAAATAGAGACGATACCTCCATGGTCAAACCATAACACAGACCTCATATAACTCCTCACAAGGAGTTACAGGATAAAGTTTACATCTTATTCAACCAAATGTCACACTCAGGAATGCGCAGACCACCAAAATATTTCTTAATGAGGGTAATTAATCAGCTGTCCAGGTATTGATGCTTGATTTGGAATAACTAAAATATGAGATATAAAAACAGTGAAAGAGGAGTATCTGTTAAATGTATGGTCTTTTGAGAGCATGTTTAACATGCACAACTAAACTGCTTGCACTTCTCTATGGGAAGGTCTCCATCACAGGCTTCACAGCTTTGATTTTTGGAAACATCAATCAAGTTCATCTCAGAATTTCTCCCAGGCAGCAGACGTAAACAGTCAAGTGTGGAAAATGCTACATCATACAAGAACAGGTTGGGATTTAGGATTTCTGACCCCCCATCCCCACCCACCCCCCCAAAAAAAATTATCTTTTTAATCAGCAAATGTTGACTGCTGTGAGTCAAAAATATTTTCAGGAAAGTGTCCACTGTGACAAGTTCCCATTGCATTTTTTCATACCTATAAATTTCAAAATTTTTGACATGTTCCACTTTGGCCCTGTTACTGCCAGGGCATTGCAATCACAAGTTGCTCCCACAGGGGCAGAGGAGCCAGGAACCACAAGGGACAGCTGGGTGGCCAGGCAGGGCTCTCACTGGCACAGGTGCTGTCCCACCAAGCCCAAGCAGGGAAGGTCCAGTGCTGAAAAACAGTCAACCAGCAGGACAGGGATCACCAGGCACCAGAGACAGTTCAGGATCAAGGTGTAAAGAAAGGATGTGAGAACAGGGTCAATGTCATGGTGAGGCTGGTGCAAGACCAGGCACCAGAACACTCACCTACAGCGAGGTGCAGGTCCCAGGCTCCCGTGCAGCCCCCACTGTGCAGGGGTGACTGGGAGGAGCCCTCTCACAGCCTGTTCACAACAGCCTGGTCCAAGGACATACAGCTGTGACACATCAGAGTTGACCTCCAGCATAGGCAGCTGAAGCCCTTGGAGGGGGTGGGGGGGCATGCTGAATAAGAGGATTACAGATAATGATGGTCACAGACTGATCAGCCTGATCAGCGCAACTGGAGCCTGTTGCTGTGCTACAGGCAGCAATGAAAGGAAAAAAAATGCCTCAAACTTTGTCTGAAATGACTACTTTTTTGAAATATAATTGAACATAGAGCTGAAAAACATAAACCCATGTTTAGAGATGAAAATTTAAAAAATAAATTTTGTTTGATATACTTGGCTGAATGTTATTTTTTGAATTTTTAATTTATTTTTGAAGGTTTTTGATTTCATATTCATATTAAATTCTTTCATATTCCAGATAGGTACTGTTTTGTGTTTATGTTTTGTGTTTGGGGTTTTTGGTGGGTTTTTTTGTTTGTTTTTTTTAAAATATCAAAACATTTATTTGAACATGTAGAGATAAGGTGGCATAAAATATTTCACCAGTTATACTGGTGTCCCAGCTTGCCCTGACTTCTGCCCAGTCCACCAAGAGGTTTGAGTGAATACAGAACAGTTCCTAAAGAAAGTGCTTCTTGTCAGGAAATCCATGACTCAAAGCACAACATGCTAAAATATATTTCAAACATTTGCATCCACACATAACTGGTATTTACTATTTTACCATCTCTTCACCAAACTCTAGATAAACCTATGCATATTTTTATCTCATGAGGGTAATTACACAGAAAATTCTGGATAGAATTATTTTTTCTTGTTAGAATTATTTTTTTCTAACAATTGATGTGAACTTATTTAATGAGTGGCTTGCTGTCAAACTTTAGAAATACTTTCCTGTGACTCACAAACTGGGATGCTGACTCAGGCTTTCAGCAACTTAATTGTCACATACAGCTGTTGAGCAGGTAATATAGTTATGGACTACATTGTCAGCCATGACTCCTTTGTGGTTGTAATAGCTGTGTAGAGGAACGTTCCTTCTCTTTAAACAGGATTTTTCAAAGCAGTTTCAAAGACTCTATAGACAAGACTGCAATACAGTAAAACTTAAACCCAAAAGCTAAATAGGTATTTGGAAGCTGTAGTTTATGTTTATTTGTATGCAGTTATTTCTGACCTTTTCAAGGTAAACTGAAAAAATTTCATCAAATGAACTACGAAGACTGTTCTGTATTTTGCTTTTAATACCACAAAGAGAATTCTAAGAAATATGAGCACAATTCAGTTCTAATCATTGGGTTCACTCCATATTTACAACATAAAAGGTTTACTTTTGTGGATTTGACCTTTTTGACTCCATCTTTCTTTTTATGTATACATAAATACATATATATTTACTGCTGTGATGACATTTTGTTTAAATCTGAAACTCAGAGAGAGAAATTTGGTAGATTATTTACCAGTTCACATACAATAAAGAAATATTTCTGTTAAAATTTAAGTTAACTTATTTTTGATGTTCCCTTTTTTTATAATATCTGTGTAGGACTAAATTTGAAGAAAATGAGCTACAGTAAATACCTATATTAAAAAAAAACATTTTTATGCATGTGGATTCATGTTTCATGAACCCTTACATTTTCAAACTAGTCAAATTTCAACAAAGAACATACTTCTCCAGTATTTATGTTTTCAAGCCATGCATTTGAAATAAATTTATTTTTTTGGTAGCTATCAACTTTTTGCTAAAGGTAGTATTTTGAAAGGAATTAATAGGCATGCAAAATATTTTTCAGTTTGTCTCAGAATTTAGGCTATTGTCAAGACTGCAGATTCTTTTTGGGAATGGGTGGGAAAGGTTTTCCAAGTAAGTGGAATTCTTCAAGTGAGCGTATGCATATATTTCCCTCTGGGATTAATGTGCTTCAGAAAAATATAACTCAAGAACTGAGATCCCAAATTGCCATTGAACCAAAGTTCCCCATACTAGCCTGTGTTATACTGTCATTTTAATCACATTATTCAAAAATGCTGGTAAATAGAATTATGGAATAGTAGTATCCATTTCAAATATTGTCCATTGGACTTTGATAGAGAGAGTAACTAGAGGAATGGTTCATCTTTATTCTGTATTTTTTCTAACATGTCATATAGTTCTTATTAAGCAGAACAGCAAGTTCCTTTGAAGCAGTAGGTGTAAATGACTTCTGCTAAAGTGTTGTTTGGTAATTCTGACTGGTAAGAACTGGATAAACCAGAACAGAGACTACAGAAGCATAAATCTTTGTTTCACTGAACTGGCCCTCCAAGTGCCATCTCTCCTTGGTCGGAGTGGAGAAGGTCTACAGGTCTACCCATGTCCTGAGCACTGTGTTGCAGCCATTGTTATCTATTCCTAACAGGGAAACATTTACTAGCTTCGGGACTTGAGCCTGCATGGGAGGCTTTTCTAGTGCTCCAGAAATGTTATGTCCACACAATGCAATGTTGGATAAGAAATGCAGGAGCAATCAGTACAAAAAGCAAGCTGCTGCAGGTTTTCTAAATATCACAAAGCAAAACAAGTATCTGAAGTCCAAACAGACAAGCCTCTCTGGGTCTTCTTAATACAACTATTACATGTTGCAAGGACAACTACATATAGTGGCAAGGACTGCATCCTTTTCCTGTCACTACAAACATATTTTGCACTCTTCATCAGAGAAAATGGTGTTAAATTTGGGATTAGTGTGAAGGGAGGTCTAGCTTACAAACCTTTAATTTATGCTTTCATATAACATACATGTTTACAGCATATCCATTAGCTGACAGTAAAACACAGCCCGGTAAATAGCATCTTTCCCTGTGTGGTAGGAGAGGAGAAGAGGCAATAAGGGGGTAGCAAAGAAGTTTTTCCAAACTCTTCATGCCATATATCGGCTCATCAATCAGATGTTCTCCATCTATTGTATGAAATATGGAGGGTATTTCCCTTTTTGACGCTTGTGTCTCTTAGGGAGTGGTACTACATTGAAAGAAAACTTATCCACATCTTAGACAACTCTTACAAGACTTAAAAAACCCTGCATCCACAGCTCCCACAGTCCTCCACTGATTTGTACTGTTCTCTGCTACTTCATTTCCAGAACCAAGGCTTCGGTGTTGTTTGTTGCAGAGTGAGAAGAAATGAGGCTTCAAAATCCCTGCTTTCTTCATTCCCCCCCACCTTGCAGTCCTAATGGAAGCAGGCTGAAACAATCTTAATTGCTGCAGTTTGAAAACTTTAAAAATATATTATTATGGTGAGGAAAAAATGCCAGAAAGCTGAAAACCTACACACTGTCTCAGCCCAATGTGAACCAAAATGACAGTTATGAAGTCTTGGAAAGTGGCAATTGTAATGAAAACGTCTACTGACCCTTGACTAATAATGTCAGCAACCCAACAGTGCTTAACTATTAAAATCAACACGTCTGACATTGACAGCCCAGTGTTTTGAACTGCACAGTTCTGGTGAAGAGGCTGAAACAATAAATACTAGTAGCAAACCTCCCTTCTTTAGTCGTTCTTGTCTGCTCCCTCTTTTTGCTGATTCCTTTCCACAGCAGAGTTACAAAGGTCAGTGTGACTATGTTTTCCAGGAGTCTGTTAAGAATCAGTATTCCCCTTAACAAACAAAATGTAAACTGCAACAACTAAACAAAATGAGGACTTGTGTACTCTCTATCTTAGAAAGGGAGGGCATGTTGTAGCACAGTATGTTGAATTCCATAACAATAATGCAGTTATAGGATCATAGCAACATTCAGGTTAGTAGGGACAGCAGAAGGTCACTAGTCCAGCCTCCAAAGACATAAATTGCACCTTTTTAGTCTGGCTTTTAAGTTCTTCAGGAAAAGTTGTATTTATTTCCAGTGCTGCTAGGAATGTGATCAGTTTTTTGTCCTGTGACAAAACTGAGAGATGTCAATTAGCTTCAGAAATTGCTGTATGTGATGCTGCAGACTTCAGGTCTATTCTGCCAGAATGTTACTGACCCTTTTTCCTCTCCTACTTTTGTTTAAATGTTCTTCTCCACACTCTCCCTTTACCTAAGTAGTAATGGTGGAAGAATCCTACTGGAAAACTGTTGAGGGCACTGGCAGGGCTGAGAAATTCCTATTGTTATTCCTATGCAGCTAACTAAAATGCTTACAAAGTAATTCAGAAATGCTCAGTTATCTGCTCTAAGTGATAAACTCTGTTAAGTAGGATGTGTAGACCTCTTTGTACACTTAATGTGAAATAGTTAGGAGAAACACATTATATTTTCAATATGGGACATTAAGCATACAAAAACTGTATGTGTTGAGTAAAATAACATATGTTCTCATAAAGATCTTTCATATTTTATTGATATGGCCCTTTCATTCTTGTTAATTGATGCACATGTGTCTATAAATAAATATTTATTCATATGTTTGTATGTGTGTACACACCTGTACATGCATGATGCCAGAACTCCAAGACTGTTGGAAAATGTGAAGATGGATGTTAGGAATGCTCTGAACCAGAACAAAAAGTTTCATCTGATAACATCGCTCACCTAGCAGTAAAACACTAGACAGAGTTGGCCCTTTCAATATGAAACCATAATCAGCCTGGTTGACTTTCTCCTTGCCAAGGGACTTTCAAGTATTTACTGAGACTGGTGTGGAAATACTGGGTCTGGTGTGACAGCAACAGAGCTCTGTGTGTGTGTTTAGGCCAGTGTCTATCCTAGAAGCACCGAAGCAGTTGCACTTGGGCAGTAGTTGTGGGGACACTCTTCTGTCTTGAACAAGAGAAGAGACCAGCTGGGTCAGCATCCCCTACAGCAGGAGACTCCCTCCAGAGCAAGCGTGTTTGGGCAGAGACCACCCTAACATCTATTCTGCACTATAGGTATTACCACTTCTGGTCACTTCTCTTTTAGGTTCCAATCCTCAAAAACTGTGCCGCGTGTTTAACTGAAATATATTAATTGCCCCAATGAGGCTGATGAAAAATCAAACTAAAGTAAAATTCCTGTAGGTTTGAGGTATGTGTTGCAAATGAAATGCCAGCTTCATTTACCCCTTATTCTGTTCTTTCTCATGACAGTAATTTGGTGATGAAACCTGTGTGGTCTCTAACCCTGTCGCAGTCTGTTTTGCTTTGGTGAAAACCTGACAGGTGTTCACCCAGATCATCCAGAAGCTCTATGGGCTTAGTGATGAGAGAATCTCTTTGCAGAGATTCTCAGTTTTGCAGAGAATGGTTATCTTGCAGTACAGATGCAACTCTTGAAACACAGGCTCAGTACAGTGTCTTTTTGGAATTACAAATGTCTTCTTAGAAAGGTGGACTTCAAAGTTTAAATCATCTAGAAGCTTCTAAACATGTCACTGTAGATTAAGAAAAATGCTAGTAACAATCTTCTGTGTTTACCTCCTTCTTTTGTAAAGTAGAATATTCAAAATTCCCTTGTAATTTTTTCAGTAATTTTAATAATATTCTTCTGCATTTAGAATCTATTGCGTAAGTAAAATCAACTATTACTTATTATTTTACTTAGAGTATTAATCTAAGTAAAAGATCAATGTGAAACATAATAAAAATCAGTTTTCTGACATAAGGAAAATCTATTCATTTATTACGCCATTAGAACATGTATAAACTTCTTTGTTGGTAAAGAAAATCAGAAATATTTTATGCCATACCAAGTACGAAAGAATATATTGTGAGAAATATTGTAACCATTATAAAACGAGATGAATTGTCACTGCAGCTCAGATGCTTTTTTGTACTACCTGTACTCTCCTTAGAGCGTGGTAACGCACCCAGGTCTCATTTAGTCCTGTCTTTACTCCTCAGAGCACAGCATGGCTTTTCAGCAGTGGGCTTTTTGGTAAGGTCAGCACTCTAAACAGTGACTCCTGTTTTAATAAAGATTTGGCTTCTGGTTTTAAATTTGTGCTCAATCTAATACCATAATCTGCATTCCCCATAGATGGAAATAAACAAGTATTGCAATGCATATAGCTATTAAAGTCTCTGAATTCCAATGTGAGAGTTTCTCTTTATTGAAAGGTCATGCGATATTCTTTATCTAGAGGAATACATGAAAAATAAAGGAAATCATTTTATCTTGCTTTAGCATTCATTTGAATATGTTATTGATAACCTGTCTATAATAGCAACATAGTAGAGAGCAAGTATCTTCCCCTCAATTTTGTTTTAGGACAAGTATTAAAAGACTCAAAGCATAAGGTGCTAAATCTACTGGTTTTGTAACTCCTCTGACTTCAGAGTTTTACTCCACTGCTGAATTTGATCCATTTGGAAAGCTTTCTGGTTTGTTACTGTAGAGCTGAATCTCCTTTTTTAAACGTTCTCCTACAGCTGACATGCATGCTAAGTAATGCAGCTGCAGCCATCTGTAAAAAGCTTGGATTTAATTTTCATCTTTATTGCTGCAGCTTATTTCATTCCGCCTTTCCCTTTATATTTATAATACAGAAAATTCTCTCATTCCTTGAGAAAGCATTGCAGTTAGTTTCCTTCCTTTTTATATTACTTATCAGTAAAGTAATCAATGCAACTGTTATCAGTATGCACACTAACTACAGTATGAACATTATCAGAAAAAAAATACTGAAATGGTAAATTAAATCAAGACATAAAACAAATCTTTTCTGGTTCTTTGATGAAAATCTGAGCCTAGAAAATAAAAATGAAAGAGGCAGAACTTTACAGAAAAGCATGGGGAGTAAAGGCATGAATAGGAAAAACAAGCTAAGGAAAAGAGAGTTACTACATAGCACAGGGAGAAGTCTTTGGGAAAAAAAGGCTTTTTTTTTTTTTTTTTTGTTATCCTACTGTGTTTTAAAATGCATGTGTGACGATTGGGCAAAACTCGTCTTTTCAAGGGAAAAAGCCACAGATGGGAAACAGATATGTTAAAGAAAACTGTGAAAAGATGAGGAAAATGTAAGGGTTTTTTGTTTTTCAAATCCTGATTTAGGACTAAAGCGTCCATGCTGAAAATAGCACTTCCCCCGGGCTTCAAAATAAGAATATGCCTAGAACAGGGAAGGGCCTTAGGTTTACAGTTAAAAGCTTTTTTTGAAATCAGGCATTTAATCTTCATTTTACTTGTATTAGTGCATTGACTGGTGGAGGGACATCTGTGGATCAAGCGGTGTTTTGAAGATCACATTCACCAAACAACTGAATTCCAAGAAGGAGTCCTCCCTACATATATGTATAAGTGCACACATATATGTATTGTCCAATATCCATTCCACAGGGAGATGACTATCAGTCACCTGACTGCTGCTGTATTCTTCTCCTGCTCTGACACTCTTACACCTTCTGCTCAGTGAAAGCCAAAGAGGAATAAGTATTATTAAGGCTGTGCTTGATGATAATTGCTATTTATCTTAGCTGTTCATACTCCCCTAGCCTTCACAGTGTCCTTTACTGTACTTTGTTATATCAGCCTTATGAGGTACAGGGTATGGCTGTGGATATTTTTAGGCTCTTTGCCTAGCATGCTAGCATCACTGAATCCCATTATTTAGGTGAATAATTCTTGCTTGTCACTGTATAAGGAGACTTGGACTAGAATTACCCCTGAAACTAGCAGAATGGTATCTAAAATGTGTGGCTGTGATGTTTATGAATGAGTCCTAAGTGAACTCACACATGAGTCTTTAATGAAGCATGGAACTGAGTCAACTCTTTTCATCCTGTGTCTCTGCTTCATCTCCATTTCTACAGACATGCCCCTGCAGCCTCACGCAGGCTGTTCAGCCGTGCGCAGTGCAGGTACCGCCCTCTCCATTGCTGCACATGCTCCATTAAGTGAGCATTATTACCCTTTCTGTGCCCAGACCTGAAAGAAGGTATTTTCTGTAACACAACATATTTCCTTATCAAATTTAAACTTCATAATAGTTTGGGATTAAATTTTAAAAATTAGGTCTGCTGGAAGAGGGAAGTGTTTCCTTGGGGTAGAGTTTCAAAATTATGTCTAAACTGTTCTTCCTTTCTGTGTTATGTGGAGAAGCATTATTGCCATTTAATTCTCTGCCTAATGTTTTTTACACAACCAAGAGTGAGTGACTACATTTTCCAGAGCGAATACATCTGCTGCTTGATGCAGCATTGTAAATAATGAATCTATTGAACATGTTTACACCTTGCCCTTCAAAGGAGGATGAAAATCATCCCTAGATTTTAATGCTGAAATATCTCAGAGTTCTTCCAGTGAAATAAGAGGTCATTCTTCTTATTTAGTATAACCACCTTACAAGTGGAATCTATCCAAGTACTAAAAAAATTGAAATTAAACATTTCTTCATTAAAATTATCATTGCAATATATATATATATCACTGCACATGCTGTACTGCCAGTGGCATGGCAGGACTGTTTGAAGAGGCAGGAGAAAATGCCGTGAATGGGATCAATAAATTGGACCAAGACAAAAGCAAACCAGTCTGATGAACAGGCTTACATAATCCAGTGCTCCCTCGAATGTCCTCACCCTGACCAGTTCAGCGTGCCGTCTGCAGACAGTGCTTTGCGCAAGTGGGGTGCTGGGGTTTGAGTCTCAAGACAAAGGAAATCAGAGACTGACTGCCAGACACTTCTCCCCAAAGTATATACATCAACCTATTCCTCAGCTCCACGCTAGGCTTTTCCATGCTGGTTGATGCCTTTAACAGTGACTTCCATTGTTTTAGCTATGACAAAACTAAAAGATATTTAATTCCCTCATTATCTAACTGAAGTAAAAAGTGGCACTTGTATCTCTCAGTTCAAGCTGATAATTACCCTGTCTCTCCATTTCTGCATGTCCCATGGGGGTAAACAACCCTATCATCTCTCCTTCTGCTAACCTGCCCTTCTGCTTTTTCATGCCCATCACATTTTTTGTCAAATTGTCTGACTGTTTAACATAATCAAGTGAAACTCAGAACAGTTGTCTGCAGCGAGTATTTAGCTTCAGGCTGCTGTGTCTGTTCCAGATCTGGAGCAGGGCTTGTAAGCCTGCAAGCTCATTTGTTTCCTACCAGATGTATCAGTTGGTCTAATAAAGATTATTACAGTTCCCTACAAATATAGCTTCATTTATACACTTAGACAGTCTTGGTAACAGCACAGCCGTTCATCAACAAATGTATATATAAATATGTAGAAAATTTGATGATTCACACAAAGACATGTATATGTATCTGAAACAATTTCAACCATGGATCAAGCTAGAAAAAAAATCATTAATTTGGACTTCAAATATTTTGCTTCCTTTTCTGATTGCATACAATTTATTTAAAATCTTATTTCAATTTGCTTTTTATTATTTTTACTCCTTCTAGATAAAACTAGCCAAAGTGTCCAAAAAGTTTAACTGCTTTGAGGTAAAAAAGTATCAATGTTTCATGATGAAAAATGTCAGGCCTTCCTGAGTGTTTTCTGCCTGAAGCTGATGAACCTTATCCAAATGAGCTTATTTGAACTAGCATTTTCAAAACAAACAAAATCTAGTTGCAATGTAACAAAGAGTTCTGGCATACTTCCTGATGCTAAGAGAAAACTGAGAACTTCTGCCGAAGTCTGTATAAAATTTTATGTTATAAAAAGGTAGGGAAATTGCAAAACCTTATCATCAAAACAATATCTGGATTGTAAGATGGGATTTTATTGCTTCAGTACCCACCAGTTGAGCTGGAATTAAAGCTTTTTTTAAGAAAATAGACCTTTTTTTCCCATTGTATCAATACTAGGGCTGATATTCTGCCATTGGCTTGTATCTGGAATTTGTCCTTGTATTTTGTAACTCCATTCTAAAATAAGCAGGTATCAAATAAGTTAACGGCAGCTTCTGGTGGCTTTATGTACAGGTGCTACAAAAAGCTATATTCTTCAGTGCCTTGTATGAAACATTAGCTATCGGTGTTGTCATCTGCATTAATAAAAGTCATATATATGGCTACAACAAAATGCATTTAAGAAACATGAAGTTAGAGAAAAACTGAATTGCTGAGACCAGAGAAGTCTGTTGTTAGACTAAGGCTGTAATAATGAGGTTTTATTAGTCAAGAGCAGTGGCATTTGGCACTATTTTTTTCAAGGAAAGGACTTTTTTTGAGCAAGATTGTAGACAGTCTGAATTAAAAATCTTTGTCCTAGTTAAGCAGCAGACATGAATGACAGCCAATTCCCAAGACATACAAGACATATTCAGCAAGTTCTGTCACCGACTTCATTTACGCCTGTTCTTCTGACCAAGTAAGCTTATAATACTTATACAGCCCTCAATTATTATATATAGTTTACCGCAGTGAGCTTGCTAACAGAACAAACAATCAGTCATGAACATGACAGATAATGGATGGGTTTTAACAGCTTAGAACTCTTCGAAAGTTAGAAAAAAATATGACTCATACTGTCTTTTAATCCTTGCTCTCCTTTGGTGTCTGAGTAGCTATGAATGAGTGACTGGATACCTGCCACTCAAAAGAAAGCGAGTAGGAATATGAAGAACAACATATGCATTAAAAATATTTGTATTACATTATGTTCTGTCATTTTTCAGGACAGCCCACAAAGTTGGGGGGCAGGGGCGGGGGGGTGGTTGTTCAAAGTCACACAGAATTTATGCCACTAAGGCACTTGAAGTACTCCACACTAAACACCACAATATACATTTAATAATTAGAAGTGTCCTTGAGTGAAATAAGATAGCCTACTTTCAAAACATACTAACAGCATACAAGACGTAGCTGAGTGAGGTGCTTGGCTTTTGGCACTGAAGTTATCACAGCGAGCTTGCCTGGCCCCATCCAGCCCTCAGCCCATGTCATGCTTCACTTCAGCTTGATCTGTGGTAGGCAGGAATGAACAAGCAAAGATCAGCAGATGAGACCTTCTTGAAGTGGCTTTCCTACCAAACCAAATGCCTCAAACTGCATCCTTATGCACTGCTAGGAGCACAGGTGCAAAACTGGAAGTGTGCACCCCAAAGCTACTTCTCAGCATCTTCCCCAGAACAAAACTTCTAGTTAGTTAGTTGGTTTGGTTGTGAATACAGAATTGAGAGCTGAAAGTCTAAGTTGTCAAACTACCATCTTTTTAGTCTACTTTTGCATAGAATGGAATGGAATGGAATGGAATGGAATGGAATGGAATGGAATGGAATGGAATGGAATGGAATGGAATGGAATGGAATGGAATGGAATGGAATGGAATGGAACGGAACAGAATAGATGCAATGCAATGCAATACAATACAATACAATGGAATATTTGAATTGGGAGGGACCTACATTGATCATCCAGTCCAAATGGCTGACCAGTTCAGGGCTAACCAAAAGCTAAAGCATGTTTTTAAGGGCATTGTCCAAATGCCTCTTAAATACTGACAGGCTTGAGACATTGGCCACCTCTCTAGAAAGCCTGTTCCAGGATTTGACCACCCTCTCAGTAAAGAAACGCTTCATAATGTCCAGTCTAAACCTTCCCCAGCCCAGCTCTGAACCATTCCCACACAACCTCTCACTGGATACCAGGGAGAAGAGCTCAGCACCTGCCCCTCCACCTCCCCTCCTCAGGAAGCTGCAGAGAGCAATGAGGTCGCCCCTCAGCCTCCTTTTCTCCAAACCAGACAAAGCCAGCTGCTCCTCACGGGACACTCCTTCCAGCCCTGTCACCAGCTTTGTTGCCCTCCTCTGGACACACTCGAGCACCTGAACATCCTTCTTAAGCTGGGGGGCCCAGCACTGCACACAGTACTGGAGGGGAGGCCGCCCCAGCGCTGACAGGACAGGACATCACATCCGTGACCGGCTGGTTACACCGTGTTTGCTGCACGCCGGGACGCGGGTTGCCCCCTTGGCTGCCCGGGCACACCGCTGACTCGTACCGAGCCTGCTGCCCACCGGCCCCCAGCCCCCTTTCTGCGGGGCTGCTCCCCAGCCACTCCTCTCCACGTTCATACTTGAGCCCAGCATTGCTCCAGCCCAGGTGCAAATATGGCATTTGATCTTGTTAAATTTCATGCTAGTGATGCAATTGGTTGATGCGTTGCTTTATTTTGATGCAAGGCACCTCCATAACATAAAGGCTGATGTTTAGGCAGTGTTTTTGTTGCTGGTTTGCTGATCACTCTCCTAGCTACAAGTTTTATGTATTGCATATCGCACATCAAACCCGCAGCCTCGACCAGAGAGGCCAGTTGGAACAAAGTGGTAGACCTCTGCAATGTCTGCAAAGTCTGGTGCCAAATGAACACATAATGATGTGGCCCAATATGGGCCCAAAATAAACACGCCATCTGACATGAGTCTACAGTTCCACAGTAAGCCTCAGGCTTGCAAAACACATAGGTCTAAATCACTGCATGAACTGTTAACTCGACCACCACTCAGACTGTGACTGATGCTGCTAACTCAGCTGAGAGTGGTGAGTGTGTTATAAGAGGGACTGCTCTTTGGTTGGCAAGGATTTGATGGGAGGGCTGTTACAGTGTGAAATACCTAGGTGTAATTTTGAAAGGATGTAAAATGACGAATTCAGAAGTGGATGAAGTCTGATGACTTAACATTAATTTCTCTAAGCATTTGAATGAGCAGACCATAGTGCAAGGTTATAAAACTTCCCAGGAAATACCATTCACAGTTTCCTCTGTAGTGTGTTGTGCATTTTATTTAACAGTAAAGAAAATGTTAAGTTAACTTGAAAATCCTGTCCTTCCTCTTGAGAAAACAAAGTTAAGTACAATTATACTAATCTTCTAAGGCTAAGAATGTGCATTGTACACATTGAAGATGATTGTTTCATATTATAGAAAAGGTCGGCTTCAAAAAGCATCAGCTGCCTTTCTCTTTCATTAATGTAATATATCTTTGTTATCTTTAAAAAAGTAAGATCAAATTCTCAGCTTTCTAAACCTCATCTGGGTTTTGTGCAAGTGTTTGTGCCCCAGACATACTTTTAGCAAGATCATACTGGATTGATAAGGAAAGAAAAAGATAAACTTTCTAGCCACATAAACAGAAATTAGTTTTGGAAGGGAATACTTCAAAATACCACTACCTTGCTGTAAATTTTTTTCAGTCTATCATAGCACGTCATAAAGAAACTAGTATTTAGAGCAAAAGGACGTGTCTCCTTTTTGCTGCATGTGTGCCTTCACACTGCCATATTTGACCACTTTTTAGCTGGCTTTCTTGAGCTGCCTGTAAGTCAAGATGTAAAAGTACACAGCAGTGTACTTTGTTCTCTGAAAACCTGAGGTTGAAGATGTTTCCACTATGGATATTGTCCTTTCATGAATATTATGGGACAAGGGGGCATCAGATTGCCATCCAGAAACACTTAATCCATACTTCCCTGATGTCTGCAGCCCTATCCTGATGCTGACAAGGAGTTCAGGCATGATTGGGGCTGTTGGCATGCTTGGCTTGCTGTGTGGGGTTGCCTCATGTGATAGCACTGTCACTGCCTATGCCTTCAAACTTTTGACATGGTATAAAAGATGGAGGATTGCACAGCCTATGAAGTATTGCACAGAGGCAATATACTTTACTTCGTAATGTACATCACTGTACGATGTGAACTACATGGTCCAAATCATCAAAATTTCTCATGGAATGTGAAGAGGAAATGGGTGCGATAGGGGCCAGCTGCTCCCCAAATTTTGCCTTCTCATGGTACTCTCAAGGCTATGAACTGGCCTCTCCAGTACAGGGGATGCTATAGCAGCAGACATTTTCACTGACTTCTACCTTCTCCTGCAAGAAATGCTGGTTCTTCCATGAGCAGCATGAAATAGCATAGTGCAGGTTAATTACAATGCCATTTTGGTTAGCCCTGCTGTCCTGGAGATGAGGGTTTCAGTTTTCCAGAATCTGTGCTTTTCATTCATAACAAATACAACAGAGCTGCAGCACATCATTCTGTGTGGAAGCACACAGGCGTTAGTAGCTGTAGAAGGTTTAAATATTCAGGTCAGTCTTAATTTAAATGAAAGATGCCAATATACTGACTCAGAATTGCTTGTGGTGAAATACAGGTTGATCATCACCAGAAGTAGCTGAAATAGTCGAAATGAAACATCAGGTTTTTTCTTGATATTAAAAGAATTTGCTTTTTCATAATATTTCTTTGGTTTTAACATTATAAAATATTGTGTTTCTTTCTGATTCTGGACAAAATATATTTCATTTTAAGGAAAATATGAGGGGATAAAAAAATATTTCCTGTCCTCCTGTAGTTTTGATGGTCTTCTGGCATGACATTTTATTCACTGCTGCATAACTGCAGCTACCATGGATGTGCCTGAATTCAAATTTATGGAATTGCACAGGTATAAAACTGAATCACTCTAGTGATTAATTAAACCCACTGAATTACAATAAAAGCCAAATCTAGGTCTGTGGAAAGGACTTTTGTTGTTCAGAAATGCTGGCAGAAACACATTTAAAGTAAAGATAGGTTTCATCTTCTCAGCACATTATTTGAATTGATTGTGTCACACCCACAGAGGAGAAAGCACTTTACATTTCAAGTTATCAGTAGCAATGCTCATAAGTTAAAGAATGGTACACCCAGACCGAAATATACTTCCATCCCTATTCACTCACGTACACTGTTCCTTATGACATGCTATATGACAATGTTCTGAATATTACATTCAGTGCTGCCAAGTTAGGAATAAATTTACCCAAGTTGTTAATCTTTGTTATAAGTGCTGGACAGCTTTTTGTTGGTGGGATTTTCTTTTTGTGTGTTTTTTTTTGTTGTTGTTGGGGTTTTTTGGGTTTTTTTACAGAGGTCTGCAATATTCGTAATTTCTTTCTGCTACCAACAGGAGATAATTACCTTCTAGCACTGATATTTTATTACTGAAAACTGACGCTTCCTTCTGTTTTAGCATCAGCTCATTGTGCAGAATTCTTTGTAGTGCTTTAATTAACCTGGCATGATGATCTCAGTACAGCCCCAAATAAAATTAACATCAAACACTCATATGGAATTATTCTATGAGATAGTTTGGGTGATGAGCATATACCATATGGTAATCCTTAAAAATAAAACCTGCCAAATAGCATATTTAATGTGACTATCATGGCATACTCATAAGGACTGTAAAAATAAAAAATAATTCTGAGCACTGCTCACTTCAAAGGATCACAAAATATTTTATACAAACTATCTATCTTTCTAAAATCAGCTCACCTACCACTTAAAGCAGCCACTTCTGCAGTGAAATGCAGCAGCTATTGCAGTAAAGCACAGCAAATTGGAACAGCAATTTTAGGGCAGGTAATGAAGACAAATGGTGTATCTTGTTTAAACTGCAGGGGCAGAAGGTAATTACCCAAATTTGGAGCTGGCTGAGATACCAGACCTAACACCTCTCTTGCAGAAGTGTCAGTCATGATTTTGTAGCCGGGTAACATTAAACAGAACATGAACAAAGCCTGGTATTTAACACCGATCAGGTAAACAAGTTGAATTCTGGAGGAGAAGAGTTCCTGCTTACATTTATGTATGTAATAAAATCAGTCATGTCTTTGCTGTACCCCATTGTTGGTTAGATGAGAATTTAGAATTGATTTTATGGATATGATCTAAAGTCCAGTGAAATCAGTAGAAAAACATTGACTGGCTTTGGATCAGGTCTTCTGTCAGCTCTGGTTTGTTGGAGAGGGGAATTGTACTCGGGTTTATTACCTCATAGCAGTGTGTTGTATATTGAAATATGGGAATGGTAGATTTGCAAAAGCATCATATCCAATCAAGGCAGGAACTTTTTCTTTAATGATACTCATCATACTTTCCTAGTATCTTGCTGTGCCAGCTGCTCAGCTGGACTATTTCAAGGGTTTTTGTGGCTGATCCTGGCTAATGCACATAGCTCTCTACAGCACACATACTGTTGGGCTGAGGATCCAGCTTACAAGAATTTTCACTCTTTCAAACCTCAGTAAAGAGAGAGAAAAGTGATTATGTAGCATCTGAATTACCCTTTGGAGCTGCTCCTTTGCACTGACAAAGGAAGGGGGCACCATTGCCCACTGTCGTACATCAGCTGCTCAGTTATCTGCCCGGTGTCTCAGGGGTAGACATAGTCCTTAGATCTCTCAGCAGTAAAAAAAAATCATTCACTTCACCTTACTTTACAATGTAAGAAATTTACATTATCATCTCACCACTTTTGCTTGCATTGTCATGACACTACAGCAGCATTACAACTACTTCTATCATTGAACATTTAACACATTTTTTCTATTCTGATTAAAACATAAGCACAATGACTTTCTCCCTTCCTGAAAATATACTTTCCTTTTCAGCATTTTTAAAGATGCTGGCCTCCAGAAAATAAGTAAATAAATAAATAAATAAATAAATAAATAAATTAAAATGCTTAACCATTACAAAACTATTATTTGTAGCATGGTATAGTCCACTTTATGGAGATTCGTGTTTATCTCACTGTTACATATCATTGAAGTCACCTGCCTTAATATCCTTCCTTTTACCTGAAGCAGCTGTGATATTTCAGCCTATTATGTTTTAACAAGTCTTTCTAATTAGTTCAGCCAACTTCCTGGCTGGCTTTGAATAACCAAGGCAGGAGCAAAACTTGGTGGCATTTTATGACTCTTTTCCATCTTAACTCACCTCTAATTATAACTGAAGGAAAAAAAGATGGTAAAAATCATCTCAACAAATTTCCTTAACAGCTACAATTGTCCTCCTAGAGCAGAATACCCACTCAGTAGGGGTGAAAATCCCCCTTGTGTTCTCTGAGGTTAGCCTCATTAAAATTACTTTCCTGATTATTCAGGGTTTCTGTAAGTACTTTCAACTTCCTTAAACATTTGAAGATCCCTGTAGCTGTCAAGAGTCTGAAAGCTTTACTGATGCTCACCCCCATGGAGAACTTAACTGTTTTCCTTCCTTTCAAATTCAAATGATATTTCATAGCCAGACAGGATTCACCTTTAATCATTCCCTTCTTTTATTTCATAATCCAAGATACATAGACTGACACATGCATCTTCACAGAGCCTCACTGAAACCATGAAGCTATGTCAATGTAGAGCTTCACTTGCAAGGAATTGGATCAGAATTGATCCATTGCTGTCTTTAACTGCTCTTGTATGCCATAGGTAATGCCAGAGCACATAATATCTTCCCCCCGCTCCCCGTTCTAAATGCCATCTATTTAAGCCTAATTACACTAAGATTTCTGGTCTAGTTCTGTCTCTAACATGAATGTAAGTGTAATGCAAAGATGACCACCCCTCTGAGGACTGTATCTGGCTTTTACATTAATTAGGGCAGCTGACACCAGTGTTAATTCATTCTCTATTTATGTTAGCGAAGTATTTAGTCATTTAAACGCACACACACACATTTTCAAAGTACAGGGCAAGTAGGATCATCTGGCAGAAGGATACCAGACAGTGAACATGACATTAAGCTGCAAAAAACGTAAGGTTTTAGATTTTAGCTTTTGTTTTATTTTAAGTAAATGACTGTACTTTCAAACCTTGCTAGTTTCCAGGATGAAGAACTGTCAATCTCTAATTTATATTTGTGATCACATTCTAAGGAACCAGGAAAGAATGCCCCAAAGTTTAGGGGGTGTCTGAACTTTGCCACTCCTGAGCAGTATGGCTAAAAGTGTGGATCTAAATTTCAGCCATACAGGAGTTTGAATGTGGACATGTTTGACTTATAACAAAGAGGTCTGAAATTAAAGCCTAATATATACGTTAGGATCCATTAGGTAGGGCCTTTCCCAAGTCTGAAATTTAGCACGTCCATACTCTTCGCTAAGTGGGGCTTTAGCCTCAACCACTTTTGTTGAATAGAAAGAATGTTTCTATGAAGCAGCAACTTCCTTTCTTGGGTAAATTTGGGAACTTAAATATTTAGTGTTTGTGAAAGACTTGAAATGTACTTTTTCAGAATTTAGTGGTAGAATAAGAAAGGATCAGGTTTAGTGAAGATGCCCAGAGACTGCATCTCTCCTATTAACATCATCTAACTGATGCATATTCCAGATAATATGATGTTGGAGGTGCTGGTTTGCTTTACGATTCCCCAGATAGGGAAAACACTTGTATTGGATCCTGCAGGAGTTTAGTCAACATTGATTCACCACTGCCTGTTGCTTTTGACCTAAGCGGCAGGCCCATGAGGCAGTACAGGGCTTGTCAACATTTGATTGAAATTAATAGGTCAGATGTTGGGCTTTGAATGTGCTGCAGATTTTCAGCTTCATATCTTTACTATGCATTCTTGTGTCAGCAAATGTAAATATTCCACTCCCAGTGTAAGTAAAGTATCTTCATACTTTCTTGTATTTCTATAGTAGATAAGAGAAAAAAAAATCCTAAATATATGGTGGCAAAGAACAGACAGTGTGGCTAAGCAGGCTTGCAAAAGAAAAATGTGAAACAATCAGCCTGAAGTGTAAAGCAGCCTGTCTGAGCAGGAAAGGGACAGATGAAGTCATAAAGAAAACAAAATGAAAGTATCTTCATCCTTCTTCTTTACCTAACTATACCTAATCATGCTTTTGGGTTTTTTTACAGAATAATAAATTAATTCTGTATTATTTCAAGTGCTGACTTTTTGCTATTTTTACATTTATTTCATGACAACTCATGTCTATGACTAAAAATATAGTTACTTAGTTGGGGCTCATTTTTAACTAGATTTTGAGTGATAATGAATATGCTAAAATATTGTAAGGTTGCCTAGTTTTGATTTTCAGCCTTAGCATATATATAACCAAAAAAACCCCATATAGAGCTGCTTACACTTCATTGTAACCGATGTAGTTCTCATAGGATTTACTCATGGTATAATAAATATTAAAACCTGGAGCAAGATGGTTGATGATTTTCAGATCAGCATATGCTATGGTCCAGTCCTGTCATTCTTTGGTGGTCCTCTGGTTCAGTCAGCAGTGCTCCCGACACATGCAGGCAGCTGAGGCAGTAGATTTGGCTGAACAGAGTCCTGCGGCAACAGCACTGGCTTAGTGTCAGTGGATTACTGCGCAAAATGGATCCTGAAAAGCATGTCCTCCAAGAAGTGCAATGTTTGAAGAATGGTCCGAGAAAGCTTCTGACAGAACTTTTAATTGTGCAGGGAGAGACACGCTCTTTTAGTAATGCCTCAAAGGAAGTTTCTACATGTTTTCTGTAGGTTTGTCAAAAGTGTCTTTTAAGCACGTGCTCAATGTGGGTCCAGGGTTCTTGGCCATCAGATGAACCTGATATACCTCCACTTCACAAAGCCCAGCCACCACAGCTGCAAGCCAGAGCGCAGCTTTTTGAGGAGTTTTCCAGAGTGGCTCCTTTTTGGGACTTTTTTGGGAGTTTTCCAAGAGTGGCTCTAGCATGGAAAGTGCTGGAGCCTGAAGTTCTGGTCCCTCCTCCCCGGTATCCTTCTGAGCACAGCAGTAAGGGGCACTGGAAAATGAAGTTATCAATGGCCTGATCCTGTGTGGAGTTTTTATGAGCTCTTATATAAAATCAGTCTAACAAAATCTGTGATCCTTGGAAAACTGTGTTGTCAACATCAAAAAATTAAGACAAAACAACTGACACAGATCACTGCAAAGTTGCAATTGCCATGTAGCATTCTGTTTCATTTATAAGTAAACAAAACATGAAGTTTTCTCCGGTGACATGTATATGCTCTAATTTAGAGAAAGTTTTTGTAAAACCTTTTAATAAATTCCCAGTCAATGAAATATTGAAACCATATGGAGATTGGTGATGTATTTATATACCAATATTTTGTGCAGCACAATGGAAAATAAAACAAAAATGCTGAAGGAGGAAAGGACTGACAAAGAATTTATTTACACATCAGTCTGCAGGAGTGCAGGGTCTTTATTATTTGTATTAAAAGTTTGTTTATTTTTTAAATTTTCGTGTGTGTACAAAGATGGTTGTGGCTAAATGGACTTTAAGAAAACTGTAAATAAAATGATAACACAGTACTTCCGGTTAACCTGAATGCTAATAAAATGTTCTATGGAAATCTCTCTGAATGAAGACAAAAATGTGTTGGAACTTTAATGCGTGCCTCATAAGACAGCAACTAAAGATTCGCCTGTGTTTATATTGGTCAGATAGGCTTAGGGTTATCCTTAGCAAGCAGTAACAGTTCTACTGCAGTAACCTTCAGGACAACAGGTTATATGTGCCTAGTAGTCAGGACAGACTATAGGAACCATTGTGTGATTCCACATGATTCTGCATATGATCAAGGTAGTGCCCTTTCCAGTGGTTACAACTGCTGTCTGCCCATAAGCCTTTCTGGAGTTCTCCGATTAACCTCCATCTTTCCCAAGAAGATGATGTTCCTTGGAAGAGATAGATTATCTGGGCACATGAAGAATGTGTTACTCATGCACTGTTAACAACTCCAAGCTTTTATGCTGATTGTTTATGCAGCAAGTCACCATGCAATGCTTGCTTGTTGAATGCCCTTGGGTCTTTAGGGCACAGTGGGGACAGTGAGGATTTCTGGATGATGTTTGATACTGCTGCAGAAGGTGCACAAATATACGAAGTGGCGTTGGGACCACCACTTGAACAGACTTTCTGTGTGAGACTTATCAGAAAGAGGAGAGAAGTGCGATAGCCTTATATCTGAAAAGCTTTTTTATATAATTCCAGTGTTTCGTGGCAGCTCAGACCTTAGAAAATATTTTCCCATCTTTTTTAATACCTTTTTCATATGGAAAGCATTACTAGGCCCCAAGTGTGATCTTTAAATCTGCCAGTTCATAATCTTGATAATTCAGAGTAACAGCTTATCACAAGTTATGAAAGAATTAAACCTAAAAATTCTGCTGCTATTACACCACCTTGTCACTGCAAATAGAATGATGGATTTCAGTGCACTTCCCTGATAGAAACTGAAATATATAAAATTGGTATCAATTATCTCTGTTTGACACCATCATATTAATCTTCTCACTGACTACTGAAATAGGCCATCCTAGACAAGTTATACCTTTGTACTCCTTTCAAGCACATGCATTGTGCAAGAGCTTTCATTAACATTATCATGCCCCTTCAGCCCACTTCTCAATAACTCAATACCACCCAATTACTAACATAAAAGTCTGTCACTTTATTTACAACTCAGGAGTCTCTGGAAAGGCAGTATTAGTTGTGCATAATGGAAACAACCTCAGGTCTAAATTAATAGGAATGTTGAACTGACCTTGTGGATATACAGTTCCCTCAAACTATTCATATACCTGTATTTCACCACTAAAGATTCTAATTGCTCCTTTCTTCTTTTTTTTTTTTTTTCTTTCTGAGACATAAAAATTCCCTGCTCACTGAGTATGAAAAGTAGCACTTATCGTTCACAGGCCTAACAATATTCTTTGTAAAGGTTTCTCTGCCCTTCCATTAATTTGAGATCTGCCCCATTTCCTTTAAAATGTCAAAGGAAAATTACATGAAAAGCCTTGCAAGTTCCCATTTACAAGGTGTCCACTTACTTCATACTTTGGCTATGGCATGCACTTGCTTGATCTGTAAAGTAAGTCTCTCAAGGAGCACAAGCACTAGAATGGATTGCATCTTTATCCTTTTCAGATCAATAGATAATTTTGGATTGAATAAGCCAATGCTGTGATACAACCATAGAGTTGCCTGGACAGGAAAAAAAAAATAAAATTAAATGGCAGTTGTGTCTCTGGGTGGTTCAGAGAGAACAACAGATAACACTGATAAATGGGAGAATATGTTAAAAAAGAAATTCTGAATTAATACAGAAATTTGATAGAGTGCTCTTTTAAAGGTAGAAATATTCCAGTAATACTCAGGACACTGTCAGATTTGATTATGAGTTGCTGAAAACTCTGTATAGAAAGACAATATTTCAGCTCTTGACCTAAAAGGCCTCGATTTATCCAAGTGAACTGTTATCCTCTATAGTCACTTGTTCTATTTCTCTCTTCTCTACAGTCAAAACTGTTAAATTTCCTTTGTCTTTTCCCATATGCTGCCACCTCCAGTAACTTGTGGGGCAAAAAGAAGTGATACTTTGCATGATGTAACGTTAAACAGGTTTTGGGTTGCTGCTGTGTTATTTTTCTTCTCTCCTCTTCAGAGTCATGCTTCTTGTCACATACAAGGGTATAAAAATTACACAAACTCAACCATCCCACTAGAGTTCAGGGCATGCTTAGATCCTTTTCATTTATCACCAGGTCTAACAGTGTCTCATTTCTATTTTGAGTCTCAATGTTTCATAATCTACTTTCATCTTCAGATTGCTTGAATGCTGGGATGAACATGCTCTGTTAGGTATGCTATCCAGTGTTCATGCACTCCTTACCCATTCCAAATAGATTTTCCTTTTCCCTTGTTTTTGCAATAATGCATGTGGTATATTATCATTTGAAGTGGACCTCCTTACTCAAGTCACAGCTAAGAAATAATCTCTTTTTGTTTTTTTCCTCTGCTGTTTTGCCCACTGTAGGAAACTATATCCTCCAGCCCAGCTATTGCAATCAGATCCCTCCTCATCACTTCTGTATTTGTAAAACTCACTGAATCTTGGATTTTGATTCAAACCTCAAATGCTTCAGTGGGCTTAGGCTTATTTCACTCTCTCTCATTCTTCTTTCTTCTGAGGTAGGGAAAGGAAGAAAATTGTTCTTAATTAATGATGTATTAATTAATTTGCTTGACAGTTTGCAACTCAGAATATACAGGATGTGTGGTCTATATATCTAGTTACGTTTCCTTTTCAATGTGCTCTTTTTTTTTTTCCCCATCTGGTTTTGTGTTCTTTGCGCTTCATCAGCTCTACAGTTAAGTTGTTAATAACAAGGATCTTGTCTTTAAATACTGTATTAGCCCATTCAGGCATTTGCAATAACAATAAAAGAATAAATCAAAAGGAATCACCCTAGAAAAAAGCAGCCAAAGCCACTGATGGCTGAAATGAAGGCTACAAGCATCTCCTACAGTCTGTATAAGGAAAGGCAGTTGCAGTGCCCAGCAATTAGCTATAGGATACTGATCTGTGTTCAGAATGGACCCTTGTATTTACAGCCCTGATGAATTGATACTTTTATGGCACCATCTCCTTTCATTCTTTTCTCATTGCAGTTAATACAGGCCAGTCAGACCCTGGAGCCCCCTCAAAGCTTCTCTGCAGCACAGGTCAACTGAGTTTCACCAGGCCTCTCTCCCCCAGGACAAGGACTGAAGGCTTCGTTCCTGTCACAGAACAGGGAAAGACAGAGGAACAACCTGAAGATGGGTGATGGGGCCAGACCAACTTCTTTTTATTATGGAGAAGGTGGGGGTCCATGATTGAGGCTGGAAGGGGTTCTCTCCACCTTCTAGGACCAGTCACCACATATCTCAAGCTTTTGTTTGGCAGTAAAGCTAGCTGGGGCTCTGATGCAGGGGGGGAGTGGAGATAGCGTTCTCATCTTGCTTCCTCGGTATGTGGTAGACTCAAACTACTGCTTGCAGTGGCTCAAGACCCATGTGGGAATACAGGTGACTTGCTCACTCTCTGAGTCTATAGCCTTGTTCCACAGACCATGGAAGAATATCCCTACAGTTTACATCAAAGCCATGGTCTAGCCCATAAGAAATGTTGTGCTCAGGGTAGTGGTGCATAGGGGAAATGTGGTGTCTTATGATGTTGGTCAGAAAAAAGATCTGAGGGTCATTTTGGCCTTAGCTTCTATGAGTCTATTATATCACACTCTTCACCATCATAGACCTAAAATATGTGAGTGCCCTGCCATTAATATATGTACTAAATGTTTTTATAACCTTGCACAAAGCATTTTGATTGCAGACAATTTCTGATTTTATTCCCTGTTAGTTCTGTTTCCATCAAATTGACTTTGGTTTGACAAATTAGCTCTATTTATGTTGAAGGTCACCCCTTCATAAGCAGTGATTACTGGAATCTTTTTTACAGTTAATCCTTCAAAGACCTTTATTTACTATTTTCTTGACTTTGCATCTTCAAAACTAGTTACGAGT
Source organism: Falco rusticolus (assembly GCF_015220075.1). Classification (NCBI taxonomy): domain Eukaryota; kingdom Metazoa; phylum Chordata; class Aves; order Falconiformes; family Falconidae; genus Falco; species Falco rusticolus. The sequence goes on along the minus strand of NC_051187.1, from coordinate 73,991,960 downwards.
TTCATCATTTAAAAGCTCAGAACCAAATCCTGCTATCCTTAATCCAGGAAAGCTCACTTTTAAAAGACTGAGCTCTTTTAGAACCTCAGAATCTGGTACTTACATTTCTTCTTTCTCAGTAACTATTAAATCTGTAAATGTGTTCTTGTCACATGGCAGCCTGCATAGAAAAAAGATAATCATCCTGCTCTAGCTCCTTTTACACCTAAAAAAGTTAGTTGTAAAAATTGTTATTAACTTGACTGTTGACTGCTCCTGTATAACAAATATAGTTTGATTGGCTTTTATCTGTCCAGTTCATTGCAGCATGATCACCATGCCTGTCAATGCAGTGAGTTTTAATACTGGATAAACAAACTACAGATGGATTAATCTCAGTATTTATGTAATACTTAATAATACATTTGACAAAGAATCCTTAGAGCAGGATAGCTCTTTTTTATTTATTTAATAAAAGGTTGCATGACAACATGTCCTTACAGTTTTGCCCAAAGATACCGCATGGTAACAAGAACATGGGCTATATTTACATGTGATTCGAAAGTCGTTCCACTTTATTTTAAGGTTTTTAAGGGCTAAAATGGCTCCTCTGCCCTTGTTGAATCTTGTAACTAACTGCAAACATTTTGCTTCCCTGGCCAGACCACTTACATCAAGGGTTGTGTTCCTTGGGTAAAGGTAGCCAACCTCTTACAGACAGTGGCAATGAACTCCTGCAGGAGCAGCCAGGCAGGAATAGCTCAGGAACTGTGGATCAGGGCTGAAGCTGTCCTCATCCGCTGTGCCCCTGCAACAAGCGCTGCCAGAGATGGAAGTACGACTTAATGAACGAACCCAGTTTAGTACTGGCCTCTTCCGGGACAGGATCACTAAAGGCATCTCTTTATGCTAGGCCTGAGATAATGCCACCAGCCATCCCGTAGAATTGTGACATAATTGATTGTTATCACTTAAAAAAAATACATAACTCCGCTTATTTCCTTACAGAACATTTAGATATTCAAATTACCAAGCTTTTAGTGCCAGAAATTCAATTAAAGGAGTAAAAACTCTATGTTGTAATAAACTTTAGGATTTGAAATAGCTTAATAAAATGAACTTTGTCTCAGAAGTGTTTCTTGCACTTTTATGTGTAACTTTTAATCATTTCATTGTGGATTAGCAGAACTTCTTAAAAATGTCTAATTGTTATTTACAACAGACTGAGGTATAAGGTTTTTTGGGCACTCTCTGCCTTTGAAAGTACATTCAGCGTGGTATTAGCTTCCTTGGATGAACTGAAGATGCTTTACAACTGTTAGTCTCTTACAGATGGTTGAACGCAGAAGTGAATGCTTTGCTGTTCAGAACCACAGATTTTACTTAGCCAACAGAATTGAAAAATCACCGCAGTGGATGAAAAAACCCCAACCCTACTGCATCTGCCTTGTGAAATCTATTCTCCTTGTGCAGTGCAAGCAAAAGGAAAACGTGGCCTACATGTTTTCTTTACCTCTAACAGTGCTTTAGTTCTCTTCCTTGTAAATGGAAACATTGTGCATGTTATGTAAATGAACTAAATGATTGCATGAAAAATATGGGTTATTTGAGGTTATTTTTGCAGCAGGTACAAATGCAGTGCTCAGATCCCTGGTGTCATTCCTTGTTCTGTCCTTAACAAGAAGGGACTGGGGTATAGGGTGGTGATGTGAAAGGTTAACCTCCCTGAAGTCCCACTGAGATACAGTCTGAGATTTTGACCACCTGTTTGAACCCAGCTCAGAGCAGGAATAGCCAAACACAGGTTCCTCAGAGTGTTGACCATTCAAGTCCTCCATGTCTCCAAGGATCTCTCCCAAAACAGAACCAGCCTGAAACCAATGCCACCACTGCAAGTCTGTTTCTCAGACTCCATGTTTGCCTTTTTCATGCACACTCATGTCAGCACTCCTGCAAATAGTTATGTGAAAAGTGACAGCTGTAGCCTGGGAATTGCTGGAGCAGGGTGAGATGGGCAAGAGAGGCAGCTGATAGAAATGCTAGAGCCAGGACTGAGAACCTGCCTCTGGTGTGAAGGTTGTATCTGCAGAGCACAGCGTGTGGCAGGACAGGGATGCTCAGGATTAGCCTCCACATTCCTTGTCCCTGAGCTCACTTCCACCTTCCCTGTGGTAAGCCAGTTTCTCCATGAGCATGGAGCTTGTTTCCCTTGACACCATTGCCTCAATGCTCTGGTGTCCTAGCCAGAAATGCAAGAGACATCTTTTTTCTGCTGAAGTATATTTGCACAAGTATATATGCACATACATATCACTGCTTCCTTGTGGGTTTTTGCACAGCCATCCTCTGCTATTGCAGTGCAATGGCATGCAGAATAGATTTCAATTGTACAGGTTGTTTCTTCCTGTTTTTTCTGAACAGATTCTTTGCACCCCACACGTCCCAAATGACCATTTCTGAGTTTATGGTTTTATTTATGAATTTGAAAGTACATAGAGATGTTTTGAAATATTCAGGCTTCAAATTATTCATTTTGTGAAAAGACATCAATCTGAAGACCACTTTTTGTATTTTGAGTAGGAAAGAAGAACATATGTCTGGTATTACTGTGGGGGTTTTTGGCTTGGGTTTTTTGCAAGGGGAGTTTGTTTTGGGCTTGGTTGTTCTCTTTTTTTCCCCAGATTCTTAGCTGGGTTGGCCATGTGTCCATATTACTTTCACTGGCCAACCGTACCTGACAGCTTCAGGAGGGTCAAAAGTAATTTGGATCTGTTTCTCTCAAGTGCCTCCATGCATTGCTATCTGTAGCTTTAAAATTATCACCTTTTTAATGTTCTGGTCCTCAGAGACCCCAGAGAGAAGCTCAAGTCATTCACTGAAGACAAGCAATAATACATTGTCAAATTTCTTATTGAAAATCTGTGTGGGGATCAACAGAATATTATGCTTCAGAGAATGGTTATGTCATGCTCCAGTGGTGTTGGATAAGATTCAAGGAAGCAGGCAATGAAGCTATCAAAATGGCAATGCTTCTCTGTCTTCCAGTCACCTTAAGAAAGACTGAGTAAAACTGGGTTTACTCTAAATGCAGATGCAGGTAGTCCGTGGTAATCCATGCATACAAGTACTAATAAAACATGACCAGGAGCATAGGTGGGAGTTAATCCCTATGGGCTGCACTGGCAGAGGAGGTGGTGATGAGGGCTCTGAGAGCTCCCAGATGCTCCATGCCAGCTGAACATGCCACTTACATGGCAATCTGAAAAAAGCTTAGACTCACACAAAGCCTTTGTGTCCCATTATCAGTTTTGTGCCTCAGACTTTGTGCTAATGTAAAAATGCAAATCTCCAGCAATTAACAGCCATTCCTACATTAGCAGAGCTCCCAAGGTTGTGCTATCTCCATTTGTCTTTAAACATTTTATTAGAAATTTGACACCAGTGATGTTCTAATTAAAGTCCATTTCCTAGCGTGAAGCGCTTGTATATACAGCACCACGGATTTGTTCTTTCAAGACTGCCTCCAATTTCATGCTTGCTTACAGCAAGTGTTACAAATACTGTTATTTTTGTTGAGAGTCTCATCACTGACATGGTGCTTAGGCTGCACTTCTGGAGCTTGTTTGTTGATTTCTCTTAAGATCTGGTAATTCTTAGTAGGCCTCATTTAGGCACCAGTGCTAACAGGGTGTCCAGATTTGTTTCTGACTTTGCATGGAGAAGTTATGTTTGCACCTGGTGGACAGACATTGAAACGAGCTGCTGATCCTGAAAAGATAATTTGTCATAAAATGAAACAAGAAAATGCCCTGTATCTCTTGCACAGCAACAGGGGAAAAAAAAAAACCCAAACCTTTCTTCAAATGAGTTAGGCATTGTTCTCAGGCAAGAACAACAGAACGGTTTGAGCAAAGGAAAAAGGAACACTTTGCTTTTAAAAATGTCTTGGGGGCTACAGGAAACATTTTCTTATGTTCTAACTTTCTATAATCTGAACTACATTAGAAAAGAATGAGAAGCATTCTTGACTGAATTTGTAATTATAACAATTTAGGGGCAGTCTTTCTATTCATCAATCCCTGGATTTCAAACTTTTTATCAGAAAAGCATTATCTGTACATTTCAGTGTATTTGAAGTTATGTGCTATGTGAGAAAGGACTTTTTTCTGAGGTTGTTAGATGTAAATAAGTTAAAATGGCAAAAAAAGTATCTCCTTTTAAAGACCATATAAGTAACAGTGGCAGCCTTTGAGATCTATAGTTCCTGGTCCCTAATCCAGAACTAAAGATGTTCAGTTATTCAGTAAACAAATTTGAAAGACATTATAATAATGGTTTATATCTCTTATTAGATTTAGCTACAATTTATCTCGAAGCTCCTCTATAATGAGGCCACTGTGTACTTTTTTAGGTAAGACATTTCATAACTAACAGGCTCAATAGTCCACCAGGCACTTTTACATGCTGCACTGAGCACTAAACGGATGCTAGATTCTGCAAAATGTCACTATAGGATAATTCCTCAACTTGTTTTTGGCTCATACACAATTTCGCTTTTTGGTAGTATCTTCATCACTAGGAATGTCTGAGACAGTGACGAAATCCTTTTGTCTGTTGTGTCCAGGAGTTTGCTCTGGTCCTTCTGGTTTGCTGTGGGAGGTCTATGTTTCAGTAACAGCTGTGTTTCCCCAGTGTTTTAACAGTAAACCTGTACTGTCTTCTTAGAAATGAGGCTAGGAATTAAGCATACAGGTAATATCATGGAAGCCCTTTGCCTGAGTATTTTAATTCCCCACTGGGATAACCAAATGAAGCATATTGTTTTCGTCCTGGCAGATATGGATCTGCGTGAATTCAAGTGCTTTCTAGATTTTCATGTGTGGCCGGCTGAGGTCTCTGCATGTATAACATGTCCAGTGTGTGATGCAGTCACACCCCCATGGATGAAGCACTGTTAGGTGTCAGGGCAGTCTTCCACAGTCCTTACTGTAGGAGTTAATTTTATGTATATTGCAAAACTATACATACAGTGGTCTTGGAGAATTCTTCTGCTTCAGCCCTTTGGTATTGTAATAATTTTGATTATGGGACTTGATCTCAGCCTCACCCACTTCAGTGGGTTATCTACTTCTGGACTTCTTCATGTGTGAAGTGTTGTTTTTCTTTCCAATTGCCTGTGGTTTTGAGAACTGTGAGAATGGTACAAGGCATTCAGCCTTCTCTTGCACACAGGCCTTAGTTCAGAGCATCCTGCTTTGAGGGATGGAGTTCTTCTAAGTTAGTTGGAGTATATAACCTAACTCATGTTAGTTGAAATATTCTACCATATTTTATTTTTCACTTTAGAAACAAATATGAATGTAGTATTTTTACAGTTGCTAAAGTGTGAAAGGCTTTTTCATATTTTTTTTTCTTTCCCCATTTAAATGTGAACACTGACTAATAAAATACTGCTGGAAAAGTTCTTATTTAATGTAGCCTACCCTAGCAGGTGAACTATGTGACCACTTTAAGCATTCACTTTCATTCTGGTGTACTACCTAATTTGGGGGATTCTCTTTCTTTGTATACTCATAGGATTTTTATAGTCCGGTTTTAACAGAAAGGTGGACCTTTGAGCTCCCAAAATAAAGCTCCTGTGGGATGTAAAACACATCTTGTGTGAATTTGATGTAACTTACAATGTATAATTTGAAAAAAAAAATGCTAGCATTTTCCATAGATAAATCCTGAGCAGATAAAAAATAGCTGTATTATTTCTTGTTGAGCACTTGTTCTTTACTCACATCCATTTTCTTCATCTGTAGCTGAGCTTCTGCAAATATATTTTCTTTCAGGTTAGTTATTATTACTTAGCACATTGATTTTTTGAAGATGGATGTTGGTTTCAGTACACAGATTTCTATACTTGGTGCTTTCTGTAACATCATCTGTAACACTGAATGATGAATCACATCTCATTATATCACTATTCTATTTTACCACATGTTTGTTTGTCCAAAGGAGTTGAATTATTGGGCAACTGAAATGCTTCTGTGTGTGGAGAACCTCTAAATATGTCTATCGTGTACTCTACTCTACCACCATGATATTAATGATGTATTCTCCCTTGGAAAAATCAAAAGGTTCATGTGATTTATTTTTTTTCCAAAACTTTAAAGTAAAGGATAAGATACTGGCTCTACCGCATTCAACATGAGCTTTGGTGTTGCTTAAAACAAGTCTGGGATTTCCACTCAAAGGAAGGAAAGGGGGGTTGAGTGAATGGCATGGCAGGTAACAGGACACAGAGACTTGCTATAAGTCCTTGCTGTGATCCAAAGCCATCTGCCCTCTGCAAAACAACAGACTGTGAGGAACAATATAACCCACAGTGCCTAGCATTGCAGCTGCTAATTAAATATTTAATGTGTTAGGGAGAGAAAACAAGCTCCCTTCTTCTTTTCCTAAGGATTGAGTGAGCTGCTGAGCTTCAGTTTGACAGTCATTACGTTATAGTGCCTTGGAGTTGGTGAGCTGCTTTGAGATGCAGCGGTGGAAGACACCAACCTTCTTACTTTGTTTACAATTAATTTCCCAATTTTTCTTAACTTCTACATTAATTTTGTCAAATTCAGTCCTAAAAATTATTTCCCTCAGAAATATGAAATCATTAAAATTAGGAAGTAGTAGTTTAAAATTCTCCACATTAAAGTTTTTTTGGGGAGAGGGTTTGATTTCCTACAAAATTTAAGTGTTCATGGCCAGAGTCCTGGACAGTATTATAGGAAGGCAAAGAACAATTATTTTGTGGGTTATAAAATACCTTTTTGTTGTAACTGTTGTGTGTGTTTTATGCTTTGCAAAGTGCCAACATTAAGCCTGGAAATGTTCTTTTATTAGACCTTTTTGGTTATCTGTCTTGTCAATCAGGAAGCTTTAACATGCTCAGAATCGATTCTTACACAAATTATTTTATTTTAAATTGTTATCTGAGTGCCATAAATATGAGGCTGTCTGCACACCTGGCCTAGACTTTTTTAATTTAGAGGGTTATTTCTCATTCTAATGACTGTGGATACACTCACACAGTGCAGAAAGCCCCATATTCTTATCTGCATGTTAACTCCTAGACTGTTCTCACATTTATTTCTTATTTGTGTTGAAATTTAATACTGGATGAATTAGATGAATGACTCGGGCGGGGGGGGTGTTGTTTGTTTTGTTTTGGTGGAGGGTACTTTTTTTATTTCATGCTAATAGAGTTCTCAAAGAAAGGTTTTTCACTAGCCGTGATTGCTTTTGTCTGAATACGATTTGTAGGTATTGCTGCAAAAGTTTAGGTAAAACACCACTGAAACTAATATCTGTAACCATGCAGTGCACATCATGTGTGAAAAAGTTAAGGTCTGTTATGATATCAGGCACCAAAACAATAGCAGCTTTCCTCCAAAACACATATTACTGCCAAAAATGCACAAGTAAGTAGATTTTGCTTGGCTGAGAAAGGAGTAACAGACTTCCAATGTAATGGGTAGCATAAAACCTAGCTTTTTGGTATGCAGTCATAACATTATGCTCTTTTGCTCTGTAAGTCAAAGCGTTCTAGTAAACTTCAGCTGTTATATCAGAAAAAAAGAAAATACAGGCACAAAAAAATAATGCATCCCATACTTCCATGCTAAAGACTCACAGTCTGACAAGAATAAGGAGGTCAGACAAGAAACAATATTTTCTTCAGACATTTTGACCCAAAATTAAATTTCTTGGAGTTAACACAACACCCTAGTACTAACCCTACCACGGAGGGTGCTTGAAGTTTCCCTGTTACAGGATGAAAAGATTGGCATAATCTGGCCAGTTCTTTTCTAGCATGTGAAAGCTTCCTAAGGGAAGAAAAGTCTATCAATATGGCCAGCTGGCTGTGTCTAGCCCACAGTAAGAGAGGTAATGGTGTGGCGCTTTGGTGGGGAAGGACAGGAACAGACGATGTGAAATCCTTACTGAGGGCATCCGACATCAGAGATCTGTTATTTCTTAATTTGCAGTGCGTAGCATAAAAATCCTGAGACCCAGACCCAGACAGTCATTTGGCTGGAAGATTTTCATAAAAATTTACACTGAAATCAACATTCTCCCTTGAAAATTTTTAACCTGTTCATATTACAACATAATGGGGAAAAAAAAGAATTTTTTTCGACTGTAAAATTTTGGAGTGATTTAATATAATTTTTTCACTCTCATCCAGATTTAACTCACTAGAAATTATATTTTACTGCCATATAAACACCTTATTAAAAAAATGTGCATAAGGAATGTCCTCATACTCAGAAGAAAAATCACAAACATACCTATTAAAAAATAACATTGACTGTTTCTAAAGCACTTTTTAGAAATAATATGCAATTAAAAGTGGACATCTTTATATTTTTTTCCTTCCTTTTCCTACACAAGTTTATCTAGTAAGTGATATATGTGGAGGTAATAAGAACACACACAACTGGTTGTCTGCCTGCTCAGTCCCTCTTGTGAACATGTTCTACCCACCCTAGCAGCCCCTGCTCCAGGCTGATGGCAACTACTTACCTCACCTCACCTACCATAGATATGGGTGTTCAGGTCTTGTTTACATGCAAGCTTTATAGAATTCATTTCTGCAAGTGATTACATTTTGTGTACTTTTGACTCTGCAGCCCAAATGTATCCAGTTTTCTTTCTAGAAGAAAGCAAATTAGAACAAATCAAAGAACATGCTGGTTTCCTAACGTACTGAAAAAACACATTATAAATCTATTATTGATCAGAATCAAATTGATCTTTATTAGGACTACTCTAACCTCAGAGTCACAGAAAATAGTCAGTTCTGCTGGAAATAAAAGATTTTTTTACACAGAAAAACAGACAGCTTTTATACTTCTGTCAATAACAATTGTAGCAAAAGCAGTGCTTAAACATAGTAAATGCAGTACATTGCTGCGCTAAGTGGCAGTTGTAACACAAGCACTTCGACTGTGCATGTATGGTCGCACAGTGTCGGCAGTTACAGCCATCATCTCAGTATTACTGTGATTATACATGCAAGTTCATAATTAGAACTGAAGTAGTGTGGGAAAATTTCGTGTCTTTAATTTGATCATTCGTGATTGTCTTAAGTCCTCTTTTCCTGAATATTGAAGTGTTTCAGTAGTGTTAATACTCAGAACAGAAAATTGTTGCAGCCCAATATTCTCTTGTAGCACATTTTGAATAGCTCATTGAAGAGAACAATTTGTAATTTATGTTGTCCTTTCTTACACAGGTTACCCGCTACAGAAACAGAAAACCAAAGGTGTGCTTATTGTAACTGATGCAGTGTAACAACATACTCCACAGGTCAAATCTTCATTGCTCTCTCTTCCCATGGGCTTCAGACCGAGGATTATTCAAAACTGGCTTAAAATAAAGTGTGGATCTGAAAGTGGCATGATCTCTTAAGCAAGCCAGGTAGGTTCCGAATTGTGACTCATTAGTTTATTCTATGCTACTACTCCCATCAGATATTGTTTCCTCATTCTTCTGCTTCAAAGTTTATTATGAGCTGAAGCTATGTACAAAGGCAAACGCTGCTTATCTGTATGCAGTGAGTAACTACAGTGTGAACTGCTCTGACTTCATGCCTTGAATTTAATCTCTCCACTCGTGAGTCTGTAGCTTGATGCTACAACATGGATGGCACCCTCAGACTCCTTTTTCCACACATTAGTACCACAGCAGGATAAAGGTCCGCCGTATTTCACTTCTTGTTACTGTTGTTTATTTCTATTACCCTAAGCACAGAATCCCTGGCTGTACAAAGGCATCTGTATCTGGTTGTATGACCATATGTGAAGGGTAACCTCTGTCAGAGAACTTGTGCTGTACAGTGGGACAGAAAGAGCAAGTAAAAAGGAAATTCAAGCAAAGTGACATACCTGAGGTCAAAAAACGGTTCTGTAGACCTCAGTTTTTCTCTTCTTGAGTCTTATCTAAGGCAATTACTATATGACACCTGGAATATCGTATGCTGCACTTACAGTTGCTATATTACAATTACATTGAAAACAGAGGATGTTTCCACCCACACAGTAATGAAACATGCTTTCAGAGTGTAATGAGATTTTGTATGAGCCATCTTCTGCTTGCCTTCCATGAGATCAAACACCTTTGAAAATGGGGAAATCTCTTTCAGAAAAAGTAAAATAGAATTATAATAACAATGATCATCTGTGAACTAGAAGCCAAAAGCTAGCATGGTATAAAAGTCCAATGTCGCTTTAAACATTAACCACTGAAAAGACGCAGAAAAACCTGTTATGCTGAGCAGAGGCTCCAAGGTCAAAGGAAACTATCTATAATAAAAGGTGGACTTGATACAAAGTTGATTTCCATTGTCAAGAGATATGGGATATGTTATACTGTTCTTATTGGGACAACTTTGCTGAAGCTTCTTACAGGATTTCCCAAAAGCTCACTGAAACTAATTGTGGCTCATAATGTTAGACTGAAGAATAATTATAAAATAATGTTAGATTATAATCCACTGAAGACTCAGGAAGAAAAAAAACGGACTGGAATGAAAGTGTAGTCAAATACCTGCCCCTGTCCAGCAGACCCACGGGGCTACCACGGTTTGGGCAGTGCCTGTGGCCAGTGATGTGCAAAGGATGGACACGACTAGTGTTCCGGGCAGCTCTGATGAGCAGGCACCCCTTTGCAGGAGTGCTGAATGGGCAATGTTTTTGGCATGAGATTGGCCCACGGCTTGAATTCATATCCTGAATCTATCACAGAATCTGCTACCCGTACCAGTTCTGCTCCTAATTAAATACATTATTGTTCCACTGAAGTTTATTTTCTCCTAAATACTTCCTCTCTTTTCTCCTAGAAGGAAGGTAGGAAAGTTGTTGCTGAAATAGCCTGTGAAATTAAATGATATTAATGAGATATCATATTAGCTAATTGGCTCTCACATAGGACTTTATACCTCTGATGTATTTTGGAAAAGGACTGGAATCCTAAATAAGCAATATTTTTTAAAATAAATTTCTAAGCAGTGTATTTTTTATGAAGTTCACCCATTTGGAATATTTCTTATAAAATAATGTTATCATTGCATTTATGTCTTTGAGCAGCTTTCTGAATAGATCCCTAGTTTGCTTAACAATCATTGCTGAAATGATTGTGATCTTAGGAGCCCTTGTTCCTGTCTGACATTCTTTCCCTGTGACTAATTATTTTACAGACTGTGCTTTAATTGCAGGGTGTAGGAGGTACTTTCTGTAACTGCTAAGTATTAGAAGGGGACATGCTCTGCAAATCATTAAATGTGCTACTAGGAATAAACCCACTTCTGAGACCAGTGACATTTGTCAAAATTAACCAATGTGTTTGTTGAGAGCAAGAGGGCATCTCTAGGAGATGTCTCCTAATAATTGCTGGCATGGTGAGTGCTGTTAATTATTTAACATGATATGGAAGACATAGAACTTCTCAGGAGAAATGGCTTCCTTTTTTCTTTTATTTACAAACAGGATGCATTAAAAACCCTGAGTGGATTAAATTTGTTTTTTAAACAAATCCAGACTGACAATTTTCTTCGTAGCCTGCAAACATTCCTAAAGAGAAGACAAGTTACAGACATAAAAATATTATGCATATTTCATGGCTTCCTATCAGAACATAGAGTGATGTAAAATAAACCCGTTAACAGATTTGAACATCTATGCTAAACTTAAACTAGGCCAATATGACTGTGTACTTTCAAAGTCATCCATTAATGAGAGTAGGTGTAAAACTTAGGTCAGAGGTACTGCTTTGCAACACTGTCTCTAGCAGTGCTATTACTTGCTTTTGTTTTCATTGTGTCTGATTTTAGCAAAGCAAGGGCTCACGTTGTCTACATGCCCTAAGCCCCAGGTGACAAGAGCATGTCAGGAGTTATCAGAGGTCTAAAAACCTATGAGTAAAGATTGAAGGAATTGGGACTTTTAGCCTAAAAAGAAGACTGAATAAGGGACACAGTAGCAACTTTCTAGGCAAAAGATAGCCCTGGAGAGAGCTACTTCTCTATGTCCAAGGTAGATTGGACAAGAAATAATGGGATTATGTTGCAAAAGAACAAGGGTTTGTTTTGGTGGTTTGGGTTGTGGGTTGTTGGTTGTTTGGTTTTGGTTGTTTTTTTTTTTTTCAGAAATAAGGAAAAGATTTTAAAAATACAGCAAAGCAATGCACTGGATTGCAGACTGTCTAGTGTAATTTGGACTATCACTTCTCAGAGGTGATTTAGACATAATGGTTCTTGCCTTGGGGGACGTGGCTTCATCAAGCTCTCTTCTAGACCTTTTTTGCTATAGTTTTGTCAAGGAAATCCACCTGGAAACCAAAACAAATCTTCCCAATTAAAGTTTAATCAAAACAGGTCTGATTCTACTAGAAAATTTCAATTTTTTCACATTGTGGGGCTTTTTTTTGTGGGAAAAATCCTTATAACCAGCTGAAGACCCTTGTCCCTCCAAGGGTCCAAACCATTTGCTTTAATTGTCAGTGAGGGGGTTGGCATTATTGATCATGCAATAGATCAGCAGTGCCAGGCACCCTGTGGGGCAGTTTGTAAGCATTACATACTTTAGACATTCTATCTTGACTTCCCCCAGTACTCTCTTGGATATTAATTCACATTAAAGCATATTATTTGGCCACATCTACGACTATATTTGGGAAAATTAAAAGCAATAGTCTAGATTTCTGCTTAAAGACATATGCATAAGGGAAAGCAGGTGGTGACTTGCAGTATCTCGGAGAGTTGCTAGATGGTGGTAAAGCACACACAGAAGTGCATCACATGCAACTGCGGCATCAGCCGTTCTGGTTACCAGTTCGTTTGGAAGAGAGAAAAAAAGGAAGATGTTTTCTGTTTGTCCTGTTTTCTACATCACTTCCAATGAAAAGAACACCTCAGCTTCCTTGGTTTCTCAAAGAACGTTCTATTCAGATTTGTCCCAAATTACTAAGCTCACATTTTTACATATTTTTACGGTATTTTCTGTTTGCAGCAAGACTGACTAAATATATTTTGATGAGGAGACAATTTACCAAAAGCTGGCATTTCAGGAAGGCTGGCATCATGAAGGAGGGGGAAAGAAAAACTTAAAATACTTTATTTCAACATTTCCAGAAGGATACACAACAACAACAATCCAGAAGGATTGAGGTTGTTGGTTCCTTTGTTTTTTGTTGGGTTGGTTTGTTTTGGGGTTGTTGATTGTTGGTTTGTTTGTTTGTTTTTCTTCCCAAAGAGCATATTCACTTAGAAATTTCTATTTGATCAGTAAATGTTTATTTGAAGAAAGAGAAATAAAGTGAATAGTATCTAAAAAAGTGAGTGTTGCACCAAAGATGGAATGGAATGGTTCAGGTAAAATGAAGAAGGGTTGCTTTATACTTCTCCTAGTTTCACAAAGCAAATAACGTAACTAAGCTAACACATATTATGTTGACAATGTTATAAATCAGAACTCATTTTCTTCTGGTTTTAATTCCATCCAGTGTATGTGTTCCTTATTTGCACAGTTACAGTAACTGCAATTTCCCACATGTTTTGATTTGATTTAAGTGCATCCTGTAGAGTTGGCTACTGGGTTTTTTTAAGAGACCAACATAAGCTTTAAGTCATATTGAAGAGAAAATATTTTCTCAAGGGAATACATTAAAAAGTCATACAAAACCTATTAAAAATTAAAAGGTAAAATATATTGCATTTCCTATGGGAAAAGTTGTGGTGTCAGATAACAGGTAGGAAGGAGTACATAAGGGATAAAAATTATTCTTGGATGAATAATTGATGTATTTACATTAAGAATATGAGTATTCTTAGAATGGTTAGCTATTGTTTGTACATGATGTCATCTTGAAAACTACATAAAATTTTGAAAAGCTGAACTCTAATTTGTTTTGATGCCAATAAATGCTGTCAATGGCAACATTTGTCTGAATAGTTTGAGAGAATTCAACATTAATCAGAGTTTTAATTAGGAAAACAACAAGATTTGCTATAATTCAGTGGAGACAAGCTGTAACAAACTTCCTCATAGGTCAGATTTAATTAACTTACAGCCAAAAGAGCATGAAACCACACAGTGATTTAACAAGTCCAAAATCTGCCCAGGTTTCATTCATAAAACAAACTGATCATGCTGCTTCCATCATCAGCATTGTTAGATAGCATCAATGGTATTCGCAACACTTCATTGATTAGTTACTTCCTTTTTCCAGATGTATAAATAGACAACTGTTTCCATCATGTCTGAATGTCTCATGCACTACTGAAATTATTATTCCTGTCCCACTATGATGTGGGTCGAAGATGGAATAATCTAAATAATCATAAGAAGAAAATTGCTGAGAGAAATTCTTATGATGATTGAATACTTGCTGGTATGAAGCTTTGTTATGGGCTGGTCTTTCCTATCACCATGACATCTGAAAGAGGAAAGCAATAATCTTGCTCTGCCCATGCTCAAAACTGACCAGACATCAGCTATCAATGGTTAGCAAGGTCCCAAGTCCAAACAAAGCTAACAAGGTCACACTGGTTTTAGACTGGAATTGAAATGTACGCCAGCAGCAAGTTTTTGCCTGAAACACACACTGTGCAGACATGTCTTTTAAAAAAATCAAGATTTTTATCTCTTTTATTATTAATGGACCCATATTAGGGTGTCTTCAGCTGAGGTCATATTTTGTTTATTGTGGCATGAAACGTCACTGCTCACCGAAGAGACAACAAGATTCCAGCAAGGCAAATACAAACTTTTCCTTATGTATTTGATCACCACTTAGATCAAAGGACAGTTCTTAGATCAGTAGAGAAGACTTTAAAATTCATCTTGATTAATATAAAAGTTTTATAACAATTTTTAACTTAAACTGGGGAAAATCCAGGTTTTATTCTTTGCTCTGTTCCTACTAGAAATACATGTTAGTTCTATATTATGTATTTGAGAAACCACAGCATGTTAGCAAGGGGTCCTCAATACTCCTCAGTCCCTGTTTTTTTACATGCTTTGCACCTCTTAACATGAGTTTCCACCTGGATCACTTTGTAACTCTGACTGATTGTACAACTTCTCCCAAGGCAATCACTTAACCCACTCTTGAAAAAGCTCTTATTAGAAAACAAGTACTTCCCAGTGTGGACTTCTGTCTCGCTGACTATTTACAGATTTTATGTAAGGAATTTATATACTGAAATCAGCAAATGCTCAGTAGAACAAGGAGTAGGACATGGCTCTCAATGACTGCTAGAAAGCTACTTCTGCTAAATGAAGAGAGCAGTTCTCATTTAAATATTAAATTTAGATGTCAAAAGACATTTCAATGAAAGGAGTCAAAAGCTGTGTTCCCTTCTTTCCTATTCCACCTGAGTAGTGGCTATCTGGGGTATTAGGATGCTTCCTCTGGTATCTGGACATGAATTGACGCACATCCATGAGAGACACAGCTCAGAAGCAGAGGACGAGATTAAACCCAGGTCTGTCTCTCCCTGCATGACTGTACTGACTACAGCGCAAAAACCCATCACGATCACAGAGAGACTGCCAGCCACAGGGGTGGTGTGCACTTGCATGGACATCCCTGAACCAGCAGTAGCCCAGCAGAGATTTAGCAAGAGCTAGGTGCCAGCTGTTCCTGTGGGCAGATTAATGTGCTCATGAGCAACTTCACTTGTAGGTACTTTATTAATAGAGAGGTGTTAGGCAGAGGTGGCTGTGGGCTTTGGCTCTTTCATAGTCAGTGCAGTAGCTGTTGGCATTCTGAGGACCACAGTTTTTGACTGAAGGACTTAAGCTGTGGGTTGTTTGGCATGTACCACCCAAGCCCACAAATCCACACAAATGGTAATTCCACAACATGAGGAAAAAAAATTACTTGTGAAAGATGATCTAGCTCTGGATGATCTAGACCTTTCTTAAGAAAGGTCTTCACTGACTTCAGAAAAGGTTATTGTTTACAGACTTTCTACTCAGCTGAGCAATTTTCTGTAACAGCCTTTAAGGGTATGTGTTTATCAGTCACTCTTTCATTAGGTGCAAATGTAAGCCTTCATGAAAAGGCCACATAAGGACTCTTGGTATTTACTGTTTCACAAAGGTTTCAGTGAAGCAGCTGTCATGAATTCTGTATCTATTTGAAAAGTAAAGAGTTCTCATGATAACAATTATAAAAGTATCTGTGTTCAGAGTAATGTACATATGAAGAAAGGAGAAAAATTCTCTTTTTGACATCCACAAAAATTCAGAATAAATCCAGTGATAAAATATAGATTAAAAGAAATCTAAAATTAAAAAGAAATTCCCACGTAAATTTATATATGCTAGCAGTCAGGCTAAGCTACATATGACTTGTTTTAAAAATTTTTCAGTGATTGTGTACTTCAAGGACTCTGAGAAAACTTGTGTTTTGTTTTGTTTTAGGGTTATTTTTGTGTGCCATTTCTGCTACTGGTGCACTGCAGATGGTAAGTAATAATCAAGACCTCTAGGAGTTTAACTTCCATTACACAAGTTGATACCTAGGTGCACACACATTGACACATCGTTCCTGAAAAAAGATCACATAGAATTTAAATCTGCTCATCTCATGCCTGTTCCAACATGTTTTTTAGCCTCACACTAAACTTGAAGCCTCTAAAAGGACAAGCTTGCTTGATACAGTTTTAGATGCTTTCTGTAGCAGGAAATAATAGTGCTTTTAAAATGCAGTGAGCTGTCTGCAGAGCATAGTCTACCCAGAGAGCATAATATTAGAGCAGTAACATGCCTCATTTCAAGCTAAATCTATCAAGGTCTGCAGAAATAGTGCTAAAAAATCCTTCAGCAGTAGGAAATGTAATCACCTCCAAAAGTGTGAGCCCCCAGAGCTGCTGAGACAAGGGAATTTCAGACCTTGATTGTAATCTCATTATGAACAAGACACATTATCTTTGGTATTTGGAAAGTGAGCCCAGTGCCTTGCATTTGGTTGCAAGATTATCACTTGCATCCTGTCAGAACAAGAGGAATCAGCAGAGGCACATGAGAGTTAAGCTCTGAGCTGTACCAGAGAAAGCTGCAAAAACTCACAGCTTATTTATATTAAAATATTTTTTAAGTAATGCAAACAACATGGTAAAATGTAAAGACAGTAAATGGTGAGCAGGAGGTGAGCAGTGTGTTTGAGAGCTGTGAAGAAACTGAATGAACACTAGGGCTGAATTAATTTCCTATTCACCGCATTCCCTAGCCTAAGAACAGAATAGAAGTACAAAACACATACATCTCTTTAAAAAATAGACCTTGGAAAGTAAAACAAAAGCAATCACACTGATCAAAAAACACTAAATGTCTGGGAAATACTAAGAGGACCTATTCCGCAGAAGAAGGATAGCGTCCTGCAGATGACTTTATACTTGCTTGTTCAGGCCAGAATGGGATGTGCGATGGGGAGGGTGAGAGAGGACAGTAAAGAGAGAGGAATGATTACTTTTCTCCTACTGTTTATTCAGTGTAAAGAAAGAATGCTACTTTAGAGACAGCACATGCAAAGTGATGGCTTCAAAGAGCTAGTCACTGCAAGGCCAAACCTTGGAAGATGCCAAGCCTCTTGCAGCTTCTGTTGGCTGCACAGCAGTTGGCATGCTGCAGCCCTTTTTGGAGCTGGCCTCAGAATTATGAAAAAAAAACCCCACCAAACAGTATCATAAGACTGTAAGCAAATCAGGACAGAACTCTCAGCAGACATTGCATAGCCCTTTCACAACTAGATATGCCATCTGCTCCCAATCTGTCCTGAACAAATCAAGCTCATCAATTTAGCAGAGTACTCCTTAAAGACAGGAGTACTTGACTTTGAGTCACAGCTGTAAAAACTCAAGTCAAATTTTCTTTGTACTAGAGTTTGTGTTAGAGCTCCATTAGGAAGAAAGGATGAAAACTCTTCACCACATTAATCATCTTAGGAACCTCCTGGTCTGTAAGGACTTTCTTTAAAACATGTGGTTGAACTAAGAAGTTAATAATCCAGTGAGTAGTTTTAGTGAAATGACTATTTGTATAAATGCTTAGCAACAAGAGCAAGGGAAAATCTTGCCAAAAATAAACGGATGATATTTTTCAGAAAAACCCTGGTGGCCTTTCTATACTTAAGGACCCCTGTGATCCATAAGCACAGGCACAGAGGAATGCAAAGGCTTATGGGCATTTTTACAAATACACACACGTTTTATAAATTACTTTTTGTCAAAGTACTGCCTGGATGGATGAATAATTTAACCGCCACCACTCATGATGCCCACAAGGAAGCAGGGAAGAGATTATGTCTTCTCAAGGATTGTTGGTCATGGTGGTGGTCCAAGTGGCACTCTGCATGCCAGGGGAGCCTATAAAGATATTTCTGCCCATGTGTGATTCTCACATTCAGCTTACACCATTAAATTAGTTTCCACTTTATGTCGAGAGAGTTCTGGCACCAGTTTGCATAACTGAATTAAACGTATAAGAAACCAGCCGCACTGTTCATTTGCGGTTCCCCAAACACTTCCAACAAGTCATGACATCCACAATGAATAATTGCACAGCAGTGCTGGGCAGGATCACCTGATATTTCAGGTCTGGGTTCTTGCTTTGTGTTGGCCCCAAAAGCAGTACTCTAAACATATTCACAAAAGCAGGAGTTCAGATGTTTGGTGTGAGGGTTCCTCATTTTAATATGAGCAATTGTACAAGGCACAGAGCTGGGTGAGGGAGAACTAATTTATTCTTAGTATGGAGTGCTCTGGTTCCAAGATAACTGAGCAGAAATGCCCAAAATAAAACTTTATATGGATTCCCTTCAAGGCCACGCCAGCAAGAATACATACAGGATTCTTCTGGCATTTGAAAAAAGTTTAGACACAAAAAAATTGGGTCTTGAATTTGATGAAAGTTTTTCAAACCAAAATGCCTCAAATGAAACATTTCAAAACACAGGATGCCTGTATGTGTTGCAATTTTGCTTCACTGGAAGTATTTCTGTCACATTACTGGTGATCATGCATGTGAAAGACTTAAACCTTTTCCATCTATGTACAGGAACAGAACTAATAAACAGGATGACCTCTCCCAGGCTTTTTCCTTTCTCTGATTTTGCCTTAGTGGTTGGCTTACTGGAAGATCTCCGGTTTCAGATTTAGCAAAAACAGGCTGTACAGTAAAATAAATTCCATCTGAAGTAGCCTAGTTAGCTTTAACATTAAATTTCTTTAATAACTCCACTGTGCATTATTGTTTGTAAATAATGTAACTATTCTTCAACATATTTTAACTACACTTTTCAAGATATAATTATTTTAGTCTGAAATATGTAAAATCAGTGGTAGTGCTGAAAACAATTCTCATTGATTTGAAGGTAATACGTAGTACCTGATCATTAAAATGTGAGCAGCAGCTATACAGGGTGCCTACAAGACAAAATAGGGAATAAAACATGGGGTTTATTTCTGAGTTAGCTCATGGCTTTAGTTGTTATTGTTACAGAAGTCTTTTTAATAGGAAATTTGTTGTCATGACATGATCACCATGTATTTGGTTTACTTTATAAAAAGGAAAAATAGTTTACTTGTAATGCAGTGTTTCCATGTCATGTATCAGTATGTCACAAACTACATCACCAGGAAATAGCACTTGATTTGCTTGCCCTTTGTATCCTGCTCTACTGACTTCTACTCTGCTCTAGCAATGCCTTATAGTCATTTCTTTTTTTTTTTTTTCAACTCCTTTATCAACAGATGAGGAACTATATTTACATTTTGAAATTTGTGGCAATAAACTTCGTAACAAAATCAAGTTTGATGGCAAGCTTCCTTTCAGGAACACAATAGATTTTAATCTGTCTGGGTTCCATGTACAAATTAGGGCTTCTGTCTAAAATGCATTATTTGTTACATAAAAGAATTGTATGCAGCTGACAGAAAAGGGTTTCGAGTTCCGTTTATCTGGAGTTCAAGTTTTTGCTTACAGATTTAACTTTGGAAGTCAAGGATCCTGGCTGGGAAAGTCATTGAAAATCAGATGACTAAAAAGAAAAATCCTGGAACTCTATGAAATAGAGTCCTCTGTTTCCCTAACCATAACAGTATGACACTATTAAACCGTGTCTTTGTCTAACTTGAATTCACTTGATATTTCTTCTAGTATCAGCTAAGCCTTTGTGCATCTTCCAGATTGCAGGAATATATATTTTATAAGGAATATCTTCATCCCAAGCAGGAACATTTCAATTCTGACCTTTTCCTTTTCAGCCAGTCACATACTAAAAACCCCAGCACTTCAGTCACTTGATTAAGAGGACTATCACAAACCAAGAATGAAATCTATCATACATTCACCTGTTTTAAGGACCCTATCTTCTGTGGTAAAAAATTTGCAAAAAGCAAAATACTGTATCATAATAATTTCTTCTAGAGGAAATTACTCCGATTTTTTATTTTCCCCTGAACATCTGCATTTTCTTAGTGTGTAAATATTACTGCATAATGAATATCAGTTTACCGCACAAACCCAGATTATCAGGATTACTTCAAGAGAGTCATCCATCTTGGTAAGGAGCATGGAAGAAAAGGAAGTAAGTCAGAAATCTCCATATCTTCCTACTATTTTATTATAGAACCTTTATAAATTCCTTCAGATGCATGCCACGCTTCTCTGCCACAAGATACAACTGTTAAATATAGGTAAGGGGTTTTCTCCCCTGGCTCTTTTCTTTTTCTAGTAAGGAGATTCTTACTGAGAACTTTGCTTCTTGATATTGCTGTGACCTGCCATAATCACCTCAGTCTTCTGTTTTCAAAGCAATTCACTTCCATCAGACACCACATTAATGACCTGTTTCAAGCTTACCCTTGAAAACAGTGATAACTCTTTGGGGCTCCTATGTGAGAGAGACCCATTGTGATGTGGGGTCTGATCCAAAGTCTATGGCTTGTTCACAAAGGCCTTCTCAAGCTCTTCAAAAGATTTCTATTTGGTCCCAGACATTTTACCTCTCTAAAAGCCTGTGCAGCACCAATGAAAACACAGTAGCTCCTGTTAATATAACTAGCACACTCATTACTGTACAGCAAGCAATGCCAGGGAGGTGACTATGGTGGCACAGCTGATGTAATTCATGAATGGAGAGGACTATCTGTGTATGCACCTCCTTTACTTTTGTGAGAAAATAAAGGATGAATCTTTAACACCACAAAGCTTTGGTCATGATCTTTGAATTTGACTGAGAGACCAGCATGCAAACAGTTCGTGCAAACCCATGAGGTCAAACAGCACTGTGGAATCTTCTTAAAAGTACTTCCAGTTATTTATAATGCAGCATCTTCATATCATAGAGGATGTCCTTGTTTGGTGGCTTCTTTGGGGAGCAGAAGACCCCTGGAGTCACACCATCTGACAGAGAAGCAGAGGGAGTCTCCCCAAGATCGATCACTATTCCTATTCTGAAATCTACCTTAGGAGCAGGCAATCTTTTCTTCCACAGCAAAATAATATGTAATAAAGATATTACAAGTCCAGTGTTGACAGATGTTTCAGATGGATGTGAAAACTTCAGTGTATAGCACAAAATCATAAGAATGTTTTTAAACAGCTATATTGTCCTGGCTGGAAGTGGGGGATCTAGATTCTGAAAAGCTTTTCTACTCTGCTGGAAGAAGGGATTTTAGATCTTGTCAGTTTCCTAAATATAATTTCATAAGAAAGATAAAAGAGTTCTTTTCTGTGCAATCGATTTTTATCTATATACACCCATTTTGCAGGTCATTAGCTGTCTAACTGAGCACAGAGCAGTGGCCTCCCATATCCCATATTATTCAGAATGGGATAGAACAGAATTGGGAGCTTCATTTAAAATACAGGCAGAGCAAAGGAAGGTGGCAAGAAGCAATGTCAAAGGAATTTGCTGTGGCTTCAGGAAGGGCTGGAGGCTATATAAAGGCATTGAAAAAGCACTGTTAGCTGACTAACAAGCCATGGGTCTTTAGAAGAACACAGGAGGATGCAAGATTTCAGTACCCTAGAGAGGTTGCTTAGTGGTGGTAAATTTTTATAGTATCCATGAGAGGAAAAGAGATAGACCTTGTTCTAAAGAAAATTCTTAATCATTCTCTCTCTCTTCTGTTCTTTTATTATGTTTTTTTTCCAAGTAGATTTTTTTCCTTGAATTCATAATACAAAGATGTTACATGCTAATTCTGCAAGGGCTGGGCAGAGCAGGGGAGAGAGGTAAGCTAATTTTGGTACCTAAGTTCTAGACGTGGTTCAGGCACCAGATGATTTAAGAATGCATACTTATGAACAGTAACATTTCCAATTTACTTTACTGAGGGAATCCATGTTCAGATATTTTATATACTTAATCCCTGAAAAGTTTTTTTTTTCTTTTCTTTTTCTTTTCTTTACTTTTAAAAATTATTATTATTTTTCTTTCACTGTGGCAAGTCCTGCCATCCTTTAGAAATGATGATAATGCTTTCCCCCCTCTAGATCTTCCCATGGTGGTCACTGTGTTTGAACACAGAAGTGGGGTTTTGACTGCTCTTTCAATATTATTCCTCCTCTAAGCCCTCATGGAAACAGGTTCCTTCTATTTGGTGACTATCCAGCAGGAGGATAAG
This sequence comes from Falco rusticolus, assembly GCF_015220075.1. Taxonomy (NCBI): domain Eukaryota; kingdom Metazoa; phylum Chordata; class Aves; order Falconiformes; family Falconidae; genus Falco; species Falco rusticolus. The sequence continues at coordinate 73,969,303 of NC_051187.1, read as the reverse complement.
GAAAGGAGAAAAAAATACTGGGGTGATGTATAATGCCTTTTCCTGTCCCTGACAAGATTCCTCAGGAAAAACAAATTCCAAGCAGTATATTCCGCATGTGGTATGGTATAGCTCACTAGTGACTGTATTTAAGAAAGTTTTGAGTGGATATCTCTTAACTATGGTGTTGGCAAGATTTCAGGGACGGCTCATTGCTCCTCTTCAGCACAGTGAAAATGTGCCTTCACAGCAATATCTGTCCTTCCACATACAGTCACCAACGGACATTTCCAAGAGAAAATCCTTTGACTTGCTCAGAATATTTGTTTCACCTTTGAAATACGGTCAACATTGAGATGGAGACCATGGAGTATCATTACCAGCAATGAAGCATGTAAGTTAATGGAAAAAAAAATGTGAATGATGGGTGTATGTGTGGGGGGTGGGGTGGGGTGGGGGTGGGGTGGGGGGATGTCTAAATATCTATCTAGTTTTTTTTATTTTTTGACACAAGAGATATAGTGAGAAATACAACATATACTCCGTTGCCTGTTGGGTGTTTTAGAAAGGCAGCAAGAGGTGAGCAAAATTCAGTACCAGAGGTGAGCACATTGAGTTTTGACTGGAGACAGACATACACTGTTCACATATTAACCGCAGCGCTCCTCCTACGGTGAGGCCCCAGGCTGGCATAAATCACCGAAAAGAATAAAAACAGCTTCTGGGTAGGTGTGCTGTAAAGTCAAAAGTCTTTTCCTGGTTAAATACAGAGCCAGAGACACAATTTGGCACAAACTCATCTTATGGCAACTTAATTAGACATCTGACTTTGTTCCTCTGTACTTGGAAGCTGGTTGAAGCTTTTTGCTGACAAGAGCTGCAGCACGAGAAAGCAGCCTGAGGCATGTCGTGGTACTGAGTTGGATGAAGAGTGAACAGCTGCCAGGTCTGTGTTAGGGTAGGTTGTGTGGGACTCAACACTGGCCCTCTGCCATCTCCTTTCCCCCTGGCTGTTGCAGCCTGGCAGCCCTGGAGAGGATCCCTGACCCCATTCAGTTGCCCTTCCCCACCCCCTGCCTGCAGGCTCCAGCTGCATCCCAGCGGTGCTGCTGCTGCACCCACGGAGCCAGCTCCCCTGGGCAGGGGCCAGCACAGGCACTGCTGCCAGCCTCACCTTTCCTCGCAGCACTGTGGGGACTGGCAGCAAACACAGCCTACCCTAAGTGCTGCAAGGAATTTATTTATCAAGGATCCATATCCCACTAGTTATAACTGCCCATTATAAGCAAGGATTTATGGTCAGAAAAAAACTAGATTTTTTTTTAGCTCCAATGAAACAAACAGAAGGAATAAATGCTTTGCCAGAACTCCTTCTCAATAAATAATAAGGAAGAAGTAAGAGAAGTCAAGGACCTAAGAAGACCTGGGTAAAAGGAAGGTACATACTTTTGTTTGCCTTCATTGCTTCTATGAGGAATAATTAAATCTGCTACAAACAACCTGCTGCAGCATTAGGAATTGAAAAGAGGAGGTGAATCCCCAACCAATGTTGCTAGCAAGAAGACCAATCTGCCTGTAAAATCAGAGACCTCTGACATTTTTGCAGAAAAAGAACTGCAGTATGTGCTAGATATAGGTATGGCTTTTGACACATGGAGCTAACTAGTCCTGTTAACAAGTCCTTCATTGCATGCCAGGATCCAATATTTGTTTGAATTTGGTGGTGTTCTAATTTCAGATGAAAATCCAGTCAGTGACGGCAGACTCCAAAGCAGCTGAAAATTTCCACATAATGAAACTGTTCTCAAGGTTCAGAGCAGAAACACAGCGCACTATGCAACGTAATTTACAAGATCTCCTTTGCTTAGAAATAGTAAATACAGGAAGATTTAAAGTACAATCAATTCCCTCTGCTTAGAGTGCAGAACCTCTGCAAGAATTGCAGAGATCTTTTCTTCGTGGAGGTGAATCTAAGGAATCAAATGTCATGTGACATTTTCACCAAAGAGAAGAAACAACTCTGGATTGCAGAGGCTTCCTGTATTCAAAACAGGAAGAAAAACCTTATATCCCTGCAACTTTTACTTCCCATATCTGTACATAAATAAAGATTCAATGACAGCCCTGAGGAAGCAGGCACTAAAGGAAGAGATCTCTGAGGCAAGAAGCAAGCAGTGCAATGAAGCTCCCATTTAATTATCCTCTCTGCTGGAGTTCCCCACAAAACCCAATCAAGGAAGTTCCTCTACCTTGAATGACTTTCCTCTACTAGCAACATCAAAAATTGCCAATAGGCAGAAAAACATCAATATGTTTAAAAGAGATGTAAAATTTAGGAGAGAAAGCCCCTGAATGTTATCATGAGTGAGATTGTTGCCAACAATGAATTTAAAGAAATTAAAAAATAAGAAATAGAGGCAATATCTAGAAGGATCTTTATTCCTCAAAAAAAAAAAAAAAAAAAAAAAAGAAAATATTGTGACATTTACTTTCTAAATGTTATTTCTTCATTCTTTCCTCTCCTCTCTTCTACTTCTTATCTGAGCCTTTCTGAATGTGAGACAACTACAAATCATAAAAAGTGTGAGTTATTACAGGACCTACTTGTTGGAAGCATTATTTGTGCTTTTAAGTCAGAGACACAATTCAGTTTTTTCTCATGCAGATGAGACTTCCTTCAGCAAAGAGATATGTGTATATATAGTAGTCAAGCAACTTTACTGGAAGAGAAAGGTTACTTATAAATGGGCCAATTCTGTTAGAATGGAGTTCTTTCATCTGTAGGGAAATGCTTTCCTCTAGTATCTACCTGAAAAATAAATTTAGAGATATTTTGCTCCTAAGACATTCAGAGATACACTTCCATTTGCCAGCTGCAAGCATGAAGGCACTTTTGGCTGTTATGAACACTGATGTAAGTAACCTAAGCATATATAAGGGATCTCTTTCTCTGGGGCTTTAACCTCTCTTGGTCCCATGGGTGTGTGAGGGTCCCCAAAGGGCTCAGGTCTGGGTCCTGAAGCCCCACCTTTCCTTCCAGGTGTAAAATTGCCCAAGGGCCTCCACTTCAGCCCCTGTTGTTCAGTGTGTGTCTGAAAACTTGAAGAAACAAAGTGCAGCAAGGCTGTTCTCTGTTTGCAGGTCCAACAGGAGCTCAGCACCAACTGCATGAACCAAAAGATGTGATGAGGTCAGGAATGGAAGCCTGTGCCCTGCAGCAATCATCTCCAGCTGCTGTTATTCCTATGGCCTTAGGACTAGAGTCTGTATTTCTTTATGCAGGTAGAAGCACCAACAGCTCAGCCTCAAGAGATATTTCCAATACAGGAATATATTGGTGCTTAATAATCACGGCAGTGAAGGGAAAAATTAGAAAGAGATTTTAAACTGGGTATTACACACTCCAGGTGAACGCTCTGAGAAGGATAAAAACCGTGGGCACAAATGTGACCTTTTCTTATGTGCAGGACAAATGAATCTTGAGAATACTTAGTGAATGAATCCTTGTGGGACATATCAAGAGTCTCTGTCCCGGTTCATAAGTATATGCAAGGTGTAAAGTGTTTTTGCTGCCAAGTCTTTCACTGTCTCACATGCACCCTGGAGCAAAAATGCAGATACAAAAAGCCATTGGGCACCTTCAAGTTTAAGTAGGAAATAAACAAGATTTTTAAAAATCTCAAATGCACCTAAAATCAGATTTAAATGTCCTAAGCAGGAATTAGGCAAGCAAAATGCTGTGCAGACACACATCTAAATAGTTAAAGCAGAGGAACCCCTCTTTTTAATATAGCACATAATTAACAGAGTTGCCAAAACGAGACCTTGCCTAATTCCTCTAAAACATTGCTAACAGGAGGGACCAAATGTCCTCAGAGCACAGCTAGTGATAGCGCAACCCCTCCTGGGCTGTCCTGCTAATGTGACTTGTTCTGGAGGTGCTGGTAGGAGAGTAAGGGGCAAAAACCCTCACAGTGAAATAGGTGAGGAGGTGAATGTACATGTCCCACCATGACAACTGTGTCAAGACTTTTCTGAAGAGGCAACGCCAGGCAGCTGACTCCCTGCAAACAGACACCCCATCTCATGTTTAGCGTACAGGTGTCCTGGTTTCAGCTGGGATAGACTTAATTTTCTTTTTAGTAGCTGGTGCAGCTCTGTGCTTTGGATTTGGTGTGAGAACCATGTTGATGGCACGCTGATGTTTCTGTTTGTTGCTGGGTGATGTTTATACCAAGTCAAGGACTTTTCAGCTTCTCAGGCCCTGCCAGCGAGAGGGGGCAGGGGAAACTGGGAGGGGACACAGCCAGGGCAGCTAAAGGGATGTTCCATACCATATGGCATCATGCTCAGTATATATAAGCTGGGTGAAAAAGAAGGAAGGAGGGGACGTTTGGCATGATGGTGTTTGTCTTCCCAAGTCATGGTTACCCGTGCTGGAGCCCTGCTCTCCTGGGGGTGACTGAACCTGCCTGCTGGTGGGAAGGGGGGAATGAATCCCTTGTTTTTATTTGCTCATGTGCGTGGCTTTTGCTTTACCTTTTAAACTGTCTGTATCTCAGCCCACGAGGGGGGAGTGAGTGAGCAGCGTCATGGGGCTTGGTTGCCAGCCAGGGTTAAAGCATGACAACAGGGTAGCTGCAAGATTTCCTTAGGTTTTTCCAAGCATATGCCCTGAAGCATTAACTGGTCTCCACGAGGAATATTAGTTGATACCACCTTCGTAGTGCAGTGAAGATATAAGTCTGCATAGAAAAAAGACAGAGGGCACAGAGCTTTATTATTTTCAATCATGTCACTGATATTACTCTTGTCTGTTAGAGTTTCTGATCTCTGAGTGACATAACACTGAAATAATTTCTGTGGTGCTACTGTGGATTTGCACGATGCTAGGGGCTGGAAACCAGGCTCTAGGGCTCGACGGTGTGTTTAATTCCATGCCTCAGTAATACCTGGTAGTCTTCTTGAATAGCCGCAGGTAGCAGGGACACCACGCGCATTCTGTTCTTCTGAATGGGCGATCCATTAAAAACGCTGTCAAGACACGATCACAACCTGGCGGCAGTGAAAGGGCTAAGAAATGGTAGCCACAACCATGTGCTTTATATTTATGAATGTGAAACCTAGTAAAGAAAAGAAACGTGAGTTTGTAAGATTAATGAAGTTTCCAAGTTCCCATGAGCTCCACAGGTAGGATAAATATTGCTATTGAATCACAATAAAGTTTTAATTGGCTAAATTTACTGATACATTTTATTCAAAATGCCAATAACTTTGGAACAAAGCACTACATGGAGCAGGCTGGGGAGGAAGATAAGCCTTTGCCACCTATTCATTATTCATCTTTTTTATTATTTCTAAACTAAACATAGTGCTATAATAGATCTTGATTAACATTGTGCCTTCCATATTCTGTTTACATTAAAAATTAAAAAAGAAATCAATATGAAAGAGTTTAAAATACAGTGCACTGGAAGAAAAAATAAAAACCCCTTTGTGAAGAAATTATATTCTTCTTGCAGAAGAAGTGACTTTGCATGCTATGAATAGCAGACTTTCGATAAGCCACCTAACAGACTTTGATAGAATTATAATTTATGATGTATTAGTTGGACAAAGCAACATTAATATTTTATCCCAGGAAAGGTTGCATCAAGATTAGCAACGTAGTATATTTCAACTTTTATTTTCCTCCATTTTTAGTGCCAGAAAAAGAAGTCTTGTTTATATTGTCCATTGGAGAACAGCTCCTACCTCGTGAATTTTCACAGTACATTTAATGTCTTGGGAGAATTTAAACCAATCCACTTTGGAATGTATTTGTTAAATATGCTTTCTTAGAGAAAATATCTGTTATTACATCATTGTCTGAAATAACATTTCAACTTGTATAATGCAAGGATTCCGCTTATAACCTTCTAGCAGTTTTACAAGAGATAATTTTTGAAAGTGTATTTAATTTTTTTAGTAAATTTCCACTTACAACAGCTGACTGATGAAAAACCCACACCGTTACTAATATTTATTTAGAAATTCATACACCACATTAAATGTCAGTTTTTAAGTTCCAAAATGTAGACCATACAGATCATATATACATTATACTTTTCTTAACCCAGTTTTGGAAAATGTCTTACTTTTCTCTTGGTTTGAAAACAACTCAGCCTGTATTTCTCTTCCTTTAAATCACAAAAATCCATTAATTTCAGCATGCCATTAATTAAAAAATACCCAAACAAGTAAACACACCAGATTTCTTTAAACATACATATCTCTGATAAAACAGGTAAGGAAAACTATACAAATTGTCTAACAGAATAGTTCAAAACAGTTTGTCATTATTTTTAAGCCCTGATAATGAAATTAGCATTGTTCAAGTCAGTATGTCCACAATGTGTGAGAACCTGTTTAAAGCTTGTTTGCAATTAAGTGCATTGATTGTGTCCATAGGACAGAAGCCTATTTCAAAGGAAATATACCCCAAGCATAGATGTGTTTTCCTTTTGCTATGTCTGGGAATGGAACTTAAGCACTCAGCCTTACCTGCCCTGCATATTCAAAAATACAGAGCCAGAGTATCAGAAGGAAGGACTAAAAATATATTTCAAACACCCACATGCATTGTAAGGTTTTGCATTTGCCTTTTAGGTTTTGACCTTTTAGAATTCACAAAGTTTTCACTGTACTGCAGAGGACAGAGAACTTAATAAAGCTAAAAAGAAGAAGCTATAATCACGTGATTTCAGGAGCTTTGGATTTTAGAAATACAACTGACTTTACCTTACATTTTAATTGGATAGATGGCGATATCATCGGGACAGCAGAGAATATAAATGGAAATATAAATACAGGGAATGGCCTGACTTACTTTTTAGGGTTTTTTTCTATTTTAAAGCCCTAATATATTAAATCAGAGAGCTACTAAACCCAGGTGGATCTTCATGCCCTGCTATGGATACATTTGTTTCCACTGAGCTTTATTTCACTTATTTCCTAAAAACTGAAGGTTATACAGTACTGGCACACACACAAAAAAATAAATATCCTAATTATAATGTTAGCAGTTTGGCTGCATTATTTATTTTTTCTTCCACTGAAACTTGAAACAAAGTAACTAATCAATCAAAACCAAAACATCACAGATGAGTAAAGCCAGCTGTCTTCAATTTGTCCATTGCAGTGTGAAATTGAACAAACTCAGCTTTTTCAGGGGGTAGCTGTGTTCTGTGGGAAAAACATTAACTTATTAAGTGCTTAGGAGTCACACAGAGAAGAGACTGTCATTTTTTCCTGTCCTATCAAAGGCATCCATCATGTTTACAAACACAAGTCGTTCACAGCCACTTTTTGTAACTGATTAATTGATGAAAACAGCTGACAGCATTTAAGGTCCAGGGGCTGATTTTCTTTAAACTGTATTACAAAGGCACTCGGTTTCTTTTGTGGTTTTTCACCTACTGAGTTTTAAAAGGGCATGGGTTGCTGTTTCTTTAATGTAGCTCCCTCATGGTGTAAGGCTTTTGCCTCTGGAAATTTTCCTGTCTTCTGATGGCTGATTTTTCTCTCACATCTGTAGGAATCAATTAACCCCCACAGATTTCACATCAGTGTTTGCAAGGTGGATGAGAAGGAGCAGTCAAGTGCTAGTTCTACATCCCTTGTGTGTCACTCATTTTCTAATCTAGTTCAGACAAATGAACTGAGATCATTTAACTAGGAGTTACTATTGCTGCATGAAATAAAATCTCCTCCCCCACCTCTACTTTTCCTTCTCTCAAATAGTCATACTTTACTCCTATTTTGGAATATAAGCTACAAAATCAACACAAATGTTAAACAATTTCACTTCTTCTCAACTCAGTTGTTAACATGTCCTGACCTGCTCTGCTTAGGGCTCAGGGTCAGGAAATTTTCCTTAGGACAAGTAAAGAAAGTTACAGTCTCCCCACACGAGCTATAGTGGGAGCAGAAGATGGAAAATGGAGAGCGCAGACATGCCTAGCCAAGCTTCTGGCCTCACTTCCAGGGCAACCCAACTCCAACACTCCGATTGTTTCCATCTCAAGTGTTCCTCAAGTTGTTCCATGCATTGATGTCTTTGCAATCTTCAGTCAATGGAATGGAAAGGTAGACAGAGGATTTGTGTTTCATTCAAGCATTGTCTTTAGCCTTTGGTTTGCAGACAGCTGAGAGTCTAGGAAAGCGACCTGTCCATTGATCAGACATTAGTGGGAATGAAAGGCCATATTTACCTAATAAACTGATTGAGGAGAAATTAGTAAAGACTTCTCCAAACCATCAATTTATATATTTCATGTAGAGGAAATATTATGGCCCTTGGGATGTATTTATCTAGAGATATCTAAATATCTTTTATATGCTGTTACTTCTATTTTGCACAATAATTTCATTCAATTCTTTGTAGTCTAAACTAATTTCTTCCACCACAGCATTTTATTATTTGCTGATTGTCCCTAGGTAGCTTAATTACTGGTAAGAGGATAATGAAGTAAACCTGGAGCCAATATTTAAGTAAAGTGGAGCTACTCAAGTGTAATGAGCATTTTAAATTTGCTTTTCAGTGCTTTATAACGACCTATAACAAAATATCACCTTCCCTCCTGCCTTGCCTATTAAAAGGCTGTCAGGATCTGGTATGCTGCAATTAACACTGAGGAGCAATGTGCCTGTCAGGAGGGGGTGATTTCTGCTGGGAATGCTCTTCTGGGGCTCCATTTGCTTTTACAGCATCTTCGCTAAAACAGAAAAACAAGAGCACTGAGGTCTTAAAAGGTGTCCTGGTGTGCCTTCTTTACCTTGAGGGTACCATTATGAGTTATTGCTGATGTCCTCACGTGTTCTAGCAAAGTTCATTATTTTCCGCCTACTTAAATGTTTTCTGTAATTTCAATTTCATCATCTAGGGTTCACTCTTAGATGTTTTGCTTTTCCTGCTTCTTTTACAGCAGGCTTCAAACCAGAGCTGACTTCATTTCTAGTGACAAGAAAACTCCCTGTACTCTCTCACATGTGGTCCACGTGATGACCACCCGAGTAAGCAGCAATGGCCCAGGCACTGGCATGCTCTTGCTTGTGGTTGGATCAAGGGTGCCTCCTTGGTGTGCACCCAAGGTGCTTCTCAGCAGTGCCTGCGCTGGGGTCGGGAGGCAGCACAAGTCAGGAGGGACTAGGTCTCTCTCCCCTGTTTGGGCATAAAAGGGTAGGGAGTAGAGGATTTAGCTCTGTACTTTTTAGCTGTGTTGTGCCCCTTACCCTCTGATTCACAAAATTAGTCTTGCCCTGTTTCATTGACTGGCATAGATGTAGCCCAAAAGATTAAGCTGAAACTTGAGTGATAGCTCCTCTTCTGCAATTTCTTTTTTTTTGTGATTTGCATGGAGTGACTTAATCAGCTAGGGACCAGTAGGTTACAGAAAATGGTGCTTCATTTCCAGCTGATCACATGCTATATAATATACACACCAAAGGTTTAAGCCTTAAACCATATTTATTGGTCAGAGCCTCGTGGGCCCCTCATGGGGTCTATAAAGATGTGATGCCCTCAGCCACATTTCTTGAGTGTTTGAAATGTTATCATTTTATAGCTGGGGGACTTGGTATGTGAAAGGTGCTCTATAAGCTATTACTTATGGGCAGTCTTGTACGAACTAGATTTGCAATCTGTTCTTTTAAACCATCATATTCATTTTGATGCAATTTAAAAAATATGTAGTGTTTCAGTCATGAAGGCTTTTATTTTAATAAAAGTAATAAGGGAGCTTCAAGGGTTGTGATTATTACTGGATAACCGCATCCTTGGGGAATTAGAACCATTTAGATACTCTTTCTCTCCAATTAAAATATGACACCATGGGATTAAATGTTAGGACATATACCATGAGTAATGATTTCATGCCTTATTAGATGCAAATAAATGTTAACAGGACAAGAAAGATGATAGGCCAAATTAACTCTTGGGGCAAGTGGGACAAGGCTCTGTTGGAATTCTACGCACTTTCTGTGCCTTATATGCCATGACTGGATTCAACCAAGTATGGTTTTATGGCTGTGATATTTATGGTTGCATACTGACTCTGTTATAGATGTATATTGCACCATAATTCAAGAAGACTCAGCTCACAGACTGAAGATCCATCCAACGCTGACAACATTGATTTTGCTCAGGCTTGTTTTTACAGGAGTTGGCTGAGCAACTTAGACAGGGCTAATGGTCCCTTTGCTGTGGGTATGAAGTTCAACATCAGGGACATCTAACAGACATGTCTCTTAATTGCCCAGAAGCAATGGGTTAAATCCACTATGAATAGCGCTGTAGTGCTGCATTTGAGTCACCTTGCTTTCCAACAGCACTCAGTCTCTAGTCAGATTCCTTTCTAAGGAAAAGGAGGAACTAAAACTGCGCCAATATCACTGAGTGACAAACCACCTAAATTACCTGGTAGTAAAGGCTGAAGGAGAGGCACTGGGATCCATTCTAACCTTGCTGAGGTGGTTCAGCTCTAAAGTCTGGGCTGGGCAGACACAATAAGTTGTCAGCAGACAGGACCTTGCCCTGTCTCCAGCGGCAATCTCCAGCGGCAGGGCTGCACTCTTTTCCTCCCACCTTTAACCAGCAACACAGTGAATATCCCCATATGGCAAGGGTAACAGAGATTGTTCTCTTCCCTCCAAAAGGACGTAAACTCACAAAGAACCCCAAATGTTTCTTGGTCTATTCTGTGAATAGGTTTATTTCAACCCCTTCTGTTGACACTATTATATTTTACATGGAAGGAGTAAATAATTGGGGATGAAGAACACAGAGAAGGACCCACACTTGTGTAGAAAGGGGAGATCAGCCTGCAGCAAAATTATGGAGCATGGACTGGAATTCAGACTTCAGTAGACACATGGTTTGACAGGGTGTAGCATCAGCATCCCTACTTCTGTTTGGACAAGTTAATACTTCTTCTACCTTTCACAGATTTCTCAGATCTGCTCAGCTCAATAGAATTATGTGTATGCTTATAGGTAAGCATGCAAATAAGATGATTTGTTCATTTAGAGACAGAATTATATAATTGTCCTTTATCTGAACTAAGTTTTGCACACCTTTGAATAAGAACCTATTACCATTGTCTTCACATTACCTTTCCCTAAAGTAGGAGCATTTCTAAAGCTTGGGAGTGATATGTCATGTTCCATATGCTCAAATTTTTAATGCCACTCCCTAGGTTATATAAGCATGAAAAATCAGCTGAAAGCAATTTGATAAGCATTTTCTCTTTTCTTCAAACCTATTCAAACTTTTTGGCCTCTCTCAAAGAAGGTGAAAATGTTGACCAATCCACATTATTTTTTAAAATTGGAGTAGCAAGGGAAAGAGAGAATAAGTAAAGGCTAGCAATCAAATCTCTCAAATGTAGCCCACAGTGTACCTACTGGACAATAGTCCTTGGTTGTGTCAAAGATACTGAATTTAAAATATAAATTTCTGTAAATGAGAAAAGATTGCTATTTAAAAATAAAATAATCTTATTGATTCTGCTATTTAATAAAAGAAGGTGCTTTATGATTTATGTCTCAGTCTGGTCACATTTCTAACTCTTCTTTTTTATTAAGCAGTTACGAATTTCACTATATACCAAGTGAAAGGGCATACTTATGCTGATCAGGTTGGGCAAAATCCTTCTGCAGATTTTCCTCAAGTGACTGTTGTGACATTTTGTAGTTCAGATGGATCACAACTGCGGGTTCAAAGCAAGCTGTGAAAGACTTAAAGTAGTTGTCACTGCTTCACAAATCAATGCTGTCAAGAGTTAATCTTGACCTTTATGCATTTTTAATTAATTTGATAAAAACCTTTGGCATGGTGAGACAATTTAGAGATGTATGGAAAAGACTTGGCTCTCTAAGTAGTTTCTGTGAATTTTGACAAGCACCCATGATGGAAAATGAGTAAAGGTCCGTGAAAGTCTATCAAACTTCCCTGTAGCAATCAGAAGGGTCTTGAGTCCTATCCTATTTCTTCTATTTTACACATCAAAGCCAGGCAAGGTGAGCTGCAACCTAAAGATGAGCATCACAATTTACTTACAGACTGCCTGAAGGTGAAGACCTACATATGAAGTCTAAAGTTAACGAATGGATTTGCTGGAACTCTGCTGTGCTAGCAACTTTGTTCTGGTAGTATGCTAGGCTAAATAATTTTTGGTGCTTGGAGGGCTTGTCTTCTGCTTCTGCAAACCTACTTGGACTGGCTTGAAATCTAATAATAAAAACATTTACCAAGCAACTTCCTTCAAGCAATGGCTATCCATGGAAATGAACTTGTAGCATAAATTTGCATAACCTCAAAGTGTTTTGAATAATATGTTAACATTTCCATTAAGCTTTCATACCTATAAAGTTAGCATGATCTCCAGCTGATTTATGAAGTACAGAAGTGAAATACTCTAGTCAAATCACCCGATAAGTGTCATGTTTCACGTACTGACCAAAGTGGTAAGACCAGTTTACAAGTGGCAAAATCTTACAGTACACTGGCTGTCTGTCCTGTGGCATCAATATTAGTGACATAGGTGTGACGAGCCTGCTTTGTCATTTGGACACAAAAGACATGAGTATTGGCTTCATATATTATGGCTAAAAGATTTATAAGGAGTAGTATCTTAGCCAGCGTCTGACAACTAATAATCCAGACTCCAGACCAATGAACACGAATCATGCCATCACAGTTAAGAAGGAAGTGAATGCCTAAGGAGACATGGACTTTGTTCTTAAGGCAAAGGCATGTCTTGAGCATGGGATTATTCAAGAATATCTATTCCACCTTAAATTTGCATTTCACCATACTGAAATGTCAGGTGTTGACATGCCCTAATTTAAAGAATGACAAGTAAAGACTGGTATTCTTTATAATGGGACCATTCAGTAAGCAAAATCAAGAAACGGAAGGTCTAGGACACCTAATTTGGCACATATTCTGAGACATGGGTTTTACTTGGAAACTGCCAAAGGAGCTGTTTTACTGAGAAAGGTGGTCCTAATCACAACAGAGGTTTGGGAGCCTTTTTTTTTTAATCACACTGTGGAATCTCTGACTTCTTCTTTGCTGCATATGACAATATAATGGTCTAACAAAAGCAAGGTTAGATTTTAGTGTGAGATTGCATAGCTCCAGATCAAGAAATTCAAGAAATCCTGAGTGCAATACTTCACGAAGTTTGATTGCATGTTATTTGTTACTGGGCTCATAGATACACCCCACAGCAGCCATGGTGGCATTGGTCATGGGCACAGACTGTGGCTTCTGTCACTCACCTGAGAGCTCTGTGCTCTACGTATACAGAAGCAGAAGCCATCCTTCAGTTTGGAAAGTTTCTATCCGGCATCTTCAGGCAATGAAAGAGGCCACCTAGGTGGGGTTTACCCTCAAATTTTAAAATACCAAGGGCTCATGGCTATTAAGAACTTTAAGGCAAGAAAATTTGCTTTCCTGTGTTCCCTGTCACACCTCTGGCTTGCATGGGAGCGTGTATGTGTGCTTATCTAGAATGAAAATCCAGTGTGAAAACTGGCAGTCTCATAAAAAGCTAGAACATCTCCTGAAAGGAGCTTTTGAACCTAATGTAGCTGCCCTGAAAGGAAGAAAGTCAGCATGTCATTTTAAAAGGATTTTACTTTACAGCTAGAGCCTTAAACTCATTTGCAGAATCAAAACACAAGAGTGGTGCTGATTCTGTGCTAACATATAACTACATAAGGCTGCCGTTATCCTGCTGCAGTCTCTGGAGTGACATGTGTAAGAGTAATATGCCACATGAAAGGGTAATATCTATCAGAATGCAGTCTTCACTGGGGCTTTTTAACACTACCAAAATACTAATATGAAGTAAGGACAAAATTGACTCTTTAGGAATGCACGTGAAAGACAGAACCAGATGTATTGGATAATAAGCTGGCTCTGCTCAAGTCAGTGAGAACCTCTTTCTTAAACCTCAGTGGGTCCACGATTTCACCCCATTATATTCATCAACAACACAGCGCAATGGTATCTTTCTGATTTACTTTCTTTTGCATTACAATTCCTCATCTATAATAGCAATTTATACCTGACTTAGAAATATTGCCACTTAGGATTTTTCAGCAATGGACTACTCTTACAAATATTATGAGTACTGCTGCTTTAAAACATGAAGGCATTTTAATTGGATTGCATAAATAAGAGTACACAGCACAGCTTCCAAGTAAGATGAGATGAATATGGAATGGTAATCCTTTAAGTAATCATACACATGATAGATTATATCTGGGTTTCTGGGAAGACAGTCTGTTGTGTACAGCTACTGGAGCTGAACAGCACATACTTTTCCCAGCCCTGCAATTTCTTTTTTATTTTTATCAAAACACAGTCCAAGTTGAGAGAGTCAAAATCTCAACAATTCTTGTGAATAAAGAATTTGAAAAAAAAGAATTACTTGGGCCTGCCAAAACATTTTTTTATTAAACATTAATTCAAAATTCTTATAACTGACAAACTAGCTGAAATGTTGAAATTAAAAAGCATGTTGATCTAAGCACACCATATTTCTCTAAATGTCAAACTTTAAAATGTCATAGGTTTCCTTAAAATAAGGAAGAAATTCAGCAAACTCCTCAAAAACATTCTTTTTGAAAAATTATAAGAAAAAGACCTAAAACTTCTTGGATATGTTTAAGGGGCTTCTTGGCAAGAATACTTAAAAGCAAACTAAAATGCAAGGGGTTTGACACTTTCTCATGTAATATCCTCACTGAAAAGCTGATGAAGTACAAAATAGGTAAGTGGACAGTGAGGTGGATCAGCCCAGAGGGTTGTGATTAGGAGCATGACATCCACTAGATAGAGGGCAGCCACTAGTGGTTAGCTCCAAGGGTCAATACTGGTGCTAACACTGTTTAGCATCTTCCTGAATGACATGGACACTGCAACAGAGTGTGCCATTAGCAAGTTTTCTGATGATACAAAACAGGGATGAGTAGCTGGTACACTACTTGGGTGTGTTGCCGTCCAGAGGAACCTTGACAAGCTGGAGAAATGGGCAGAGTGGAACCTCATGAAGCTCAACAGGGGAGGAATAACCCTAGGCATCAGTTGACTGGGTCTGGAAAGCAGCTTAGCAGAGAAAGACCTGGGTGTCCTGGTGGGCAAAAAGTTGACTATTAGCTAGAAATGTGCCTTTTCGGCAAAGGTGGCCAACTGCCTCCTAGGCTTGGTTAGGGGGAGAGTTGCCAGCAGGCTGAAGGAAGTGACAGTTCTCCTCTACTCTGCACTGGTGAGGCCACACCTGGGGTGTGGAGCTTTGGGCTAACTAGCAAAAGAAATATGTTGACTTGCTGGCATGAGTCCAGTGAACAGCTACAAAGATGACTGAAGGAGTGAAGCACCTTTCATACGAGGAGAGGCTGAGAGATCTGGGACAGTTCAGCCTGGAGAGACCTTGTCCATTCATATAAATACCTCAAAGGGAGACTAAAGAAAAGGGAGCCAGCATTTTCTCAATGTTGTCCAGTGACAGCACAAGAGGTAATGGATATAAATTGAAAATACAATAAATTATATTTAAACATAAGAAAGCACTTTTTTAAAGTAAGGGTGGTTGAACAGATTGCCCAGAGATGATGTGGAATTTCTGTCCTTGGAGATATTCAAAACACAACTGGACATGGCTCTGAGAAACCAGATCTTGCGGACCCTGTTTTGAGCCAGGTGTTGGACCAGAGCAGGGGTCCTCAAACTACGGCCCATGGGCTGGATACGGCCCCCCAGGGTCTTCAATCTGTCCCCTGGTATTTACAGACCCCCCCCGCCCCCCCCCCCCCAGGGGTAGGGGGGGAAACCAAGCAGCCGCAGATGACTGCCTGCCACTTCATCCGCACGCCGGCCCCCTGTTTAAAAAGTTTGAGGACCTCTGGACCATGGGGTCCCCAGAGGTGCCCTCCCTCCTCAGCTGCCCTGTGATGCTGTTCCATGGGTTGCTTTCACAACATAAGTACTACTATTAAGAAAAATAATTGTCCCATGACCGAGGTCCACATTCATCAGCTTTCCTGGGTAAGGCAACAAAAATAATTTCTGAGTTCAAAGTGCCGGGACAGTGTCAGTGACAGTCAGATGTGTAGGAAGAAGATCCACTTTCTGTGCATCTGAAAATGAGGCATTTTTTCTTTCAACAACTTGAGAGCAGGGTGTTGAGACAAGTGACCTCAGGGGAAGACCTGCAAACACCACTGCTTACCAAAGACACAGTCAGGCTGGGGCACAACTGGCAAAACTACAAAACAGAGACAACATCAACATCAGAAGCTTAAAACCAAAAATTTTATCAAGCATTTTATAAACCAGTCTCAGATAATAAAGTACAGCCAAAGGATATTCATGAGAACTAGAATAACCACGTTTTTCTGTTGTAGAAACACTGTTTTCTTCTGATGCTTTTGTGGAAGGCCACTGAACTGCCATGATAATGTTATCATTGGACTGGTTAGAAATTGAGATTTAAATTTAGTTCATTTGTCACAACTATATATTATACCTATAAGTTTGCTCCCAGTATTATGGGATGTTTTAATGAAGTCTTAAATAGACATCCATATCAATGACTAAATGATGCCATTACACATCTGTATTCTTGTCTCTTAAAGACCTTCACAGTCTATTATCTATGCTAAATGAGAAACCTGTGTGAAACCGGTACACTGAGACACAGAGCTGTTACTTTTTCCAAATTTCTATGTGGAAATTTGGACTAGTTTCTGAATGAACTTTTCAGCAGAATTGGTTTGCTTCTTTGTAAGAACGTGTTTCAAGTTTGATTTTTAGGCAGAACAATACAAATCTCTGTAGCTTCATGCAGTTGTGTTTCCAAGCAACATAAAAGGAGCCTCTGGGGATTTGTCTGTATGTACTCTCCAGTCAAAATCGACAAAATAGAGCCTTGCATGAGCTACAGTAAAACTTAAAAACTCCTTGAAAACTTCATGACTACAAGAAGAAAAAAGTAGTAACATATATGCTAACCTGACCATTTTGTTACATTTCTACAGACATTTTGTAAACAAAAAGGAAAAATAAAAGATGTCTGCTAGGGTATTTGCAGTGAAAGGTCAGAACATCTGATGTCTCTGTTCCTTCCGTGTTATTCACTAGGAGCAGCAGGTACCTAGGAACCTGAACATACAGGAAAATTATTTATTAAAGAATGCCTTTATTATCAAACCATTCCTGTGGTAGCCTTTAAAGGTTTCCAGGGGTAACTTTTAAAGGTTACGCTTTGATTAATTTAGTGTATTGTTCAGATATATTTTATTTAAATATTTCCTTTCTGCTGAGGACCTTCCACCCTCCTGCAATCTGATTTTGACTGAAGAAAATCAACAGCAAAAAGCATTACTAACACATCTTTCTGGAAACAAGCAAACAAACAAAAAACCCAATAAACTTCATGAGGACAGAGGAGATTTCTATATTTGTATTTGTGTCATGTATGAAACAGCTTTTGAAGAGTCACAAACTATTTATCCTATAGACCAAAAAGATATCCTGATGGCAAAATTCAAGCAAGCAGTCATGTTGCATGTTCATAGCAAGCAGCAGTGACAGCTTGCAACTCCTATACACTCTTGGGTTTCACCAGGCGTTTGAGAAGGACCTTTCCCTGGGGCTGTTTGTGGGTGAGGAGGAGGACCAGAAGCAGTCTGTGTGAGTAGAGCCATGGAGACAGCCCAGACTGGGAAGCACTGCAGGGTGGGCTGTGTGCTTGCTGCCGCTGAATGGGCTTGCCCTCCTGGTGGCATCATGACCTGCATTTGAACCTTTCAGAAACAGCAGCATTTGTCTTCCTTTAAAACCTCTCAGGGATGAAACATAAGAAACATTTCACTTGTCAGGACTGTTTACTACTTGTTGAAGTAAATGTAAATCTGATGTTTCTCTAAGCAGGAGCTGACGGCTTTATTTTTCAATGATGTACCCACAGATTTCTTGGCATTTCTTTTTACTATTTTGACACCAGAAGCTTTTTCCTGTGATTTAGTGTCAAAGCAGTAAGGTCATCTTGAGCTATTTAGACACTTTGTAAATAGCAGACTTAAAAATAATAAGCGATAACATTATAAGAAAGAACTGAGATGTTTAGATATACCTCAGCACAGATACTTGTGACTACTTCTCTGTATTTACAGTATCTCCAAATTATTATTTATTAAATAAATGTATTGATAGTGATCTACTGAGGATCCTATAGTGAAAGTGTGTATGTTATTAAGCAACAGCTGCTGCCGCTAATGAATTTACAATTTGAATAGGTTAAACATGTAAAATCAAAGCACAAAAAGCAACAGAGAATGCAAAGTGGAAATTACTGATCATTCGTTGAGCAGCCTCTGCAGTGTTTGAATTTCAACCAGGTAACCCCCTCCTTCTCCTTTCTGTGACTTGAGTGGTTGCCCTTCGGGCTCCGACAGCTCTGTATGGAAAGTTTCTGGCCACCCAGAAAAGACCCAGAAGGCTTCCACAGTCCAAAACAATTCTGCCACCTGAAGGACTGCCCTAGTCACCCTACACAACAGCCCTGCATCTGCTAATTGAACACTGACTTCTGTTTAATAATTCTGCTTGGGTTTTTGACTGATAGTGAACTGATTCATTTTAATTACATGGTCAATTAGCTATTAACATTTTAATTATAATAGTATTGTGAGGTGTCCTTAAGAAGTTATGCCCCTGTGAAGACATTTATGCTTTAAGAGACATTTCACCACCACATTTGCTTAGGAAAGAAAGATGAAAGTAAAATCTGTGGTGGGAGCCGCATTGCCTAAAAGAGAAAGATACCATAGGATCATGAGTTTGCTTTCTGATTCTACTAAACTCTCCCTTCATTGTGCTTTCCAAAGGTTAAGGCTGAGTAAGGCACATTGAACCTCTGGGACAACCAAGAGTAACTTCAGAGCAGCTCTGATCTGTGTTTGGCTGTGGTTTGCTGTAGTTCAGCTACAGTGCTTAAGTCAAAACATGTCGAAGCTGTGGACTCCTCTTGAAAGATTAAAAGTTGTCATAGACATTCGTATCCTGATTGATTTGAGATGTGGAGCTATTTTAAATGATTCAGTGTCATAAGTACTTCAGTCTAGGAGCTTCTTTGTTGCTGAGAGTTTATATCATTTTATTCTTAATGGACTCTGTACAGTCTCTACAGTATCTCATTTACATCTGGTTTGGTGCAAATGGCTGTCGCATTAACTGGAAAAGCAATGTAAAAAATCAATAATTGCTACAAGTCTTTATCACCACCACAAACTTCTAATGTTTACCCTCAAAAATTTCTGTGTGCAGTTTTACGCATCAGTTATATGGATTTTACTTTAAATCTTCTAACATATATCACAAGGCCTTCAGCTGAAGTGCATATTTAAGGAATAATTACAGCATACAAATGGATGTTATGGCATTGGCATGTGCCAGTCCCATATTTACATGTGCATATTCTTTGCTATTGATATTTAACCTTTACATTCATCAGCTAAGCCATTTACTTCTATGGTGTCACACTTCTGTCACCTGCAGCTTCCAGTCCTCTTTTTCTGTATCCCAGCTGACAAGTACTTCAACTGTCTGCATGTCTCTGTGCACTCTTTTTTCCATTAAAACTGTAATGCTAGTGGTAAGGATTGTGGGTTTATAGCAAACTTCTTTTGGCTACTGCAGTTGTTGCCTCAACTTGAGAAAGAAACTCCTTCCATGTGTGGCATTCTGGACAAGCAGCCCTACACTGGTGGGATCACCAGTTACAGGACATTGTTAGAGTAGTTGTAGAAACATGCAGTGTTCAGCATCTGTAAATATTTCAGATAATATATAACATGTATTTTGCACATTTACAGAACCTTCTTTATCCTTTCCTCCACAAAAAAATGAAATGGCCCCAGTAGTGTTTGGAGATTCAGGGATGTGTGAGAATGTTGCTTAGGTTTAGCAGACTAGAAATTCTCATAGCTGTCAAATGACATGGAAAACTCTAACTTCTCCAAACTAACGAATGCTGCAATGCCCCAAATCCTTGTGTAAGTATCAGAAGTTGTGTGTAAGTACGACTAAACTCCTCTTTTTGGTCTGTTTGAAAATGTCCTTGTCCTTCTCCATAGTTGTAAGGATTTCTTCCAAAGTGCTTTCACCAATTGTTAGATGATTGTTATAATTTCTGGTGATTAAAAGTTCTTAGGTATAGAAGTTATTAAATAAAAAGAAGGGTTTGCTACCAATTGCTAGTTACTTGGTACATTACGAATATCCTTCATAATCTTTCAAGATCTCTGCCCTGAGTGTGATATGTTCTGCAAGTATCTTTGAAAGCATCTACCATATGAACAGCAGGCAATATCAAGACTTAACACATTTTAAGCTGTTCACTGATGTAGAGGATAATCTTGTTTGATGCATAATCTCTGAAAGTCATATTGATGTCTGGCCATAAAGTATTGATATTCTTCAAGAACTTCAATAGGAACATCAGAAAGATCACACCATGAGACAAAGTTCACTTTATTTCCAAGGTATTTTATCAGGGTGGTTATCTTGCCTGATGATAGCTTGTTATTTTTAGAGAGAGATGGAGGATAACACTGGTTTTCATGACGAAAGAATTCTTGTAAGTCACCTTTCTTCTGACAGGCAATGAATAATTATGGCAATAAAAGAAAACAATTGTTAGAAGGTTACTTATTGGATCTTTCGTGACACATTCTTGAAGGAATCATGTATGAAGAAATATTTCTGTATATGAGCTCAGATCATGTTTATCTTCACAATTTCTTTTGCCACAAAGTCACTATATAGTGCAAGGTCAGTATAGTTGATGATCTTTAGGTCTTCTGCAAACATTCAAGGACAACTTGTTGAGAATTCCCAGAGAACCCACTGGATGTTTTTTAATCAGAGTTCTGTATTTTTCCATCATATAATTAGCATACAAATGTGCCCACAGAACAGCTTTTGGACCATTGCAGTGTGTGACCTGAAGCAGGTGCTAGCCAGATACGGTTCCCTCATTCCAGTCACATCAACCTGTTCCAAAACTGTGTCTCTGCTCTGGCAGAGCCACAGTGGTGGAAGGAAAAAAAAATTTGCATCTCTTACAACGAAGGCTTATTAGCTACACTAGATCACATCAGCTTTCTTTCTCCTTTCTCTGCACACTTCCATGCCTTCTTCCCTGCTGTCTGATTATTACCTGCTCCCCGAATATCATCATAAACCTGTGATCAAGCAGCTGTGGGCCATGTGTGCAGAGCTATAAGAATTATTGCAGATATATTAGTAGAACTTTTTATATGCTTATTATTTAAATTTTAGGATGGATGGGGGGAATATTCATTACAACAAAAGCCTGCAGCATAATTAAGAACTTCCTTATTACGTTTTCTTTATACTTTTCTCACTTCAGTTTTTTACTGCTATTAATTCATCTTAATCTTATGGATGTGCAATGCATGCAGAAAACTTAGAGAACATATTTAATTCAATATTAGTTTTTTTCCTGTACAAGTTTTCCCAATTTTATCCATTTCTACAGACAACAGCCAGTGTTATTCATGTCAAAACTTGTTCTTCTATTTTGAAATTCAGCACCCTTTTGTTACAGGATAGTGGTAATTTTTACTAAGCTTGTCTCTTTCTCATGGTGACATTTTGTTTAAATAAGAAAATCTGTGTAAAGTGGCTTTGTGCCTATGGGTGAATTTATTTGAAATGTAAAATGTCAAACTGGCAACAGTAATAATCCTGTAAATGAGGTAAGTCAAATAATGTACATGTAGACGTCTGATTCATCTAAGAGTGGAAGGATTTCTCTAACTCTATTTCAAGAAACCTGAGTCATGAGCTCCCATTTCTTAATTGGAATTCTTGAAAAGAGTGAGGAATATGCCAACATAAAAAATTTATAAATCAGAAAAAAATTGAGTTTAGGGTAAAACTAACACCAACTCCCAGTTCAGCAGTTTTCAGAAAGAGAAAAGATATCTTTGTACATGGAAAATAGGTCATAATCACAACACAATTTTCTAATTGGCATGCTGGAGGTGCCACTGCAAAGCAATATCCGCAGTTACATATAGTGCATATATGCATATACATGCTGTTTGGATTGTACTGTATGAGCCATTCTAGAAAGGCCACAGTCGCTGAGATAAGATCATCACACACCATCACTTTGGAGACCAGGCCCTGAAAATGGGTTGGGAGACCCTAGAGCCAGAAGGAAACAGGTTGAAGGATGTATGGAGAAAACACACATTGTCGTTTTGCTGCAGTTGCTATAGCTCAGAAACTACCAGCAGCTCAGCCAGGCTGGTCCCTCCTCTCTCATCTCTCCTGCCCACTTTGCTGGGTAGTGCTGCCTTTCAGGTTCTCTGAGTTCACTGCTTAGGTGGGCACTTTCTGCTCCCTTTTGGTGAAAATTAGCCAGAAAAGCAAATATCTACATGAACTATTTACGTTTGGTTTGAAGGAACTGAGTTACAAATCACTCACCCAAGCAGTTTCCCAGCAAATCTGAAGGGCAGTAAGAAGTATTAGTAAGCACCAGGGAGCATGATCTTTTCCAACTCTATGATTTCAGCTAGAACATTTTAGAACTAGAAATTTTCTCTATGAAAGGAGAAGTTATTTTGTCTAAGTAATGAATTTAATTGCAGCTATTTCCTCTAAGTGCAGTGCTAATACTTTTCCTTCTTCAGAGACCTGCAATGTTAAAATGGACTGGGGCAAAGCTCTGTTCCTATTGAAGTTTTGCCACTTTTTATTCTTTAGTTGGTAGAGTCTTCTCTTTGGTGTAAGTGTCAACATGCATTTAGACACCTGCTATGCACTGTATTATTTGCATAGGTAGCATGTAGAATACTATTGTATTACTGTATTATTGTAATATGTATGTACTATTACATTATACTACACAACATTTTTTCACAGTTCTTTACCTGCCACTGTTTCTGCAGTGAAGTGAGATAATCAGCAGCAATTATTCTCTCTTACAGAGAAAGCAATAGCGTTGTGGATTTCTAGGGTACAAGGTAAATTAAAAACACTACTGTTCAAAAAGAAAGAAAAAATATAAATAATTTAAATTACTGTGTATTATATGGATACCATGTTAGTCCTGTGGTACACACAGTAAATGGGAGTTATCTTCCCCTGCTTCCATGAAAAGTTACAAACCCTTGTGCCTCCTGAGGGATACCACTGCTCTCAGACATCACTAAGCAGCTATTGCACAGTGAAGTCTTGCCATTGCTTATCTGTGGACTTTCTCACAGACTCATATCGTTATTCTCATACTCTGCATTTGAGAAGGTAGACTAAGTATAATAGATTGTACACCTAAACTAATTAGGAATTAACTACACATAGCTACACTGGTACCACCTGGTAACATCACATCACATGGTAATGTCTCAACACATGGTAATGTCACTTCACATAGGTTAAAAGCAACTATGGAGGAGTATTTTATCCTGAACTAACTGAGCACTGGCTGTACAGTGGGTCTCTGGCCTTCAAAATAGCTTAGTGATCCTTTAAAGGATGGGACAGAGAGGACAGAGAATCAGCCCCCAAAACACCAGTACTAGAAATCTATAACTTAACCTTATTAATCAATTTTCTCTTTCATCCATCATTTTGTGATGGAAATGCCAGAGATGAAACTATGTCTGTAGTCAATACAGGCTAGAAGATTTCTGGAAAGAGACATGAAAGAGTTTTGTGGCATCCCCAGCCACCAACACTAAAGAGGGACATGCAGGCACCAAAAGGATCCATCAAAGGAATTGGCACATAGCTAGTGTACCTTGCTGCTTGTTGGGCACAATGCAAAGAATGCTGCAAGTATTTTTCTTCTTAACTTATTCATCTGTTCTTCCCAATAGACCTTATATATGTTAAGTAATTGTTTTATCATATACTTTTAAAAATGAATTTAAAGAAAGTACAAGAAAAAAACCAAAAACCTCGATGTCTGCAAACCCTCCAGGTAAGTTTTGCTGGTAAAGGAAGTGGTCTGAATGTGCCAGTTTTACCTCTTACCTTATAATTAATAAATTGCTTTGCACAGGCTTGTTTTTCTTTATTTTCAGTGTCAGTGTAAATTCTCCAAGCTCTGTTAAAAATGAATTATTCTCAACAGCAGAACTCAGAGACTAAGTCTATCTTTAAGTGATCCTAGTTGCCTGCCTTCTTCCTTATGTTTTAAGAAGCTGAAGCATTACTCAGAGTTGGCTATTAGCCACACTGCATTCATAAACCACCTAGAATTTATTTGTCAGATATTCCTCAGTGTTAAATGGTATAAAGTACATCACATTGTTTGTGAAGAAATCTCACCTTTATGATCCCTTTCATTTCTGCCTAATTGTCTAAGATAAGAATAGCTTGCTGTGCCTGAGGGGGAAATTTTCCATTACTGCTGAAAAGATAAATGATAGAAAGCAAAATGAACCTGGCTCATTACAACCTTTGGAAAAAAAAAAAAGGCAAATTGGTCTTCAGAAGTGATATAATAGAGCTGACACTTTTAATAGTCTGGAGTTCAAATGTGGCATTTTATATTTTTTTCCATAAAGTATAATACAAACAATTACAGATGCTGGCAATAATGAATGGTACTTAGTCTCTTTTACTAGCTTTAGTCTGTAAGTTCCAGGGAGAGGAAAATGGTTTTACCAATAACCATTTTAATGAGGAGAGAAAGGTTACATTTAAAGAAACATAACAGTCATTTCAGTGTGTTTCTGGTCTTAATTTCTACAATAATTGCACTAATGCCTTTTGATCTACTATGAGAGTGCATAAATTGCTTAGAATGGTGAAAGCCAGACGGCTCATTTGATGCTTTAAATATCTGACGAACTTTAGAGGACAGGGCTGAAAAAAGATTGATTTCTCAGTATAGAACACGGTTCAGAGTAATGGCCAGTTTCTTACTTGGGATTCATTTGAATCAGTTATTTCTAAACATATTTTCATTAAGTGCATTGTGTATTATTAATGCTTAACAGGTAGACATTGATTTGCTGGAGTACTGACTAATATCACACATTTACATCATATAGTGGAGGGGTTTGAGTATCCATATGGCAGAGCTATGGATCATTTAATTGAGGTAATGGATGTTGTTAATCTCAAACACTGTATATCCATACTGAAAAAAAGGAAAAGTTGATCTACTGTCTGTGTCACATAAGTTTACTTTGGTATATTGTTCCAAACTAACAGAGAAAAACTTGCAAATATACTAAAAAACATGTATATCGATGTCAATCTACACACCAGTTCAGGAAAGCCCCTAACTATTTACATAAACTGTCTTGACCTCAGTGGGATTTAAAGTCTGTTTTAGGGAGGTTTTTAAAACAATGCTGAACAGAGGACATAACTTGAAGACATAAGATTAAGATGGTTTTTCTGACAGTTTTATTCCATTTGCTCACAGGTCTGCATCTGACAGCCATTTCTATCAACTTCACTTTCAAAAAAAATTATATCTGGAAAGCACTGTTTGTACATGATGCTCATTCGCATACAGCCAAACTTTTTATATTTTCAATGATGATCAAGTTCATAGATTTACATTTGCCATGAACATTTTGATCATACTGATTAGCACATTTTCAACTCTGGGAAATGCCTACATTTGTATGTAGCCTGAGGAGAGCTTAATACATTGCAGGTACTACCTAAACAGAATGCAGTAGAATGAAAACAATAATAATAATTCACAAATATTCAATTATTGCCTAACATGACACTACACACATTTTTATGGATACTTATAACTAGAACAGCACAAGCTCATTAGCAATGAGAGAAGTATTTTAAATTATTTTTAAAAAAATTATTAATGCCACTTTTCCAATCTTATTGAGGTCAAATGTGTACATACATGTATGTGAATAAAATAAATAAATGAGTTCTGTACAAATAAACTTCTGTATGTCACCTCGCTTATTCATTTCCCCCCCTTCCCCACAAGCAGCCTCTGTGGTGTAGGAGGAACGAGGTCATACCCACTGAGTCGTAAAAACACAATTTGCAGTCCTTCTATGTACATAGCTCTAATGGGAAGAGGAAGGAGGTCCTGGGGACTGTGGTGTCTACTTCTGCTTTTCTGTGGTGCCAGGTCTCCAAACAAAGCAGCCCTGGAGCTTCCCAATGGCTCCCAAGATGCTGGGTGTTCTTTTCCTTTACCTCATTCCCAGCTTCTAGTCTTTGACCTCAATCTTCTTTCTTTTCAGTCTACCTACATTCCTAACGTACCTTTCTTTCTTTCTTCCTTTCTTTCTTTCTTTCTTTCTTTCTTTCTTTCTTTCTTTCTTTCTTTCTTTCTTTCTTTCTTTCTTTCTTTCTTTCTTTCTTTCTATCTTTCTATCTTTCTTTCTTCTCAGTTTTTTTTTGGTTTTTTTCTCCAATCTTTCTTTTCAATCTTTCTTTCTTTTCAACTTCAATTTTTTTCTTCCAGAGAATTGTACTTAATTTTTCTGGTTTCTGTGTCCTTTCTACTTTCAGGCAGATTTTCATTCTTTCAGGGCGTGCTTTTAACATTGTCCTACAGGTAGAGACTTAGAGACACAGGAGCCAGAAGGAGAAATAAAAATACAAGAAGCAGTAGCTCTTATGTGTATTAAAGGGGGGTGGGGCGTGGGGGGGGTGGGGGGGGGTGTACATGCTCTGCTCTGAAGGTTATGTCAGCATAAACCAAATACAATTTCTTTCAAATGCTTCTTAAATTCTTACCCCCTTCAGCAACAGTGGTTCAGTTATTTAACAAACATCTACCACAGTAGGTCAGCAATCCTTGCTGCAGCCCCTGTCTGATACTTCAGCACAACTGCTCAGTAAATGACTCTAGATACCACTCAGCACATTGATCTAGGCATGGTAATACATGGAGGTTTTCTTTCAATGACCGTATTTCTTGCATTTATTTGACATACCTAATTGACATAGATTTTCCCCCCTACTGTTCTCAGTCTTCTGGAGCTCTAAAATAATGTGTTTCTTTTCAGTCATAACTCAGCTTCTCAGAATTTATGTGCAAAACAAGTGTCCACACTGCAGTGAGGTATGTGACTGCAGGCAGCTCACATATCCCCAAGCCAGCTTTCAGCAAACCGCTTGGAATACATGCACCTGTGTATCTTCAGGATGGTCTCAACAGTGTGCCTGGCTAGGTATCTCAGGACAAGTCTGCACATCTGCCTTCACACCTGAACTCGCCTCCTCATTCTCCTGACCATCTGGACACTGGCCAGCTCTGAGCTGGATAATATAGCACTGTTAGCACTGTGTTGTGCCTAAATCCTACACTAACCTGACAGGCACTGTGTAATTAGTGCAGGATCAATGCTGTGCTAGTACAGCTATCCAGTTTTCAGTTCAAAGCTTGCTCCTTACAGCCAGAGGAGTTGAGTGTATCACAACATCTCCATCTATACCTGCCTTAAATGTTGACTTAACGTCGCTGGCAGATTTTGCGCGCTACATGTTGAACCCCATACTGCCAGCAGCTGCGCTGATATCAGACCTAACTAGTTTACAGCTACCCAGGGTATAACTGCAGGACGGCAGTCACACCTTTGGACTGCAGTGTAAACATGCCCTGCACCGACAGCGGTGGGAGAGGAGGTGGCATATGGCAAAGGCCGAGGGTATTACCTCCTCCAAACCAGCTTTTACAGTGTGTGAAACTGGCTTAAAATAAAGTCTAATTTTCAAGGTGAAAGGTATATAAAGTGAACTTTTATGCTGATTCTACAATACCTCCAGTCTTCCTTAAGGCATAGACTTCAGTTCAAATGGTTTAGTGATACTATCCATCAGAGGGTTCAGCCTTTGCAGTATATTTCACAGTAGTCCCTAGGTTGGACTCAGGCACAATATATCATTTTGATATATTTATTTTATAGCCTGTTGCCAGTTGTATATTTATCTTGTTTATTTATTTATTGGGAGAGAATGTGTGAAATTTCTATTAATGAATAATATATGGAACGTAGCAAATAGAAACAAAGGGAAACAGGCATATCACTGAAAGGAATATCATCAAAGCAGTCATCGAGAAGTGCCAAAATTAGCTGTCAATCTTAATTCCAGATAACTTCAGGCTAAGTGCCAAAGTTAGAAATTGCTTATACACTTACTGGTATTCCTAAGATTGGAATTGTTACCAGCCCTCAGGGCAGGGAAGCTGCCCACCATTTCCGTAACCATTAAGACCAATGATCTGCATGGCACAGACTCATGTTTCTTTTGGAAATTTAAATCCTTAGCCACATATGTACAGCAGTCACCGCTGTGCAGATACACCTGAGCCAGTTTTAAAATATCCCATTAAGGGACTTTTAGGAGATCAGCTCTAGTAGTAGACAGTGGGCACAGCTGGACTTCGGTATGCACTATAAGCCGGTAGGAAAAGCAAGGTAAATCAGCAAGAAACTTGGTCCACACTGATGTCACACTATGTATCCACAACAGGACACTGCTAGTACTGAAATTTTGCTGGGATAAATGTAGCTTGGGTGTGCCTATAAGGCACCAGAGTCCATACTGCGGCACAGAGATGCTCTCAGAAAGTGTCCAGTACCAGGCAGCTCTAACAATTACTGAATAGGGTCTTGATTTGGTACAACCTTAACCAATAAATAAAGCAAGTGAGACCATTGGCAAAAACAAGGGTAGGTCAAGGTGTAAGTACTGTGTGGAAGCAGATCCACCTTGCTGTGGAACTATGGAACATCAAGCTCACCAAGGCATGTAGGTGAAGTATGATGGGTCCCTGGCCAAAGCTCTTTTCTACTTTGAAACCATATGAATGGGTTAAGGTGAAGAAAAACCCTGAGCTGCCCAGGAGGAATCTCCTTTTTATAGCTAAATAGGGGTAAATTTGGCAGATCCTCATATAGCAAACTCCAGAGGCTTCCTAGGAATTTGCTTAATAACCTGATCAAATTAAATTTAAGAAAAACTGGGACTATAATTCAAGAGGTAAGGAATATCTTTCTATCTGGTTTGAATCACTAGAAGAATTTTTTTTCTATAAACTGTAACTTAACTTTGACCTGTATTCATGACTGTGAATGCAGGGTATCACTGACTCCCCACAGACCTATGCCAGTATCCCTGTAATGTCTGTCTCTTCACCGCTTCCTCCTTTGAGTCAGCATCCTGTGGAGGAGGCTGGACAGGTGTGTGGAAACAGGATGGAGCAAATCCATGCTCAGAAGAGACATTTCTTCTGGGGGAACAGCTCCTTACAACTTGTAATGTAAACCAACCAATATTAATGCTAAAAAGAAGTTGAATTCATCCCCTTTATTATTAAACAGATAGAAAATACCAGTTGGTTTTATACTGTTATTGCATATGGTAAATGACTCTATTAAACTAATCTCAGAAATTTAATAAATCAGTAAATTGTTTCCATCTCCACAAAAGCATTTAAAAAGCTTTAAAGTAAAATTTAAATATGAATTACAATTCTTAATAAGTGATTTATTCTCAACATATTATCCGAGAAAGTCCCTTTTTATTTTAACATACTAAAGTTATTTTCCCTCTGTTTCCCCATTCTTAGCAGCAAGGTTCATCCATCTAAAAATGTGTGAGGAAGGATTCTTCTCTAACAGTATTAATAACAAGGAAATACAGTTTTTCTTTCTTCCCATTACAGCAACCTGTTCTGAAAGCTGAGATCTGAGGTAATCTCAAATGGAATGTTCCTTTACAATTTAGATTTTTTCCTCTTGTAAAATCCCCTGTCAGAGTGTTTCTGATGATGAAATATGAAGGCAAGTAGTAAAGATGACTGGTTTGGGTTTTTTTCCTTTGCCAAACAATAAAGTCCCTGAATTTCAGTTCTGTTTCAGTTGGCCTGAAATCATCACCAGACATTTCTATATTGGAAGGCTGGTGGAGGAGGAATTCTGGATTGAGACAAGAGGCTACTCTTCCCAAACAGGGATATCCCTGTTGGGAATACTCATGGATGCTCAGGTATAGACTTCCCTTAGGAGATGAGGAATCTGTGCCCAGTTCTGTTCTCTATTGAAAACATTTGACCATTCATTTTCTGGTCATGCACCTAAACCTGCATGCTTTAGAGCATTTAGAATACTTTAAAACCTTTGAACATCTTTGTTCCACTTTGCATAAAACCCAAGGTTTTCTCAGGGAATGTGTGAAGAGCTTTGGTGTTGGAATGGTCACCCAAGATGGCTGGTGAGAACTTCCTGCAAGGCTGTGTCCCACTGAACAGCCTGACTGCAACAATACAGTGTCATGGTCTCTCTGGCAAAATAAGTATTTAACTATTCATTGCAAAATAAAACAGTGCCAGCGGCAGGGTCTGCCTCAATCCCAGGACAGTATATCCCTGTCTTTCCTGATGGAAGGGAGCACACCTCAGGGAGGGGAGGGAACAAAATAATGAAATTACTTTCTCAAGTGAGTGCTCTTACGGTTCAGCACTGAGATAGGAAGGAAACATCTCTAGGGTTTGGACTGTTTTACTTGTCCCTCTGTTTTATTCAATTCTACAGTCCAAGGGAGGAACACTTCTTCCATGGTGAACTACTTGACTTTGCCTTCTGTGGTGAAAACCAAATCAACATAATTTAAAGGCATTTTCATCTAGACTGAGCTAGACTGTTGAAATAAAGAATTAATTATTCACACAGCTCGACTCAACAGATAGGCAGATCTAAACAAACTAAAATGCCAGAGCTTTAGTATTTGTAAAATACTGTGTTCCAGCATCTGTTCTTTTCTTCACATGTATGTGCTCTCCATGTGTCCTCTTCCAATTTCCAATCGTCTGCTTCTCCATTCACACCTACTCATATGCTACACATGTGCATTTTACTTTTTTTTTACTTCTTGACACAATTCTAGCATATTAACACATTGCTACATTCTATTTCACTGAAGTTTTATCTTGTCCCATCTTATATCCTAGTTTTGCCCTATTCCTTTATTTTACAGAACATGTGAATTCTGACTTTATTCATAAGTGTTACAATGGCATCGTTCTTTGGCATGAATGAATGTGAGTAAAACTGTGCTGAATCAGATTCCAAGCTAGGAAAAATCCTGCAAAGCTAAAGCTGTACACAATACATTTCAGGAGAACAGAATGGTAAAAAGTTATCTCAAGAAGAGGAGTAAGAGGGATCTCAATAGTATGACTGTTCTACAAAATGCAGGTAGTGACATTATCCCAGGTGAAAACCCAGTTCCATGAAGAAAACATCAAAATTATTTTCTGCATGTCCATATGGAATCTTCACAGGGAGAAGGGTTCTTTGGACTGTTTGTTTGTTTAACATAGACATGAATTAAATTTTACTGTTGCTCTTCAAATACTACTGCATTCTGCATACCCTTTCACATTACAAAACAGTTTTGAAATACCAAAGCTAAAACCAAAAACTCGATATGGATACATAAGCAGGAGACACCCAGAAGTCACCCATGTTTCTCTTGTATTTCTCCACTGCTTTAGGTCTTGTTAATGTGTTTACTGTATACACACCAGATTGAAAGCCATGGAAATGAAAGTCTATTATTCATCAAAAAGAGGACTAGATCTCATGCTGCACACTCCTTGAGATGAAATTTCATATTATTAACAGCCAGTAAAATTTGGTCCCAAGCACTTTTTCCAAGGGAAACAAAAGTGTTAGTTTTCCATGTAGATTTCCTTCAGTCTCACGTTTGTGCCACACAGAAGTAGGACTATCTCATCTGTACACATTAGTTAGTATATTCTTTTTTTCTCGCTCCCCTCACCCCCCTATTCCCCTTTCCTGTGATATAAAATAAGAGTTGAAACTGTAGTTCTGCTCAGAAGACTTTGGATGTTATCATCTCCCCAAAGCACTTGAATGCACTCCAGTCACAGCTATTCATGTTGTGGCTTCCCCTCCAAGTTAAGATATGGTCACATAAAGATGACATGGCTGGTTTTATGCACATCATGTATTATCTCACACCACGCAGAATCTCAGCCAGTTACCTCACAGCTTTATATTTCCAGAGAGTTGCAGAGGGACCTTATCATGGTTAATAATTGGAGTCCATCAGTAACTTCGGAAAACATCAGAATGGAATTTCTGTTGCACAATGTAGAAAGAATGAGTCACATTTTAAAGAGTAGGATCAGCAAAGGGAATTAAGTTATAACTTTTACCTCAAGCAATTCTGTATCCAGGTAAGTTGTTATATCTGTATATTTATCTTACAGTATTTATGTAACCCCTTAGTCAGTTCAAATCTTTGTAGAAGGAATCAAAAGCAAGAAGGAAGAACAACATTCCATAATTTTTGGAGAGCTCTGTAACTAAACTCTCCTACAGTGTCATGTAAGCAATGTGTACTTCTGTATGTTTTCTTAGCAAATCTTGAAAATATCACAAAAAGACAGAAGAGTCAATGTCCTAATAGCAATGTACCCTCCAGAAAGGGCTTACTATCAGTTGGGATCTTTTTTTCTCAGCAATATAATATGATATTTACATTAGAAGACAGTAACTGTTTCTTCAGGTTTTGAAGTTCCCATCATTAATTTCCATAGGAAAGTCTCAGCTTCTTTCAGCAGGTGCTGGCACTCCTGTTTCCAAAGGCAGTAACTCCATGATCTGCTCAGTCTTGAACACATTGACCTGAATTCTGCATTCAATGAGATCAGAGTGAAAACTGTAGCTGTTTCCAGAGTAAATAATTGAGAAACAAGTAGATATTTTCTATGTATTTCAGCCATGAATGACCTCCTGATTACCCCTCTGAAGGCAGAATACACCTTTTGTTCCAAAGCCCAACCCAGGAGTTCTACTGTAAGCTGAAAAGCTGCCTTGGTTTGTCAACATCATAGGACTGGCTTAATCCAAAAAGGCTCTTTCATAGGAATGCTTCTTATGAAAACTAGGTTTCGTCTGATTTGATTTCATCTTTAGTCAGAAAACATCTGCTCATTGTTCATTTTTGGCAGTTTTAAGCTCCAACATGGCACAAGGACCAAAAGTCTTGTATGTACTTTTCACTCCTTCCAAAATTAGCTTGGAGTTGTTACTGTTGCAATTTTACATTTGCTTTTTTGGGGGGTTTGATGTAAAAAAAAAAAAAAAAAAATCACATGAATTTATGTAAAAATATTTGTATGTGTCTTCTGAAATAAAAATAATGCTCAAAAGGCTGTTTCAGTTAGCTAGATGTTTGGGGGTTTGTTTTTTTAAAAAGGAAGGCTAGTCTTTGTATTTATGAAGCAAAATAATGTTACTGAGAACTCAAGCTGTTATATTGGCTGCCTTATCTTCTTCCAATATGAAAAATAGATTAACTCTGATTAAGAGTGTTCCCCAGGATGCGAATGTAAGTCATGTGGACACAGCTAACAAGCTTTGATGGATGATGCAATACACACTTTTCTTACTAAAACACACTCAGAAATAAGGCTTTCAGCTTTAATATACCATAAGGTTAGGTCATGAGTAACCTGCTTTCTCACATTAATTTTAAGCTTGTGCACTTCCATTATATATTGTTGACTTTGGAGTGAAGTTCTCCTAAAACTCTCTTGAAGGCATTAACATTGAAGTTCAAAACTGTCGTAGAGGAAAGTAGAGATTGGATCTCCTTGGAATATTTAGGCTGCAAGGGAAACGCTGTATTGCTCCTGGGTTAGAAATTATGCTGAGAAGGAGTACAGCCTGTTGGGAACATCTTGCCTTTAGACTGAGTCATCAATATCTTCTACTCATGTAAATTGCTATAGAAAATTAACAAGGTACCATCTAACTTTATCACTAATAATCTGTCTACAGTACTAAAAGTATGGGAGGAGAAAAGACTGTGCATGTGCTTAGTATCAATAAATCATTAGATTAGAAGCGTAAGTGTGAGCCTTTTACTTTAAAAATTTACACAATAACATGATGAAATGGCTATATCTTAATTTTTGTATCATTTTAGGAAAGCCTGATACAACTGCTAAAGGAAGAGCCCCAAAGTCATCTTGGTGCTCATAAACTGTATTTTGAGCCTTTAACTTGGCATTTTTGGGGTTTTGCAAACTGAAGACTGCAGACAGCGTAACTGAAAGGAGAAGCACTCAGAGCATGTGGGTTCAGTGGTGGCCTTAGTGCAGTTCCCAGACCGTGCAATACCTCCCCAAAACTACTACCTCTGGCATATCAGCACTTGGATAAAAGGTTGTACAGAGCTTCTGAGGGTGATGTTTACTGAACTGGCTGTAGACCAAGTGGCAATAAGATCACACCACTGTCATCTCACAAACTGTTTAATTAGACCTCCTGAGGAAGAGAGTTTCTTAGCCTGGGTTCAGCCCTGGGCTGCACACTTGTGTTGCTAGGGAAAACCTGAGCTACTGATGCTCACGTACAGTGCTGCACTATGCACCTTACCAGTTTGGGTCTCTGCTTTCTTGAAGATCTTTTCACCATGCTTCGTGACATAAAGTGAATATGTACTGAGATCCCTCTGATTTAAAGGGACATGAAGTGAATATGTTCTGAAATCTCTTTGATTTAAAGGGAGGTTGACAATGCTCATCTTCCTGAGGAAAGTACTTTGAGATGTATGGATGAAACATACCATGTGGCATTACAAATCACATAGCAGTAATTATTGCAGGAAACTGTATAGTCAGAAATTGTGGTGTTGTGGGGTGAGAAAACATTTTCTTTGTTTGAGATTATTTTATTATAACCATGGTAAAAATATATATGAGTATCAGCCTTACAATTTTTTCCTCATTCCTGAAGTCACTGAAAAGATTCAGCTTATATCTAGAATTACTCAGTACCTATGAAGCTTTGCATGAATCTAGTTGGTCTCACTTCTATGGCATCTTGCTGCCTTCTAAACTAATCTCATTTCCTGGGCTGGTTTTCTGGCAAATCCTACTATTTTCTGAACTGTTTAGACTGACAGGCCTTTAGCTGAAATACAGATGTTGAATTTGCAACTGGGATTCTGATGATCTACTGTTGTTATTAGAACTATTAGACTGGTCCACTTGGATTACACAGCTGTTTACTTGGCTATTCAATATTAAGACTAAATCATTTCTGCATGTATAGTAGACAGATAAAATGAACTTTATTGACATCTCACGTATACTTCGCATATGTAGAGGTATCCTCATTTAGGCTTGAGTTAGAGGGCTTTGACAACAAAGCTCTCCAAGTCTCACTATAGCATTATAAAACACTGGATTTTCCCTCTGCCTCTGTTGAAGTTCTGCCCTTAGATAAGTCAGCACAAGAGAAGATGGTTCTCAGCTACCCCAGCTGACCACTCATCATGTAAGCCAAGTCTACCCTCACCAGAAGCTTAGTTTAAAAACACGTGCCTTGTCTTGGAAGCCAACAAATCCAGTAGTAATCTCCAGCAGAGTAAGGGGAAGATTTTTGAAAGAAGTAACATTTTGCATCACTCAGCAAGTTTCATCACACCTTACCTGCCAAAGCCCTTTAGACCTCATGGTGGTAAACCTGGGCAACATTAACATCCATAAAATATTGAATAAAACTCTTAAAATATCATTGTGTTAATACTTTCCAAATCCATCTTTCCAAGCTTATGTAACAAGCTTTTTTATCTCTTATTAAAAGATATATCATACAACCCTGAGTGCCAGGCTATTAGTTTAAGAAATGCAATACCACTTCCAATGGGACATTGTAAACCTCAGAAGCTGGACAGTGCTTAAACACTGAAACAATAGCTACTAAAATCTTCCTTTATTATTATTTTTTTTGTGGCCAGGCTCAAATTTGCAACACAATTAACCATCAGAAAGTTGAAAGATCATGGAAGCCCCTCCTGAAAACTCTTCTGTGTTGTTGAACCACCTCAGAGATAAGCACTTTTAACAATACCTTATGCCACTGAAAGGTGCTACTAACATTATAGGAGTCTACAGATATTTTTTGCCAATGAAGTTTGTCAGAGACTGAGGCTTTCCATCACAAATGCAAAAACTGAGAACAAGTCTGTTGTAGATTTCCACAAGACAAGTATCAACCATCTGCAGAAAACTGGCTGTGTGGCTTTGGTAGTAGGGAGGAGGGATGCTGAGGTGGTGTGGAAGAGAGAGACAAGGGATACATTCTTACAGAGACTCAGAAGAAAAGCTATATAAATAAATATTGTAATAAATGGGAACACAGAAAGAAAGGAAAAAGAACAATCCAGTAGGGCATAGATAAAAAAACTGGCACATATTTTAGACAAAGCCTGGCAGGAAAGAGAATACAAATGTGCCAAAATGAATATACTGCAGCAGAATGCCAGTTTTATTCTTCCCATTCATCACTACATATGATTTCATATCCTGTTGGTAAAAAATGATGTTTTGTGGGTTCAGTGATATTCCTCAAATGTTGCACTGGGGACAAGAGGAGGCTGAAAAATCAAAACATGGGAGACGGGAAACATTTGCAAAGCACTTCTTCCTTGTGCTGGGGGGAATACAACAAACTGCAGAGGAAATCACTCTCCAAAAAAGTTGCTCTTAACTGTCTCCAAAGGCTTTCCAGACAAGCTGTCCCTGTGCACAGGAAAAGATGGGGCTGCAAATCCCGCCTTGTCCTGCTCAATCTAAACATAGACTCCCCAGTCCTGCTATGTCATCAGTTGTGGACACATCCCATTTCTGCTTCTCCCCCTCCTTCATTAGATCTCACTGCTCCCTGGCATCTTTTAGAGCTACTGTTGTGATTGATGACTAACTCAGGTTAATTAAAATGAGCTGGGTTTGCCTAAATGGTTTGAAAAAACAGGTTTAGGATAATTCCTCTCCATTTGTTTCCTTCTCACATGGGTTAGGAAGTAATCAGGCAAGTGCATCAGATGGTAAACCTAAGGAGAAAATAACACTGAAAGGAGTTAGACTGGAAAGAGAGAGTTAAGCTAAAGTCCATAAGCTACAGTCTTCTCAGCTGTCAGAAACACCACAGTGTCT
The DNA here is from genome assembly GCF_015220075.1 of Falco rusticolus. Lineage (NCBI taxonomy): Eukaryota > Metazoa > Chordata > Aves > Falconiformes > Falconidae > Falco > Falco rusticolus. The sequence goes on along the minus strand of NC_051187.1, from coordinate 73,932,248 downwards.
TGTAGTACATAAGTCCAAGAATTTCCCACATAGTCAGTCCTTTCAGTCCAGCTAGCTTATTCTTTTGTGCACATCATAGATAACTGCCCTTCACTTGCACTATATGACATCTGATACTTGTATCTCATCAACAGTTCTATGACGTGAACTACATGAAATTAAAATCAAGATTTTTTCCATTTGTTTCCAGTATCTTATTCTGCCTTATCACCAAAGACAGTATATTGTGTAATAAGCTTTTAATTTTGTTCTTTAGATGAAATGGCAGAAAATCAACTGTCTATGAGAGTGCCAGTCTGAAAAGTCAAACCTAATGATACACCAAGATTTTAAGCAGGGGATTTAAAGATGGAGAATCTCTAAATAACAAATAAAACCTGAAATTTTGGAAGGCAATACTGAAGGCCTTGTCAGTAAGATAGTTTTTTCTCAGAATTTACTTATTCATAACAGTTACACAGTTACAAGATCAGTTTGAACAAAAGTCTCTAGAAAAGAGGCAGGAATACAGTGAGAATTTATGATAATCTGCTTTGCTAGAAGGTGGTGTAAATCTGAGGCAGCCTGCTACAAAGCTGTCTCTGCAGAAAAAAAGCTGGATTTTAGTTCTTGTGGAGAATTTCATGTGTGTGCACATGCACATGTATGTGTGTGTTGGGGTGTGTGTGTGTGTCCCCTAATCAGAACAAAACCCCAGCTGACCATATACAATTATATTATTTTCTCAGGATGCCTCTGGTATGCAAACTGAGATGCCAAGTTTCAAAAATCATATGTGAATAGACTAGGACCTTGGCAGGAGAAGGGGAACATTTTTCAAAACACAAGTGGTTTCGAAACATGCTGACACTTGCCATGTCAGAAATTGGTAACAGTTACTCTGAGCACATCCTGTATTTCCAGATCCTTAGAACTCACTGCCACAGCAGAGGTGCAGCGTGCCTCTGGGTTGCCCAAGTAAATAAACATGAATGCAACAACTTAGACAGTATTTTTTGCATTGATTTTACATTTCAAAAATTCAGACCTTTTTAGGGCATACTCTGACATTATACTATCCCTGTATATCAGTGACTTACACATGTGTAGGAAGTAAAGGATATTAGAAATAATTTAAGTTTACTATGTAGATCCCAGATGACAGTTTTATCCCAAAAAAGTAACATTTTAATAACATTTCAGTATTTTGTGAAACTTTAAATAGATGACAGCGAAAAAGAAGTGCTGAAACCTTCTTCCTCTTATAATCATAAGCCATCACCTTCAGAATTAATAGCAATGTTTTAAACATCCTGATGCTGTTGTATCTATCCTATCTAAGCTATACCACAACCTGGAAATGACTAAGCTGAAGTTGTTCTTTAATCATGATTTTGAAACAGAACAAACTCGGCTAGTTACATCTTATTCCAACACTTAATGTGATAGTGAAGAACTTCTACAATTGTTCAAAACTTCATGCATTCATAATGGCATTCTGTAAATTAGGGAGACTAATTAGTAAAACAAAGTATGAATTCAATGTTAATAATAATTCCAGGTTCATCTGTCATGACTGGTAGATGATCCATTGTGGTCTCAGAGCTGATGATTTGGCCTGTGCTTTAGAATATTATCCTGTGGGTTTTGCTAGCTGTCAGGCCCATTGGACTGTGACACTGTTCCTTTTGGTAACCCTTCTGGTGTTTTTACTATGACACAGCATATGTGCATTTTAATCCATCTGAAAAGCTAAGGAAAACTATATGAATCTGATTAGTATTCAGCTATTTTTTAATGCCCTCATTAGCATTCTTTTTCCCCCCCTTCAACAGTGACTACTGAGAACAGAATCTTTTTGTTTTAATGGAGTGCTGTCAGAGAGATGGGAGGTCTTTGGGTTACCTCTCTAGAAGTACTTAGAAAAAAAAGGTCACTATTATTGTAGCTAGCTTGCAGAATTGGATACCATCCTATCTGATAGCTTAGCATTATCTACTGCTGCTGAAGTCACTTTTTCTGTTACTTCTTCCATCAAGGCAATAACCTCTAGAAGAAAGGTATGACAGTGGAGCACTGAAGTCTGCAACTCACAAGTTAGAATCACCTAAGCCTGTCTGTTGAAACATGATTGAAGCGCCAGTACTAAGCAGTGGACCATACTGGTTCAGTTCAACATTGTCTCCAACAGACACAAACACTCTCAGTCCCACCCTATAAGCCACCAATCACTAATCCAAAATGTGGATCTTCAAAACCTTTACCCAGCCTCTGCCTGGCTCTATGGACACATGTATGCTATATACAGAGCCACGTTCCCTAGACTCTGTGTAGGCGCCTGAAGGGAAACTCCCGAGTATGGCAATACTAAGCAGGTATCTTCCTAAATCCAGCAGGATGCATATACCAGATATTCCTCTTCCAGTGATACACAACTACCAGACTTCCTTGTACAGTTCTTCTTCCTTGTACAGTTCTTATACTGGTCCTGGCAGTACTTTCTCCTCTTTTTCACTAGCTGATGGCTAGACATTTATCCAGGACATTAAGAACCAAAATCAATTCTATCTGATAGTCTCTATATCTACATCTTTACTTCCAGAGCGGCTTATCACCCCACCAAGAACTGCAGGCCTATGGCACAGCTAGTCTTTTCAGTCCTGTCGTATGACAATTTGCTGTGGGCTAAGGGAAATAGCAGTGGAGCAACTGAAGGCCAAAAAGATACCTTGCATACTAGTGTAGAAAACCAGTCCTATTTTCTTTAGCTTTTCCCAGACCACCAAATATATTAGGAAAAAGGCCGGCAAAAGTATTTCCCAAACTTACTCAAATGCTCGGCCAAATGCTTGACCAGTTCTGATTTTGGATATGATCCCTAGTGCAACAGGCAGCATCAAGCTGAGAGCAGAAATAGGAAAGGGAGCATTGTACATCCATGCAAGGGTGTCTCAGGTCGATGGATAACTATTAATTGCTCTGGTTCACCCCAGGGCACTCTGACTTCTGTTTGCCTCAGGAAAACCTGTAGCCTCCTTTAGGCTGTAAGCCAGTCTAAGCCTCTTTGTTATGTGCTTGTTTGCAGTTATTTTGCAGAACAAAAAAGCTTCCCCACATGAGAGCATTGCAGTATTTGTTAGCTTGAGGACTGCAGTGTGTCCTGGCTATATGGTATTAGTTGAAGGTACAGTCCCAGGGAAGACTGGCATCTATCCATAAATTTACAGTTATTTTTTCTAGATGTGCTGTACAGAGAGACTTTGCTATTATAGTCTGTTTTCAATATTCGTCTTTTTTTCCAAAATGTCAAAGTGGAGGGAGGCCTTCATGGCTAAGACTACACCTATTTTGGTGTAATTTGGACAGATTACACCTATTTTGGTGTAATTTGGACAGATTTTAAATGAAAAATGGTGACTGTGCATCATGTTGTCTGGGAATTAACGTTAGAGCTATGGAAAACAAGGTTTTCTGGCTCACAAGATTTTTACTGTTATTATTTAGTAACTGAGTGCCAGGGAGACAAAGAACATCTTCCACTTGAATCTGGGTGACTGCAAAATCAGGCATGAAAGAGGCTGAGGCTAGTAAAGACAGCTGAGCATAGTGCTATAATCTATCTTTTACAACAATCACTAGAGAACTTTGACTCTATATCACCACATCATCCCTGGATTTTTTATGTTGAGAACTACCTAAAACACACTGGCAGCCTTCACCACAGGGATCATTGATTTTGCCAACCTAACTAAGGGTTAACATATCTTTAGGCTACAAAATTAGGATACTAAATCACAGAGCACTAAGCACTTGTACCTGCAAGTCACTTCACCTCTCACATACAATTTTCTAGGTTTTGGGTCAGAAGCTCTTGTACTGTGATAATAATTCTTTGTTGCCTGAAGAAGGCTCACCTCAGGGTCCTTTCATGGTAGGCCTTGTACAGATCCTTGGTAAGAGAGGTTGATCGAGCAAGTTTACAATAAAAATATGGGATGAAAAATATTGTTTCCTGATTTGTAAAAATATTTAATATTTTGTAAGGAATGTCAAAATAAAAAAAAATCTTATTGTGAAAATGGGTCGGTCTGGTTCATCATACATCATAGTGATTTTGAGATTTATATTTTTATTTTTACTTTTAAATATAAATTATTAATATTTCAGTTACTAATATGTTGAAGCTCAGGTCATTTTCCAGCAAAGAATTGCATAATTTCGTTGGAAAATGTCAGCATGGACTTCTTAGACATTCAGCAATGTTTCCCTGTCGTTTATGAATCAGGACACGTACTAACACTAAAACTGTTTCCCAGTCACTTTGGAAAGCTACAAACTGCCTCTACTTTAATACACTGAATACTTGTATATAGCTAAGAAACTAACATCAAGGACTTACCAGACCACTAGTAGCTCTTACCAAAACCATGTTCTTGAGAGAAGTATTTCTAAACTATCCCACAAGCCAAGCCCATACACAAAGAAGAATGAAAGCCTAAAAGTGGAATTTAGGACAAGTAGGTAATTTTCTAGATCTGGCAGCAGGACTGAGGCTGAGACTGCACAAGGGAATTTGGGGTCGTTACCATCAGTAATGAAGCACCAGTCTGAGATGTGCTTTTTAAATAATAAGTCATTAAAAGCACAACACTTGAGAATGAGCTTTATTCACAAGAACTACCCTCTGAATTTTTAAAACAGGCCACCTAAGGTGATCACCATTGTAATCTTTCCTGAATAAACACTGCTTCATATCACCAAGTGCTTCAACAGACTGTAGAATGTTCTTGAGTTTTCAGGAAATTAAATGAGGTTGATAAGCTTTTTTGTAGATAACTAGCAGAAAGATTGATATGTCACAGCACTTGTGATAAGAGTAAGGTACAGCCATTGACACTTAACAAACAACGTTATACAAAAAGCAAGAAGGAATGGCATAATTTGGGGTAACAAATGAAAGATGCTCCATTACCACATATAAGCAGTTCCAGTTGCACACCAACTCATTAGTGATGGAAAATAACAGCTCAAAAATGACTGTGAAATTATGTGATGGTCTTAGTGCACCTCCCAGTGTCAGCATGATGGTCAGACAGTCTACCTTGCTTCCAGGCGTTATGGCACTGTCTTGGAGTAATACAGCTCCTCATGGTGGAGCTGATCCCAAGGGCCACTGATGGCTGAGAAGATAAATGCATTGTTACCTTTCACAGTCTTTGTCAATCTTTCATTTAATGGTATTTTAGCAATTCCTTGAGAGACAACGTATCGGTATTCTTGATCAATCCAAGTGATGTACTTCAAGGAAAGATTCCTCTTTCCAAAACATAGTTTAGTTTACTGCACGGTTTAACTCCATACTGCTCACTGGATTTTATAAAATAAATTCTGCTCAAAATGTACATTTACAAATATAAACTACAGCGAATTTAGACAATTGTCCCATGCTATTCTTTCTTCACTGTATTTAAAAGATACAAAAGTAATTTCTGTTATAAAGCCTTAGTTTAAATGGGTTTTCTTTAGTGTCAAAGTTAGTATTTCTGAAGGGAGTTCAAATGTGACATTCTTACTCTGAGATTATTTTCTTTATTTTATGAAAAAAAGAGAGATCTAACTCCATCCAGTTCTCTGTGAACAACTGTAATGCACTCAATCGCACCTTTGTCTCACATTTGTGAACCTATTGAAGCAATCTCAGAAATATTCCAGGAACTGTCAAGCAGAATTTCTCTTTACACAATAACAATGGATATGTTCATGCTTAGCTATCCATGTTGCATATATTAGATGTAAATTTTTTCTTGTCATGGATGTGCTGGCATCTTCAGTGCAGGAAATCAAACACAGCATACATCTAATCAGTTTGAAGTGTTTACATAGTCATTGTATAATCCCATTGAACACCTCCAAAATATGTAAAGTGGTTGTACAGTGGCCTAGATTCCCAGCAAGGTAGTAAATGTTAAATTAACAGCAATGACCTAATTTGATTGCAGTCTTTTCTCTGTCTAAAACAAACAAACAAAAAAAAAAGTACTGGTTTTAATTAAAATTTTTCCCTTTATTTAGTTGTGACAATTTCCTATGTATTCATATATATAGGGACGGACATACACATACATTCTTTTCAAGCTATTTCAGCTGAGTTGAAAGATTTCTAATCAGTTTGAGTTCATTTGAAATGAAATGGCCACACAGATAAAAAGTGTTTCCCACCAGTTTTAAAGCAGTTTGAAATCCACACTTCAGACTGAGGAGGTGCACCTCATCCTTGTAGACAAGTCCCAACTCAAAGGATAAGAAACACCATTTGCCATGTAAACAGGGCCTTGGGCACAAATCCATGAAAATGTTGTCCTTAAAATATATTCTGAAGTTCATTGCAGCTGCAGCATAATGCATTTACCAACATGCTTTCGTACAGTAAATGCCTTTTGGGCTATCTCATTCCATTCCATAATTGTTTTCTGGGGAAACCCTTACCCTCTACTTGATTTATGCAATACAAATGATTGGTAAAACTTGGTTTTTTTTTATTGATACATAGTAATATCTTTCTCAGCACCCTTAAAGAAAGTGACATAATTATTTGAGACATAATATTACGCTTAGGAATTACTCTAGAGGATCATCAATCTTTTGTGAAACTCTTCCAGCACTCTGCTAGTGTTAAATAAACCATGACTAGAAATGAAATTCAAAATAGTATGAGTGATTTCTGCAAAACGTTCTCCATTTGCCAATTATGTAGCACTATATTCATCCTATCAGTTATTCATTATCCTTTGCAAAAAATACAGCAATGGCAAGGGATTTTTGTGAGTTCCAGAAGAATTACAGATGACCCACTTCATGAAAAACAAGCATTATTTTATAAAAAATGACAAAGCTGATGAACTGAGGATGACGTGGTATTTGTTTATCAGTGTTGTTTTCTTGATAATAAAAAAAACCCCAAGCCCAGCTGAGAAGAGTGTTTGTTCAAAGCCGTGTTCTAAAAGATTGGCTGAGTCTTCTGAGTTGATGCCCCCTTCACACCCCATCCTGATGGTCCTTAGCTGATATCAGGGTTCCAAGCTCGGAAGGAATAAGCATAATTCAAATATGTTTGTCTTAATATTTAAAAAGGCCATACCCATGCCAATGTTCCTTTTTTGCAAATCTCCTTGAAATCTTTTCTTTAGTAACATACTCATTGTCTTACTCTCCCTCCTCCCCATGCCATCCTTTCCTTTATATTTGCTATTTTAGCTCAGATCCTGAGCTGGAACCCTTAAACACACTCTGAGTTCAGCTGGCTAAAGTTAATTTTGAAGCATTCTAGGTATTTTTTATAGCTGGGTGTGTTTTGACTTAGCTTCAAGCCTCAAAGGAACTTCCTTGCAAGTCGTACAGCATCAGCTCTGACCCAGGGATAGTGATCTTCCCCCCACAGCCTGGCTGTGCATTTCAGCAAATTGAAGGAATCAGCCTGGACCTTGAAAAGTTCTTTGTTCATGGAGAAAGCTGATTCAGGAACCTGTTTAAGGCTCCAATGTGGTGTTTAACATAGAACATACAGGCCAGCCCCTAAAATAAGTTGGTTGCAGTGGGAAGGCAAAGGTGGTATTACTTTTTCTTTGTCATCCCCTTTCCTGGCCCCAGAGGCAATCTGGGCCTAGATTAACAGGGAAAACAAATCTTTGATGTTGCTCACAGCTTGTTACATACCATCCTTATTGCCACTGAAAATCAGAAAACACTGCCCTGGAAGAAGAAGGTTGTGTTTTGAAATATCTCCATTTTGTTCAGACTTCCCTAAGTTGATCTCTTACTACTGTCTCTTTGGTATGACAAGATACCAGCTATGAGGGGCAATGTCATCTGCCTCTTAATGAAAAGATGGTGTGTGATCCCACACAGGTATGATTAGATGTTGTGCTTTGATTTCCATGTTCGCTGGAAGTTTTGAACCTGTCCTCCCTAATACTAAAGCACTCAAAAATAATGAAGAAAACCTAGCTTCCTAAAATGGGGGTAATATGAGACAATGAATAAAAGAAACATAAGTAATAACTCTGGGAAGTTGCTTTAAATTATGGGGGAAAATTAGCAGTTTATTGCAAGTAAAACAAACTATTTTCACTTCTTGTACTTTTTTATGACAAATGAATTCAGAGTTTATCATGTTTGGCTCCAATAGTGATTTTCCATTAACAAGGCATATACCAGAAAAAATTCTAAAAGCACTGGCCCTTTATTTCTTATTATGCAGGCTTTCATTCCTAGAGTATGAGTACATCATTTAGTGGAAACCAGCTTAACATTTTAAAATAAGCCCAAATGTAAGTGTTGGTATAATGCAGTGCTTGGTCAGGCTATTCCACCTTGCTCAACTGAAGTTCTTTCTGGACTCAGTTGACATTTCTGCCTATCTACTCATTGAGTACAGTGCCATCTCCATTCTGTCCTAGCTGGGGCATCTTTGCACCAGAGTCCTTTGAAAAATGTGCATTCATGCTTTCGGTGGCAGATAGGCAGGAGCACAAAAGAATGGCTGTGGCTGGGGACCATGTCATGAACTCAGATCTGAGAAGAATCACAGGGAACAAGGTCTGAGTAGCAGACCACAGACCCCTGGGGAAAATGTATAAGATCTTTATGATACAGCGTCATAGAGATGCAGTTTGAGTATGACTACAGGTTAACATGATGCTGACCTAAAGCCCAACAATTTCTTTCTGCTTTCCCAAAAGAAGATTCCATTAAAATCAAATAATTCATGTTGAATAAAACCCAAGTTCTGGTGAACTATATTTCAGTTGAAAATATCTGACTAGCTCTAATAGTTTATAAAACTTATGGACACATAAGAAGTAGACTGAAGCAGTTCACCGTCTGGTACTCTAAATAAAACCTTTTATCCTAATGATTAAAGCAAATAGGTCAGCTGTCATGATAACCCTACAGCACATGTAAAGCTGAAACTTTACTGCAATCCCAACATGTAAGACTTGTGTTTCAGTCCACGAGACTGATGGATTCTGGGAGTTATAACCTTTATTCTTACTGTGAGTAACTGGGGAAGCCATGCCTTGTCTGCCAGCACTGTAGAAGAGAAATTATAAAAGATATTCATATGCTCTAATGTCTTTGCCAGAGAGAGAGGGAAAAAAAAAGATTGTTGTCATCAGAATTACAAAAAATTACCAATACTATATTAGCCTATTATTCACAACAGAAGAGCTCTTAGTTCACAGGTATAACTTCTTCTCTGTTAAGAAAATAAAATGTTTATTTGTGATATTCCTTTTGAAGCTAACTGAGCTGGCTTAAAAAACGTTCAGAATCTCCCTCTCACAGATGACCAGTGATTTAAAAAAAAGATGTTGAGGAGTTTTTTGAAACTTGTCTCTTGTGCCTCTAAGTAACTAATCTACTTCACAAAAGAATACCTCTTTTCCCTCACAGTTATCCTCTAATTAAAAAGCAGAGTACTGTGTCCTTTCTGATTATGGCTGATTTTTTCCAAATTGTAAGAAAAAACCCTATATTGTATCTGTAGAGCAGCATTTCTTTCCCTGGAGATTTACCATCAAGGAGAAATCTGAGGAACTCATCTCACCAGATGAGTGTTCAAAGCCTGTTTGAAATGCAAGTGACAATGCCCACTCAGTGGGTTTTGTTTAATGTAGGTGCTCTTCCTTCTTCTTAATGTCTTTGATTATTTTCAGCATAATAACAGTTTTGATATTTCTCTTTTTCCAAGAAGGTGAAATACTGGTTAGACTGGTTCAAAACTGAAAACAGTTTTCACACAGATGAGCCTGATATATTCATAGATAACAGTGAAGTTGTTTAAAAACTACACTCTAATTTTCAGGTAAAGACTAATGAACTCATCACAACTGGAACAGATGGCACAACCCATTTTCTAGTCTATTAACTTTTATAGATCACTGAAGAATCATCATGAAATAGAGACAATCCAAAAAACAGGGAAGATTCCTGAACTAGATTTAGGATGCTTTTGCCATTTTGGTTTGATTTATAGGATCTCTTAATTTTGTTACACAAAGGACAAGGATAGATAAAGATTATATATATATATATATATATATATATATATATATATATAAATGAATATTTGATTGAAACTGGACAAGTCAAATAATGCTGTTATGTAGAAAATATTTATAAGCAGAATATAAATAATCCTGAGCTATGTGCATTTGACATAATTTTTGGAAGTTACAATTTGTTATTAAATTGTACTTTGAGGTAACTGAATTTCATCAGCAAATCACTATCAAGTTATTTAAGCTACTTTGTACAAATATGTAAACTACATCTATAATTCTTTTAGGAAGTCTATTCCATTTTTCAATGGAGTCAAGGAAAGAAGATTCCCTTTTAAGTTAAGGAAAGAAAATGACTGATTCCACGTGCATAAAAATATATGACTAAGAAAAACGAGCTCATGAGAGGCTCACCATAGCGTATTTCATGTTAAGTGTAATTCAACGTCTCATTATCAATGTTTGGCCCAGAGGCTGCTGTTTCCACTCAGTTGTTATTAATTCACTCAATGAGTAACCTGAAAGACAGCAATTGAAAAGCTGTCGTGGGATGCCTCTCTGTACAATGTATTGTAAAATTATTTCCGTTTGGAGATTCATCCTTTGCTGCTCTCAACGGGGAAAAAAGTTTATATGTAAGAATGTATATAATTTCTGAGTCAAACACTTCCATTTATAAGGCAAAGGACATCTTGTGAAGCACTTAAATAGAGGAAACATTATGTAAATAATCAGTAATTTATAAGTGTTAACTGTCAAAAATATTTTCATAATTTATTGCAGTATTCAGCTACCAACTCACAGAATTTTTTTTTAGATCCAGCTAAACAGAACAATTGACCCTACTAAATTTTTTCAGGGCTCTTTAGTGAAACTTAAACAATTGTTTATAGTAAATTAGAATTATTCAGGATTCAAGTTACTGCTGAAATTCATATACATTCCCTACAACTGAAAATACATCTTAATTTAGCTTAATGCATAACCACTTCAAATGACCAAAAGTAATATGATCCATATGAAACATGGGTTAAGAATTCTAAATTGAATATGTTTTTGTCTTTACCTACACATATCTAAAACCTGGGCCTCTGCTTATATAAGCAATATTGAATCTATGCCCAAAAATGACTCTCCCATGTGTGAACAGATAATCCCAAGTGTTTTACCATATTAGGAGAGAACTACTTTGATGATTTTTCTTTTGTGTGTTGCCTAGTAGTAATAAAATCAGAACCGCAGCACTAAACACCTAATCCTTAGGCCTGACTTGAAATCATACTTAAAAATAAATAATGAAATAATGAATAAACCCCCCTGTTTTCTTACTAGATAGTTTTATATGTTAAATATGCCATAATATCTTATAAAACATTTCCCAGCTAGTTAAAACCTTACAATTCACCATATTTATTTAATAGCATTTATTGCAAATTACTGTATGACAATTTAACTTCAGGGAATAAACATATGTATTTTTAATGTCCAGAAGAAGCAAGGCTTGAAAATTGAACCTGTGAGTTTAATATGACCTGTGTAAAATTAATAAAATCTGCAAAAATTATAACAGTAAACATAGAAGCACAACTAGGTAATCAGATTCAAAGATAATAAAAAACAGCAGAAAACACTCATAACTCTTAAATGGGGAAAAATGGCCAAAGGTTTTGTGAAAATAATGGAAAGCAGTGATTTATAAAAATATACTGCAAGTTTGTTTCTTGGTGTCTGTGTCTTTTTGGTCCACAACTTTTATCGTAGCAACATATGAGCTTAACTAATGTGAGAACATATTCAAAACCAATACAAACTGTAACCTGTACTATTTCATGCTTGTTATTCAACATCTTCTATTTGTCTCTAATTAAACTTGGTTTTATATAGACCTTTACACTTGTTCTCCTTCTGTAAATCCCCTAATACTCCCCCATGAAAGCACACTTAGTAACCTTTTCACTGTAGTTAAGCAGCAGATCTGGGTGGCCCAAGTCATTCACCAAGAGCAGTGTCAGCTTCTCGTGATGCTCCAGTGGGTAGTTCAGTAAGAGAGGTGGTGGCAGAGGGACCACAGTTGGAGACTGCACCTGGGAAACATATGCTTTCGTTTGGTGTGCCCCACCAAACCCTTGTATCATGGTCCCTGTCTGACTGGACATGTGAGATGAAGGCAGAGAGCACATGAAAGATGGCAGAGATGAGGTGCCCACTTATAGGATTTTTTGAAAGGGCACCTCGAGTGTTTTTGTAACACTCAGAGACCCAAAACCTGGCATTTGTGCAGACACACAGGGTGTCATTGAAGGATCTTGCAACAAACCACAAGGTGGCTGGCAGAAGCACTTAAACCACCACCTTCAGGGCTGCACTGGGGAGCCAGAATGGGAATTTGCCAATCCAAGTGCCACTGCTAACTCAGCAATGGGCTAGGCAAAACCAGGTCTTCACCTTTCCCATGCTGCAGCTGGGAAGTAAACAGGGAGAAGCAAGTTCTTTTCCATTCACTTTCCATAAACATTATTCTCACTGTTGTTTAGGAAAGGATGAAGGCAGTTATGAGAAGAATGGATGCCCATTTGAACTGTTGTCACTCTTCCTTTGTAGCTTTGCTGTATACCAGGATGTTAGTAATATAAGCCCATGCATTAAAGTCAGTCAAACTTACTTTCCCCTTGATACAAAGACATTTTAAATACTATTTTTTTTCCTAACAATATGACATATATGGTACCACAGAAAGTAATTTAATTCCAAGCTTGTGAATGCAGAAAAATAATACTTGATTGATTCTGGATTTAGTTTAAGCTTTTTCTACAACACCAGACCTCACTTCATCAATGGGTTTCAGAGGAATTTGATTTCTATTTGGAAATTTGAGGTTTTGCTTTTGAAACTCATTAGAACACTGATGTTAGAAAACTATTTTTAAATATATTTTTTGTAACAATGACATACTAATTACATGACTTAGAAATATGACAAATGTTACGATTGATATAAAATGACTGGCAAATTATATATAAAACCAGAAAATCCTCACAAAAAATGTGTTGTGAAAAAGTTTCCAAAGTTGTAAATAGCCATTATAGTTATTAAATTATATACTCCACTACATATTGTATATGACTTCTCGAACTACATCAAAGTGTGGGTCCAAAACAGAGAGGTGGTGAGAAGGAAAATATTCTTACCATCCACAGGAGGTAAGCATGTGAAGTGTCTTAAAATATCAGGTCTTTTATTTCTTTGTGCAGTACTTGCAGAGTTAACTGTTCATTTCTGTACAGGATGTTTCTTTTCTGGGGCACCTCAAACAGGTATCAAACAGTTCCTATCCCATCCTTCTTTACTTGTTTAGAGCAATTTATGGTTATCCATTGTGATGGTGTTGGATGGGGTAGTTAATTTTCTTTGTAGTAAGTAGCTAGTATGGGGCTGTTTTGGATTTCTGCTGGAAACAGGGTTGATAATTCAGGGATGTTTTAGTTATTGCTCAGCAGTGCTGACACGGAGCCGAGGCCTTTTCTGCCTTTCACAAAACCCCACAAGCAAGTTGGCTGGGGTTGAACAAGTAGTTGAGAGGTGACGCAACCAGGACAGCTGACCTCAATTGACCAAAGGGATATTCCATACTGTATGATGTCATGCTCAGGAAGAAACTAGGGGGAAGGTTGGCTGGGGGGCTGCTGCTGAGGGACTGGCTGGGCATTGGTCAGTTGGTGGTGAGCAAGTGTTTTGTATCACTTGTCTTTCTTGGATTTATCTTTTTTGTTGTTTTCATTACACCATCATCATTATTATTATTGTTGTTATTATTATTATTGTTATTATTATTATTATTACATTGTTAAACTGTTCTTATCTCAACCTGAGTTTTCTCACTTTTACCCTTCCAATTCTCTTTCCATATTTGGTTGTCGGGGGAGGGGAGTGAGCAAGTAGCTGTGTGGTGCTTAATTGCTGGCTAGGGTTAAACCAAGACACCCATCTTCTAAGAATTATATGAAGTTTATCAAAATAAAGATTTTTTTCTCCTTTGCTGGACAGCTAAAGGGTGTGAAAAGCTGGCTAGAAGCTTCACAAACTGTACCATGCTGTAATATACTGGCAGGCAGTGAGCAGAAGCTGGAAAGAAATTGCAGAAAGCCAGATGTACTTCCAAACTGCAATGACCAAGCTGAATAGTTAGAAAAATAAAAAAAAAAGAAAGAATCATACTTTAAGCAGATATTTTCAGTATTTAAACAAGGGGAAGAGTTGTATTAGCACATACTTTAGGGTGTTCTGTACTGTGATGAAACAATGAGAAAGAAAAGCAGGAGACTAAAGCACATTTCCCAATGGGCAAAAAAGTGTAAGGAAGGAAACTGAATTATGACCTCAGAAAACAAAGTAATATTTTTGTTTTCAAGACAGCAACTCTAAAGGAAATACACCAGCAGCTTTAAGCACCTAAACAATCCAGGAAAATGACAACAAAACAACATGCAGCATGTTGCCAAAGAGACCTACCAAGGCAATCAATCACGTGGAAAAAGCAATACTGAAGCAGGTGCAGATCCTGGAAAATCACAAACAAATTAAAGAGATGTGATATTGCTAACGTCATTGAAAAAAAAAACAAAACCAAAAAACTGAGTGTAAGGCTGTAGCAAAGAACAGGAAGGACTTCAACTTTTGAGAGAGAGTAATCTGCAAAAACCCAAACATTTCTTACATTGAACCTCCAGCAGTTGATGGAACTGGTTTGTGAACAAGTGATGAGGTTATATGATCGAGTGAACCACAAATGCATATGTGCTGCTCTGATGGAAACGTATAATGGGGAAATGGGAAAAACAAGGTTAAAAGCCTCAAAAAACAAAGTATCTTCAGCTGCTTGACTGTAAAAAGATGTCAAAGTCATAGCTTTTTGTTTGGCAAAAACAGTCTGAATGTTGCTTTTAGAAAGGAGAAGTTGAACTAGGTTGCCCTACAGCTGCAAAGAAAAATCAGCTGATGTAATAGTGGTATCTCAGAGAAAGTGATTGCTGTTTTCAGAAATTCTACAGTTTTCAAAAACATATAAAAACATTAATGCAAAATGATCAATAATATTATGAAAGCTAAACTGTTGGAAACACCTCCAAAAGGGCAAAGTCAGATTGTGGGAATAAAACAAGCTTACTTATTCTCAAAGTCATGCTCCTTTAGCACTCCTTTTACACAACCAGTAGAGAACCAGTGAACTATTGCTACTGCACAAGCAAGGGTTGAGGGGCATTTGATCTCATAAAAATGATTCAGAAGTGTTCAGAGTTTTTAAAAAAGGGCTTTAAAATTATTTTTCAGTCTCTAGCTTTTCATAATCACAAATGACATTTTTGTGAAGGTATTTTTAAAAATATGCTTGATTTCTGTTAATAGCGGCATGTGATACTTTCCTTGTAACATTCTATAGTTTCAAAATCCTAAACCAAATGTTTTCTGCAGATACTCCTGTTACTTGGATTGGAGCCACAAAACTTCATATATTCAGTGGATAAACATCAGAGAGGTGATCATTACAATCCATAAACAGCGTAAGTAAAAGAGCATGTGAAGTTTGAAGCCATTATAACTTTTCATAAAAATCATTATGAATCATTTGTACCTAGAGATAGTTAAAAATTTTACAAAATTGATTTTGTTTTGCCTTTACAATCTAAAAATGCATTTGAATTTTGATATGGTAGTACAAAATGCATCAAAGCTTGGTTTTCACTGACATTTTCATTGAGGGAGAAAATCAGTTCATGATCAACATTTCTTGTGATTGCTATTGATCCTAATAAATGCTGATCAGTCATTTTCCAGCACTGAATGCTCATTTTCTTTACTTCAAAACAGAATTGCTAACAGTTCTGATTTATTTCCCCATCCTTTCATATGCAATCAAGATCAGATGTCAAGCTCAACAAATAAATAAATAGGTTACTGACAATGTCAACATCATACACCATTTTTAAAGAATACAAATATTATATTGCATGTGTTGTATTACTTATATAATATTAACCTTAGTTTCTACATCAATAACTGTAGAAAAGGAGCAACGTGAAATATTCTTAGTGTGTTGGGGTTTTTTAATTATCTTCTTTAGCTTTATTATTTCTAGCTATTATCTGAATAACTAGAATGGAAATGTCCTAAAAGTGATTGAGCAATATAAATGTCAGTTCTGGAAATTATTTAGCTATTTGATGGCTAAACCTTATAGAATATCAGCTGCAACAGTTATTAATTACTTTTTGAAAATCAAACCCAGATCCTTCAATAAATCAGCCTAATTTTTTATTAATTAATTTTTACTCATAATCTGTAACCCAAGTATTCTGAACATTATAGTTAATTGCTTAGAAATACAAGCTAATTCCATATTCATCTACACTTCATAATGCTTCAGAACAAATAAATCTTACATATTATTCTTTTCACTTTTGAGTAAAAAATAATCGTCCATTTATCACACTTGAAATATCCCATGGACATGAATTTATCTAATTAGCATGTAATCATTCCTTAAAAGAAGACTGTGCTACACGTGACATATACTTCGCACATCGTAGTCACTCTATTTTTAAAGTCATGCTGGCAGTCTCCCACAGACCTGTTTGGAGATTGAAGATTGTTCTGGCTGATGGAAATGTGACAGAATGGTGGGTTTCCTCTGAGATATGTAAAAAAAGATAAAGCGTATAGTCATAACGTCAAGGAAAATCACTGCTTAAAATTGTTGTCACAATATGGCCTTTAGTGGAGGAATTTGTTACATCTGATGGGCAGCTGTCACTTCAAGAAACTTGAGTATACATGAAAAAAATAGCCTTGAGAAAATACTGAGGCGGCTAAAGGTTGTGTCCTTGTCTAAACAAAGGCTTGTGTTGTACGTTCTGTATCTGGCTCTGCTACAGCACATATTTTGGCTATTTTGCACTGTCCTGTCTAGCTGTATTAATCAAATCCAATCTATCTAAATATTTCTCGGTGACATTATTAGTTCTGTAGTCATTGTCAGTCTGCAAGTGCCCTCCGGTACTTTTCCTTCATTCTTAGATAACATGTATCATAAAAACAATTCCATTGTTCTAGTTCAATACACTCAGCTTTATTGCCTGCTATTAGAGATGGTTGGAAAATTTTTATTGAAACAAGCTTTTAGCACAGAAGATCAGAAAACATATTTTCATCAATATTTTAGTGAAAATGCTGTTTCAATTTCCAGCCAGTTCTGTTTTCTCTAATCTAAATTCTGGCTATTGTCACCCCTTGCAGAGCATGCTGGACACCAAAAAGAAAGACTGTAGCAAACATCTTGTTCCCAGACACGAGACCACTATCTCATTTAGATTCCTCTTCACTGTTCCACATCACCTTCCACTCTTTCCTTGTGATTCCAGCCATTTTTTGGGTCTCATCAACTCATGTTATTAAACTGAAACTTTGCAAGACTTGGAATGCTGTGTCAAATTTGCACCTAGGGAACTTCCCAATCTGCCACTGTGCTGCTGAATGTAGCTACTTAAGAGTTTCAGACATGCACTGAAGTTAGCATTGGCCCTTCTGGTCAATCAGAGGAGCCGAGTAAATATCCCTAACAGTCAGTGGAGGTAAGGATGAAAGTTTATGATAAAAACATGAACTGAAAGAATGGTGTCTTGGAGGCATATCACATCCATTTTACAAAATTCTGAAGGAGATGAGATTTAATTGATGGTCCTTTGACAAGGATAATGACAAAAAGGTGAACATGCTAGAAAGTTGCAGTGCTTGCTTGGCTAAGGAAGAAAGCAGTTAGCCGCTCTTTGAAGGAAACTAGCTCTGAGACATGAGGAGTAAAAGCATATATTGGAATTAAGAGGAAAGGGTGCCAGTGTTTCTGAGAACTGACAAGTATGAGCCATAGTGTTGGGAAAATGAGGAAATTACTCAAATCTCAGTGCATCCAAATAAGACAAGCATGCTTCAACTTAGTTAAACATCAGTGCTTCAGAGAGATTTTTCTGCCCACTGGTTTCTCATTTGTTTTCAGAGATGAAGCATGGATTCTGCTGTCATGCTGGGGTAAATTGTGGATCTATACCAGTGCAGTTAGGCTGATTCATACAACCGCAGCAAAGAATCTTATTGAAAGGTGAAATTTCAGTCTGCCAGAGCATTTTATCTGGTATGCAACTAGTTCTTTGTCATACTTTTTTTTTTTTTTTTTTTTTTTTTCTGAAGGCCTCCCGCCAGACGATCAGCTATGTACTTAGCATTAGAGCAAAATACACCAATCCGCTACCCCCCTAGTATGTAGTAAGGAACACTATTGTTTGCTTCCAGGTACTTTCACCTTCTCTTAAAAACTTGGTGTTGAGGAAAATAGGGGAGGCAACCCCGTGTGATCAAGGAGCCCCTGGTGATTTATCCACAGGCTCTGTGGAGACCAGGGGGTGAAATCCCTACAACAAAAGATCATCCATAGAGGTTTATATGATATCTGCTGGGAAGCCTTACCTTTTGGCCTACTTAGCATGTGAAAAATTGGAAAGGATTGAAAATGACATGCAATGCTTCATTGGTTTGATCTTCCAATGATGGAAGACCAGGAGGAGACTGATGTGGGGGAAAGATTGTGCAACATGCGCCTGCTGGGGGGTTCCTTCCAGCAGGGCATGTTACAGTGTAATTACTGTCACACTGAGGATATTGGACAAGATTTAACACACTTCCAGTGTTTGAAGCACCCATATTGGATCTTCCTTGAACCAAACCCAAATACCAAAGTTTGAAAACTTTTTGAAATTCATTAATTGGGACACTTTAGCTCTGTTAATTACACCACATGAAGCACTCAACACCAGCAGAAACCTCTTTAAGAATGGCTGCAATTACTCTCAGAGTCAAGGCTCACACACAGTATGTGTGAGTCACTGCTATTTTATGAACAGGACCAGAGCCTTGTGAACACTTGCTGCTTTGCAAAATCCAAGCAAAAATCAGGTATATTCTTGCATTTTCTAGAGTTCACAGCAGCATTTTACAAAAGGCTTTGAAAATTATTTTGAAACAAAAGAGATTCAAAGACATTTGAGAAAAGTCCTTCTGAGTGTGTAAGCACAATGCAGGGCTGTTGCCCATTCATATATTTGTTTGCTTCCAGACTTTCACAGCCATTAGGAATACTTTTCCCCCTTGAGGTTTTTGCTGGCTCTTGGCAGACGCATTTTCCCTACACAGCAGGCATTGACAGTGACAAGTGAGAGCACTGACTCTCTGCTGCTGGCTACCTGCTGCCTTTCTTTTCCTGTTTGCTCAGGAATAAAGTCTGATCTATGAAAATAAAGAAAAAGGAAATGATTTTGCAATTAATATTTTAAGCTCTTTGGCTTTATTTTTGTTGCATTTTTAATTTATTTTTTTAATTTAAGAAAAAAAATAATTTTTTTTTAAGTAAGATAGCATCTCATGATTTCTTCTGCAGACATGGGAGGAAGGTTTTCTCAGGGGACCGTGGATAATGAGTTACGACCTTTGTGCATTTGCTAGGCATCTTAAAACTCAACCTTTGTCAGCCAACCAAATGCCTTTGTGCAGAAGAAGAGATTATCAGTTCACAATAATAGGCAGTATATTTTTCCTCTTCCCAGGGAACATGCTAGACCAAAAAAAAATAATAATCACAGCTCTTTCCCTGACTCTCCTGCTTTTGCTGAACTGTTACTGCCCAGCACTGTGAATTGCTTTCTCCCTGTCTTAATGTCAGTCATCACTCCTTTCAAAGCTTGATGTCTTCTTCCAAGCAAATCTTTCCTTTATTAAAGTAGGAGGTTGCCTCAGTACAAGCACCTGCAACCAGATTTTTGTTTGAGGTTTGGGTAGGTGTTTGCTATTTAGGTTCAATGAACAGTGCAAACACCAACCACCCAGGAGAGTGCTGTAAGAACATCCAGATTCCTTATTCAAGTGATCAGTAAACAAAGGGAGAGTTATGAGGTCAAACCAAGACCAAAACACCTAGCATAATCTTGATTTAAAAAGTAAAACACATTTTGTACATGTTTCCTAGAGAAGGTCAAATAACAATGGCAAGGATTTATTAAGGAATGTGGGAGAGAGGAGTTTTGGTGGTGGTCTGGGGGGAAGTTGTGTGATTTTTTTTCCCCCTTGGAACGCTGTTGTTGGGCCTTTGCCTGTTACTACTTAAATCAGCACTAACACACCTTGAGAAGATTTTACTTCACATGCCTGTTGAGAACCTGGCCTGTGCATAAACAGATGACTGATGGTTGAGTCCATCAACGCGGCACTTCCTGTGAGTCATATTGTAACAGTAGTTTTGATACCTAGTCAAATTCCTAGTGTTGTCTCGTTTAATCAAAATATTAATCACATGAACAACAATGATCAAATTCACATCAGGGGATGCAGGCAAGGCAGGAAACGGTAATCAATGGCATCATAATCAAAATGCAAGGAAAAAATGCATCTGAAAAGTGAAGATAATATCAAATAAAATTTTTATCTTGTTTTTCCATTTCCAGTGATGTTTCAGTTTCAGGGAGGTTGAGTAACAGACTGCAGAAGGTACTGAAAAACAAGCAAAAATGAGAGAAACAGAACAGTAGGAAAGATTTCAAAAGGAAAGGAGTAAATATCCATAAATAAGAAATGAATAAAAAAGGAAGAGTTATTACAAGGTAATATATAGATGACACAGCAGGAAAGCCATGACTCTTTCCCTGTATCATTCAAAAATCCATGCAGCAGGTTTTCTAACCCCGTATGACAAAACTAATCTTTGATTTTAAACAGGTAGCATTCCCCAACGCAGACAAGTGTTTCAGAGGTGTGCTTATCCATCTGCTTACTCTGTGTTGTTATTTTCTACTTTTTCTCTGCCACAAACTGTGTGCTATAGCAAGAATTCTGCCCCACATATATTCAATATAATTACTTCTAAGCATTGCTGTGATCTCCAGTTTATTCCCCACTTTCAGATAGAAAACTTCTGCCCTGTCCACAGCTCATTGTCTTTTTATATCTGACTTCAGCCTG
This sequence comes from Falco rusticolus, assembly GCF_015220075.1. Classification (NCBI taxonomy): domain Eukaryota; kingdom Metazoa; phylum Chordata; class Aves; order Falconiformes; family Falconidae; genus Falco; species Falco rusticolus. The sequence continues at coordinate 73,911,153 of NC_051187.1, read as the reverse complement.
CCCAGATTCCTACCTGCTGTTTCCCCTAATCTCAGACCCTTTGAATGATTTTCTTCTCCCTAGTTCCTTTCATCTTTCTTCTCCTTCTATTTTGAAAATATTCTCCTGGTTGAGGTGTGATATCTAGTGCTTGGGTCCTTCCTTCTTGCAGCTGTGCTTATCTGGAAGCTTATCCTGGGCTTGCGGTTTCTGACCTCAATAGAAGAACTGACAGCTCTCTCCTTGGTTTGGGAAAGAACAAGGTTTCTTTATTAGACTTTTCTTCCTAAGGGAACAGGGCTTATGTTATTGTGTTGTCTGCATCTGTCAGAGTCATTCCTTGCCCCCACCTTTTGAATTAGTTGCCTATTTCAGTCAAATTGCCTATTTCAATCAAATCTGGCACAGGCTAGATGTGTTTAAAAAAAAAAAAAAAAAAAAAAAGGTTTTCTCAAATTTCATGACAATAGGAGTTTGGAGAGGCAAAGAAGATGCCTAAACTGAAGGAAACCCTTCAGTATAACCCCTTCAGTGTAACCCTGATTGCTTTTGCAGGCTGGAGAAACTACACTGGAGATGGTTTAACAGAGGATCTGTAGAGATGCTTGAATCAGAACTGGTGGTTTCTTAAACATCCAAGTCAATCAATCCTAACGCATAAACCCATGTAGCATCATAGTTCATTACAGTCATCAGTGCTCAAAGAATTTCCTGTCATCTGTAATGAAAATAGTAATTTTCTAAAATCAGCTCTTCCCTTTGTCCTGAGTACCAAGGATGGAATTTGGGTAGATGGCGAGAGTCAGCCCAGGTCTCTGCTATACTATAAATAAACATGGGGAAAATGGCCTACGGTTTTGGAGGATCAGATCTAGATCTGGGCTATCTATTTGAACAAAAATAACAGTTGCTTGCCAAGAAATAATTGTGCACATTGGGATTTTTTTTTATTTCTTTTCTTTTTAGCTTGCAAATTGCAAGTAGCTCAGCGTATCTGTAAGCAAAACAAATTACAAAGGTTTCCCCTGCAGCACATTTCACTTTTCCTTTCAAAAAAGCATAATATGTTTATGAAATTAGGGTACTCCCCAAAAGGGCCTTGAATAATGATAAGATATATGAAATAACTACTGTAGGCTTTGAAATCAATGTTGCAGAAGATAAGGATTTAGCTAGGATGTAGCTCAGTCAAACCTGATTAATTTGTGCCTGGTTGTGCCTAAGCAACCAAAACATTTCACTGGCAGGCAGCACAAATGACAAGCACTGTATGTGCCCCTGCTTTGTTAGTCTCGAGGGGATTCTTTTTAATATTTATAAAAATGATCTGAAAACTGATTCAGCCTAACTAGGTCTGTCTGTACTACCATTATCTTATCACATCCCACAGGGGTACAAAACCTCAATACAGAATTAATCGTAATACAACATTTGGAAGACAGAAAAAGGAGAAACTACTATGCTGGCTTAAAACACTAGAGAATACAAATTATATTTTTTATTGTTGTTTGAGATGATGACAAAGATATTTCAGTAAACATCTGTCACTAAACCTCAAAGTATTGTTTTTTCCAAGATTTCTGTGCCCTTTTTCTCATTTAAACATGCCAGCCTCCACTGAAAACACTGAAGCTAGCAAGGACTTAGATTTAACAGGAGCTGACAAGGCTGCTGACTTTGTAGCAGTCTAACAGTAAAAATGAAAGTGGAGATATGACCCAGACATCCCTTGCAGTATGAAAAACTTGTGGCATTACAATACTAAGTTGCATGTTACTTTAGCTAAAAAGATTCCATGTAAGTCATGACAGAACCCACACAGACACACACACACACATACCCCCACCCCCACCCACTCCCCATATTTATTATGTAATAGGTATCTACAGCCTGACTCACAGTGGAAACAAGACATAGGAGATCATGACCGCTTCCTGTGCTTGTCTGTGCATGCTTGCATGTCTGTTTTCCAGCAAATTAAATGTTAATAGCTTTTAACCAAATCTGGCAGAGGTGGAGTTTTTAAATACAATAATTTCTAGCAGCATACTGAAGGTAGGAAGGTAAGCAGAGAGCAGAGAATGGCTCTGAATTTCCCTTGAGGGTGGAGCTCACCTCTGAGTCAGCACTGGAGAACCCAGAGATGAAAAGCTTATCTAGTTGCTTGGAGCAAGGGGGAAAGGCCTTGTGCAACTTGGTCTTGAAAATCTACTCACAAGAAAGAAATTCATTATCTGTTCTGTTCCTCACAGAATGACTATACACTGGCTTTTTTGAGGGGGTGTTATTTTCAAACCACTGAATGTTGACTGCTGTGTTTCATTCAGTGTGTTAGCACTGTGGTGGCAGCTTGGTTTCCTGTGGGTGTCTGTGCCTAGTGGAGGCAAAGCTTGGCACAACACCAGAACCCCCACATAAGTGATGCTTCAGGATGTTTGGGCACTGATGCCTACATGCATTCAGGTAGCTGAGGAAATTTCAAACCAAATTTTGCCTCCTGATTGTAGCCACGCTGTAGGAGGACTTTTGGATTTTGAATGCGAGTACTTAAAGCTTACCTACAGTTAGTTTTGGAAGCTGCAAACCATTTTTATTTTTTTAATAGTTTTATTTGGAGGCAAGACTTCCTGAAATTGAATTCTGCAATGTGTCTGCATTCTGCTAACACAATGGAAGATACACTAACTTTCAAAAAAAGTCCAATGTAATGCAAGCCAAGACAGTACAAGTTATGACAAAAGCAAGAGTATTCCAATGAAACTGAAACATATGGCAAAGAAATTAGAAGCCTTTAGAGCTTGATAGAAAATGATATCCTTGTTGGAGAGGTTTAAAATAACTCTGTGCAACATAATTGTACCCCGCTATAAAAATTAAAGGTTCTTTTAAAGTGGTAATAGGAAGATTATCACTCTGTACTCACTTCTATTAATCAATTAATGCCTTCAAGTCAAGAATAATAATAAAAAAAGAGGTTCTTATAAAAATGTACACCATATTTTTTTTTTCAATGAAATACCAGCTCATTGATAACACAATTTTCCTTGGAAAGATTTGTTTCTTTCTATAGGTTCTTTTTTTTTTTTCCCACTAAAGTGTTTTAGTTGAAAAGTTTAGTTTGTTGATGACAAGTAGAAACTTTCAGATGAAACCTCAGTGAAAACAGAAAGGTATATAATCTGAATTTAAGTTACTCTAATCTGTATAGAATACCTAATAAATCCTACCTTTTAGGTGATATTTTAGCACTCTGCCACAAGTGAACTATGTAAGAAAATTTAGTGTTGAGTCAAAAATGGTGTTTTGCTGTTTTAATTTCCTGATGGCATTTTCTGATAAGAGGTTTAATTCTTTGCTGAATGTGATAAAAATTCTATTCTTTTTCAGCTACTCCTGCATCAACATAAATATTACTTGTTGGCATGGTTTTCCCATACTTAAATTAAATTTTTAAAATGTTAGATGTTTGTATGGAGTGAAATACTGACTCCTTTCATATAAATTTAATAGAAGAATTTCCATTGACTTCTGCAATCTAGGATATGACTCATTATATATAAAGTGTTGACTTTCACAATCCAGTCTCTGGAATTATTGTACAGATACCTTTTCATGTTCATAAGCTAATACTACCAAATTAACTTCCAAGCCAGGAAAGCTGTTGTAAGTTTGTCTTAACTGGAAGCCACTTTGCAAAGCTTAAATTGTAGAAAACAGGAATTATATTTTTGATTGAAAAGAGTCAGTAAAAGTTCAGATGCTGCCCAGGTGTGGAAAGGACACTGATAAACCCAATATTTTTTCTCACTAATTAAATATTTACATCCTTTTTGCACACACCTCTTCAGTTTTACTCATATATAGGGAAGAGGATCAAAGCCAGGTTTGTTTTGATCAAACTAGAAGATGATCAAGGACTTACTCTAAAGCACTTTCATATTAAAGTGATAAGAGAACTAGAACTATCTAGGGAGGTGGAGATGGAAAAGCTTCAAATACTGACTTGTTATTGGACTAGGTTATATTCATTCCTTATAGGAAATGGGCCTCAAATTTTATACTTTCCATGAAATACTAAAATTTTCTCAACTGAGACATGAATTCAAGAAACACAGGGGAAACGCATTTAATGAAGCCTCAGATGAGGACAGAAACAGATTTTGAAGGGTATTTCTAAAATTACTTTTCCTTGATATTATGCATATGCTGATAAAAATTCAGGTGGTTTTAAAAGGTCTGACCTTGGTTACTGGATGCCAGATACCTAACTTCCAGTTGAGTCCACTGCTGAGGTCTTCAAAGAGATTGAACAAGGAAATTGTTTTTGAGATAGGGGGTACAAAAAAGCAGTCAGCTTCAGACAGGGAAAAGGTAACAGTAATGTTCAATGATCATCAAGGGATACAAGACAGACAAGCAAACATAGTGTTACAGAAATGCCTGCTACACAGAGTACTAAGATAATTTTCATCCATGTTAAAGTCATAGGAAAATGGGATTTATTAGAGTAATAAATTGAATTTAATTTGCAGTTGATGGCTAGTCAGAAGTAATAATATCTTGAAATTTCAAAGTAAGGTCAAAATGTACTTGACTTCTTATCTTTTAAACTGTTTCTTTTCAGTGTCAAAATAATTTAAACTTCAGAAGGGTTAGACAAGCCACTTTAGATCTTGTCTTCACTGACCTAAAGCTATTTTTTTTTTCTTTTTCCTTTGGGCTAAAGTATGAACGTTTCCCTGCATGTGAGTGAAGATATGAGGTGCTGACCCTGGTGAATCACCACCTTGCAGCGTTGCCACGTCTTCTTTTCACTGTTTTCACCATAATTTTTTCTAACCACTGAGTATCTTAGAGTTACCTCCAGTAAGAATTTCACACTTTTTGCTGCTGAAATGAGTCTACAGGAACTCAAAGAAGCAAGAAGGGTTTTACCTAATCATCTGAAATCTGGAGCCAAAGTGCATTTGGTATTCAAAAGAGGCCTTAGGACAACAGCAATTGCGTCTTAATCCCAGGGAGTTTTTTACAGTAGCAAAAGGGTTGTGAACAAAAGACAGCAAAGGCAGATTGAACAACAGATCAGGGAAACTATGTGGGCAGAAAACAGAATAAAGAGCAATTCTAAATATCCACTTACCTGAACTCTTTGTTGAAATATGCCTGGAGTACAGTATGCTGTTTTGAATATTTGATCATCATCTCTGCTAAAAACTCTAAAAATAAAAAATATGCAAGATCTAGATAAAGGCAGATTAAGTTAATTCATTATTGTAGTCTAAAACAATCCATTCCTTTCTGTTCTGCAAGGCTTTTCAGTTTTTTCCATGAAAGAAATAAAACAGAGATTAGTATCACGGTAACACTATAAAAGTCTTATGTAGGTCTTTGTATTTGTAGACCTGCAATCAGAAATTTCCTTCTTATGGTAATGCCACTAACAACTTCTTAGAGCACATATTTTTATTCTCTGGAAAGAACCCACCAGTGAACCAAGAATTTACTTTTAAGTAGTGGATATTTTTTACAGTATTTAAATATTTCTCTACGAATAAACCAAAGAGCATGCAGAATTCCAGTGTCTGTTTTTACATAATTTCAAGAGTAGAGCATCTTTTCTTCATAGGCACAGTTCATTAAAGCCTTTCCAACAAGGACAGCACTGGACTGCACTTTTATTTTGCAGAGTATGCTCAGATCCCATGTGGTCTGCAGGATTCAGGATTTCTAATCCCCTGTGCAGTTTCTTTACAGAGCCCAGACCATAGAGCAGATTTTTCCACTGGAATTTACCTACACCCTGCCTTCAGCCTCCACATCCAGGTTTCATTTTAGCATCCCAGGTCTGAACAAGTCCAGGCTCAGCATCACAGCTGGCTGTGTTGCCTTCCATACCCAGGAAAACACCAGCAAAACCATGCGCTTTGCTAACATCAAAGCACAGGTGAGCCCAAGTTTCTCTCCAGATTATTCACAGGTTTACACTATTTAGCCACAGTCTGAGATCAGAATTTCTGACAAAATATAAAGCTAAGAAGATTTCACATGGTCTCAGTTTCTACCGAAAACGTTACTTTAAGATTTGATTGATAGGAGTAATATAAATCAATATACTTGTAACTTGGGCAAACTGCACTAACAGTACAAATAAACAAATCTGTCCTGCATTAGTTTTTAATACAAGAACATAAACAGAACCACCTACTCTGGGTCTTGCAAGCCCACCTTTTTCATGAGGACAGTGAAGAAGCAAAGTTTTTTAAGCGTTCTGTTGCTGCCATCTGGCCACCAGCTTCCCACTGAGCTGAATTGGCACTTACAGAAGCAGCAGTCAGTCAGGGGAGGATCACCTTCCACAAGTGCTGATTTAGTGCCTTAGGAGACAGATTGGTGGTGGCATAAAGTAAAAGGCTTTTGAAAGTATAGTAGAACAAGAGAAGTGAAGGGAAGGGAAAAGAAAGTGGAAGGGAAGGGAAGATACCTGCAGACAGAACACAAGCTAGAGGGAAACAGAAGAGAGTAAGTGAAAGAGGCTACGCTGAAAAGAGGAATTTGGGAGGACTTCAGAATGGTATCAAAATTATTAAGGATGGGAACAGGGGAAGACAAAGTCTGAATTTCAGTTTCTCCCAGTTTCTCTGAATATAAAATAGTAACGCCTATATGCTTTCACGGGGTTTTCCAGGCCAGCTGCGCTCTAAGTGCAATATATAATTCTATCTTAATTGTATCAAAATAAATTATTTTGCCTTTAAATAAATATGCTGCTTTACACAAATGGTTTTGACATCACTGATTGCAGTTCCATCAGGAGTGCTATTCAGGAATGAAGGCAGCAGAGAAACAGTGACAGTCACCAAAGCCCAACATTCAAAGTGTGGCATCCATATACATGTGTGTTTGTAGGAATTAATTAATTGCTGGCACTTCTATGATCAGATGAGTCAAACAGCTTGCCCCAGATGATGCAAGTGAAGCTGTGCATGCACAGAGGGGACCTCTGAAGTTGTGAGCATTAGGTTCTCATCAAGTTTAGTTTAGGTCACTGGTGTAAGTCATTTACAAGTGTCAACTGTTGAGACCTCTAAGAAAGCCACCCCACAATGTAACACTGTCAATTATTTCTTCCAAGAGGAAAAGTCTTATTAAAACAGCAGGAATGCTGCGGTGCAATCAGACAGGGAGTGCATCATGCCTGTGTAGTGTCAGCAGCTTTGCTCTGCACTGTGCTAGGCATGGCTTGCCTTCATTCCTCAACCTGGTGGCGTTTCTCTCTGCATGAAGTCTAGTGTCTAGCTGAGGGATTGTTGACTCAGTTGGCAAGGCACACAGCCAAAGCAATGGTAAGCCCTGTGGCTGAGCACTAGATCAAGGTGGAAGGGAGGTTTCTGGAGTCAGGGATACCCAAACAAGAACCGAGATCCCTACCAGGAGCCAGCAGCCACAGCTTGGGCCTGGCCAGCAGCAGCCGCGGCAGATTTACACAGCCCTGGGGAGCGCTGGCAGCCATGGCGTGGGGTGGCAGTTGGTGCGGCAGGGCGTGCAGGGAGGACCCGGCACCCTGCTTGTAGGCCCACAGCCCAGGGAAGTGCTCTAGGCCTCTGCCAGGGTGGTGGGCACTCATCTCAGAGTTAAAACCAGTGTTTTTACAGAGAAAACCCCTGAGATGTTTGATGCATGTGGAGGAAAAGGATATCAGGAGTAGTCAACACAGATGCACCAAGGGGAAATCATGCCTGACCATCCTATTGCCTTCTGTGATGGAATGACTGGCTGGGTAGACAAGGGGAGAGCAGTGGGTGTTGTCTGTCTGGACCTCTGCAAGGCTTTTCACACTGTCTCCCACAACACCCTCACAGGTAAGCTCAGGCAGTGTGGGTTTAGATGGGAGGACAGTGAGGTGGATTGAGAACTGGCTGAATGACAGAGCTCGGAGTGTTGTGTCAATGACATAGAGTCCAGCTGGATGCCTGTAGCTCAAGCAGTGTTCCCCAGGGTCAGTAGTGGGTCCAGTCCTGTTCAACTTATCCATCAGTGACCTGGATGAAGGGACAGAGCGTACCCTCAGCAAGTTTGCTGATGATGCAAAACTGGGAGGGGTGGCTGATACCCCAGAAGGCTGCGCTGCCATTCAGCAAGACCTGGACAGGCTGGACAGTTGGGCAGAAAGGATCCTAATGGAGTTCAATAAAGCCAAGTGTAAGATCCTGAATGGAGGGAGGAATAACCCAACACACCAGTACAGGCTGGTGCTGACCTGTGGGGAGGCGGCTCTGTGGAGAAGGACCGGGGAGTGCTGGCGAGCCAGCAGCGTGCCCTTGTGGCCAGGAAGGTCAATGAGATCCTTGGGTGCATTAGGAAGAGCACAGCCAGTGGGTCAATGCAGGCTGTCTTCCCCCTCTGCTTTGCCCTGTTGAGGCTGCATCTGGAGTACTGTGTCTATTTCTGGGCTCCCCACTTCAAGAGGGACAGGGTACTACTGGAGAGTGTCCAGATGAAGGCTACAAAGATGATTAGGAGCCTGGAGCATCTCTTTTTTGAGGAAGGGCTGAGAGAGCTGGACATGTTTATCCTGGAGAAGAGAAGACTGAGAGGGGATTTTATCATAGTATTCAAATATCTTAAGGGCGAACGTCAAGAGGATGGGGCCAGGCTCTTTTCAGTGATGCCGAGTGACAGGACAAGGCGCAACATGCACAAAATGCAACACTGAAAGTTCCATCTGAATACAAGGAAAAATGTCTTCACTTTGAGGGTGGCAGAGCACTGGAACAGGCTGCCCAGAGAGGTCCTGGAATCTCCTTCTCTGGAGATATTCAAAATTGCCTGGATGCAATTCTGTGCAACCTGCTCTAGCTGAATGTGCTTTAATGTGGGGTCGGACTAGGTGATCTCCAGAAGCCCCTTCCAACCCTGACCATTCTGTGATTAGGAGACTCAGAAAAGTTCAGTAAAAACACAGCAGACCCCTGTGTGAAAGCTCTCTCAGAAGCAAAGGATCTCCAGTTCCCTGCAGTTGAGCTTGAATCTGTGAGCTTGAAACTGCTGTGCTCCATCCTGAAAGGGTCCAAAAATGTCATTCCTTGGCTTAATTAGCCTTAAGCTTTTGGAGATTGCATATCACAACAGTTTAAGCACCAACATAAACATGAGGATTTCCTCCCTGCTGTTCCTACCTGCTTAATTCTGGCCAACACCACAGCATTTTGCCCTTTCATCTGTGACATATGAATAGTCAGGATCAGAACTGGCACCTCCCACATGCCTCAAGCCCCATGCTAGGAAATGCCATGAACTACATTTCCCTTGATTTTAGATTTGCTTGCACCAGGGCTAAAGCAAACACCAGGGAAAAGCATTATCAGTGTTCTTGTCAGGCTTTTAGACAGAAATATCCTTCTTATGAAAAAGAACAATATCACATTCCAGCAAAATTATTCTCTAGTAGCAAAAGGCAGGACAACTTAAGGCCCCAAGCACTCCATGCTGCTGTGATCAGACTGTTGGTGGTAGAAGAGCTTGTTTACAGCTAGCTCAGGTCTCTTTACATAACACTGTGGATTGCAGCATACTTATATCAAGAGCAATTACTGAAAAAGTAGTGTCCTCGATATACCTTTAAATAGCTGTTTACTTGGGTTTATCCTATTTTTTTTGTCTGCTTTTTTCTAGCTTGGACTAACTCCTTTGGTCTTTGGAAAGCTGGTATAATGGTTCTCTGTATGAGCACTTCCAGGTGGTGATATGTATATTAAGTAAGGCAGGAAGAGGAATCAAGTTTCCTGATCTCTGAGTAAATGCTTTAACCACTAAACTCTTTAAATCGTGGAAACTGTGGGCACTGCTGTCACAAGTGCAGTTTTGCTCATTCATTTGAGGTTTTCTAAGGCAGCTGGCTACCTTGAAAAGCTGGTGAAGTTTTAGACATGTACTCCTTTAGAGAACTTTGAATTGCCTGACATAAAGAAACCTCCTACTCTGTTGAAGTCCAGGGGATGATGGCATGGAGGTGCCTGGCTTACTCTCTGTGCTGTATATGAGGGGCCAGAGAGAACTAGAAGCACTTTTATTCTACTCTGAATTCAGACCACTTTTCTAAATCAAGGATTATCTCACCCTAAATAAAGGTAGATTTAACTATTTTGTTACTGACATCATTTGCAAAGTCTTATTTTCTTATAATTATGTAACAAGTGATTTAGAGCAATATCTCATCATGTAAGTAGCGAGCTGGCTATGGAAAACAGCTGAAGCGTACCCCTTGTAAGCAATCTGCAAACTTAATAATATATATTAAGAAAAGTCATGTTAGGTTAATAACACTGCGGGCAATTGCCTTGTAAGGAAGACTTTAAGACGTATCCTCCTCTGGAGCACTTTTAAATATCTAGCAATAGGCAGCTCTCTTCACAATCTTCAGATTTCATAGCTAGGCAGGCTAAGGTACTCCACAGTTCATACTCAGCAGACCATTGTGCTAGATTGATGGGATGTCATTTTGAGATAGAGTTTGTGAGCTATGTAACAATTCATAAAATTACATTTAATCTCACTAGAAAATATTTTCCATAAGCAATTGGATCAACCACCACCCTAATTTTTCGTCTAGTATTTACCATTTGATACCTTTCTCTGCCTCCTTGTGCCTGTGTCTGCACTCGTCCATGCACTTGTCACTAACATCAAAGACATGCCTTTAGGAATTTTAGGAGCTTTTAGCAAATATTGGTTTCAGCAGGTATTTTGTTGTCATATGTGGATTAAAATCTGCCACAGACATGTGTGGCTGCAGAAGAGTAATATGACAACACGTTATGAATTTTCATATCTTTAGTCCCTTACGTTCTTGCTTTTGAATTACTTAAAGACTTAATATTCACCTTAATCAAGAATTCTGTGTGCTATGGGTCACAGCGCTATGCCTTCTAGACAATAACTATGATTCCTGATTGTCATTTCAAACATATGCTCTGGGTGCCAGACTATTTGGCAAAACCCATTTAAGTGCAGTGGGCTCATCATCATTGTCACATTATAGTATCTGAAACTGCTTTTACACAGAACTATCCATCTGGTCCTCTGCTTTATTTTCTTCTTTGCTTATTTAGATCATAATTACAGTTGTGGAGTATCAGGGTAACTACACTTCAATATTGATCCTATGTGTAACATCTGTTGAGAGTGCCTGATTTGTAGTTTGTTGTGTTGTATTCTGAGTTAGAGAATATTCTTGTGCAAGAAATGTTGCTCAGGTGGTTGGTGTTTTAGCTCTGAAAATGGCACTTTGGGGTGGAAACAGTAGCTGAAATTATAGTGTTACTTTTACGGTTCTCAATCACTCTGCTTTTACTGACTCTATGGGCTATTATGAAATTACAGATAATTTTGTCTTATGTCTTTCTAGACTTCAGAAATCTTTATAACTGGATGCAGTACAGTTTCATTTTGTGTGTTTGAATGCTTTGACTATGCTCTGCTCTTGAAGAGCAAGAGCAGTTATTTACCATATTGAAATGAAACCAAATTCAGACCCAGGAGGGTTAGGGGTAACACTATGATCATCCAGTCAGATTTCTGCTTTGCAGTCTGCTTTTACTTACTGCACTAATTACCTCAGCAAAGGGAATTCTCCTCTTCCATTTAAGTGGGTAATGCAGTAGTTACTGCATTGTAGCTCAACTGAGTTATCAGCTGAGGGACAGATACAAGGGGGAAATTCAGTTTTACCCATTTAAAGGTTGTTTCTCACAAAACACTCCTGTCAAACAGCTGGTAGGGACTTAGAGAGTTTAAAACATATTTATAATGTCCAGACCATCCAATTAGAGAAAGACTTCATGGAAATCTTTTATCTTAAAACTTCATTCTTCACAACATTTTCTGCAGTTGTCACAACAAAATATAATGGGATTATTCTGCTGCAGTGGAAATTGAGAAATTTAAGAAGAGAAGAATAACATGATATTAAGATTGTGGCCCAGGATAGAAAAATCATAGGAATTCTTATGTTGGGCCAGCTTTTCTTCTGCTTATCCTCTACTAATGTTCCCACACATTAATTTTTGTCATTTTTCTTCTTAGAAAAGTTACCTCTGAAATAATTTTAATTCACAGACTACATATACATAACACAAGAACCTCACTTGTCTGGTATTAGCTCTAGAGATCAGATGAAAATGCTTGGAGACGTGTGGATCAGAACTGAAAGTGTTACAACATATATACACATTTCTGGCCAGGAATAAGCACATTTTTCTGTGGACTGTGGCTTTTTTCAAACAAGGCCTACTTTCATGATACCTATATTATTAGTCTAATTAAAAACCAACCAGACAAAAAAAAATTTTGCAAAATATTTTTGTGATCATCTTCAAACTGGAGCTATTGTCACACTTTCTCTCGTGTCTCATGTACAATCATTTAACCTCATTGTGGTTGTTGCACCACTTATATTAATAACTTAGGCAATTATACATTGTAATAAAATGACTGCAGAGTTTATAGCCACAGCTGTTGAACAATGAAGTATTTTTTTCATAGTCAAACTTTGCAGAAAAGTTCCGTGATTTACTGGACATTTATACTACACATTTGGTAAGTATCTCACATAAGTTTATTTGGGTTTTGCAAGACATTTGCCTTGCAACTGAGAAATGTAATTAGCACTTAGGAGAAGTGAATGCAGTTCCCAGGTTTTGTGCAGACTGCCTGTGGATGGCAGGAAGAGATGAAGAGCCACATTCAGCTAGCTGCTCTTACTGTTGTTCTACATACAACGGTTTAATGAGAAATTCAAACCACCTACGCTCCAGGGTTTCCAGACATGCTGTACAGTCAGAGAGCTAGTTATGACATCTAAGCCAGCTGCTGGCAATAGTTGGTCTGCTGACAGTAGATTCTCTTTCTTAGGGAGTTTCTTTCTCAGGGTGTGCGGCCTCTCCAGGTCCCAAGCCAAGAGATAATGTGCATATACTTTGCAGATTCATTTTGGGCCTCAGCTGGTGGTTGTTTTTGTTCAGTAACTGGTGAAAACAGTTTCTACAGACTGATAATTCATGTGTATTTATAATGTAAACATGGAATATGAGTTTAAAAAATTTGAAGAAACATGGAAAAATCTGATTGGCAGCTCCCTTTTGATTGCTGTTTTTGATATCGTGAAAAAGTGGCAGCATGTTACTTTTGGTGGGTGGTGTGTTTTTCAGGAATGTGCCCTTTCTTCAAATGAGAACATTTTATATTTTTCTGTTCCCAGGTCTTGCTTCTTTCTCTTTTGCAGTCTATTAGAGTAAATACATTCAGTACAAGAAGATTAATTGAACATTGAAAAATGTTATAAGATCGAGGAGATATCTGGCCATTTATCAGTGAGACAAGAGATCATCTTTTTTAACCTATAAAGGAAAATGATTGATTTGGAAAATGAAACTTCAGTTGGCTTTCACTGTTTTAGTTATGCGTGATCCAAAGTCCTCAACTGGATTAAAAATGTCTAAAACATTGTTCCCTCTTTTTGTCAGATCTTTTGGCATTTGTTGCTTGGTTTTTTAAAGTGAAATTGAAACCTGAGAATATACTATCCACATTGGTTTTATGCAGTTCAGTTTATTACAAAAAGGTCAGATTAAGGCAGAATCAGAACAGCAAAGAAACTGGAGGACCAGCCATGTACCATGGTGCCCCTTGCTCACCATCAAGTTGTGTGTATTTCATCAATGAGGGTAAAAATACATTTTAATGGAAACTGCATTCAAGAGTAATGCAATGTAATTCTAGTGAAATCAATGAAATAAAGTAGGAATAACCCATAAAAATCATCAGACTTCAATTGCAGTGAAAAAGAGATGTCCACAACGATGAATTCATTTTACTGTATATTAGTAACTCTAATTTCTGAGGAAAGAGTTGCACAGCACGTAAGCCCAGATGATTCTTTCTTCCTGATTTGTTTTCCTTATTGACTTTAATGAAGTGGAGGCAGCATCTATCACTGCTGTTGATGGCTTGAACTGACTCACACATCACATGTAACACATCAGATTTTAAAAAGATTCAGTTTAATCTTTTTAGTGAAGGCATTTAGAAGGATGTTGCATGCATTGAATGGCCCATATCTTCTTTTTTTGATGTGTCTTATCCCATAGCTGGTAGCAGGTCAATTCCCCAAACCATGGAAATTCAGTTGTTCCTACGCTATCTGTTGTTGCTAAGCTCCACAAATTGAAGGGGTGTTTCCTATGATTTAGCCCTGAAATGATATTAATTAGCCCTGAAATTCTTCACTCAGTAATCTGCAGAATATGCCAAGGTGACTCACTTTTCAGGTACCATCCATGCTCAGGGGACCAAATACCTCATTATGGGAAAAGCATTACATTATGACAAATGGAACCAAATGAGTTGTGACACAGTTGCATGCATTTGAGAGGACATCATTTAATATTTAATCTAAAACAGGACTTCCCCACATATTTACTTGAATGGCAACATAGTGAATATTTGGTGAGTTGTAAGGAAGGACTATAAAAATATTCTGACGTAAGAGGTTTGCCATTTTCCTGGAAGTATGGACAAAATTCCTAATGAATAAAATATAAGTAAAATACAACTCAGTTACTGAAACTGAACTAAAGTGTTTGTAAAAGAATTACATTTTTCTGCTCTATCAAATTGTCTAATAATAATAGCAGCTGTCTTTTAAATGCTACAAATCAACCTGTCACTTCCTATCATACAATTTGATTGTTATATTTCCTTTTTCTTTAGAAAAGCCTCACAGGATTAGGGTGGAACAAGAACTGTCAATTTATGACAAGAAACATTTCGTATCTGAAGTTGCAAAACTTGCAGTAGGTGATGAGATCTGGAAGGAAGCCCTCTGTAGTGTTTCCTATGAGGTTAACAAACAGTGGAAATTGTTGATATTTCCTATATTAAAATTTGTATGGCAAGGAGAGTCCATGGTATTAAAGCAAACCTGGAGTTTTCCAATAGTTTTATTAAATTGAAACAAACCTCTCTTTCTTCACTTATAGGAGAGCCAGAGGGATTTGGATTATATCCTTTTCTTTATGCTTAAGGACAACTAAATTGGCAGGTACTGTCTTTTAAAGAATATCAGGAGAAATAAGATTAACTTTTAAACATTGTACTCCTGGTGTCTCTTTGATATCACCTTCACTGTGCAGTCTTTGAGACCTTCATCTGAACAAAATCCAGAATCATAGAATTGAATCATAAAATGAAGGAAGTTTTGGAGATCATCTGGCCCAAACTCCTACTTGAAGCATTGTCAAATCTGAAGTTAGATCAAACTTCAAGGAATCCTTAAATATTTTCAATGGCATATTCCAAAGCTGCTCACCTATCCCCCTTAAACTGATTTCTATGAGACAGCTCTGTTCTGCAGCCTTGTAGAAACTCAAAGTAGAAGCTAAAATACCCATATCATATCAACTTCCTTCAAGCAGACAATAAAATGCTCATCTCTATATGTTATTTTCCAAGAAGCAGTTTTTAAAATTTATTCCGTTGATTGACCATTGAATAACTTTTGTTGCTAGGGAAGAAAAATCCTATGTAGTTGGAGAAAACCAGGAAGGAAGTTATCAGAGTGCTTTCAAGCTATTACCATAACAGACTTTGACCACTACCCTTTGCTGCTCTTTACTGTTTATTATTACTTCCTCCACAAGAAATAAACACTATTGTAACAGGTCTTTTTGTTATGGGAGTGAGGGAGGAGTGTTTGTTTTCCTGCATGTTGTTTATTTCTGAAGTAGTTACCTTTGTATCACAAGAACAATGAATTTGTAGTTGCTTTAAAACATATTGCTTGTTGTTTTTAAAAAACATTATTAACTAAAAATGTCAGTGACCATGAGTCCCACTCTGTATGTATCAAAGTTATTTTAGCTCTGCATTGTTTTGGAAATATGAAGTTCTATTGATTACATTCAAAATTAAACTCTTCTGTGCTGCTGCAAGCATTCAATGAATCACCCATAATAAATTTGTTTGTAGAACTTGTTTAACTACTGTATCTGAAAAAAAGAAATCAATGGCATGTGGCAGTTAACCTTTACATGAGTAAATGTAAAAAAGAAATGTGTAGTAACTTCTGTCTTTGTACAAGTGCTGCACTATTTCTGAACACCAAAATGCAAAAAAAAATTCACTGGTAGTTTAGCTGCTGTAAAATAAGAAAGTCCTATTCAGGTCACCGATTCACAGCCCTCAGAAACTAAAACTTCATACTCAGACTGAGCATTTTGGGTTTTATTTGGGTTTTTGGTATACCCTGTGTTCAAGGAAAACCACTGTTCAATTAAATGTTCATTGTACTGTTAAATGTTTATGGACTTTACACACTTTTCAGCTAATTGAAATTCTGTGATTATTAACTAGCCTTTTACATCTGAGTCTTTTCCTGAGTTCAAGTAAACACATCTAAGAAATGGATATATGAGGGAGTGTTACAGGATACCTACTTCAGACAGTTGTGCTAGAAAATCAGATTCTCTGAAGTGACAATGCTAACCACAAAACTCCGCTGCTTCTCTATTGTCCTCTTCAACATTGTGTACAAGTAGCCATGAAAATACTTGAGAACAGTAAAAACCTAGTATTCATTAAACACAACATGTTGGCAACCTTATTTTCACCCCACACTCGCTTCACGTCCATCAGTCAGACAAGTTTCTTCGTACAGATAGTGTGCAAGTCTAGTTGTTCCAAAAAAACACAAAGGGGACGTTTTTAAGAGAAGAACATACAGAAGAAAATGCATGAGGGATTCTAACTGTTTAGAAGAATAAAAACATTGATGTGCCTGATAAATAAAAGGACTTGTTTGTGAAATGAGCAGGTAAACAGTCAGAAAACTCATCTGCTTGTGCCTGCGAATGTCTTGTGTAGCTGATATAAACAGAGAAAAACAAATGTGGATGAGATTCGGTGACCAAGCTGCACCCAACTAGAAGAACATTTTTGGCCATTGCTAAGTGTACAAAAAGTTACTAGCTCTCTAGTTATCTCTTAAGAAATACAACTTGTTTTTTGAAATGTGCACCTTTTCTACAGCAATAAAGTTATGAGAGTCTTGATTCCATACTGGTTTTCTGCAGCTCGTGATTTTCTACTAAATTTTAACATGGACATGAAATGTAAACCTCTTAATATGATCCTACGTGCAGTTCAAGTGCGGCACACTGACATAAATAGCATGCCTACAAAAATGAAAAGTGGCAGGCTGCACATTACGACCTGTGATCCCCTCACTGGCCCCCTCGCTCATTCCTGCCCTGCTCTGATCCTAACCTGAGGTAATTCACCTGATATCCATGAAGCTGGTGCTGCAACAGAGCTGGGCGGTGCACAACAAACCCATGTCACTTATTTTTCTGCACTGAAGCAGATGACATCCTAGAGATCTCAGGCTACATCCACAAGGGGAATAACTCAGATGATTGCCAAGAATACTCACAGAAGCTCAGAAAAATTCACTCAGGGCACTGAAGACATGGCATGCCTCAGCTGCCCATGCTACTCTTTTGCAAGTCTTTGTGTCATTCATTATACATTTTTGTACAATTCTTCCTCCTTTGATGTCTAAGCCAATAGACTGCACAGTGAACAGGACAGTTCATTTTGCCACCACAACATAGGTAGGATAAGACCCTGCCAGAGGGCTAGGCCGGCTGGCCCATCTTCAGCCACCTACCACTGCTGAGCACCGCAAAACGCTTCATCTCCTGAAATACATTTCTCCTAGTGAGAAATACAAACTCCCTTCCATGTGTGAAGGAGGTTGGTTACCTGAAATCAAGTAGCCAGTGCTGCGTTATGTTATGCTACCATGTCTCGCCATGCTTTATGAGCCTCAGATATCTATCCCAAACCAATTTATATCCCAGTGGCAGAAGGTGGCTGAAGGCATCTCACATCTCATGTGAGTGCAGTAACCACTATTACTATTACAGCTTCCACTTTGGTAAGCCATACAGACGGGTCCATCAATGGCCAGTCCCATTAATTAGTCATACGCCAGCCTGGCACAGCCAGGACTTCTGCGTTTGTATACTTGCCCCATGGGGAACACAGGTGTCCTCCCAGGTCTAAAAACCAACCGGAGATTCTGAGGATTTAAATGATACTTGGTCAGCCAGTGACAATTAAATTATTCCCACATTTTGACTATTCATAACATTAGTAATGTGTAATGTTAATTTTTGCAGTCCTATGTATATACATTGAGTTCTGATACAGCAGATATTTTAATGAGTCAGGGAACTATCAATGATACTGATTAGTTCCATAAAAGGAACGACACTCAGAACATCATTCTCTTTTAATATACTGCCCAAGACAGCCATAATTTTCTGCAATGAAATGGGACAGTGTAGAATAGTCTGCAAACCGCACCTCTGAAAAAGCTGTTTCTGTTGTATAGGATAGCCTCACCATCTGTGCAAGAAGATATAGCTTCTACAAATGTGTCTTTCCTTTTAAAACATAATTATATATGTACACATTTTTTCTATTACTTTGCTTCACTTGTGTTTAAATTGTCAATCAATTGTTTCCTCACCCAGGGTCTGCGAACCAGATTATAAAGAATATTCACCAGTCCAGAAAGTCACTCTCAACATCAGGCTGTAAGTGACAACAGCGGGGCTCTGCATTCATGGAGCACTTGCGAAAGACCATTTTGCCTTATTCATTGTGTATAAAACAAGAAGAAAGCCAGCTTAATTAACAGGAAAGAGGATTTAGGGTAAATATTAGGGGGGAAAGGTAATTGTTAAGGTGGAGAAACACTGGGAGGAAGATCAAGACATAAATAGAACAGGATGGCATTTACATGTTTGCACTGTTTTTAGTGCCCAATTTTTAAGGAGTGAGAGAAATCAAACCCATTCTGATAAGCTTTCAACTTTACTTAAGTACTGTAATAGCATGTTTTTGGGCTGCATAGTCATTTGTTTGAGGTACATGGGCAAAGTAGGTGACATGGACTGTGATGCAGTTCTGTATGACAACCTTGCAAATTTAAGCTCTGAGCATGGATGTGGTGTTTATGTTCTCCATTTTAGGTGTTCAAGAAAGCATTCAGAGCTATCATTGTATATTTGTGTATTACTGAAATACTGTTTTTGTTTTTAAAATATATTTAATCTTCATTAACATACTTAGAAACTGGGGGACTGGGGAAGAGCATTGCATGGATTTATGTTCAAGTCCACTTGGAGCTCTTCTCAGAAACCCTTAGGCCCTCTCCAGTGGCACAAACGAGCTGTAAACTAACTTAACCAGCCTTCTGAGAATGTCCTTACACAAGAGATTTGTCAAACAGGCAGCAGAGAGCTGACACAGCAACTTTTACAAAAAATGCCTTCCTAAGCTTTCATTGCCTAAGATGTTCCTAGGTCATCTTCACATGGGAACAATTTAGGTTTCTAGGTGTGCTTGACATCTGAAATAAACTAAAGTAACATTTGATTTGCTCCAAATGACCAGAGATTCAAAAAAAAAACCAAAACCAAACAACCCAACCCTATGAGCAGTAAAGCAAAACTGTGATTCTGAGGCACTCCAAGCCCCTGTGGGAATAAATCAACAGATACAAGAAACAAAACACATACAGGGTTTTAAAATAACATTAGTTCTGAATTTATTTTCACATATGAAGAATAGAGAATAGACACTAATATATGGCACCTGTGCAGAGGTGGAGGTAGACACTTTCAGTTTGAACATGTAGCTTCAGCTGTGTGACAAAAATATAACTATTTGTGTCCACCTTAAAAACTTTCACTGTCTTTTTGCTGCTGCAACACTGGCTCTTAACATGTCTCATGTCTAATTTGTCAGAGAAAGTAGCTCTTTCCTTACATTGTTCTGAAAAGAAAAGCCATCAGTATCAATTTAAGGGAACATTAACAAACATAAGAACAAAATATCATAATTATATAATTTGTTCCTCTCAGGACACTAGTAGGGGAAAGGGGAACAATCTGTTCAGGAGATAAATGGAACAACTTCTACTCAGCGATTCCTGTTTTAGCACATAATGATTTACTGTGTTTTATTTTAGGGAGCTGCAATTTCTTGTAAAATCTGTCCAGATCTGTCCAACATCCTGTTTTATTCAGGTTAGACAATCTCAACAAAGCTGGTACAAGAAAAACAAAAAAAGCCACCACATACAGCATAGGAGTCATAAGAATTTAATGGTGCTTTTGAGTAGGTAAAGGTGGGAACATCTTGACACAACTCCAACTACCTCCACAGTATACCGGTGGAAGTAATTAATGAAAACAATCTTAACATGAAGAGCAAGAATCCACCTCCTTCTTCAAAGCTTCTTGTGAATTATTCCTATTCTCCTTCCATTATTCTGCTCTGTTTTTCTAGGATTTGGATGGTAATTTCTTTTTACCACAGATTGTTGAAACTATTTATAATATGCTTACTTCAAGTACCAATACATTTGGCTGAACTACAAGCTTGCTGTTCCTTATAATGCTTAATTGTAATGCTCTGGTGGTTATTCATAAAACAACTTAATTAGGAGATAGGTTAAATCCATCTTAGTACATGTTTTTGGTCAAGAAAATACGTGTCTCAGCCTTTTTAGTTGCTTTCTGTCCTGTTGCTGAAACTGTCTTTTCAGAAGATAGAGGGAAAGCAATGCATAGAAAGTTATTTTTCACCTCAATACAGAGGATTTGAACTTAAGCTTCAAAGTCTGTGCCTCCTCTAGGAAGTAATAATAGCCTTCTTTTTTATAGTGCTACTTAGGAGCTGCTCTGAAAGCACAGTACAACACAAGACAGTAAAGTCCCACAAGACAGATAAAGCATTTGAGGCATACAAGAAAAAAAAAAGAAAAAAAAAAAAAAAAAGCGGGGGGAAATAATTTGTCCAATAGCACTTACTAAGCCAGTCCCAGAAGCTTTATCAGATAGCGATCCTTAACTCCTGTGCTCCAGCACACCGCTTACTGGCTAAACACACTGAACCTTATTGAGATTCAATCACTATTCTGTTGAAAAACTTGAATAAGGACAAAGTATGTGGGTATAAAAATATATTCTCTGGGCTTGGGTTGTTGTTACAGAAATATTTGTTTATATACCAGTATGGTTAACTTGATGCAAAATCCTAGTGGAGACAACACATAATTAGTTTGCATTTCATTTTAACTGGACACATTTAAATCCAAATACTAAAGGTCTTGAGTAGCTGCAGTCTGGTAAACTACTTGTATGGTCTCTACTAAGGGCATTCTCCATTAAGAATTTGTATTTGTGGGAGCTAGAGTTGAGCTAGTTATTGGTATATTAAAAAAACTTTTTTGTTTTCCATCAAATCAAAACTGAATTATAAAAAGAGTCTAGTATACAGCCAGTTGATGAAAACCTAATCCCACTTCTTGGACATGCCACAAAAGGCCAACAATTTCAGAAAGGTAAAGTTACTGCTTGCTTTGCTTGGCACTCGCTGGTAGCTCCCCTCATCTGTGGCACAGCCTTCTAGAACTACTGAAAACATTTTAAAAGCAGGAAAAGAGAAGTGATTTTCACTCACTACAGTGGCTTTGAACTTAAGCCCTGTGATATGTTGCCCCACTTTAAATGATAATTTTACCATCATTCATTCAGAGACTTAGAAATTCTGACTGCAGAACATGTGAAAAACTGAAAATAAAGAGATAAATATATTTCAAATGGGAATCCTGAAGCGTATAGTGTGCTAAGGCACAAGGCATGAATTGCAAAAGGCACGTGGATGAAGGAATGTCAACTCTGTAGTGATTTCTAAAGCCAGCACAAGAGAGAGGAAGCTGAAGGTCTTTGTTGGTTTTTTTTTTTAATTCTATTTATTTACCCTTTTCCTGCAATATATTATGAAAGAAACAACACTGGAAAAATGCGAATGCCACAGGTTTTGTAACTTTCATTCCATGCTTCTTAAACCAAATAACCATATCGCTATACTTACGAAATGTGTACCTCCAGTCCTAATTGGACAGTTCTCTCCTTAAATTAAATTAGTAATGGAGAAAAACAAACTGATATATATGGGAATAAAAAAATGAAATATCCTTTCATGTTGCTGAACTTTAAGCCAAACACAATAAACTTGGAAAAGACCTAAGGGTCACTGCAGATGGTACAGACCTACCAGAAAACAAGGCACTGAAAAAAGGACAGACTGTAGCACTATGGATTTCTCTGTTTATTAGTGGCACAATACCATTTGCTCTCTAAGGCATTTAATCACTAGTTACTCTAGCACTCATATCTGTAATCATTCTGTAACAAAAGTGGAATCTAGCAGCTGATATTCAGTACACTTGTGGAAAAAAGGGAATCTACAGTCAATGTATATTTCTGGTTTTGAAAGATAATCTAAGATAACACCCTGATTTAATCTGAATAATGATAGCTGAACAATTGTGTTGTTCATGTTCATATTTTAAAGCAAGTGAAATGAATTCCCCAAATAGTTTAAACTAAGCAGGAACAAATCATATTTCTTCCTGAATAAGACTGGTCACACAATGAGGATGGCAATAGTTCATTCATTAATAACTAAACCAAGAACAGCTTGATATATATAGACCAAACCTTGATCTGGTAGCGCTTTTTTCCTATAAGCCGTTCCTGTAACAGAAATTAATCTTGGCAACTTTCAGTCCCTGAGGAAAGCTATTGTCATTCCCATAAGTACTTTTAAATTATTTTCTTCCCATTTAACCATAAACTAAACTTCAGGATTAACAGCACCATTCATTAGACGCAATGTACAAGCTTTGCATGCTGTTGTGAGAAGCACTCAACATTACTGTCTATTTAGGAGAAAAAAAATCCAACTCTACATCTTTTAATCTAATGAGTCATATGTAATACTATAGGTGACACCACTGCTAGCACTGAGAAGGCTTTGAATGGCTTTAGATTAAATAAGATTGAAAGGGTTAGTATTCTTTTCTGGGGGGAAAAAAAAGAACACTTTCTCTGAGACACAGCCGGTACCCAAGTGAGTTGTGCCTCTCATCTGATAACTACTGTCTGATTGTTTTAATGTTTTGTTACTTGCTCTAATAAAAAAAAAAGAAAAAAATATGCAAGGTTCTGCTGGTATTGTTTTCCTAATGTTAAAAAAAAAAAAAAAAAAAAAAAAAAAAAAAGGTTTAATTAAGTTCTGCTACTCTGGGACATTACTAGATAAGCAGCCAAACAGTTTCAGTTAGAGAAAAATTGCTTGGGGATTAAGCTAGGTGACGAATGTACTGCTGTTACATCCTATCTCTAGTACAGCTGTCCCAGACCTCCTGCATGACCTTCTGTGTAATCTCTCTGCAATGTACACTATCTTTGGAGAACAGGATGAAGCTTCACAAGTGAGATCTCCACATCTAACTAGTAGGAAACCATGTGTCAGGCACACATGCTGATGGACATAAGATTAGGCTCCCTTTTTAAAATTTCAATAACCCATACAGAATTCCTAGGATGCTGAAATACCATCTACAGACAGATGTGGTCCACAACCAGTTTTATTCCTTTCCTAAAATGTTTCTAAAGTGCCATGACAATAAAGTCCTGACTGCAGAAACCATCTAGTTAAGAAAGAAAAATTCAGTATGTTGTTCTTACAAGGACTATGGGAGATACAGGCACAACTTTCATATCTTGAATGAATCCCAAGGTAATGAACAGTTCTGTCTACAGAGAAGGGATCTGCAGATTCCCCCATATACCTTGTTGTTAACTTGATCAGATACAAACATGCAGCATTGTATTGCTGTGGTCAAGAAGGCAGGTCTTGTTCTGAGGTTATTCTGTGAGATGAATTTGCACAGTGTATTTCCTCCAGAAAAACAAATTAAGAGCACTTTTAGCAGATTGTCAGTATTGCTTGCAAAACACAGAATGGATGCTAAACAGTAATTGCCATTAAGCCAGGCTTTTGGTTTGGGGACATAACACTGACAGGTTTTAAGAATGACTGGTGTCTGAAAACTATTTTTAAAGATGTGTGAAAAGTTATTTATGGCAATAATACCCATAAATTGAGGAGGAAGGGAGGAGGTTATACTTCACACCAGATCCAACCTTTCACAGATAAAATAGTCTATAGGAAATAACCATCTGTAAGGAAGCCACACATTGGTAGGCTCAGTGTACCTAGTCAAGGATGCTATTTTGCCCAAGGAATGTGAAGCAACTATCCATAAATGCATCCAAATGCAGGAGGTGCAATGCTGGACACATTAAAGGTAATGGAGTTTTTGTCTCTGCCTTCAACAGGGTACAGACTCTGCTCCAGGAATGATTCCGTTCTCAGTTTTTAATGATTGCAGTATCTGTATCTGCACTCTTTTTTTCTCTCTTCTGCCTGCTTCTTATGTGGACCTGTTACAATTTGTCTATTAGGCATGTACTGTGTGAAACACAGGAATTTATTAAACCATCCAGTCAATCATTTGAAAAATAAAGAAGTGTTCTTAATTTTTCCCCATGATGCATCACTGAGCTTTCTGGGGTTTTACCTGCTACTAGTGTACTGGATTTCCAGCTAGCATTGTTTCCTTTTAATATTTATGAGCAAAGTATCTGTACCAGGTTAATCCTGTAATGGGAAATCATATTTCACTTTTGCTTAAGGAAGAATACTTATGACAGTTCCATATCCTATAACATGATGGCTACCTGCCATAATATTAGCCACACCATTCTGCTACAGACCTGCTGGTTTAGTCCTTCATAAATCATGTTTATTATCTACTGCTTATTAATAATGCAGAAAATCAAAGTGAAGCACTAGTGCAAGTAAACTGTTTACTGGTAATGGATTTTTCTCCTAATGAGAATCCTGCAGCTATAAGCAAACTAAACAATGACCTGTGTAAGCTCTGCCTTCCTGTTCAGCACTGGGTACCAAACTCAGGTTCACAATGGATGAGTGCAGTTTCACTGATACAGTCTGAACAACTTTTTAAAACTTGGCATTTATATCAAGTTTAGATTGTTCAAAAATTTGTTTAAAGTAAAAATCAGAAGCATTTTGCTTCAGAATTTCCACATTTAATTTTGCAATGTAAGAGATTCACTCAAATATTAGGTAATTATTTCTTATATGAGCATAATTTTTACATGAATAATTTTAAAACTGTGGGCAAGCATTGAGCTATCAGTTTTCTACTTTTGCAAAACAAATATTAGGATATTTCTGATCCTGGCTTGCATGAATATGCCTGAATATCAGTAAAATCCCAGCCTGATTTCTATTAATGTCTGTTTCATTGAAACAAGTAATATATAATACGATAGAAAAATAATCATATGACAGTGGCTCTAAAAGCAGTAATAATTATTAGTTTTTCCTAGTTATCTTAAGAATAAAATATTTTCTTGTGTATACTACAATTTAAACAGTATGCTACTACTGTGTATGGTATGTACCATGAAGTACAGAAGGGAAAAAATTATATGAATGGCAAGAATGAAACTTTCCCTTCCCTAAGACTTGTTTTAAAAGCTACATCAGTTCATAGTTTTGATTACATAAAGCAATTACATTTAATTTTCTGTTTATACAGCTATAATACCTATAGGTCAAGTGAGAGACTGGGCTGTGTTTTGCAACATATTTTATAAACAAATGGAACCATGACTGATCTCAGAATATCACAGTCTTAAATCTTGACAGCAGGCTATAAAATGTGGGCTTTAGTGGTCAAAAAGCTGTAAGTAACCAGTAGCCCACAGTGTAATTTCAAAGCTAGTTCAGCAAAGACTGCAGAAATGCCTATGCATCATCTTTTAGATTACTCCAAGTGCATCTTGGATTTGTAAGAGCTGCAAAACATTTAGAAGAAATGAATACTTTGAAATCAGGAACTTCAATAAAACCAATCAAAGTTATGTTTTCAGAGGTCAAGAGACTTTCAGAAGACTTTCATGTAGGACACAGCAAACACTCTGTTAGCACCACAGTAGGTACATACATATGCCTAATCAGACACAACAGAAAAAAAAGTCAGAAGGAAAATACAGTGAGAAACCAATGTATTCAGAAAGTATGCAACCATCAAGCAGTTTGGACTCTCTCACTTTTGATCTAGAAGGCTTTCAAATTTTGGCAGTTTTGATCTACAGTTCAGTGAACAATCTACAGTTCTCAGACATGAATAGACACAGCTGCCAGCGTGAAGTTAATCTGTCACCACAGCAGAATCTAATGCAAGATTCCCATGAATCAAGTCTAACATATATTTTATGGGAAAATTACAAGCAATTTTAAACGTCCCCTTTCTACACTAGGATGGCAAATTATAGATAGTGCCTTATTTAACTTATTTATCTTTAGGACAGCTTAAAATAACCATTGAAGTGTTGCAGCCAGTGGAGAAAATTAAAATTCTGGCTCCACTTCCCAGTTTTCAGGTATTGAATTTTTATAAATACTCCAATATATTAAGTTGTCAGCAAATACCCTTCAGGTGCATATAAATCTTCATTTCTAAGTTGAAGAAAGGAAGCAGCAGGAATTGGTGGCAAATGATCTGAATAAAGCTTTTGTCTTGCTAAATAGATGAAGATGATATACTATGAATCAATGTATCTTCGAGCAAGTAATCCAGTGAAATATTCCAGGGCTAAAACTGTTCTTTGGAAAGAAAAGAAAAATACCACTTCTCCATCATATAACTCACAAGAATAAAGAACAAAAAATACTTTTAATCACACCTACTATAACAAACCACTTTTGGGGAGCTGCTTTGACTTCATACAGTGCCAAAAAGTATAATTAATGGGTAGGTCTTAAGTTTAAACATTTAAAACACCCCATAAATCACAGTGCACCATGTTTAAGCTTTTCTTCCAACTGTCCTCTCACAGGGCATGTTAGCTGAATGAGTCACAACAGTATATTGTAATCGTACTATTACAAATTGCCATATCTTCAACTCTGACACTCTGTCAGTTCCTTGCAACGGGTAAAAATGAAGCCTAATAGCCCAGTATTCAAACTACAAATCTACAGTGTTGTCATTATTGTGGGGACAATAGCAAGCCTCACTAGAACTGGGCATCCAAGCTGTGGGGAGGCTTAGAGTTAATTACATCACCTTAGACAATAATTTGCTCTTTGTGGTGTTAGTTATCTCTTTCCACACTTGGTTCTCTTTTTTGTTATTTTGTGATGTCCCATTAATCACAGCTACATTTACTCTGTGTCATGTGATTCATCATCCTTTATCCCCATTCTCGTTTCCATCCTTTTGGACTCCGATAAAACTGCTAATTTAAGCGGGTGATGTCCAACCTTGAATATCACAATGGCTTGTACCACACTACCAAGGATCAGCTACTACATTCACACAGTCCAAGATTCTTAGCCGCTCCAATTACTCTACAGCTTTTGCTCATATGTTGGGGTAGAGATCACATTCATCTCAAATAAGTGGACAGTTTTTTTGATGTAGGCCTGACACAACAGGACATAAAAATATGCATAATCTTTTCTAACATGAGAGTATGTGTCCTGGTTTCAGCTGAGACAGAGTTAATTTTCTTCTTAGTAGTTAGTACAGTGCTGTGTTTTGGCTCTGATGTGAGAACAATGTTGATAACGTGCTGATGTTTTCACTTGTTGCTGGGTGATGTTTAAAAGCCTAAATCAAGGACTTTTCAGTTCCTTGGGCCCTGCCAGCAAGAGGGCTGGAGGGGCACAGGAAACTGGGAGGGGACACAGCCAGGACAGGTGACCTGAACTAGCCAAAGGGATATTCCATACCATATGACGTCATGCTAAGTATATGAACTGGGGGAAGAAGAAGGAAGGGGGGGACATTTGGCATTATGGCATTTGTCTTCCCAAGTAACCATTACACGTGATGGGGCCCTGCTTCCCTGGGAGTGGCCAAACACCTGCCTGCCGATGGGAAGTGGTGAATTAATTCCTTGCTTTGCTTTGCTTGTGTGCACAGCTTTTGCTTTACCCTTATTCCCCCAGCTTTCCATTTTGTTATTATTATTGTTATCGTTATTATTGTTGTTCTTACCTCTTTATTCTGTTTAAATTATTAAATTGTTCCTATCTCAACCCTTGACTTTTACATTCCTTTCCGATTCTCCTTTCCATCCCTCTGAGGGGGAGTGAGCAACTGGCTGTGTGGTGCTTGGTTGCCGGCCAGGGTTAAACCACAACAGTATGCTATCCCTTTTCTTCTCTCTTTCCCTTTCCTGTCTGTAAGTCTTACAAGTTTCTTCCTAACATGACATGAAGCTGACTATATTTAGAGGACTGTGGAGAAGTGAGAGGAAGGAAGTTTTTTCTACTTCATTCTTTTTCCAGGCTTTTCCCCCCTGTCTTCAGTCACCTTTTTTAATGATATGTGTAATACAGCCATAGGGGAAAGAAACATTTACATAAAATTAAAAAAAAAAGACGTAAAGTAGGTATAATATCTAACACCACAACCTGGCAAATGAAAGAATTTCAGATAATAATATCCCTTGATTTCAGTTTCAAACAGAAGGATTTTCCTATAATTTTATCAAGTTATATTTTTAAAAGACAAGTAACAGTAGTGTTCATTCAATGGAAACTAATAACTCATTAATGTGATGCATATGAGATGAATGTATCAAAATGATAGAGAGAAGTACTGTTAGACTATTTCTTTTTCTTGAGAAAGTGCCTAAGCCAGGTCTAAGACACTGTGACTCACCCTTGCCTACCATGTGAAAATCATAGCTCATAATGCCTTTGCAGTAGGACTGGCTGCGCCAGCCTGAACAATGCAATAGATTTCTATGCAGGAAACAAAAGCCTTTCTTTACAAATTACTTCAGTCTGCTGTTTGCAGGAGGAGGAGGAGGAGGTCAGAGATGACAGCAGAAAGTGTGATGCCATTGCAGGGCTTATGTTATGGAATTCATGGTAAAGAATGATTGCCAAACTCTCCATCAGTGTGGTGTTACAAATGGCTTCCAGCTAAATCTTCCTCTGAGTTATGCAAAGGATGTAGCAGAGGGAAGAGAAGCTAACAGAAAGTAGAAATGCCTGTTCATTAGCATAGCATGGTGAAGCATATGGCATATCACGTGTAGTGGCAACCCTGTTCAGCTACATCCAAACTCAGACTGGAAGAGATTCTACTAGGAACAAGCTGACAGACTTGCAGCCCCATACCTATCTGGAAGCTTAAATAAATGATATTGCAGAACACTGTTACACTCGCCAGGCCTAAAGCAGGAGTTCATGTCACTGTCAGCCTCATTTGCTCTACTCCTTCTGCCCTACATTGCTTTTTTTTTTTTTTTTTTTTTTTTTTGCTTCTGCTAGAGAAAGACCTCATTTTTCACCAAAGATATACATTAAAGGATTGAAAATTTAGTATACTGTTTCCTAGTAGAAACACTAATTGGTTTTGAAGAACAAACAAGAGATATATTTTATATGGAAATCTTATGAAACCTTTGGTCTTCTCTAAAATAACCTGAAAGTGTGAGGACAGTATGTGTTAATTAGGGTTTGATCAGCCTGCTTGATGAGAGATTTCTGGTCCAACTTGGACAGCTTAACAGATGCATTAGGCAGAATATCTTTTCTTCAGATTTTTAAAGACTGTAAGTCAGCATGATAACTAATATAAGTTAACACCAGCTGTTTCAAGCTCAGTCAACGCAAGACTTTGAAACAGATTTTACTGCTGTTTAAAACTATATTTTGAGAGTGTTTTGTTTGGTTTATTTTTACTATTCTTTGGAAGACACCTTAAATCTCAGCTAAACCAGCATATTTCTAATGGTTATCAAAAGCAGTAAACTCCCACAGAGGCCAAAGTTTCCACTGTTTGATGATTCACTCACTTAAGGAACAAGTTAACAGCCTGTTAGAGAACTCCCTTTTACCCATTTGGTGACTTTTCATGTGGGCAACATGCCCAGTGCTACACCGCTCATAAAACTTTCATGTTGTAGCAGCCACACTTTGCAATGAAGTATCTCATTAGGGGCTTCACTACTCATGCTTCAAGAAATTACTTTCACATGACTAGCTAACTCTACCTTTGGGAAGGAAATTTTAAATGAAAATTGGAGTATCAAAAAGAAAACCAGTTCTTTGCCATTGTATCACCTGTAGTGACAAATACTGATACAGAAATAGGTTCTTCCTACAGGATCCACACTGTGCACATAATTTGTTACAGTTTTGTCAAAAGTTGTATTATATCTTCATAAAATATTAGTTTAGCTTACTTCTTTGTGAATAAAGCGTGTTGTCTCACCTACCTCATCAAACCCTGAGGGCAGAGAAACAACACACATTTTTAGGCATGAAATTACCCCTTTCAGTTCTCAAATCCACTGCAGACTGACAGATCCACAGGAGTTAATGCCACAGTTTTCTGTTCCCTGCTAACCTCTTGACTGAATCACTTCCCCTGCTAAAAAAATGCCTTATTAGAGCAAGGACATTTTCTCTGCTATTTTACCATATGATACAACAAAGAATATTTTATTTTGAAAGTGTCGCAGAACCAAAGTCAGGCAACAGTGCTTCAGAGTGCCATCATCCACATCAACACTTTCCTCTGAGACTCAGAGAGCTCCTCCAGAGACCTAGGATACACAGAGAAGACCATGATAAAGGCACTTCAGCCTTCAGCTTTATCTCTTCCAGATAGAACAGCCAGACTGCCTTTGCTCTACAACTCCATTTAGTTTCAGCGGCTGTAAGCCTTCGTTATTTCTTTAAGGTCCTGTAGGTTCTGCTTTTGTTGGAAATGCTTATTGAAAAAAAAATTCAAGTTGCCTGCCATGTGGATGAGAGATTTGACCTTGTATGCAAGGACCTCCTGTGCTTAAGATGCCCTTCCTGGGGTGCCCTGAAATCCTGCTTAAGCTCCATGGGAACAATTTAGAAAGGCTCTTGCATTTTATGACAACATGGCACAGTTGACAGCAGCACTGAACAAATCACTGAGGCAGATATTATCAAAGGTTCCTCCTATAATCAAGTCTGTCATAAACATTCACTTTGAAAAGGTTTGAGTTGACTTAGAAATTTTTCTTCTAATTTCTCTGCATTTCAGCTTCCCCCTGTTTAAAGAGGATACATGCAGATGCAAAACAGTAAGTAAGGTCTACTTATTATTATTTCTGTGAAAATTCCATTATACTATTTTCTAATTCTAGCTACAATGAAGCAAAGAATCAAAACATGTAACAGGAAGAATTTTGGTTCATATGTTGAAGTAGGTATGGTTTGGTTTTATATCACATCTTCCACTAGTTAAATAGGATGCCTGACCCTAATTACAAGGGTAGAGGATTAATCACAAACATTAAGCCTCCCCCTAAAACACATACACACACACCCCTGCACCTGCAAGTTGTCGTACAATTGATCAAAAGAAACAGGTGCATTTCAAGACACCTTCCTGCACTGTGGGAACCTGGCAATGCTCCATGATTAACAGGAAATTTCTAAATGAGATCTGTCTTTTAAAAGCTGTGTCACTGGCAAATAAGAAATTTGGGTTGAAAGTCAAGGACAAACTTAATATGAATTGATAACAGTCTCTGCTACGATTGCCACTCATTAATTTGCATAATTTGTTTATTGTTTGGTGTATTTGTTTTTTAGAATTTCTATTCAAGCCAAACCCTTGAGGCATCAACAGTAACAGTCTAATCTCTCCAAGGACATAATTTATACTCTTAAAGTCTTACAGTGAATAATAGTGTGAAATCAACTAAATTTGATGTGCACTGGAGTTCCCAGGACTGATGGAGCCTGTACACAAACCTAGGTAATTGGCAACTGCCCAGTTAACTTATACATCCTTTACTAATAGTATAGATATTAAAAAAAAAAAAAAAAATCTGCTGACAACAAAATCATAGCGAGAGAATTTAAATACATTCATATTACTGACAACAGGTCAAAGAGATACAGGTTTATAAATCCAATCAATTTATGTATTTAGGGTTTGATTCCTAGAACTGTTTTCTATAATCCAGACAAACCGGAAAGCACAAGTTTAATTGAAAGGAGTGTCATAGTCCTGTTCCGTTACCACGAAAGTCAGGAGGACAACTCCTGCTGTTATATCACAAGCCTTCCATGTTCTGCATAGTCAGACCCAGAGCACTCAGCACCTTGCAGAAGTGAGCCCTTGATTATTGTTTTGCTTCTCTTGAAAAATATTGACACAAGGAAAAGTCAATACAAGATTATAAGGTCAATGTATTCTTGTCGCTAACACCATTAGTCAAAGAAAAAAATAAAAGGCCATTTAGATTACATCACGTAACAGTCATGCTATTTCACAGCAGCAACGATTTGGTCACTTGAGACCCACTTTTAGTATTGGGCTCTTCATTTTGTCATTGGTGGAGATATTTTCTGCTGCACAACTGTCTCTCAACCAATCAGAAAGTATTTGTATTTCCACCCTCTTAAATGTTGATACTGACACATCAATATATACTTTATTATTTTCATGTTATTCATCTATTAATTCCAAGAGGCAGACATTTGGAAGGAGCTGGATACTAACTTCAAAGTAAAATTACTGTAAATTTTGTTTCATTTTTCAGTTATGTCAAAGAAAATATATTCTGCCAAGTTAGCTGAAAGTTGGCTGTGTTGAAAGAACTCACTATGTGCAGCTACTGTAAATGTGGAGTATATGAATTTAGTTGCAGATGACATTATACTGTGATTTCTTTCAGTCTTCTGATAATGATATGCACAATTTTGCTTCTTATTTTTCTTTACATGCAATGACAACAGATATGACTGAATAATGCGTTTTTTACGTACTGCCTGCATGATTGCTTATAACACAAAAACTGAAGAATTCATTTAATGTTCCAAGTAATGTGTAATTGCTGTTATTTCGTAAATTGTGTCGATCAAAAGAGAGACCTGTGACACTGGCAAGTAACTTTTGTAAGGAATGATAGGGAGTGATGAAAAAGAAATTGACAAACTAAGTTTCTTCTGTTGTTGTTCTTGTTTTTTTGGTTCTAAATATTCAATACCAAGCTCCACAATAAACCTGTGTATTGCCGTGTGAATATAGAAACTGATCCATCCTCAAAGGTGATGAATGCTTTAAGGATTAGGACACATGAAATGAATTATTAACATGTTGAAATGAACAAAAGACATTTTCTCAAGTGCAGTAATAAGTGTTAAATAATGAAGGTGTCTGCAAGACTCCAAACAAGAGTCGCAGCTAACGATCAGTATTGTCAGACCCAAATCCTGCCTTAAATGTTTGCAGGACTGAGTTCACTGTGTGTACCTCACACTTTACACCCATGCTCCATGATCTTTGTCAGCAGTTAGTGTAAAGTCTGAGATGGGCCTTGTAACTATGATGAACTATTAACAGTAGAGCACTCAGGTAAGCCAGTACTATGGGCAAGAGAGAACATCTGGTAATGCAGGATGATGACACATTTTGTAAAATTGTATTTAAGCTAAATGGCAACTGAGCTTCATGAAGGCTCCTAGGGGTCCTGATCCTGTAAGAGTCCAGATGAGGAACACAGCTGGAACACATAGCCCACAGATTATTTCTAGCCTGCATAAATGTCTTACCTTCTCAGGGAACTGAGGAGGATATTTATACGTATCAAGGTCTTAACATAAGGATGGGCTGGGATTCCTCTACAAGGTGCTAGTGACACAAAGCTATTATTAATATTGCAGGTGCTGAGCTAATTTTAAGCATGCTTCAAAAATGCCATTGTAAGAGGAAAACGTATTTCAGGTTGCGCTTTTCTCCCTGCTTGGGCTAAGGGGGGGCGGGGGAAGAGAGAAAAATCATGTCTGGCGGCTCTTTTGGAGCTAGCAGAATTACAGAATTAAAGTATTGATCAAGGACTTTTAGTCCTTTCCTGACAACAGCTCAGACACCACTGTTTTATAATAAGGTGTCTGTGCAGGTGCTGTTTCCCCTTGCAGCGTATTCCCTCTAGATGTGCATCCCAGTGTGCCAGGGTCTGAGAGCACTATTTTTGGATCCATATCTTTCTCCTCTAAAAGCTAAACTCGTACCTGGTCACTCTGTGTTAAGAGAATATCTATTTTTCACTGCCATTTCCTCATCCTGGTATGGTTGGACTTTTGTGAGGAGAAGAAACAGAATCTGTAGGCAAAGCTATATAGGGAAGATGGAAAAAGCCCTTCCTATTGCCTAGGCAACAGTCACCTACATTTCAAGGGTTTTCAGTCTCATGCCTTTACACTCACACTCACAGTACAATTTTCAAAGGTGCTTCATAGCAGTTATTTTCAGCCATTATACCCAGTGGAAGTCGTAAATAGCATAATTACTCATTACAAGTTTGTCGTTTTGTTTTCAGAAGTGCCTTACACACTTCAGTGCTCAAGAAATAGTAATACAAGAGTAATACAGTATGAAAGTCAAACCTTACGCTCAGTCATCCGTAACTGATCTTCATATATTTATGCAGAAAAACGTACCTGATTTAAGACATTGTTTAGCATTAAAATGTTCTCACCTTTTTTTTTCAATTTGATAAAAACCCACAAAACCCACAAATGTTTGTCTGCTAGTAATTTGCATATCTTCTCCTGCACATTCACAGCATGACATGGTGATGTTAAAATAGAGCCACATATTACAATATTATATACTACAGCTATATTATAAAAAATTAACATTCACACAAAAATCCATAGGTTCCTATCTTAGCAGTTGAAGTAAGGCATTGGAGGCAATTCAGGACTGCATGAAGCAGGCTGAAGTCTCAGCTTAAGCATTTTGGTGCTCAGCAGCACCTCTCACAAAAGACCAGAAAGCACCTGTGAGGACTATCCTGGGACTACCCCTGTAGCAGGAATCATCATGGATTCTGGTGTCATTTATGCAACTTGGGACAGGCAGGCTGTGCCAACTGCAATAGGCTTTCTCAACTATTTTAAATCCTAGTTGGCCAAATTATATTGTTGCCTTTTGAGTCCCTGTATTTGTCTCAGCTCTGCTGTAGAGAGGAATTGTGACACCAGAGACACCCAAAAGGTCTTTCTTAGGTAAAGTATGTGGAAATGTATGTTTGTAAAAGTCCTTATAATACCTTTGAAAGAGTATTACAATACAACCTGTAGTGTTGATAGTCCATGTACTAATCAGTCCTCAATTGACACCACAGAGTGCAGCATCTCTGAAGGAAAATCACTAGCACATAATTTATTTCTACTGGAAATAAACTTAGCATTTGAAATATTTTGATCACCACTTTCCAGCTCATTAACCTTTTTGTATGAGAAAAAATAGTGATATCCAGCCAGGATGAACTCATGAATCATTTAATTTGCTTCAAGTCTGCCCCAATAAGATCAGGAGAAAAACTGAATGGAGGCACTCAGATTTTTATTTTTAACTGACTATCTTTGTCATAAATATAATGATGATTTTCTTTTAATTTAGTGGCAATTATAGTTTACATTGATAAAGTGGCCTTAAAAATTGAGGTAAATCTTTACAGAGGTACTAAGACAATACTTCCAACTTGTTGGTCAAAGAGCAACTCTCCAGTAACACGTAGGAAAGGGGAAAAAGTGGTAAACATCATACCTGAATGAAAGCATAAGGCATATTACATTAGAAGAAAGTAATTATTCGCACTGGAATTTGGGAAGGACACCACCCTCTACTATGGCTGAAAAATATTTCTTCAGACATTTAAGCTCCCATGCACGAAGAGGATGCAGGTGTCTGTCTGACAAAATATAAAACTCTCCAATAGTACAATGCTCCCACTGTCATGTTGGGCTTGTGACAGAGGGAACAGTGCTGCCAACTGCATGGTTGATACTACTTTTTGTACTACAGATCTGTTCACTGAAACCTCATCAGCTGATTTTGCACAGCCCCTATGTAATTTGTCTTGCCATAATGCTCCAGGGATTTGTTGTGCACAACAGAGAGGAAAATACACCTGAACAATACCCTCAGTTCAGGTGGTTACAGCCTGGAGCAGGTGTGCAATCTTCAAAGACACGCTCCTGGCTATGATAAAGATTATTCACTCTGACTTGAGGCTGGGAAGCAAAACCCTCAAGAAAGAACCAAACTGGCAAGTAAAGATGAGGTGAAAGTCAGAGGGTCAAAAAAACTGCTGTCCTGAACTGGGAATAACTGTTAAAATCTGGAGTGAAATGGCATGGAAATTTCCCTTTAGAAGTGATGACATACTCTTCAAGTAGCTTTAGGAACTGTGGTATCTAAATCTTCTCACTTCACTTAAATAAAGAGATAAAATAGCTAGCTGTTAAAATTGAGGTGTAGCCTCCTAGGGAGCAGTTGCATGCTCAGTAGCTGGGCTTTTAAGGAACAAATTATTTTCCAAAACCTGCAGTGATAAGGGGTTAAGGACTTTCAGTGTGTGTCTAAGCCCATGTTGTTTGTAACAGATGATGTCTGTTCAGTCCATTTAGGCTCAGCAGCTGATAGTGTCCTGCCTCAACTCTACTGACCATACTTTACAAATAAGCACTTCTACCTGATGTCTTTTAAAAAGGTAGGCTGTCCCACTGTTTGGGTTTGGTGGGAGTTTTGGGGGGTTGGGTTTGTTTTTTTAAGAACCCAGTCTAATTAATATGCTCTGAGAATATCTGCAGAGTCAAGGTCTGGAAGGAGGGCAGGCAGGTAAGGATGGAGCTTAGTGTATGGATTGTGACAGTGCTTTTATGTGAGCTAAATACTCTGACAGAGGTGTTCCTAAGCATGGGCAAATGCAGATCTTTAAGCACCTGAGGTGGTGAGGGCCAAAAGCTTTCAGGAGTAGGTATTAGTATAGAAGAGAATTTCAGAACTGAAACTTTTGGTCAAAATCCCAGCATATGAGCCCCTCTTTTGATCAGAAGATATAGACCATTTAGTAAAGAACCTCTATGGCTCTAACCTCACACTTGCTTCCATTAAACAACACCCAGTGGTGGCTGGAATGGACAAAGGGTGATACTCGGGTAACACCAGTCATGTCAGGGGAGATTATATGGAAAAACCCATCCCTCACTTCACATACATTGATGCAGAAATATTATCTAGCTGGAGAGAAATTATAGAGTATGTTAATTGCAGGTTTTTATTTTACAGCATTGCCACCAGATTTTCAAGCCTTAAGAAAAAGAAGAAAAAAAAATAAAAGAAACAATGGAATCAGTAATCTCTTTTTCAGTAGTGTCAGGATTTGATTAGCTTGAAAGCTGAAGAAAAAATACTCCAATATCTATGAATCAAATACATTTACATTGTATGTTAGAAAACATGACCAGATTTCACTTTGCTGATCCTCTAGTAAGAGGCATTTTGAAATAAAGAAATTCACTGAATTTCAGAAAGTGTAAAATACTCATAACATTGTTGTTTTTTCTCAGGAGACTTTTATTCTGCATTTACAGCAAGAAGAGACAGAGGGGTTGGACAGAAGTGACTGGAAAATACACTGAATGAGATTTAATTTTATTGGGATTCAGGTGCCTAATTCCCATAGGTTTCTTTGAAAACTATTTATTTAATAAACACATTCAGTAAGTTAAGACCTCTGCATTAATATATTTTCAGACTATGGACCACTGATCATCTATCCTGTCCACTTGTATTATACCAGCTATAAAACTTTATCTAGGAACTCCCCCAGTAAGCTCAATAGTTTGTGCTTTGCAAATAAATATATTCAGGGAAAAAAATCCTTTCTGGAGCTAAAGACATCCATAGA
The DNA here is from genome assembly GCF_015220075.1 of Falco rusticolus. Taxonomy (NCBI): domain Eukaryota; kingdom Metazoa; phylum Chordata; class Aves; order Falconiformes; family Falconidae; genus Falco; species Falco rusticolus. Next base: position 73,873,384 of record NC_051187.1, on the reverse strand, counting down.
CCGAAGACATACAACTTCACTTGATATGTATTTCACTTAGTACTCATTCCCATGGCTACATTAGGTCCTTGATTTCTCAGATGAATTTATGCAGCATCGACATTCAGTTTTCAGATCTTTTTAGGCCTTTTTCTACAATTTTTTCAACAACCATTAGATCCTAAGCTCTATCTTGGAAATATTATGTATTTTTAAATTACCTATTTTAAAATTACCAGGTCATTTCTTGAATGAAGCTAATAATGTATTTGGGGGGGTGGGGTGGGGGTGGGAACAAGGAGATTTCAACCTACAGGTTCCTCACAATGTGTTCAGAAAAGTGAGTACTTCTTGTTTACATATTTCACATCAACCTGCTTATCCTCTCTGAATAAGCAACTTCTGAACATGCAAAAGGCACTAAGATGCCTGTGCAAACATTTCTGGAATGACTCTTAGCCAGTAGCTATTCACAGATGTAGTCAAAACACTCTATCTCTATGAACATTTTTTGCCAATAAAATGTGCTTAGCTGAGCTAAGAAAAAGATATTAAAAAAGCACAGAGAAGCACTATGAACACTCTCAAAGTAATATGTGGTATTTGTGTGCATATATTTCACAGACTGTTTAAATAGTCTACTATTTGCTTAATTTTTCCTGACACTGGTACAGCTGTAGATTTACCATGACCATGAGAAAGTGTGTAGACACACTGTCCAACAAGCTAACTTGAACTTGAGATACTACTACCACTACCATGCTCTGAAATTAAATATTCTGTGACAGTCCTGTCACTTGCTACCAGGAGCATCCCTTGCTTAATCAGCAAAAAGTTATACAGTCAAGCAGAGACAGCAGGGTATTCCCCATGTCTGCTTACTCAAGGGGAATGTCACTACTGGTTTTGTTGACTCTTTCCTCTTTGTAGCAGTATCTTGGTACCTTCTTGGGTTTTGTTTTTTTTTTTTTTCTTGTACAGGACATGTTACTAGAGTTACCATACCAAAATCCAAGAAGCAGGTTAAAGAAATTGCAAAAACACATTGTGAGTATCTCATAATTTCAAAATAGCATGATTCCCAGATTCAGAGAGAGCTTAAACCATGTGTAAAAACATTTTTAGAAATAAAATTCAAGCATGTGACAGTATACACTTCTCCTGCAGAAATTCTATGCCAAGCTGCAAACTAAGTGCAAATTAGAGGATGTTGCACATATGTTTTCCTCTATTAAGTTACACTTTTTAGAAAGATCTTTTCTTTCATCCACTAAGAATTATCAGAGTTTTAAGTGCTATGGAAAATAATGTGCACAATGGAAGAATTTCAGCCACAGGCTTCTCTAGTTACCTTCTCTAGCCATCTTTTTAAATTTCATCTTGCTCTTTCCCATTCTCAGCTGCCACCTGGCACTGTTCCGTTAGCAGTGGAAAAGCAGGTCAAGCTTGCCAATAGCATCGTTTGAGTGACAGGCTGTGAAGATTTAAAAACTCCACAAAAACATCCCTTTCCTCTGGAAAAATGGAATTTGACATCTCTATATTTCTTGGAGTTCTGATGTAAACTCTGCTCTATGGAGCATAAGGCCATGGGCAGCGATTTAGGCCAGCAAATCTAAAAGGGTTTTATTCATACTTTCAGAAGCAAAAGTATTTGTTTTCTTTATTTTTTTTTTTCCAAAAGACTTCTCTGCTGCTTTCCCAAGGCAATTTTAGTTTTCTAACTTTCACATGTTGATGAAGCAGTTGTGTTTATGGCTTCTATTCAGATATGATTTATGCACAGAACTCCTGGCAATAAAAGAGATAATTATTTTTTAACCTAAAGATTTGCCTTCAACTGCTAGATACCTGCATTTGTTAATTATAGCTTGTTACCTCAGGTAAGACCTTTCTTGAGATATTTTGAATACAATTTTCCTTTTCTTTAAATAAACTTTTTTTCTCTTGGACAAAATATATCAAGTACTAAAAACATTTGCAAGAGTGATATTGATCAGATTCAGCATGAAGTGTCTTATCAAAAATCAGGAAGTCTGTTCTCAGATTTTTACATCATGTGGAAGTAGGTAGAAAACTGTATCCAAAAGTCCTGCTTTGTTTGGTTCAGAACAAGACTTTGAGGCCAAGTTTCCCACCTCAGCATCCTATGGTTTAAACTAGGAAACACCTTCTGACTTTTCTCGCAGAAATCTTTCCCCAAATTATTTTAACATAGTTTTTATGCAAAATGAAAACAAGCTTTTAAAATCTTTGCATTTTTTGTTGAAAGAAACTGTTCTCTGGACAGTTTCAGAGAATATTAATAAAAAAAAAGAGCCATTATAGTAAACCAGTAAGATGGCCTTACAAAAGTTGGTTCTTTACTCCAACAAGAATTGACTGCATCTACTGTACATTGCAGTGAACCTGTGTTTTGCAGTGGAAATGTTCTTTCATCTCAGTTATTAAATGCATTAAAGTCAGACAGTCACATCCCTCATTGAAAGATGAGGACTTATTTCTCACAAGTGATTTTTAGGAGCGTAAGTTGGGAATTATACAGTATCTGCCCCTCAAAATTCATTCTTATTATGAAAATCATATCAGATTTCACTGCACAGTCTTATCTGAAAAAAGAAAAAAAATTAAATCCCACTTTCTAATCGCAGCACCTTCTTAGTATCTTTCTTTGGTTCTTTTAAAACCAAAGGTCTCTCAAATTCTGTAGTACAGGTTTCTGTCTTGACATCTCCTTCATAAATTCACAGCACCACCACTGATGTCAAGGATTCAGTGTAATCTGCTTGGATTCAACAGAATCAGCCTAGATCTATAATGAAAAAATATAATCAAATTTTTCCTTGACTGTGATCAAAGGTTTTAGTGACACTGAGCAGATTTCTTCTTCCTTTTCTATTGACTTCAATCTCTTTGACAGCTGTGTGCACCTGCCAGTAGTTTTAATAGACCTAGTTTGAAAAAACTCTTCAGGTTAATGGGAGGGGAGAAAAGGGTTAACCCCCTCACCCCGAAAAACAATATAAACTAGTCCAGAATAACTAAAGGCAAAGACCAACCTTCTGCATTCCTTAGGTGCTAAGTAACTATTTCCAATACACACTTATTTCCAAACAGCTCAGGATTAGGTGCTACTTTAGAGACTTTCTCCAAAGTAATGCCAGTGTTGTGGGAGTCCAGTATCTTCATTACAGTAAAGAACGGTTGAGGGTATAGGGTAGTCACTCCAAAACCACTGAATCCAAGGGCAGCCTTTCTCCTGGCTCCCATGAATACTGGGCACAGCCCATCCTCCTACAGGCATATGCACCTTGAAGAGAAAGTGCTGTACCACTCCTCCTGCCTGAAATGCATTTATTCTTCCTTTTTGGCAATTAGCGCAAAGTTTGGGGCAGTTTCCCTGATGCTGGCTGGACTAGTTTAATAAAAGCCTGCAGTGTTTATTAGCCGAGAGAAATAGTTATGTCTCCAGCATTCCAGGGGGGTTGTTTTGCCAGGAATTCCTGCTCACACAACGGATTTCAACATTCCTCTTTTAAGATGGGAACAAACAACTGAACCTACTGAGAGTACCCTTTATCAAAGCCTGGTAGTACTTTTCTAATAAAACACAGATGATTTATAATATGTTCACATGAGAGACATATTTGGCATATAAGGCAGTTGCAGCACAAGATTCTTGAATGCCAGAAAGAGGTTTCTTGTGATTTCATAACAAAGATCTTCTGTCACTCACTGCTCAGAACACTCAGGGAACTTTTCTGTACAGCACTAAAACAGTAAAATATTCTCACTGGTTAACAGGCACAACCTTTTTCTTTGGGTGTACAGTAAACCCACAATAACTTCAATTGCTCTGCCATGAGACAAATTCTCAAGAATTGCTGGCCAGCCAAAGAGAAAGAGAGTATCAATAGCTACATCCATGTTAAGGCTGAAATAATTTAGTTGTGTATCACTGGTTCTATATACAAGGCTTAGGAACAGATTTTGGGAGCTAAAGTCTTACGTACCCAGTGGAGGCACTGTCAGGACAGGGTTGGCTGCCATGGTGCTGTCATTCTCCCAGGAGGGCACAGCTTCCAGCATCATCGAATTTACCTGAGCAAAGACTGCCTAGCCAAGGCATTAGGCACTCTTTTTCTGTCCCAGTTTTACTTTTAGCTGTCCATTAGTTGAGACAGCAGTTACAAGTATTTTAAAGTCTCTCTACCCCTGCACCACGCAGATTGACTACAGAGCCAACAGCCTATGTCCAACCAGCCACATTCAGTGAATTAAGCCAGGTGGAGGAGCAGCCATCACAAAAGGTGGGTAGGAGGAGGCAATCCTCAAACAAGTATGCAGTAAAGAGGACCTAGAAGACTTCTTCATTTCTTTCCTTTTTTGCTAGATCTTCAATGTAATAGCAATAATTCCCCCCTCCCCCCCTCAATTTTGTGTATTTAATTTGTTCAATATCCTGATAGAACTACATCATGAAAGCAAATTGATGAATCGCTGAGGCCCAGATGTCAAACTGATCACCCAGGTGAATGATTAATTCTATAGGCTATTTATGCAATTCCCTTCCACCCTTCCCCACACCCCCAAGACTGCTAGAATGAATAATTACAAAAAAAAAAAAATAATGTTTGACCTCACAGGGGTCTTGGTCATTTTTACTTTATGACTTACTGTTTCTTTACTCACTAGAACAACACACGATCTTAGAATCATAGAATCATTTAGGTTGGAAAAGGCCTTTGAGATGATCAAATCCAACCATTAACCCAGGATTGCCAAGCCCACCACTAAACCATGATGAAGTGCCACGTCTATGAGCTTTTTAAACACCTCCAGGGATAATTCCACCACTTCCCCAGGAAGCCTGTTCCAATGCTTGACAACTGTTTCAGTGAAGAAATTTTTCCTAATTTCCAATCTAAACCTCCCACGGTGCAACTTGAGGCCATTTCCTCTTGTCCTGTTGCTTGTCACTTGGGAAAACAGACCGACACTCACCTCGCTACAACCTCCTGTCTGGTAGTTGTAAAGAGCGGTTATTCCCCCTGAGCATCCTCCTCTCCGGACTAAATGACCCAGTTCCCTCAGCAACTTCTTTTAAGACTTGTTCTCTAGACGCTTCACCACCTTCACTGCCCTTCTCCGGACACGCTCCAGCACCTCTACGCCCCTCTTGAAGTGAGTGTCCCATAACTGAACACACTATTCAAGCTGCAGCCTCACCAGTGCCAAGTACAGGGGGATGATCACTGCCTTTGTCCTGCTGGCCATGCTGTTTCAAATACTAGCCAGGATGCTATCGGCCTTATTGGCCACCTGCTGACTCATGTTCAGATCATTTTAGCAAGTTTCATAAGCTGTGTGTTTCACATGCTATTTGTGTTACTCCCTTCTCTATGTTTATACACAAACCATACACAGATAAAATAAAGCTTTTCCAGATTTCTGAGGAACAATAGACAAGCCAAATACTTTAAATATATGTATATTTTTAAATTATATTCACTTCTGTTGATTACAGGGCTGAATATACTTTGCGCAGCATTTCAAAGCACAGCAACAAACCATTAGAAGCAAGCCAATTATAAAAAAATGTAATATAGATTAAATCAGAATAACAAGGAAATAAATTATTGAAGTCCACTTAAACCTAATTACATTGAAACTTGGTCCTTTGTTACTTATCAGTACTCAAATGGGAAGCAGTTATTTTTGCTGCACACAACAAAGCTGCAGTGAAAGAAAGCATCAGTCCACATGACACTTCATACTATTTCCTCTTTTGCCTACAAAAGGAGTGTTTAAACATGGCAGACTGACAGTTCAGCAGGCTCTAATGAGCCCACGTCATTCATTTATTGGCCTGAGATAGATCACACATGCTTCAGCTAATCAGGTTTTAGTAAGTCTCACATTCATCAAATTACATGTATGAAGCATGCTGAATATATTGCCTTCATAATGTGCACAGCAGCTAAAAATGGTTCTATAACAGCAATTAAAAAAGTAAATCGCTCTGCTCTACCAGTTTGCCTCAGGCACCACCTCTTTATCACCTATCACAGACACGCATAACGTCTTAGCCAAACAACAACTAAAAGAAGCAGAACTGACACCCAAATATTTCAGCTAAGGTCTTAATTCCAAGATTTCCTATTAAAAAATAAGGGAAGCCAAACAAAAACTGACCTCAGAATAAGCACTTTACACAACTGAACTTCAGAATAAGCACTTTACACAAATTAATTCACTGTGAAATTTCATACCAACCATACATCACCTTTCAGAGGGGAAAATGGAAATCAAAGCTATATATTGTGTCCAGATTAGAACACAGCTCTAAGCTGTTGAGTCTACTGACAGATGACTTCAAATCTGCGCTATCAGAAAAACAGGAAGCATTTCATGAGAAATTTAAAAGCTGCTACTTCACACACCAGTTTACTGCTTTGCTATTCACTTTAAACAGGTTGGGGTTTTTTTCCATGTGCCTTCTTTTATAAACCTAAGGAACAATCTCAAGTATGCCATTGTATTTGTTTGAAAACCAGTGTTGTAAGACAATAATGGGAAGGCAGTAAGGGTAATAAAGTTTTAATGTAACTATAATGGTAAACTTTGAGGTAAGAATTGTTTATTTGAAAAATATGCATTTCTGTTGATAACTTCTTTTGTAAGACAATGTGTCCAATCCCACTGATCCTTTTTAATGAACCTCAAAGTTAAAGTAGCTTTCAACCTCACCATTTCAGCACCGAGTACTGATAGCATGCGACTGCTTCTGAATGTCTGTTTGATGTAACGATTACCGCAGGTATTAATCACCTTTGAATCTAAATGTGGGGTTTTGCATAGCACTAATAGGAATGGCTCTTTGCTAAGTTATTTCAAACACAGACTAGACTGTGGAAGGTTTAACAGTTCTGTCATGTGCTAGCAAAAAATCTAGGACACTTCTGTGTCTGTCATGTGGCAACTTACTAAATTTCATCTCAGTTTGCTGTGGAACTTCTCCAACTTTGGCTGAAAGTTAATCTGAAGAACACCCATTTGGCTTAAAAAATATACTTGATGGCACTTAAATTTGCATCTGTTAACATTCTCAGTGTGCTGACTACCCTTCCTAAAATACCACAAAAGAATAAATTCATAGGAGAACCTTGGGGATTTCAGAGACCTAAATTTTATATGAGAGTCTATACTGTGAAATGCAGATTGTTCGAATTAACCACCTCAGCATGAGGACAGTTAAGTGCTCAACAACTGGGAGCTCAAAATTCCTTGAACAGGGATTTAGATTGTCAGTTTGGTAGATATCGTTGAAGGAGAGGGTAATTTAAGCTGCATTTCTTGTTAGTATCCTTAATGTTTTCAGAAATTCACAATGCTAAGCTCTTTCTTTCAAATGCCAGGAACCTGTCAAATTGTTTTAAACATAAGAGGAGCTGATAGTCAATAGTTCAGCACTGGGATTACTCACCAGGAGTGCGGGAGCAGAATGCTGCAAACTCAGTTAAGCAGCATCCCGTCATGGGGAATTTCTCACTCATGCTTCTCAGAGGTATTCCACTTCACCCAGAACACAGACTAAAGAATTGCCAGAAAGGCAAAGATGCAGCAGTGACTTCTGTGGAGTACCTTCCTTCTTTAAAATACTGACCTCTCACAGGTGAACCCTACACCTTCTACACTTGCCCACTGCAAGCAATCTGGCCCTCCTCCATCATCACAAATGGAAACAATCCAGCTAGCCCTCCTTCACTATCAGAAATAGAAATAATATATTTTCCTCATTTGCGTCTTTCCCCTTCCTGCCTCTATCCTCCACATATTCCCCACCAGTCTGGAACACACTGATTTAGTGATTAGAACATTAATTGGCACAGGGGCAGGAAGCCAGCTATCACACCTCCAAGTGATTATACTGAACTGAAAGCAACAGACTTACATGCATTTTCATTTTCTTGTTCTAGGCCAATGCACTGTTAATTATTTCATGCCTGAGCACATCTGTCGACTCAGGACCTCCAGGTAAAGTAGGTAAATATTTTGTGAACCTTGGCAGGTCTGAGGCCGTAGGCATCTGCCAAATATCTCAACACCGTGAAGACTTCGGTGGCTATAACAATGCATCAACAGCTTTCCCAAAGGAAAGCTGATGCAAAGGAAGCTTTAGGCACCTGCAGCGTTAGGCACAAATTTTATTCATGACAGTGGGTGTCTACAAAATTAACTAGCTGCCCTGTCAATTTGGCTCCCCACATCTCAATCAAGTACTTACAAATGAGACAGTAGGACACTGCTGTTGCAATCTGTGCACATGAAAGGTTTATTCCATTTATTTAACATTTATTGAAATACTCACACATAACTGAGGAAAGTTATTGTTCTACTTTTTCCCTGAAGATCCATATGATCACATTCTTCATGTGCATAATTTGCCTGCATTTCCCCAGTGACTGATGCAGGAGCTGTGTGTTACCAGAAGCACGCTCCTTGGAGCTGGGTTGCACTGCTTGGCAGTGATTGAGACATCTGGAAAAAAACCTCTGTCAGCAATACATGTTCTGTCTTCAAAACTTTTCCCTCAAAGTCTTGCAGTGAACAACGCAATTAAAATTTTGGAATTGCAGGGGTGGTGATTGAGTGCTTAACTTCTCATTTTCTCTGGCAGCTACTCAACTCCTTTGTCCAATTATGGCAGGAAACAGATGAATTGTAAGCGAAATAAATTTCCCCAAGAGCATTTCCATTTTATCAATACATGCTTCAGGTTCTGAGAATACATTAGCAGCATAGGGTCTTTCATGGACATTATTTCAAATTATTATTTTCTTCTGAAAAAATAGAACTATCTAATTACAACCAAAGAAATACAAAAGAAAGTGGCCTTGAACATAGTGTTCCTATGTCTTGAAATAAAAATTCAGCAAGATCAATTAAATTGTGTTTACAGCACTGCAAAAGTTTTGGATATTTACTTTACACTTTTAATAAACATTTTTGCGGTATGAGTCACACTCAATACTATTTCTCATTCTTTTGAAAATAGTTTAAATTTAGTTTTTTGACAAAATATGTCTGATATCATAACCATTGAAGAATATCACAATCATTTTCACAAGCTGGATATTTTAGTAGCATCATCTAGAATTGTTTTTTCTGAATTTTTAGGAATGATGTTTGTGTATATTTAGTGTGCGCACGTGTAGGCACAGGAGGAGCTGGCATTGAAATCTCACTATAAGTTTTGTTGGAAAACATTTGGAATGAGTTAGACTCAGTCAAGCATCAAAAGATAATAGTCTTAGGTACTTTGCTGAACAGAAAAGGGGTATTCCAATGCATACACAACTAAATTTGGTGGACCTGGAGGAAAAGCATATATGGATTACTCAAAGTATCAGCATACACAGAGAGAAGCAGCTTCCTGGGTCACCAAATTCAGTCCACCATGGTTAATTACTTGTAATATAATGTGTTATAAACCTTCAAAGGTCCTTCCTAAAGTGATTTAAGACTTTTGTCCACAGTATCTATTAAAACAGTGTTCTGATTTCTCTGCAATGATGATTAGAGACCTTCTTATAATTTCCACAAGAAATGCATGATGGCAAATTAATTTTTGTTAGGTTTTGTGCTAATATGTCCTCTTTTTTAAATCCCTTCTTCTCTTTTATTTTCTTCTAAATGTATTATCAAGAACAATTATAAAAGTTTTATAACTTCTTGTAACCTATGCTAAGGAAATGAAGTTAGATAGTTACCTAATGTTGTTAGTAAATAATCAGATAGTAAATAATTATAGTTATTCCATTCCTCAGAGTTCTCTAGCAACCCCTCCCAGTATTTGTTGCAGTTTACTGCACATACCTCAGTATGAAAAGGGTATACAGTGTCATAGATGTCATCTCAAAGGCCTCATAGACTGAATACTAGACATACGTTACCTGATATTTTGTAGCATCAAATCTCTTTTTGTGTCCATAGGACATTAAAAGTTTACCTCCATCCATTTAACAGATGGATTAATTAACTAATACAGAAAGGTTCTTCTCTGTCTTATATGACTCAGGAGCCCTTAGTCTATAACACAAACTGCTCTCCAAATACCTTGCCTCACAAAGCTGTTCTTAATCTCTCCAGTCTTTACCACCATCCATGTTCCATCCCTGTTTGTAACTTAGATGTGTTCTTGAACATCAACAAGTTAAATTAAACTTACTTCTCATACTAATTTCACTTTTGAAAATATTGCATAAGATCAACACCAAAAATTCAAGAAACTCATAGTTCCCCAATGTCACAATTCATTGTCCTTCTTGTTTGTCAGCTAATCTGTATCCCCATGCTGTCCCTAATCATTTATTTCTTATCACTGTATGACATTCAGGTTTAGGTTCATATCAGCATTTCTGTAGAGAATCATTTTTACAAAGGATACTCATCAGCTCAACCTGGTAAATGCATTTTATCTCAATTTTTTTTCATTTATATCCATATCCTTAAAGACTCTTTCATTTTAAGTGTATTTACTGAATTTAGACTAATGGGTCTGTAGTGCCTTGATGGCTTGCTTACCTTGCTTTTAACACAAATGCTCTATTTGTTACGCCTCAGTCATATGGTAACAATTTAAATAAACGACTAGTTATTTAAAACCCTTGCAGCCTGATCTGTGGTTTCATGTGCTAAATCTTTCACTCTTCTAGGATGGAGATATCTGTTCACCACTTCCCTGTTTAAGTGCCTTTAGCTCTGCACCTTAGCTTTTATTTCCGTCTCATGTTACCACCAGCCATTCTGCCTTTGCACAATTTCTATCATCATCTTTAATCTGAAGCAGAATTTGTCCGCTTCTGGGGACAGCATTAGGTTCTTTTCAGTCTTCACTTCATTGTTGAGTTGTCCCACTTCTTTTCTTGTTCTTTTTTTACCTCACTGGATAAAGAACCTCTTGATGCTCAGGTTCATTTCCTGGAGAAGTCTAAATAAGCTTTTGTTTGTTCTTTTGCTTCTAACAGTTCTTGAGGTAGCCCAGTACTTCCTGATCTCAAAGACTTTATTTGCTAACCAGCTCTATTCCCCCTTGTTCTCTGGCTCACTATCATATGAATTATTTTAATGCTTAGCAATTATTCATTTGTCTTAGTTCTTCCTAGTGGAATATTAAACCAAATGGCATTATTGAACCTTCTGACCTGAAAACAAAACATCAAGTAATGTAATACTGTATTGAAAGGCTTCTAAAAAAAACTTACGTGGGAAGGAACAGGCTTGCAATGGAAATTCTACCACAGTATGTTTCCTTAAACCATAGCTGAAGGCAGAAGGGATAGACATGATGTCCAAATTTTATGTATAAATCTCGATTTGAAATATCACTGTGGGCTGTTTTGGACGTTGTGTTCCTAATAAGGATGAGCAAGTTGCTTAAGTAGATATTTTGGTTAAATTATGAAAAAAATACGTATGACATACACTTCCTTTGTATTCATGATAATGTCTTAGAGGTCTCTACATCAGCACACAAATGAATACTTTCAAAATATTTTCTTTTGTGTTAGTCCTTAATAGTTTTGCTTTGCCAGAAATACCTGATTGTCTCCACTGAAGCAGCCTGGGTCTTATATTCCCAGCCACAGCTTTTTATTGCAATTCAGAACCACAAGAGGTTAATAACATGTGAGTAGTGAGGTCTTTTTCATTGAATATTAACTATAGTAAGTTTTCTACACTTTATTTTATGTGAGTTCAGGGAGGATTGGTTTAGCTACCTCATACAAAAAGTGGTGGAAGAATACTGAATTGAACAGTACTTTTTTGCAAATAAAAGTCAGTGCTAGAATAGTTCTAGAGACATAAAGGAAACTGATTTTTCTTTTCTGCTTTTTTTATTATTTCATAATACAATTTTTACTTAAAGTAACAATCTGATATGAGCAGCATATGCATAAACTGGATGTTATTGACCAGTTTGTGATCTTTTCAGATTAGGTAACAGGAGCACCCTCACATTCACAAGCCCTGGTCCTCATGGGGGACTTCAACCACCCTGATTATCTGCTGAAAAGACATAAGCAATCCAGGAGGTTCTTGGAATGTGTTATTGATAACCTTTCTCCAAATGATAGAGGAGACATGCTATGCTGGACCTTGTTCTCACCCACAAGGAGGGACTGGTGGGGAATGTGAAGGTCAAGGGCAGCCTTGGCTGCAGTGACCATGACGTAGAGTTCAAGATCCTTAGGGCGCACAGCAAGCTTGCTACCCTGGACTTCAGGAGAGCAGACTTTAGCCTCTTCAGGGATCTGCTTGGTAGAGTACCACAGGATAAAGCCCTGGAGGGAAGAAGGGTCCGAGAAAGCTGGTTAATATTCAAGGATCACCTCCTCCAAGCTCAGGAGTGATGCATCACAACAAAGAGAAAGCCAGGCAAAAACCCCAGGAGGCCTGCATGGATGAACTCCATGAGCTCCTGGACAAACTTAAACACTACAAGGAAGCCTACAGGGAATGGAAGCAAGGATAGGTAGCCTGGGAGGAATACAGAGAAGTTGTCTGAGCAGCCAGGGACAAGACAAGAAAGCTAAAGCCCTGATAGAAGTATATCTAGCTAGGGATGTCACGGCCAACAAGAAAAGCTTCTGTAGATATGTCAATGATAAAAGGAAGACTAGGGAAAACACGGGCCCTTTCTGGGAGGAAACAGAAGGCCTGGTTACCAGGGATATGGAGAACGCTTGGGTGCTCAATGACTTTTTTGCCTCAGTCTTCACCATCAAGCGCTCCAGCCACACTGCCCAAGTCACAGAAAGCAAAGGCAGGGACTGGGAGAATGAAGAATCACCCACTGTAGGAGAAGATCAGGTTTGAGAGCATGTGAGAAACCTGATGGTGCACAAGCCCATGGGACCTGATAGGAAGCATCTGCAGGTCCTGAGGGAACTGTCAGATGAAGTGGCTAAGCCACTATCGATGACATTTGAGAAGTTGTGGCAGTCCAGTGAAGTTACCACTGATTGGAAAAGGGGAAATACAACCCCCATTTTTAAAAAAGGAAAAAGGAAGATCCAGGGAACTACAGGTCAGTCAGTCTCACCTCTGTGCCTGGCAAGATCATGGAGCAGATCCTCCTGGAAACTATATTAAAGCACACGGAAACTTGAGAGCTCTGTGCTTCATTCTACTTTGATTCACATAAACAGGCTTAAATTAAATCGGGGTTAATAGCAGATATCAATGTGCTAATGATGTGAATTACAGTGTCATAAAGCTTCATAACAGTGAAAAGTATTTAAAATGCCTGATATTTGTTATTTATTACATACAATTTATAAAGGCCATATCTTAAAGCTTAGAGATACGCTTAGTCTTACACGCATAAACACACTTAACTTCAGTAGAACTGTATTAAACTAAGCATCTAAATACCATTTTCCAGACTGTCTAATACAGAAACTGTACTGGTTTTTTCATCTAAAATGCAGATATAGAAACAGAACAGAAATATGCTGATGTAATCTGAATTTTGAAAAGGAATATCCAGATCACCATTTTCTATTATTACATCCATACTGCCAGCACAAGACTATATTTTACAGTATTCTAATTCTTTTTTTTTTTTTAAAGTGGATTTCACTTATTTTCAAAAGGTTGAGTCTTTAAATGTACGAAAGACATTAAAAATATTTTTTAAAAATCTACAGCTGACATTCTGATCCTCTTTTCCTTTGACAGCCATTATAATCATTAAAAAAATAAAAAGAAACATGCTTTTTTTATGTTTTCTAAGCAAATCACAAACCAGTCATTTTATGTTTTTACTGCTGGATTATGGGATACAAACTGACTAGAAATGCTTTGGGTATGTCAAGAAGCAATTTCCTGGATTCTCTAAAACAGCAAGAAGTTAGTGCCATCTATAGACAGAATTTAATAGTGAAAAGTAAGAAAATAATATAAGCTCAATCAAACCAATCATATCAAACTAAGCAAAGGTCATTCTACAACATAAAAATGAATAGAAAAAACTTCAGATCTGCTCATTCTTTCCCAGTTTTCTTAATAAACAATTTAGCACAAATGAATACTTTGCAACACAGCATTTTCATAATCCTTTCAGTAATCCTGTGAGCTCACTTTAGTACACCCTTGCTTGAAGTAACCCAGCAGCGAACACTGGTTTAACATACTGCATAATAAACACCATTACTGAGTCATTTCACTTTTTATTGTTTCACTTCTCAACTGAGTTGCCTTCAATTATTAGTTATTCAGTTACTATAATGACTATCACCGCTGGCAAATCTAATATTGCAAAGCTTAAGCACCTAAGTCACTTTAATTATGTGAATAAGCCAATTAACTTCAGAAGTTATTCACATGCTTTGTCTTGCAGGAACATGCTCATACATCATAAAACTGTCTCCTGTATGCATCTTCTTTCCTTTAACTGCAAAGCTTCTGTTCTGGTTTACCATGAGACTTAAAAATGATATATATTTAATGAAAAGATAGTATTGCGAAATAAATTAAAAGGTATGCTGGTAACTAAAAATCCACATAAGCACCTCGTGAGAATTAGAAAATTACCAGCAGAGCGGTACTTTGTAAACTGTTTTAAATACCCTAGTCTGCTTTTCAGGTGGTCTAAATGCATGCATAAATCTGTTTTCTCTTAGTTTTCATCTCAGTTTAAAAAGCTTTGTCAATCCAATCCGCTTTCCAAGAAACACTTTTTTGGCTTTTTAATTAAATTAGGTTTCAAATCAAAAACAATGCCATCGTGCCAGAAATAAAACTGGGATTCAACCTGTTGAAGTTATAAAAAGGCAAAAGCATTGCAGTTAGTAACCCTAAAGGATCAATATTGTCATTATCATCAAAGGACCAGCACTTCCAAGCCTTTTTTGGCAACCTCTTTTCATTAAATCCCTATTTCCATCCTGAGAGTGGAAAGGAGGGTGGGCCTGCAAACACCTAGTAGAGGATTTTGTGCTTCCGTTGGAGATGTGAAGAGCAGCGACAGGGCAAGCAGGGACCCTGTGCACAAAATGTTCTGTGGTGGTTGGAAAGCAATACCTGCAAACTCCCTAACTGCATAAAACACATCACATGAAATATCTAAATGGCTTGTTTAAAGTTGAAAGGCTAGCAGATTCAGTCAGAAAACTGCATGTTTAAGTGGAAAAATCAAAAATCTTAAAGTAATAAAAAATAGAGACTTACTTTTTCAAAAGTTATCATATAATTGACATCACTATGCCAAAGTTGAATGGTACAACTGAATTAACTTTGGCATCTTCAAAGGGCATGCCCATATACTGGTGCACTCAGTTCCATAGCTGCTCTCTTAGCAGATTTCAATACTGCATTGAATACACACATCCATACAAATATAGATATAAATATCTAGAAAATGTCAGGAATAAAATTGCTTTGAAATGTCTGTATTTTTGCTGCTGTAACAAAATTGAGTATGCTAGTAAAATATGAAGCATTACAGCACACATTTAAATTCTTCAGTAGAGGCAAAATAATTTCACAGAGTTTTCTTTCTGTCCAGTTCAGCACAATTGCAACTTGTGGTAAGGAGTTTCTAAAGGGAATTAAGTTGCTTGAATTTGTTTGAATGTCAGGCTTACATATTCTCTCTCTCCTTCCATTTCTTCCTAGACAAATTTCATTCTTTATTAACCTAATCAAATGGCAGATATTTCTATAAAAGTACTAGGCTTTGAATTTTCTTCATCTTATGCTAGTCAAAGAAAATGCCATACTGTCTCCTTGAATGTTAGCAAAGGCATAGGCTGCAGAGACACACAACTGTTGTGACACAGCTCAGTAAGTCACAGGTTAGCAAAGAAGGATGAACAAGTAACTAACTACAGGTGAAGTTAAAGGTGCCGAAAAGAACCAGAATATCCTTAGACTCTGACTGTTTTATTTAATATTTTGTCCAAAGTTTTTGTGATGTTCACCTGCATCTGCACCTTCCTTTTGGACCTTTATTTTCCAGCTGCTTCAGGAAATATATCTTAAAGACAACAGTGCACTTGAAATAAGGAAGCCTAGGTGGAATTTGGGGCAGCCTGATGACCAAATTAAACCTTTGGACAGTGCTTGATACACTGGTTGCTTTCAGACCAATAAATGTGTGTTTTATCCTTTACTCAGTGGCCCTGTTTAAAAAAAATTAGAAAAAATAACAGAAGACCTGGGGCTTCTATAATCTTTCTGCTGCAGAATAGTAAATCAAAAGATAAACCAAGTACTACCTGGATGGTTTAGACAACTGGTTCTATATATTTCATTTCCCTTTTTTATTCAAGCCTTGGAGATTCACAGATAAAGAATATTTGTCAAGGAATTTTCACATATTTTCACCAGATCGGAAAATCTGAACCTGATGTAACTTCCAACCCTTTCTTTTTCATGTACAGCATTGATTCCCAGTGACAATACTACTCACCAAAATGTACTTTTATTTCCTTTCAAATAAAAAATGATAAACAGACACCTTTTCAGTATGATTCTGTTAAAATAATTATTATTACTCTTAATTATTTATTTAGAAAGAAACAAATTATCAAATTATAAACATGTGGGATGTGAAAGAAAAGGAAGATTGTCAAGCTTACCAGTTATTAAATGGCTCAATTAAGTAAAATTACAGCTTGACTTCAGGCTGCTTTATGAAGTCTAAAAACAAGGAACTGAAGACTATGATCCAACATTTATTGAGGCTAATAAGAGTCCTTTCATTACCACTTTGGGCAAGGGATCAGGCCACAAAATGTCATATGTTTTTATGTACAGTTCTAAAATGAGTCAGTAAGATAAAAATCTAGTTTTCTCATATTTAGGAGGCCTTTTTAAGGAACACAGTCACTTGGAAGACAATGAATAGCAGGAGAGCCAAGATGAACACAAAAGAGGATAAATCTCAAATGAACCAGATTCTGGAGGAGAGTTATGAAAAAAAAATGCAGAAAAACAAAGCAGTAAAAATTTTTCAATTACAATTCAATTTATATTTTTTTTATTTTTTAAACAGAAGCTATAAGAAACAGACCACGTAACATCTTACTGGCAATTGAGCTATCAAAGATAGATGTGAAGATAATTCAGTAACAATTCAGTAATTTATACCTATAATAAATTTGATCATGGGAAAAAGATTTTCTTTCAGCACCACTTGAGTTACATTAATTAGGTTTGAATATTTCCCTATAAATTATTTGCAAACCAGTAAAGCCAAAGCTTGTACCTTCCTAAATAATATGTTTTATACCATATCTGTAGCCCTATAAAACCAATTTCAGATCTGTTTGGATATGTACGTGTATAAGTAATAATGTTAAAAGAGGGGAAAAAATAATTTGATGGGGACATTAAAAAAAAAAAAAGCTAGGAAACTCATGCAGTGAAGAAATTGAATATACCCAAATTTCAGTGTTTTAGGGGAGTTAGAGGAAGGGTTTGTTGGGGTTTTTTTAAGGAAAAAATGAACCCATTTTGAAAGGCTCAGATATTTCCCTGCTGTGGTCCGGCGTTCTTGCAATATAAGTTTATTGACTCTTGTGCTGTTTTGAATTTGTATGAGGCCATTTATATCATTTATGAAATCTCATATATTACTGTGAAGCACATAATGTGGTTATGTAAAATGTGTTTTAGTTGCCAAGGAAAATAGAGAATTAAAAAAAAAACAAAAAAACAAAAAACCTTGGTGTCTCTGGGAGATTTTAGTATGCACTAAGCTTTAGAGGATGAATATGAAGCCAAATCCAACCTGAATGCTTTGGGTTTGCCCTTAGGCCTAGAAAGTACTTTTTTCTTTATGTACTCTGCCTCCACTTGGAGATAGATGCTTATAGAATATTGAGAAGCTATATAAAAAGGAAAAAAGGGCATCAGCCACAGCCTTGTCCTACTTCAAAAACATGGACTAGTTATTTTTACTGTCAATCTATGAAAACTTTGGTTCCTTCTTTCCAGAAAGTAAAAGAATTGATAGAACAGTATAGTATGAAGTAGTGTACTACTGGATATATCCCTACCCATCGAAATGGGTTGAGTAGGTCTTTTTAAAGCAAATGCTGTAGACTTTACTCAATATGAAACTATTCTACTTTCAGGCTCTGTAAATTTATGTAAAAGGGAAGTTTGAGAGAATTTGAAAAGGTGAAGTGATGGAGAAAGATTAATGGATTATTCTGTGTCCTTTGCATGAAAGAGCTTTGCTGGAGTTGCAGGAAGGAAAGCAAATCTGTTGGGAGGTATTATATTATCTAGGGGTAAATCAGACATTAACTGGGTCAAACTCCACACAGCTGTAATTCTGCTGTAGAAAAATTCAAGACAGTGTGTCAGTGTGGTAGCAACTCTAAAAGTCTGATTCTTTCACCCATACCAGAGAACAGCAGCTTACCTGTGAGGCATGAGAAATTAGGTACTACAAAGAAATTTCTTGATTAGATGATTCAAAAATGAAAACAATGGAATAGCCAATCATTTCCAATGCAAATAATTAAAATACTGTTCAGTGTTGTAGAACTCTGTGAGAAGGAAACCACCTACACTAACACTAATAATTACTAATGCTGCTCATAAAAGTACAGCTAGAATAGTAATCCATTTCTCAGTTTAAATATGAAGAAAATAGTCCTTGTGATGACTAATAGTATAAAAGGACATTTTTCCTCCTTGTATCAAGACAGAAGATAAAATGTCAATACTTACCAGAGAAAATGTTACGCTCAGGGCCTTATTGAAGTGAGTGGAAAGAACTATTTTTCTACTTTCATTGTATAAGCATACTGCATATTTTATCATAGAATATTTTTGATGTGCAGTTACTAGCATTGAGCCTCTCAAAGATTGCTTTCCATGTGCTCTTAGAATCATAGAATATCATAGAATATATCACATTGGAAGGGACCCACAAGAATCATAGAGTCCAAGTCCTGCTTCTTAGAGGACTACCTAAAATTAAACCATATGACTAAGATCATCGTCCAGATGCTTTTTGAACTCTGACAGGGTTGGTGATTCTTCATAATACATCACAAAATGATTTGGCCCACTGGCAGGGCCAAACCCAGGACAGATGTAACATCCTCATCCAAGTTTACTAGTGGTAAATACTCCATTGGGTTTGGCTGCTAAACTGCTGGAAATCAAGAGTAATCCTACCAAAGATAATCTATTGTAATGCAATATTACCAAAGTGGATTCATAATTACTTTGGAGAAGTCATCTCATGAGGAAAAAAGATGAGGGGTGCTCAATTACCTGTAATGTCTTTTGTTATCACAAGACAGTAATTTTCCCCCATGACAGAGAAGATTGCTTAGGAAAATGGAACATGATAAACAATTTAGGGACAGCTCAAAAGATGAATAATCTGTTTGCAAGTCATGTAATTACTGTTTTGAAGTTATCATTAAGATTGTGAATTAAACAGAGAAAGAGGGATGTCCTCTAAATGATTAATTATACCTAGTTTAGTCGACCCAGTGTCTGTACCAAATGATTTACCAAATTTCTAATGCATTGAAGACAGACCGAAAACAAACCCCACAGCTTTATACACAAACACTTCACTGCAACATTAGAGGAGAGATGGATCAAACTAATGTCAGTTAAGACAAATCTCACTATAAATAAGATGTTGCAACTTTGTCTATCACTTTGCAAGAATAACTATACTGTACTCTGAATGATTTTGATTCTACTCTGAGAACAAAAATAAACATCTTAAAACTTAGATCTTCAAGCATTGATAACCAAACCCATATCTTTTTATTCACATGCTAGTAGTGTCTGTAGCTCATCTTGAAAACCAACAGAAGGCAGAGTAGCTCTCTATTTTTGAAAGTAAGTTTTACTTAGGAGATCTATGTAGTCATTTAGGGATCTGCTTTGACACTCAAACACAGACACTTAGGCTGTGTCCACTATTGAGTGCATCATTCTCATATAAAATGGAATTCACCATGTATTCCAATGAACCTAAGCTATATATCTACCTGAGTGAAGGCAGGGATGCTCCCTTTTGCATCTCAGATACCAGATGAATTCTTGATTCAGCAGCACCAATGCAGTTTCCCCCTCCTCTCTTCTTAGCAGTCTCTTAGCTATTTTGTCCCTGCCTGTTCTGCTCCAGGCACTCAGCTATTTTGTTTATGGCTGCAGCAGTCCATGGCAGTCTTGCTTTACACTAGTAAGTACCCTGTCTGGTTTGTATATATTTTCAATGCTCCTAAAAATCTTGATGAAGGACAGATAGCAAAAGAGGCCAAACCACAAGTCACTGTAAACTGCATAGCTCTGTGGATTTGAGTGAATTAAAACCAAACTGCAATGATTCACAAAATACATTTTTTGTGCTGGGACACCATGCTTTGAAATTCTGTTGTGGCTGTGCAAACTCTCCATTTCATGGACAGTCTGTTTAAAAAGCAGACATTTCTGTTCACTATGCATATTCATTTCAGTATGTATTTGAAGCCAAAAAGTTTGTCTGGATCCACAAATAAAATGCCTGTAGTCATTCATGCCCACTCACAAATACTATTGGGGTGACCAGAGGGGGAACCTATAATTTAGCTGTCAGGTTTTGTTAATGGGTCCATAAAGTAAAAATTATAGGCTGACGGCATCCTCTGTCAGGAAACTTGCCACTGAGATATTCTGAGGTCTCTTAAGTAAGAACTGTCTGAGTGAGAAAAGTGCTGTTAATATGGTCGGGTGCTTTAAGGCAGCTAGATTTCTTCTAATTCCCAAATACTGTACACTGCTCTTGAAGGGCAAATGCATACATTAATATCCTGTCCCCCAAGGAGATGTGTTTTAGGGTTTTTTTTTTGGAGAAAAATGGCAGTTAAACACAGACACCATTTACACAGGGATCTTATTGATTCTCCATGACAAGGAATCTTGACATGAAACTTGATGTCTTCCTAGAAAATATGCTGTACTCTAGCTCTCGTTATGGTCCTGAGGGGGAAAGCACCTGGTAAATCATAGAGGCAGCGCTATGGAAAAGTTTGCCAAAATCCTTCCTATCCTTAAAAAAGCTACCAAAAGGTGCTTTACACCAAAACAAATATTCCCTAAGAAATACACTTGGTTTGCAGTAGCATGGTTGAGCACACCCCCCGCTGGGCCTAGCACAGGGGGCCACTGCCCGCAGAGCAGCCAAGCGCTGCCACCCATGCGAACCAGCCGGACGAGCCGCAGAGGCTGTGCTCGCTGCTGCTAGTGGGGAGCAAAAGCAGTTTCCTCCTGTGGTACAGCAGTTCATGGGCTTCCTTCCTTTCGCTCTTTGATAAAAGAAAAAGAGAGAAAACAGCTGTCCTTATAGAAATATTAGGTATATTTACACAAATCTTCACATTTACAGCTACCCATAACTATGCTTAAAAATTCTCCTTCAATCATAGAATCATAGAATATCTCCAGTTGCAAGGAATCCAGATGGCTCACGTGTCATTAGGAAGATTTTATTGTGCCTGAGCGCAGAAAAAATGTACATTACCAAAAGTGATACTTCCTCTTTTTTCCTCTCCAAACTTAACTGAAGAGGACAGAGGGAGAGGGAAATTAACCCCATGAGGTTCAGTGCTGTGAAGTGCTAAAGCCTTGCCGTTAATAACTGAGACTCAAATCTTTGGCAATAGACAATTCTGCGCATTCTCATGAGTAAGATACAGGGCCTGGAGGGCACAGCAGAGCTCTGAACACAGAATGAACATGAGCTTTACAATGGGGTAAATTCCTATGGTCTTTAGAGCCTGTAGTTACAATTTCATCTTTATTAAACTGAAGCTGAGGGCAAGAATACTGTTCAATCCACTTTTATCTCTACCACCTCTTTTCTCAACAACCCTGGGCTGCTTCTAAGTTTCAAAATCAAATAAAAGATCCCACGTGGGATGAGTATTACAGTGACCTCTCTGCAGATGCAAATAACCTCCTCAAAGCTACAGCAGTCAGAGGGACAGGGCTGTAATAAATACCTTGTATTATTACACCCTTCTTTTCTCATTCATCTTCAGATGTTCTGCTTTTCTATTTTCCTCCTTTTCTTTTGCATTCTTCAATTCCCAGTTCTCCTTTTTCTCCAGCCATCTGCTATTTCTTTGTAGTTCTTATGTGCATGAGAATCTGCATCACTGTTCTCAGCAAAACAGGGAAAACAAAGAGTTGCAAGCAAAGTACCCTTCTGAAGCATGCTCACCTGGGGTCATTGAGGGATATATAAGCTTCATATATCACTCAGAGGTATTCAGGTATCTAAATACTTACCACAACAAAAGTCTACATGGTTTATTCATACACAGATTCTTTTAGGTAGCTCACTATAACTAGTACCCAAACCACACACAACTATGCAGCAAAACTCCACATCATTGTATAAACAACTGCTCCATGAAAAGCAATTTCTCCATGATTCCTCAGGGCTTTGTGGGTTTTTTGTTATTTATTTATTTAAATGGCTTAACAAATGTACTCGGATGCCACAGCAATGGGCAATATATAAGAAGCAAAGTAGAATGTACACTGGAGAAAACAGAACAGTTTAAGATCACATTCATTTAAATAGCTATGGATCATCCTCTTCTCTCCATTTTATCTAGACTGCAACATATGTGATCAAATAGAAGCAGTTATGTAGAAGACAATTCTTTTGGGACTACAGGCAGAAGGACAGAAAACTGCTTTCTCTACTTACTTTTTGGGATTTGAGAGTTCTTTACATTTACTCCTTTAAACTTTCTCCCAGAGCTGGAGAGTTGGACAGTTGGACAGTTTTTCCTGATGTCTTTCAAGAGCAAAATGGGAGAAAACACATTTAATGTGATCCCAACAAGCTAAGCAAAAGGTAGGAATGCCATACTATACTGCTTTAAGTCTTTAATTTTAAAATTTGCAGGATTTTAGGTTGATAATGCCCGTCTTTGAGGCAAGAAGGCACAACGTCCCCTGATTATTTTTTTTTTATTTTCTTAAAACACATTCTCAGAAAACTAGGGTTGTTTATCCAAATTGGAAAATGAAACTGAATACAGCCACAGAAAGACAAAGTCTTCACATTTACTCATAGCAATCAGAAAAAATTGTGGAGACAAATAACCAAATTACACAGAGTTTGAGAGCAGCCCTTTAAGAAAAATAATGATAGTGACTTCTTGATCCTTAATCTCGTACCTTAATTTATGTCCCCTAAATGTCAAGTTTGCAGTGAATAGGTGGATTTTATAGCCGCTTCTGTGTAGGACTGCTCAGGTTTTGGCAACTGAGAAAGCTCTGCATTTAATTCACTGGAATTCCTGAGTATCTTCATGTGATTGATCACACTCAGCTTCAAAGAAACCACAGCTAAGCAGGGGTGAGCAGCACCCCATTTAACAAAAAAACCTAGAGTGTAAAGCACTCGCATGCTCTGTGAACACCAGCTCCAGTGACTACCACAGGTGGGCTTTGAGTTCATTAGCTGTAAGGCAGACCGCTCCACAAGTTCCAAATTACCCATACAAACACAGAAGGAAAAGCTTATGAGAGGAGCATTATGGAGCCAAGCCTTCCTCTGAGCCGCTGCCTACCTACTAACCACACACCTAAATACACCAGTCCATATCTAGATGTATAAATGTGACCCTTTTCTGCTCAAAATTCATCCCACTGCCTACACGATTGTCTAAACCTTTGCTCAAGAGCTATCAAGATTTGCCCATTTCTTGTTAGCTGTAGGAGTCCTGCACAGGCAAAAGACTCACCGTGGTCATGCCTAAAACCAAGGTTTGCATGGTCAGGTGGATCTAAACTGAAAAAGTTCTTATATGAGCATCAAGGGTCTTTCACAAGTAGGGAAGCACTGAGATGTTTCACATCTATCCTGGCCTGGAGGTTGGTGAAGTGTCTGAGCAGAGGCAAGATTTGTCTACCTGGGGCCGTTCAGATTAGGCTGGAGTAGGCACCAGGAGAAAATCAACAGAGACAGGTAAGAAGAGTGTCCATTAAAGAAGTCCTAAAGAAAGATGGGGACTAGGCATACAAATTCAGACCAGCAAGGACTGCATTGTGGAATGGATGAGCAGGCAGCACATGAATGAACATGATGGAGCAGAAACGAGGTGGGTTTCTATAGCGAGCTATCCATGCACACTGTCTAGGAGCTGACTTCTAAGGTATCAACAGCCCCAAGGCCTTAGAGAAAGTAATGGTCATTGTCTTGAAGCATTTAAAACAGCCTGTCTGATACAGCTCAGCCCTCAGGCTCAAAACAAATCCTTCTAATTGGGGGCTGGTGACTAAAGGTGATGGATGCTGTACAGAGATTACAAAGCTCTCCCCCTCCTCCTGCACTGCTGGCTTCACTAGCAGGTGCATCTACAGAACGGGAGGTGACCCTGCTGGTCACTGACACCTGTAATTCCCCGCTCACTGCAAGGCTGCCCTTCATGGCCACTATAGGTGGGGGAATGCCACCATTAGCAGCAGTTCCTCACACTTCCTCAGGAGAGAGATCAGTAGAGAGCCAGGGTGATGGAAGGAGAATAACCAAAACAGAAAGACTACAATGGTCTCCACCATATCCCATCACCTAGGGTTTAGGATACCCTCAGCATCCTAAATGCACCAACATGGGCTGTGAATGTCCTTCATGAGGAGCAAGGTAACCCGAAGATATGCTTTATCAGTCTGAAATGAAATCTCCTTAGGAATGAGTGGCCAGGCCACGAACAAGGTATGAGCTGACTCCATTCTTATTCATGGTGCTTGAGCGAAAAGTTCTGCCTTCCCCTCTTCCCGTTTCCTTCAGTGGACAATCAACCTGGAAGAAATTTTTCTGAGAAGAGATTAAAAAACTAAGTCAGGAATCACATTTTGTTCCTAATCCTGACATTTGACTGAATCTGTGGCTTTAGCTAAACCATGAATTTCAAGTGCCTCAGCTTTATCCACCTATGAAATGCGGATAACACCAGTTTAATGACTGTAAAGCACTTTGAAAAACAGTGAACAAAATATGCAAAATAAGCCTAATTTTTTTCTTCCTTAGCTTTTACAGTCACAAGAATAATTCACAATGAATAATTTATGCAGTGACATGAACTCCTTTGCCTTTTAATATTATTCACCCATAGTGTGTAATTTTTTTTCTGAGTTACTTGTTACTCTACACTGGTTAAATAATTCCCATAAATATTTATTGGTCTATGGGCTATTCATGAAAAGTTTATTCAGAATATTTATTACATGAAATTTAATGAATTAGTTATTTTTGGTGTATCCAGTCTCTGCTGCCTGACTAGATTCATGTAATTTGTTGAATCGGGTCTTTTATGCAAATTATTTTTCTTATACATCAATTATATTTTCTGTATATATTCCTGCTCACAATGTATGTTTAAGAACATCCCTAGCCATCAAAAATTCACTGGAAAACAAATATAGTTTTTAAATCACAAATGCAGATACAGAAAATTCAGTATTTCAGTTCAGTTAGAAACATCCATTTTCATCTGCTCTTACAGTATCTTATTCTTCATGTACAGAAAATGAATACAAAGTTAAAAAATATTCTGGTCTTTTTTTTAATTTAAATTAAATTACCATTAACTTCTTTCACATACAAGTAATTTAACATGATTAAAGAGAATACTCTGTGGATTTACATTTTCCAAATGGATTAGCAATAGATCTCTTGGAATACATCAGGTATAAGAATGAAGCTGTAAAACAGTAATTTAAGTAAATGCAGGGAATACCAAGAGGATTAACATGAGATCTCTAAGGCCCATAACATTGCAGTGTAGATTTTATTGTAACATTAAATCTTTTGAAATATTTACAGAGAAGAAATATTCTTTAGCTCTGAGAAAAATTATAGAACACAGAAGTTTGAGCAAGCTATGATTTACATTTTCACTTACCTGAGGGAAACATTAATTGCTAGAAATGGTTCATTATTTAAGAGGTCTTCAAGTAAAATGAGAAACAGGGAAAATTTCTGGGTCACAAGCAAAGCCTCCTTTAAATATAGCTTTGTACTTCTGTTGTTGTTTTCTAAAAAAAACTTGTAATCACATTTCAATGATAAATTAAATGCATTAAAGTATTTTTATGTTGCAGTTTCATCTTAGTGTAAAACTATGGAATAGCTGGTGAAGTAACTGTAAGGGCATTTATATTTTTAATGCTCACAGTGTGCTGTAGGACTTTTTTATTTTCTTTTAAAAGATTTTAAAGCAAATCAAGAGATAACAATAGCTCATGGGTCATAATCTCCTGGGTATCATCTTTCTGCATAGCTGCTTTTCCCACATCAACACAGTCCTTTGAGGACAAATTTTATTTTTAGTCAGGTGAAAATCTCAGCATCTTTCAGGGTAATGGACAAACGGATAAGCTCTTTGGAGTCTTACCCTAAGGCATCTGTGAATTGTGCACACACTTGTATGCCTGTCAACCTAAGTGCCTTTCCATCCTCTCCCTCCAAACAAGCCTCCATCCCTGTAATTGCTACATTTGTACCTACACAGAACTTCACACACAATCATGGAATTTTTGCTATGGGAAACTACTGAGTATCAGGGCATGAAACCTACATTAGTCAGATAGCTGTTACTCTTAAAAATATTGGACTGAATATATGAATTACCACAAGGAAATAGCTTTTCCCTGATAAAATTTATTCGGCTATGTTTAGATTAGACCTTACAGTAATTGTACTGTCAAGGATATTGGATGCTAATTTAATTTAGTAAAAAGAAAGCTCCAAATATAACCTTCTTATTTCAAATGTTCATAATTTTTATCTAATATATTATCTCAGAGTAAAATTTGTTTTCTCATCTCTCCAATTAAATCTTAAACAAATCTGCATTCTCAGGCATATTTTTAAAATGAAAGAAGAGATAAAAGACTGTTAACAGAAAGTATGGTTATGGATAAAGATCCAAATCTAACCTGTCCCACTAATTCTAAAATATATCTGACTTGAAAGGCATATTCTCTTGAATATTTTCTGCTGCTTTATATTCACTGACACAAGGGTACTCTAGCAAGATGATGTTTCCTGAGGCATAATAAGTGCTGGCAAGCTCAAAAGAAGCAATGACTACAGAAAATACATATACTGATTGTTTCAGACAATAACATAATCAGGCATTGTCTAATCTTTCTGTACTCTCATCCTCCTACACAAAGCAACATGGGCTAAAAAAAATACTAAAAAACACAGAAACAAAATCTGCCACAGACATCTCAATACCCATGCATTTACTGACAATTCCACCCACAGGAAAACAAGGAGCAGGAATTTCAAGAAGTTCCTAAATGTAGCACTGACTTAACACTCAGCCTACTGAACTACTGTGTCAGGCCACTGACTGAAAACTGCTGCCCTGCTGTCTATAGTGACCATGCCTACAGGTCATCCTTTGATGTGTATGTATATGAGATAGATATATATATATATATGAGAAAACCACATTTTAGCACTATGCAATGTTTTCTTTCTATTTGAAGTACAGTTCATCAGTACCAAATAAAAGACACTACATCATGAAAGTATGTCCCAGTACTAGGATAAGCTTATGAAAGAATTGCATCATGGTAAGCAAAAAGCATTTTCCCTGCGTTCAGTCACCTGTGTTTAAAAACAAAGCTAGTAAATCCAGCTGTATCTGGCAGTTCCCAGAGCAGTTGCTACATGGTAGTTGTAACTAGAGCATGAAACAGCGATGGATAAATAGCCTGCTGTGGATGGTTTTGGAAAAAAAAAAAATTAAACCTTTAAGAGGGTTTACAAGGCTCAGAAGGTTTGGGATTTTAGAAGCATAAAATCTTCCCAGCTGCACTCAGTGGAATTCCACAGCTCCTCCTGCTGCTCACAGCAATACATTATTTAACACATGCAGGAAAGAAGCTTCTTGAGAAAGGCTGGTTTTTACACACCAGATGCACAGTTTCCTCACATGTATTCTTTCTTAGATTACCACAGACAGCTTCTCACTATCGGCAAGGAATGACAGCGTTGTCAAACTGAAAAGACTTTGCAAAGAGGCTATTTGGATGATCTCAGATTTCTCCACCATTTTCCATTCCCCAGTAAATTCAAGCGTTTTCTTTTTGTCTTCAGGGTGCTTATATATGGACACTCTTTCTATCCTTAATTACTATGTTCTTCTTTATTTTCTGTGCTCCCTTTTTCTCTCCTTTTTCAGTGCACCCATTTTAACCTCCTTCTTCCTTCCAGCCCCTTTGGGACTTACTGTGGATTGAGTTGCACTTCTGATTTAGAGTGGTGGCTATTTTGCCTTTGCAAACCCCCCCAAAGTTGATTTTCTTCTTAGTCAACTGCTTTCTTCCCTCATTGTATTTAATGAGCTATTATTATTATTATTACTATTATTATTGTTGTTGTTGTTTCAGCTCTCAGCTGTATTATTACTATTATTATTGTTGTTGTTGTTGTTGTTTCAGCTCTCAGCTGGATGTTAGCAGGTTATGAGAGAGAACTTAAATATTTAAAAAACAAACCCCTTGATAATGAAAGTCACATACGAATTTGGCTGTGTATATTTAACTTCAAAAATGTAGTAAAAAGGCTTTTGCAGATAGCTCCTTAAACAGGAACAGGAGCCTGTCAAGTGGCATGTACTCTGTCAAGCTCCTCAGAGCACCGAGTTGCAGCTGGAAACCTCAGGACCAGTGATGCACGTCTTGGATAATCCACCCCAAACTGCTGGGGATTTGGCCACGGACTGTTCAGGCTATGGAGCCTATTGATAGAAGCACTTTTTTACAGGACTGGACACCTATGAAATCAAGATGTGAAGCCATGAAGAAACAGAAAGATTGGATTCTTGGGAATGTGGTGGGGAAATTAGTGGACACATCTGATTTGCTTCTCAAAAGGAAGAGACAAAAAGAAAATCATTTATCAGCAATGTAATTTTCACTACTTTAAAAACAAAGCAAAGCAATATTTTAAAGCAAGGGACTGAATCAACATCTATCTATCCATCCATCCATCCATCCATCTATCTATCTATCTATCTATCTATCTATCTATCTATCTATCTATCTATCTATCTATCTTTTACTGCATTGCATTACTGTAGTATTTTAGCCAGTAGCAATTAGGACTGGGCAAAAATCATTTTGAGTCTGAACTGCATTTCAGTGTGGCCATGTTTGTGCCATTTCTGTATCAGTTCTGGGAAATGGCAGAGCGGTTTAAATCCTGGGGTTTACTTCTGGGCTGGATCTGCCACTGGGAACACCTCTGCCACCACTGGAAATTACAAACTAGATGGGGAGGGAAGAGGGTAAGACAGAGGACTAAAGTGTGCAGTCCTCATCCACAGCCACTAGCTCGAAAGGGGCCACACCTGCTTGAAGAGGATGATGAGGAAAAGAGCGGCATAGGGCCCATACACTGGAGATACACATGGGCACTTTGCTAGGTGGTAGATCAGCAGCCTCTTGTCCCACCATCACAGTGTGAAGAAGAGACGGTTGGACTTGCTGGTGGGCAAGAAGGAAGGAAAAAAAAGAGAATTATTAAAAAAAAAAGTTACAATTCTCCACCTCCAAGAGCCCAGGGCCATTCTCCAACTCCACCTCTGCTAATTCTTCCCAGACCATGTCCCCATCAACCCTTCCTATCCGCCTCTACCATCTTTTGCTGAGATCTCACTCTGTTGTGACATTGAGTTTTCCTTTCATGGGACCTTTTCCTCATCTTGGCCATAACTAAATTCATGTTTGCTTACAGTATAGAAGAAGCTTGATCCAGCTTTCACCTAGCCACAGAAATGAACCACCAGTCTCTGCTAGTTCCCAAATATTACTAAAGTACTGTAAGAAACCCTGGGGAGATCAGACACAGGTGGTGCATGCAGTACAAATCTGAGGAGCTGGGTAAGCAGTAACCCTGGTCATCACCTCCTCATTTCTAAGCTGAAAATCTATGTGTGGTAGGGAGCCATTCCTTTCATTTAATTTTTAGCTTTTTGTCTTAAGCCCAAGCTTTCATCACCTTTTTTTCAGCCACAGCCTCTGGATTTCCAACTCTGTGACTGTAAAACAGATATGAAACAGAATATTGGAGACAAGCTACAAAAACGGCATTCCCCAATAGCCAGCATTCCCTAGAGTTATCAGAGAAGCTATATGCACTGGTAGCTTTTTAGTAAGATATTTCTTTTCTTTCTAATATAGAGGAAACCTAAAAGGGAAAAGCCAGACTGACTAGCAACTTCACAGTTTCTTATTGCTGGTACACCAGGCATATTCTAAAATCCAACAGGTTAAATCAGAGCAACAGGGGCTCTTAAGGGTCAATGCTTAATGGTGGATCTCTTATCCAAGTAAATGGCGGATTAAAAATTAACAGACTCAAAGGCAGTTTCTTGAATCAAGCCTTCATGACCATCACTGAAAGTCACACTGAGCATTACTGCATTTTTAGGTTATTTTAAATGGACAAAAGCATAGAAAACTTTATGGGAAGCAAACAAGTTTCTCTCAAGCTCTATAATTTTAAGTTTTTTCAGAGACCATCAAAATGGTTCACACGTCTTTGCAAGAGGTGACAACAAGAGCTATTCCTGACAGCAAACTGCATGTGCACTTTGGTTCCTGGAGAGAGGAACCCATGTCATTAAGTGTCTCTGACATGACAAACCAGGCATGTAAGCCTTGGTTGGAGAGCAACTAGGAATGAGGGTAGAACCTGAGAAATTGGCAAGTGATATTTCATCAGTACAAAGTAATTGTTTCTATGCCACATTGGCTTCAGTGGAAGATATACTGCTGTTAACGGTGGCAAAGTTTTGTTCTGGGTAGGTACCTTTGACCTAAACACATTATATGGTTTTCAAGCAATTCCTGAAAAAAAGCTGAATGTGGAGCACAGTATGTCAGAGCCTAGTGGGTAGAGCCTGTGGAAATGTCTTCTGTGTCAGTAGTTTCAGGAAGAAAACAAGATACTCTGAAACATTCACTTGAACAGGCCTTTCCAGCTCATTTCAACTACAACTTTTTTCCTTCCACAAGTCAAAATATTCCTTCATTGTAAGAAATCTGTGCTACTTCACTTGCTTTAAAACACAGCAGGTGTGACCAAAGAGATGTCACAAACCAGTGTTGTGCCATATTCCTGGGCTGGGCAGTTTTCTTCTTCCATGAACATGAGACAGGCAACTCATTCCAGCATGAAATCAGTTGACTCAGACCACAGCTGAGAGCTGGACCACACAGAAACATAAACTCCACATAATTTTTTTTGTTCTGTACATCACCCTGTAAAATAATAAGGCCAGAGCAACACCATAATCCCTAACTCCCCATTATTCTCTATTTCCCTTTCTCTTAGGTGCGGGCAGAGATCAATTGCTTTTTATACATTGTTCAATGGCAGTGTTCATAAACTGTCCTCTTGCAACCCACGACACAGTCAAAGGATAAAAGGGATCCATTTGCCAGCTTTCCCTATAATGAGTATTCAAAATAAATTTTTAAAAAGGCTTTGTAAGCCAAAAAGAAATTATCACTTTAAGAATATTAATAATTTTCAAGGCATTTTGCCATTTTACAATTTGTTTGGTTTTAAACTAAGCCTCATTATTCACAGAAGTATTTACTAGACTTTTCTGTCAGGAATATGCAGTCTGTCTTTTAAAAGATCGTCAGTTACATAACTTTATTCCTTGTATGTAAAGAAAATATTCCAAGGATATTATGACCCTAAAAAGTCAATGGAATTTCTTTTAATTCACCCCGACAGCAATAACTAAATGAGTAGTAGACACTTATCTAATACAATGTATTAATTTTTTGTCATGTGCCTAAAGGAAATTTGGGGCATGAAGGTTCCTATGTATTTATAAAATGGAGCACTACATTTATAATGTATAGCTTTAATATTCTTTGCTTTTGTTATCTTATGATAATCTAAAGTTCAAAATGCCACAAGAAGAAGATAACCTACCTCAAGAGCCAGTGTCTACATGACTCCAAATGCTAATCTAAATCCAAGATAAAGAGGAATGTTTTCTAAATATTTGCATCAAATGCCTTTTTAGCAAGGAGAATAATCATCTGATATTATCCTTACTTATTGTGACAGATTGAATTTTTCAGTCATTTTGATTATATTATTCCTTCTTTAACTGTGGATAACCTCTTTGAATGGATAATCACTCTGAGCGTTAACAAGCTTTTTCTGATACAAAAATCTATAATGTCAAAGGAAATAATTCTGAGGTATCCTGCTCTGATGGATTAGGAACGACAATATGATAATTTATGAAATTCTATGATGATGAAGTCATTATGGGGCCAACTCAGCAGGAGTTTGTATGGAAAAAGAGACAGGAAAAACAGAAAAGAAACCGTTAATTTGCCCCTTCTCGACATATTCTTCTGGTATTCCCTTGTTAAAACTCTGAACTATCCATTTTAAGAGTCATGCCAACATCTCCAGGCAATCTAAAAGCTGTCTTCCAATTACCAGAACAGTAAAAATTTTTAGCAAGACTAAAAAAAGGGGGAGCCCCCCAGGAGTGACCAGTTGGGTCGAAGAAGCAAGCTGAGGTGTACCATCCTGCTGGCTAGATGAAACAAAGCAAGCCCACCCCCAACACAGATAACACGAACATTCCTCTCTTTAAACAAACAAGATGGGTGAGGGAAAATGCATTTCATATCTCAAGGGCAGTTATTTTGGGAGACCAGAAAATGTCACTTTAAAAGAGCTGTTTTCAATGCTGATGTCAAGATTAAATTCAATTGTTTCACTTTTTTCTATCCAAGCAGTATTTCATTAGAGATCTCTAGACTCCTCTGCAGCCACTAACTCTGAGAAATCCTGACAATTTTAGCAGGTCTGCTTCCTAGCACAACATTTATATCTTCCCAGATATAACAGATCAATATACACATTCCACTGTCATTTGAAAAAAATCAATACAGCACAGCATGTGAAGTGGAGAGTCAACAGAAGCAGCATCAACAATATGTACTTTATTGGTTGAGAAGCAAGGTCAGACTCTAGTCTGAAGAAGAAAAAAAGTGTTATTCCTTTCATAAGTGAAAGACTTCAAAAATATGATCTGGGGCACCTTGCATGGAATGTAGAAATGTTTCACACACAAACAGTAGGACTTTTGTTTTGCTCCTGTTAAAAAAATTAAGACCTACATTGCATCAGTAGTCTTTTTGGAAACATTTATAAAAATGGCAATTGAGAAGTATCAAAGCAAGAGCAAAAGTATCTGTGGTATTTTATTAAAAAAAAAAAAACAACAAACAAACCTACATATTTCACAGGCAAAACTGAATTTATAAAATTTGAGGGGGGAAAGTGAAATATTTCATTATCATAAATGGCAGACTGTCAAAAAAAACCAAAGTCTCTGCAGCAGTAAACTGAAATGGGTAACACTGAACTTGTAAGGGACAATAAAGCACAACTGGAACCACCTAAGAAGCCAGAACCCAAAAGGCGCCTGAAGGGGGACAGAAGAGCCTCCAGCTTCCACGTCTGAAAAATCCAGCTTAGTGTTATATCACATGTGCTGACTTTACCGCCAACTGCCATTAAACACTAAAGTTGAAAGTGATACTTTTGCTCTTTTCCCACAGTTTCTTTCAACTATTGTTTTCTTGTTCTCCTTTCCAACACACCACAGAGAAGCATTTTCCTGGGCCAATCGTTAGTGCCAGTTCAAATTGAAGTTTTTTCATTCTTTAAAATTTAATCCAGAAATCTGCACTGCCACACTTCCGACTGGATATAGACAAGGAGTCAAGAGACAATGCATCTTGATAGAGCTAAACAAGGTTTAATATACAGTGCTTACTTGGGTGATTTCTTTTCTTAAAATTGTTTTGGATCAGGACAGGGTGTTTTAATTGGCAGGGTGCATTTTGATTGTCTTGCTTCCTTTGAATGGATTTTATTTTCATGTCCTTCTTTCATCTGTTCCAAAAGCCCTGCGTTTAGATCAGTTTGGCTTGCATTTTTAAGAGTAGTTCATTTGGGTTGGGTTACTCTGAACACACAATTGGTTATAGTCTACTGTGAAATAATCTAAGTAATTTACTCCTGAGTTATCATTTAATAAAGAGAATCCAAGTCTGGAAGTGGTTTAACATGAAGACATTGTAGATAGATGTGGAATTGACACTACTGTCTTTCCAAGTGGTGGTTGGCTGTGGGTTTTTTTGCTGTTGTGTGCTAGCTACACATGTCAATTACATTTACATCTAGGAAAGGTCATTCCTGCCTGTGAGTATTTTACAGGAATGGCGGAATATGAACCACAAGAGAGTTTGCACACTGTCTGTCAGCAAATGAGAACAGGAATATTTTTTGGAAATTGAAACTAATGCTGTTCTCTTATGATGTGAAAATTGTAAAAGCTTTCATGGCTGGATTTGTCTTGGCATTACTTTGACCTTATAACATCTGTGTACTACATATACAGCAGTAAGGCATTCAGCCTGCAACTTCCAAAATTTCCCGTAGTATTATTTTATATTTGCTCAGCTTGCTATCTTTCTAGACTACAGAAAAACTTTCTACTTTCAATTATTTATTGCAAGTTCTCACCACTATTTCTTTTCCTTTGCATTACATTTCCTCCAAAATCCTTAAATGAGAGTTGCTGGTACTGATGATTTATGCAATTGGACTTTCTCCAGTTATTCTATTCCTTCCTTACCCTCCAGAAAAAAGAAGAAAAGTTCTGTCAATATGATATTCTAATTACTTGTGTGAATGACCTTGAAACATAGGGTCACACACAGCTGTGCTTACTGCACAAGTGTAGCTGCAACTGTGACAGGCTTTATGCCCCACAAAAGACAGTGCAAATTAAACAATGGAAGTGCAGGAGAGGAGAAAAAAAAGAAAAGGCAACAGCTTTAATTTTTCCTTACACCTTCTGGTAAATCCATACCTGGCAACACAAATATATGTCATCCCCTCAACAGTAACAACTATGGTAAAACTCTTATTGACATCCTCATTACCTTGAAATTTTACTTTAATTTCCTTGTGAAGACTGCAAACAAAACACAGCCACCTTCCCTTTAATATTTTTGAGTATTTTCCTATTCTTGTGTATATTGGAACTGTGGTCTTTCACTCACATCTACACAAACACAGTCCTTTCCCTAAGCCTTTAGTTTAATAACTTGTTCTTGGTATAATGGGCTGTAGGCATAATGGGGTTTGGCACTAAGTAATGATATTCAACAGCAACCATCTTGCACCATGGATAGAAGCAGGCACTGATTTGTTTTGGGTTAATTTGCCTGAAGATATATCTGTCCTCTGAAATGCCACCTGGAGGTAACTGTTCCTTTGAATTACTTGGGCAGCCTTGGGGAAGCAGACAATTCAGATAAGAGGCTAAACTTGGAGAGGAACATGAGTCCAGAACTCCTGCCCTCTCTGTATCGTTTGATAGTGAGCCATAAGGTTTTGCTAACAGGCTCATGTGTTGCAGTGGGAGTGACTGAGGGATCAGGACAGGCCCCTTAGCGAGCAGTCTTTCCTTCCCTTTCCCCAACAGAGCTGAGTGCAGAAATGAATTACAAATCCTCTCTTACAAGTGTCTTCATCTGTAGAGTTCCCACAGAGATCCTCATTGCACCTTTTGGTCTTTAATATCCAAGAATACTAATGAGAAAAGGAATGAAAGAGTGTGGATTCAGTTGCTAAACATGTCTTCTGCACTCAGTTACATATTTTATTCTCAATTTATGCAGCTGTTACTCTTCAGATCTCTGAACATCTACATATTCTTCTAGATAAACCACCAGTAGGTGGAGATGAGTGCTGATCGGGATGGAAAAGCATTTCACCCTTAGACTGCTAAGAAACATTCATCTTCGTTTCCAAGCAAGGACAAGTCAATATAACTCTTAGATTTATCATTGCCAGGCTGGATTACAGTTATTCACACTAGTTGATGTTGAACATGAAAAGGAGCTGCAGGTTCTAGCTAATATGCAGTACATCTGCCTGCCTTTGCCATGGGTTAACCACAAACAGGAACCATGAACACATTTTCTTCAGGCTTTTGTCCTAAGTTTCAAGGCCATTAATGGACGAAGCACCAGTAACATACATATGCACATAATGAAATTCATGCTCATAATCAGTCTCCAGAAGGGAATAAGGTTAGTTGAGAATCTAAACATCTTTAGGAAGTGTTTCAGAGTTAACGCCTTTTGGAAAACCTTTTTGTCATAACTGATGTTTACAATATGAATAGACATGAGATGAACATTGACAAATGTCTGTCAGACCTCTGTCCCCCGCCCTCAAACATGATCTTAGCTCTAGCTCCCAGTTAAAGAAACGTGCCACAACCTTCTTCCGTTGATTTTTACCTAAAAGTTCCTCAGCTAGAGTGGTGATAAGCAGCATAATAAAAATGCAAGTATGTACCAACATTACATTTGCAACCAAATTACAAACCAAAATTTGTACCAACATTACATTTGCACCACCACAGAGAACAGCCAACTTACTGATTGCTTTAACTGGAAATCTTCAGATATGGTTTCAGGATAAGCTTCAGTATTGAATATTTGCTTATTGAGATGTTAGATATATCCTCCATAGAATCAGTAATACATTCCTACTACTCTACCTTAAATGTATTTTTGAGGTTTTAGCTGGATAGGTTTATGTTCAACAGTTCAGCATGAAAGCACATTCAAGACTTGTTAATCTTTCTGCCAGTAAATTAAGCTGGTCAGTAGAGAAAAATATCCCCCCACCAAATGCTAATTACCTTCTAGTCTTTGTTTAGTGCCATGAAAGGTCCTTACCAGATAACTTGTTCTTTCATGGATTTTGGTGCTAACAAAAGACGATAGGCAATATCCCCTCTACACCTTTTCATGGCAACTGCGAAGACAACTACATCATTGGTACTTTGATACAAACATTCTTTTGGGTCTATAACATGAAACAATGAAAGAGAAAAAAAAAAATACCCTGACAAAGTAATGGTAATGGGCAACTGCTAAAATATTTGCTGTGTGAGATTCCTAGCAAATGTCAAATCACTGCTGATTCAGCATGAACGCACTGACACTTTCAACAAAACCAAACTGCATGAAAAAACAAATGCATATAGGGATGTCTTCCAGCATTGTACTGCTCAAATGTACAGCCTAGAGCTCAGACTTCCCGGGTACAGATACAGGGAATTAAAGAACGGGTGAATTTGACTTTCCTCCTCATGGACACAGTTCTAAACAGTGAAAATGATATAATATACTATGGGGAAAAATGCCCTTTTTTGCAAGAATGGCTTAATCAAGATGTGAAGAGGACATAAGCAGCATACATTTCCCTGCTCAGCATCTCCAGCTCAAATCATTCTGAGGTCACATAGTTCCTTGTGGCACCACTCTAATGCTCTCCATCTGTGTTACCTTGTACTTCAGAGTCTATGTGGCAGATGGTGCACTCCCACCTTGGGATTCTCCAGCTCAAGGCAGCACCATAACAAGATCAAAGGTCTGCATGCAACAGACTACAACATGGCTATAAGCAGCACTGAAAACAAAGGTAGCGAAAACAATCATTCACTCACATATATATAGTAATAAACACCACATATCAGCACTTAGTTACAATATGCAAAGGGACCCATCTTCACAGGTATTCACTTTCGTTTGTTAATTATCAATATGGTAGATTTTCAAAAATAACCCATTTTTCCAGTCTTACTTCCAATAAAAAACATCATGGAAGTGATTATTTCACATTGGAAAGCTTCTTATCATTAAACACATTTATACATCCTATAAGGGCAGAATTTTTTTTATAAACCCTGTTTATCAGATTTTTATAAATTTTTTCAACCAGTAGAAGCAACCTCAGATGTGTCTCACAACTTTAATTACGTAATTACAAAAGTACTTGCTAAGTATTTGTCAAAAGTCCACTAGTGATAACACTGAAAGTTTACAGATTAAACATATTGCCACAACAGTGGCTACATTTGTGTCTAGCAATATAGTAATTCTCAGTACCTGGTCTCCATCATACCAGGTAGTCAGTAAAGACCTTGCTCCCATCAAAACGAATAGTAAATCTTCTGCTACTTGGTACTGAGCTATACACTACATATATTTTGTGAAGAAAAAAAAACACCAGAAACTGTGTCTTCAGTGTCTTAAAACAAAAACTGGAAAGACAAACTAAAGCGTGAATTTAATCTCTTGAGCACCATCTAATGACCAAATTGTAAAATCACAATGACCAAGAAGCACATTAGCAGCTGTGTCAAAAAAGCTGAACTTTTTGACTCAAGCTGGTCAACAATTTCCATCAGAGGTTTTAACAGAAAGGAGCTTTTTTCTGAAATGGAAAACTCCATTAAGAGTATCCATTTTGGCAAAATTACTGAGGAAGTTCTCTATGAAAACAACACCTGTAAATGCTAACATTTTGTTTTGAAGAGGTCTTGATTCTTTTTTTCCAACATAACCAAAGAAGTACTTAGATGATTAAAAAAACTTATTGCTTTTAGCTCTCTCCTGAAAGAGGAAAAAAAATATTTCCTGACCAGACACAAATAAGTGTCTTCATTCAATATTTCTAAATGTTCTCTTGAACTAGACTTTCAAATACAGACTTACCATATCAGGTATATTACTGTCAGCATGGTATTTTGCATTTATTATCAACACAAGCACATTAAAGACAAAATAAAATTACAGCTCTGTTAAAAAGTCAGATTATTTAAGCATAGTTAAAAACCATAAAGAACACCTCCAAAAAAGCAGCTATGATGAATAGTAGGAGGGTACTATTAAGGCTACTTATACCAGGCATGTATAAATCCTTTATGTACCTGGAAAGGTCAGTCCTGAACAAGGGATTAGATTGAAGATCAGGAAGGACAAGGAAAAAAGTGATCAAGAGAATGGAAAGGGAGAAATAAAGAAAATGTGGAATGGGAGGGAAAAGATGTAGATCAGAGAGGGAAAAAAAGAAAGATGAATAGAGTAACAAAGTCATCCCACCAAAGGAGGATGGAGTGCTGGCACTGCCACTGAAGGCTGGATAAAGAGCACGTCATATACAATTAAGAATTTTTAGGCTGTAGTGGAAAGCTCAAGATGCCCAAAGCACAAATAGGCCAAACCAAGGCACAGATGGGGTTGTCAACATGGCCTAAATATAGAAAGTTAATCTTCCTAATAGCCTTAGAGATTTTGCAAAGGGTGGTTTAGTTCAGGTCAGGAATGCATGGTTTTGAAGCGAATCTTTGGTGATGCCCACTTAACTGCACTTCGGTTCACATTATGGAGCAGCCTCGGAGCACACAAACTGCATTTCTTTTAGATGAACTAACTGAACATATGCTGCAGTGCTTTGAAGCTAATGGCATAGAAGCCTCTGGGTCTGATCCTGCAAGTGCTAAACCAGCTTGGACTCCACCTCAATGAGGTGATGCCAGAGAAGTCAGGCTTTTTGTTAGACTATCACAGGCTCAGAAAGCCCTGCAGAAACAGTCTTTAGCACCACTGTCATCAGGAATCAGTGCTCCAGGCACAGCTGCACCGGGGGACTTGCTATCACAAGACACATGAGAGCTAATGCCTGGAAAAATCCTCACCCCGAAAACATCTGGATGTTTTCGAGTCCATATTGGTGGCAGCTCTCTAAAAACCGGCACCTGTCACATCTTCACAAGAAAACCCAACACTTCATGAGCAAATAGTTGCAAAGCAGCTATAGATTTCAGCTTTCATTTTGCGCCCAGTGCATCCTGGCACAGGAGGCAGCATTTCCCTCGCAGCAGCCTTCCCCAGCCAGGCGCTCAGGCCTTATGAATGCCACTTTCACACCAAATATTGGCAGACATCAAGCCCAGGTTTCATGCCAATGCAAAAACTGTTATTCAGCAAGAGTGGGATGAAACTAGGTAAAATAAGGGCATGATTTACAATTAACTTTCAACCCGGCTTCACCCGCCGCCTGTGTGTGGCACTCAGGGGCTCGCATTAGCAGGTGTGAGTGGCCCAGAAGTGCTTGCGTGGGGACGTCTGGGCAGCGACAGAGGCTGGGCCCCAAAAAGCAGGTGCTAATTGATGGGAGTTAGTGCAGGCGCTGCGGGCAGAATGGCGCAGTGTTCGGCTCCCCACCTCCCAGCGCATGGCCAGGGGCGTGAGCGGCAGCCGGCATTACGCACTTCATAAAAACACCACTGCGTCCATCACAGCAGCCCCGCGATCACGGCCGGCCCAGACTGAGGGGCATTGACTGCGCTGCAGTGCGAAGTTTGCACAGCACCTGCCTGTGTTGTATCTGGCACGTGTCGCCGCGGCTAGGCCCCATCTCTCATGGGGGGAAAAAAATAAATTAAAAAAGTCATGTAGGCTTTTATATTTTTACATATATATACATAAAGCTTGTGTAAAAGGCGAAGAGAGCGTTTGGGCTAATTCTGATTTCCCACTCCTGCCTGCCCGAAAGCGCCTCCCACCGCCCGCCACTGCCGCTGCGCCCGGCCAACCCGCCCGGGGCGGCGGCGGGCCCGAGCCGCGGGGCAGGGAGAGCGGGGGGAGCCGCCCGGCCACCGGGCAGGGCCGCGCAGGGCAGGGCCGCGCAGGGCCGCGCAGGGCCGGGCCGGGCAGGGCAGGGCACGGCAGGGCCGGGCAGGGCAGAGCAGGGCACGGCAGGGCTGGGCAGGCCGGCAGCGCCGTTCCGCCGTGCCCGCCGCCCCGTGCCCTGCTCCGAGCGCCCGGCGGCACCGGCCCGCCCCACACCCGCCTCCGGGGTCGCAGCGAGGGCCGTACCGCGGGGAGACGCGCGCGGGAAGGTGATCTCTTTCGGCCCAAGATTCTGGGGCAGATCTGTTGCCTTTCCTTCCCCTTCTGTCAGTGCCAGCAGTTTCCCAGCGCATGGAAAGGGTTTGGGGTGACCTGCACAGCATGCGCTTTTTACATTCCACGGTTTGCATCCACTCCTGGAAGCGGTGACACCCTGCACTTTCGAAGGGAGAGGTCTCACTGAGAAACCTGCCCCTCCTCATCTCCAAAGCTTTCCTGAGAGCAGGACCCCTGGCTCCAGATATGACCAATTTGCTGCTATCCAGTATAGTGGGGGACTGGGCCCACACAGAGACAAACCTCCAGTGATGGTGCTGCCCCCAGATCCCAGCTGACTCCCGATGCTCCCAGACAGGCTTCGCAGCTCTGCCATGCAAGTACGGGGCGCACCCGCAGCCCCCGTCACACGCCAGTTGTGTGTCCAGGGCCCCAACGCCACGTGCTGCAGCAGGTGAGTCCTCCTGGGCTCGCTGGCTAGCACCGAGGCAGCTCCAGTGCCTCCGCACTGGGCCAACACATGCCCTTCCATGGAGGAGCCAAGACCCGTGAGGCTCTCAGACTTCACTGTATTTAATATTTGGAAAAGTTTTTTGAGCCGCTCCAGAGACTTTCACTAAAAAACAGCTGACAGTTGAGTTCCATTTGCATTATATTTAGGTCTGCTTAAGCCCTGAAAGTACTCTCCTAAAACATGAAAATAGAGGAGAGTAAGTGAACAAGCAAAGGAGAAAGATATTTATCAGAGGTTGCACTGTGGGAATAGGGATTTGGGTATCTCAGTTAAATCTGCCACTTAACTTGGTATTTCTGTCCAGAAGAACACTACGGAAAGTACATTACCAAGCACACCAGCTCTGCTGTCCTTTCAACATCTAATCACGAGAAAAATCAAGTTTGTTTGTCCCTCAGGCAACTCCTTGTAGAAGAAAACAAATGTTAAAAAAGAAAAAAAGCTATCCTTCGGCTGTGCTATTGACTTATTTAGAGTCATTGCGTGAAGCATATAATGGAGTAAATATGACACAGGTATTCTTTGATGCAACTCTCAGAGATTCACCAAGCCATTATTTCGACAAGTGCAAAAATGCTGAGAGAGAGCAGAAGTAAACTTTGCAGCATGATGCATATTTTCCATGGTGGATGGCAGTTGTGTCCTTGAACATATAGAGGTTACGCCAGGGATCTTTTTCTCCATGTTTCAGTTATGTTACATACAACGTCAGGGTAGCAATACATGCAAAAATGACTTAGCAAGGCAACACATGCCCTGTGAAGTTCAGCAGCTTGTTTCATTAACTATTAAAAAGATCCTTAGAAATGCTTCTAAAAAATTGATACTATTTGGCATGACTTTTTCCCCCCTGTATTGAAGTACACAGCAATTAAGTGAGGCTGTCCCTCATGGCTGCAGCTAGAAGTTGCATGTCAAAGCCTGACCTGTCTTTTTTGAAGCTGACATTAAAAAAAAAAAATCCACAGAACAAAGAAGGGACCAAAGGCAGCATTCAGCTGTTAAACAGCAGACTTGCACAAAAGACCAGTGTGAAAACCAAGACTAATCTCCCCATGCAACATACACTGTATTTTCAAAAGTCAAGTGTTCAGGTCTCTTCACGGCCATGTGCATTAGAAGGAATATTTGTAATGTGTTGTAAAGCTAACAAGCTTGGTTAAGCAGAGGTGTGTGGTCTTTCAAAGTGTATTCCCAGGGTATAACCTCCCTCCTCAAGAAACTCATTTATCACGGTGATGGTTTCACCTCATTTGAAGCCAAGTTATTGTCACCCTTAAAATAATGTACCTTGACAGGAAAAATGAAATTCATGTGAAAAGTTATACAGTCATCACACTCTGGAGTCAAAATATAGACTATCGTATCAAAACATAAAGCAGATGA
This sequence comes from Falco rusticolus, assembly GCF_015220075.1. Taxonomy (NCBI): domain Eukaryota; kingdom Metazoa; phylum Chordata; class Aves; order Falconiformes; family Falconidae; genus Falco; species Falco rusticolus. The sequence continues at coordinate 73,830,603 of NC_051187.1, read as the reverse complement.
AAACTTTTTCCGTGTATATATTGTAGGTGGTATTTGCTTGTACCACAGCCTTTTTTTTTTTTTTTTTTTTTAACCAGAGGTAAGTATTTAGATCATGTGCATATGGAATAATACATGGCCTGTGGTTCACTGTCTTTAAAGGGAGGTATACATGCTTCATAGCTGCCTTGGTATGGCAGCCAAGGCTTTTAAAATGTTAAGCTAGGCTGAGAAACATGCACATGTATTTAATAGGGAGTAACTGTTTAAATGATTGGTCACCCCCTAGTGCACAGTTATGTTTCAGGTGTTGTGAGTGTGCTAAATCTTGTCCTGTCCTATTCTACAACTGATGTTTGCACTCCAGAGTCTCTTAAATCTTTCTCTTTGACCCTCCATCCTCAAAAGTCATCGAGGAAACAGAGCTGACTAGACTAACTAAAGCACCAAGTGGAAATGGTTCCAAGTTAAACCACAGTCTCTCTAAGGAGCTCAGTCCTCAGATACATATTTTCAAATCAGTTCGACTTACACAGAGTGCTCTGAAGGAGCTATGCAGGGAGCACTCTGTGCCAAGTGCCATCACTGCAAGGCTGTGCTTTGCTCGTCACAGGCTCTTTCTGGCCTCAGGATTTGGAGAATTTATTTTGAAGACTTTTAGGACTGTTAGCATTTTCCTCGCTGGCTGTGAATGCTTGCATTAATTATTATTTACTAAACAACTAAAATCAATTTATGAAATACATTTTTATGTCTTTAAACAATAATTGTCACCTTTACTATTTATCAAAACATCCTGGATGTTCATCTGACTTCTCTGTGAATATGCCATAAGACATTCTCTGTGGGGCTGTACCTGTCACGGTCAGCAGGTATTTCCTAAACCCTACATGACTTCTGTGTTTCCCCTTACTACGGTCTGTGTTTTTGACTCAAAGACAGTCCTTTAAATCTGTATTTAGGCTTCCAGTTAAGCAGCCTGAATACTATAACCTTGTAGATAAATTAGTGAAGTCAGAAGGAAAATCTGGGCATGGTTAGGGGAATGGAAATGAAGTTTGGATAGGATATGAAAGTGACAGGTGACATCAATTATGAGAGATACACATAAACAAAAAGGGGAAGGCTGGGACAGAAAAAAAAAAAAAGAGCAAATAAAACAAAATTTTGCGTAAGAATGTTTCTCCTGCCTTCCTTATCAGGTTATTTCTGGGGTTTATGTATTTCTCTTTATTTTACTTAGTCTGTTTGACCAAATTGTCAAGCATATGGAAAAGCAATTTCTCTTTTTTCTTTTTTTTTTTATTTTATTTGGATACCAACTCAATCAGAAGAGATAATTATGCAAGGATGCAATGGGTGGCATTGTGTTTAGGGGCTGTCTCAAAAGCTAGACTGCTTCTCTTTGCCTAAGGTTCAGGATGAAAGGAAATTATTTTAAATTTGCAAAGCTTATTAGTAAAAACTCTGAGGCAAATCCTTGTTGTAAGAGTATGCAGTTTTGACAGAAACAGTTTGTTTTACTGGAATTTTATTCTGAAGGAAAGAACAGTTCTGACAATTTCAAAACATGCCTTGAGGCTGCACTCACAATTTAATATTTCAATTTTTATTCTGAAATAACTTTTCATTTATTTTTTTCTTAGTTTACTCCATACTCATATAACATATGATCAAAACCCTGCCCACACAAACCATAAGAAAATTAAAAGTTTCCATTTTGTCAAATGAAGAACCATCAATCCAAAACAAGAAGACATTTGGGAAGCCTGGTTTCTGGAAAATGTTAAATGTTCCAGGTTTTGTGCCAGTTCAATACACAGCTAAATGTCAAAGCCTTTTGCAAAACAAAATTCTGTTCCTATGCAACAAAATCAAGTAACTGGAGATTACAAAAACGTGAGGCTTGGTTAGTAGAGAAACCACATTGTTCTAAATGCTGAGCTTAATACTGATAAAGGAGTCTGTTTTCAAAACTGGCTACTGTTCATACTCAAAGTCCATCCTGAACTGTACAACTGCATTTTTCTTTCTTTCACGCAATTGCTCCTTCAGCAGCTTCTCAGACATGCACTAAACTTCTGATGCCATTAAAGGAAAAATCTAGCAGAGAATTTTAAAAGCAGCTCGTTTACCATGTGATCAATTCTGATTTATTCATTCCCATGTAACAAGAAGTATAATACACAAAAATCTCGAACAAGAATATGTTATACATACTAAGCTAATGTTAAACTTCTGTTACAAATTTCCAGCTACCTCCCGCATATGATTTTCTGTCACAGAGAAAATATTGATGTCCACTTGAAAACAGTTCTGCTGTGTTAATCTATGCAAAAGTTAATTACTGAGGAGCTTGAAGCAGCTGTAATGTGTCTCAAAACCCCTTCATGCTACAGCAGCTCTCACCAAAGCTTGTTGCCTCAGCACCAATTTCAAACCTTTTTCAGATGCCTTTTCCCAACTCCTATATAGATCTCACCTGAAGCTATTTTCCTTTGCTAATCCCATTACTTAAGAGCAAGAGATAGCTTAAAACATTAAGTATGCCAAAGGTGATTTCATGCCTTTGACTGGATAGCAAAATTATTACCAGTAGGCATAGGAATATGGGGATTGAAATAGTATTGGTAAAACAGAAGTTAATCGTAGAATAGTCACTGCCATTGAATTTTAATGTTAAACCTACTCTGTATGTCCTAAAAGGATGAATAGATGAACAAGTGAGCATATAAAAAAGGTAGCAGACAGGAAAGGCTGCTTCTACCCTTGGGAAGGAGATTAATCAAACCTGGAATAAAAGGCAGGCATGGATAAAGGAGATTAACTAGGCTATTAAATAAACAGAAAATAACAAGAGGAGTGTTGACAAAAACAGTAGAAAGTAAGTTCTGCAGTCACGGGCTGCAAAACACTGATCAGGGAAAGGATTTGGTGATGGCTATTGACAGACACTTAAAAACAGCAACCTGATGTCTGGTAGCAGTTAGGAAAGCAAACAAAACATGAGGAAGCGTAAACAGAGGAACAGAGCACAAATCTTAACAGATAACTGTGTCCTGCTACAAAGGGCTGCTGTGACCACACCTGGAGTGCTGCATGCTGCTTTGGGCATCCTGTAACAGGAACCTGAGTGTAGGTACAAAGGAAGCAAACAAAAACATGAGCGTAGGAGCAAGCCCTTACAACTGGGAACATCACTCTGATACAGGAAAACCAACAGTAAAAAAAATACCTGCCTGGCAAAAAACACTTAAGGGAAAATACCCGCTCAAATAGCTTTAAATGGAGGGAAATTCAAGGGAACACAAGGTAATTCAGCAGAGACGACACAGCGTTATCTGTCGATAATTTACAGAACGTATACTGAAAATCCTGCTTCTACCGAGCTGCAGCTATTACTGTGGCTGGGAGCACAGCATAACTTACGGCGAGCATTTTGACATCAGGGTGTGACTCCTGGGCATGAAATTGCACACCATGCCTACGGGGCCACAGATCAGAGGTGTAGTACTCTACTGCCCCGGAGCAGACCTGTCCTTCCCAGCCACATTAGATGCACTGTGGATAACTTCCTGCTGTTCGAAGCCTGCACCTGCACTTCATGTGCTCTCCCACCCCCTGGTAGCTGCAGATGGAGATTTTAAAATTTCTGCATGGAATATTGAAATTGGAAAAGCGGTATTTCAGGAGGGAACTCTGCTTCCATTCTGTTACGTGCTGGCCATGCCTATATTAACGTCACGGGTTAGATCAGGAGAATTTTTTTGAAGCAAATGGCCCCACCTACCACACATGGGTCACATTGTGGAACAACCTCAGGGCACAAAGACTGAATTACTTTCAGATTAAATTAAACCTTGAGGCCAATATCAAACCTCCCAACTGCTCACAGGCTTTTGCCCCAGGGGTCAGAGCCTTTACTGAAGCTGAAATAAGCCCCCTGAAATGAGAACAGATGGATGTCAGGTCCTAAGCACTGACCATTTTGCCCACTGGATTTGCTCCTGCTGAGCTACAGTAGTTGCTAATGTAGATATAGCCTATCTCTATTTCTTAAAAATAGCTCCTCACTGCAATTCCTGAGCGCACTTAGGTGTTTGGCCCAGCAGCGTTGCTCTCCTGGAGTGGCTGTAACTATGAAGTAGACATTGAAGTCGAGCTATGAATGACATATCCATCCCACTGGAAGGGAACATTACAGAAGAATTATCATTATCTTAATTATCTTGTGTCTTTTGAAGAAAAATTAAAAAGCACCAAATGTGCACTGACAAAAAAATATCTAAGTACTAGGCATATAGGTCAAAGGAAACTGATAAGCCACAGAGCTTCTTTCTCTCCCAAAATGTTATTACTCTGTAAATATAAATGCACATGGTTTGGCTATATGCCAGTTCCACTTGGGTGTGAAAAGCAGCCTTCATGGTTGAAAAGCTATTTTTCTGAACTGCAAATGGCCATGGCCATGTGAGAGACATCTATTTAAGATCTGGCCCAAGTAGAACCAGCCGTAAAAGATGAAAAAGCTGGTGGGGCTATTCAGTGTCACCCCTGAAGCTAAATAGTCCCTCATAGACTTGCTGGGGAACCGTCTGAGACAAGTTCAGCCCCTTAGCTGGCAGCTACTGTCTGCCTACAAAATATGATTACCCAAAGATATATTTTATTATGACGCACTTTCAAAACTTCCTGTGCTTAAAACAGTTTATTATCAGTGGATTTTTAGAGAGGTCCCATGCATTAATCAGAAAGGCAAGATGCCCCGAGTGGACTGTGTTCCTCCAAAGGAGCTGTAAGAGCAGGTTATTCAAGAACTCATTTGCTGGTTATAAATACTCTGAAGTGCAGAGCAGGAGTTATCGGCAGTGGAGAGCACATTAGGAGCTGATGGTGCAGCTGTGTGGATATATCTCCCTTGACTTGTGTGGCATGGGGCTTAGAAAGTATAAAGGGTAGGAAGTGAGGTGGAACTGGAATTCAGAACGATCAGGGTCTCTCTGCACTGAGAGCACAGCGAAGAAACAGCTGAGTACATAAAACCTCATAAAGAAAACCAAAACAATGATATTCCCTATTGTGACTGTTTAGTCTTTCTGTAGAGACTCATGAGGTCTGGGCTATTATCTATTTTTAATATAACTTGACCTGAAAATTTATGCTGCCATCTGGAGAATGTGAGGATTTCTGTGCTACAGACTTAATACTATCAGGGAAAGAAGGGGGGTGGGGGTGGTGGTGGGGGGTGCAGCAAGGGAGGTATGTTACAAAATATTTAAACAGTATTCAGCAAATGCCACTCATTTCTTTATTTTTTTTTTCTAAAGAGAACTTGAATAAAAATATATATCTTAAATTGCAAAATGTAAAAATATAGTTTGAGATGTGAATTCATGTACATTATCTCAGATAATATTTGCTTTACATTTCTATTTCAAGACTTTTAGTACCTTAGGAAATTAAGGTAACCTTTCAGAGGTCTGCTGCTAATTTCTCCTTCACGTAATGAATTTGAAATACTAAATGCAAGAGGAAAAACAAAAGGCTATTAAAAACAATTGTAATATTCTTCTTGTTATTAAATCTGTAATGCTTTGTTCCTGGAGTCATCTTCAAATAGGGAGACTGGGTTTTAACTAATTAGATTTAAGCATCAAAATAAATACACTTCACATGTGGGTTTTTTATCTTTAAGCATTAAATACCCATGCTTCAAAACCTCTCTGAAAACTTGACCGCTAGAAACCCTGGAGGAATTGCAATTGCTGTGATACTAACAAAACAAACAATATCATTAGACTTGCAATCAAGTCACAAAAGTTGGCAGCTCTGTAAGACAGTGCAGCGGATCCCTGTGCCAGAGCAGGCTCAGCGTGGGAGGAGAAGATGCTGGACCTTGTTGACTGGAAAAGCCACTTCTGGTCCCAAGGTCACTTCAGCGGTCACTGGCCCATAAAGCACCATCTCTATCTTGATGTGCAGGGTACCAAGGCAGCAATCATTATCCAGTGTGATGGGTGGCACGAGCGGCCCAGGCTCACGTTGCTAAACAGGATCCATCCAGTCCCCACTGGCCATGTCCTCAATAAGTATTATTTGGCCCTTGGGTTCCTCTGGGCCTATGTGGCCCTACACATACTTACTTGATTCTTTTGGCAGGAGGAGGGAGGAGGTCCCATTTCAGTGCATCTGAAATAACGTGAGGGTCAGACTGCAGCCCAACCACGTGGTGCTTGTATAACATAAAACTGAGGGTATGTGCCATATGCCCTGAAGTATGAAGCTGTTTAGGGTACATAGTCTGCTGGCATAGTGTCTAAAAATGCATGAGATGGAGGAAACTAATCCTGATGTAGTCTTGTCCGTACTGCTAACTGGGGATGGATTCTTAAGGTGACCTGTCCCCTGAATCATGCTGAGGATTTTCCTTGGGGATGGCTCACTGAAGCACCCCAAGAAAGGGGTGCCTGTAAAAAGATAATTCTAACCAGGCTACAATAACATCAATCCTAAAGTAATGCATTAGGACACAGCAATAATAATTTTGCATTTGTCTGTTCGATATTAATGAAAGACTGACCTGAGCTTCCAGCCAGAGAAAATTGTGCATTTTAAAAATGTGCATTTTTGCATGTTCATTATATTTGAAAGTGAAAAAAGGGGTGCAGACAAGTTCGTCTCCAGAATCAAGTCAAAACCAAATTAATTCAGCCTTTCTTGATGGAAATTTGAAAGGCTGCATGAAGATCACAGCCAGGAGTCAGAGAAGTACATTGATTTTCTACAGTTAGGCTGTTTAAATCCTTCTCCATACACACAAGTGAAAATTGGCTTGATTTTTAGAGTTTGTAGCACCCTGCAAAACATACTAAAGTCACTGCAAGAGATGTATTTCAGTACTTCTGGAAGTCAAAAAATATATTTAAAGGTCTGGTGTTTGGAGCTAATAATTGGAAGACCAAACCATAAACCACTCATGAAATTATCATGTTAAAAGAGGGTACTGTACAGGTTTGGAAAACTGATTCAAGATATCAGCAAAGTGATCACTGATCTTTGAAAAATCTCAACTGAAGTTCAGCTTGTCATCTGCAATTCAATTTCCTCCACAACCATCTACAAACAGGCAGGTTTAAAAGTACAGTTTTCTCTATATATAGGTTTTAATTGGCCACAAACTAACAATTTAAAAGCAATGTTATTAATGGTGCCCCACGGGGTAGGAAAGAGGCATTTTGAAACGCAAAGTGATCTCTTCCTTGGATCTCTTTCTCAGATTCCTCCCGACTGTGGCGCTTCCTGCCCTGTCTACTCCTGTTAACCTTCAGCCCCTCTTTTTTCACAGCAGCTGGTAGGGCTTAGGCATATTTTCTCCCTTTTGTCATGCCCCTTTCACCCTGCCTTTGCTGCAGCTCTAACTCTCACACCCAGATTAAAGGACGAGACAGTAGTGGCAAAGCGCTGTAATTGAACAAGAGGCTGTACATTATGAAATTGTCCACTGACAGAACATAACCATGCAAGTTAAACAGCTGATCCTCCTTATCTAAATACATTTGCTGGATGGGAGAATAAGATCTTCCTTGTTTGTAGCCACACAGTGCTCTGGAATACTGGCAAGTACGGTGTTGAAACAATCCTGATGCCTGAATAGAAAAAAGATTTTAATCTTCTCTTAAATATGGAGGAGCAAAGCTATTTTGTTCAGACTGCTCATCCAGCGGCAAATGCTGTAAACACTGCATCTGCCACCTTCCTGCTAGTCCTAAGGTCAAGGCTTTGTGCAGCGCATTCTTAATATCATTGTGTTGATGGCACATCTGACTCATAACCTATAGAGGTTCTGGAAATTTGTAGTTAGATATCCTCAGAGAATTCAAAGAGCAAGACAGGAAAATTTCTTACTGCTCTTTACAAAATAGGGTTTTTTTACAGCAGGACGTAACAGTCCTGTTTATCAATACTTTCTCTATATCCTATATTTCCTATTGCAAAGTAATGGCACAGGGCAGTACTCTTCTATTCCACAAAATAGTGGAACAAAGACAGCTTAGAGCAAAACTCAATATACACAACTGTGTATCAAGTTTGCATGCTTATTTATTGATTTTCTTTAACTGTATTCTTACCAAATACTGCAGCAGAAGAGTTGCCAGTAAAATACATGTGCAACCAGGCTCCCCTGTTGCCTGTGTCAAGGTCTGCTGGCATACACCAGAGGCATTATGTCTTATTTCCATTCATAAAAAAGTGAGAAGAAAATAATAACTGCATCATCTATAGACTGCGTACATGTAGCCAGCTCAGAATATCAAGACACATTCCCAAGAGTTCTTATTGGGAGTTATTAATGTGATTAATGTGTTCCTGTATCAGCTGTTTGTTTAACTCAGCATTGCCATTGCATTTTGCACTGGCTGCTCACTTCATACATAGATGTTCATTGTTCTGACTCCAGGCTTTGTTCCCTTCTTTCACACATTGAGAAAGTTTTCCACAAACTGAGTGTTTATGTGTTGAGTGCAGTACTCCATGGACTTTAGGGTCTAATGGAGTGTGAGAGGGGGCCTGTGGTTTTTCATCTTGTTTTCAGCTGTACAAACATCATGTACTTTTCCCTTCCTTTTAGAGGCCAGTCTACAGCCTGCTAAAACACCAGTGCGCAGCAACATAGTTGCTGAGACTTTACAAGTCAAACTGGGAGGACCTGATGCCATTCACCTTAACACCAAACATATTGACAGTGTTTATTTTCTCTGCCCCAGCCTCAGCTCTCAAATAAACATATCAGTGGCTGATTTTCAGTGCTCCTCTGAAGAAAAGCCTAAAAGAGTATCTATCTCATTGTCAATAACAAGTATAACCTGCTCTCAGAATAAAAGTGCTGGGGGGGGGGAGGGTAGAGAAGTAGAGAAGAGTATAAACAAAGGAAAAGATTAATTTCTCTCTTACAAGACTTTTTAAAAACTGGTATTTATTGCAAGAGACTTTTTGATACAGGCAGAGTCCTTGTTTTCCTTTTACACTTTACACTTTGTGAAGTCCCAAAGGGACCTGAACTAGGTTGGTTGGTACTTTGTATATTTTTTAGCATGCGCACCTTGCCTCTGGGGAAAGCCATTCATTAAATTGCTATTCTGGGTTGATGACATACAGATTTACTTTTCTCTTCATCAAGAAAATCCTGTAGCTGCCTCGAAAAAAAAATATCTCTCTTTAATACAACATCTCCTAGATGTCTTTGAGCCTTTAAATTAGCAGGGGAAAATGACTACCAGAAGTCAGCATAGATGCAGTAATGTACAATTCAAGCTAGAAAAAGGAAAATCTAATCACAGGTCTGTACTCTTGGCACAAAGACATGGCCAAAATTTACTTGCAGTGCTTTACAGTATAAGCAGCAGGCAATTTAAAGCCTTTTTAAATGGAAGTTTTTACACAGCTGTTCAGAGATAACTTAGCGAAAATAAAAGAAGTTCATGATGTTAATTGATAGAAAATGAGCATCTTTTCTAATGAATATTAATTCTAGTGCTTTTCCACACTATTTCGTATCTCCGGATTCCTTCAGAAGTATCTTCTCTCCTTTTAAACGTGTCCACATACCTATCATGAATGGCTAACATGAATTATGTACACAAGCCTTTTGACTGATTATGGTATAGTTGTATAATTGCACATGTAGATTGCAAATGACAAAATGAAAAAAGACTGAAGTTTTCTGTTTAATATAGTTTCTATATTCATGGTTCTGTTTTACATATTTTCTTGGGACTGTGATGTGGAAGCTGTTCAGAGCGCAGAGTGACTATCACCGCCACCTCTTCTGTCTCCACAAATATTTTCCCAAGTCACGCTACACATATGTTATAGTTCTGTAAGCCCTTTTGAAACCAATTCATTATAAAAGGAATTAATTTGTTTAAAAACGTAAACCTCAGTGTTATTTCTATGTGGTTGTATTAGCTGGAGAAAAATCTATTGAAGAAGTAGGATCCCACCATACGAGACATTTGCACCAAGATTTCTTATCTCTATAAGGCTAAGGATTTGGGAAATGGTGCTACCAGCCACAGAGACAGGTTTCATAGCAATATGCCACACTATAAAGCCAGAATTAGAGTAACTCAGAGATCCTGATTCTGCAATTAAGAAATTTTAAAAATAACCACAGCAAGTAAAAAAACAACTCTCTAAAACTTGGGTCAAGTCACATCCCTGGGTCATATGTGATGTGTTTAGCATACATGCAGATGCAGTACTGAATGACTGCTTTAACCCTTGCTTGTGTTGTTTTGTGTAAAAGATTCCTTACCTCACTAGTAATGAAAAATATCTTTTTAGGACGGGATTTGTGGCAAGTACTTCTCAAACACCTCAGGAAGCCTGCCCTTCCTATGCAGAGAGCACAACCTGAGAATAGGTAACCAGACAATAGGAGAAAAACAAATGAAAATATGAAAATCGTAGGTATCATATGGGTATGTTCAAAGCTAAGCTGATCAAGGTTGCAATGAAGTGTGAACATGCAAGGTGCTGTTTGTTTGGAATATCTCATAAAATTGATGAAACATGACAGGTTTGTGAGGGATACAAAGCTGCGTAAAGGAGGCTAAACTAGAAGAGAGAGACTTGTCCTTTAAAAGCAGTCACAAGAGGTCATGTTCTTCAGGCAATTATTGAAAACAATGTACATAAAAGTATAAACATGTATGTTCATCTCTATTCCTTTTCACACAAACTCTCTATTTTTAACGCCTTCCCCTTTTTTTTAATTTTTAAAAATAAGAAAGCTGATAATAATTGTATTCAGACCAAAATCTTTCAAACTCACTGAGTATTGGCACGTTGGTAATTAAGGTTTCAGCTCTCCTGTTGTGACTTATATTAAAGTCAATTTATATCTGTCAGATCCTGGCAGTCTATAAGAATTCCCAGTGGGGATACTTGAAGCAGCTTTCTCCCATCATCATTAATTGCGCGTCATTAATTTGATAATGTATCACAGGCATTTGATACCACTAGAGCCCAGCACTTTCAATCCAGGGCTTCTGTAATTGGCAAGAGCTATTTAAGAACAAACACATTCATCTAGACCCCAGGTGCACACATACAGCCCCACTGAGCTATAGCCAAGTTTGAGGACTTACTCTCATACCAGGTGCCTGTTTTTACTGTGTCTGAACTTGGGTATGTTTTGAGGATTACCACTAAATTTGGCTGGAATTTCAATTCCCACTTGAATATTTTGGAGAATTTGAGGTAAGATCTCATCTCCAGAATGGCAGATTTACTGAAAATGCTGTAGCATTTCCAAACAGTATTAGAAACCTAAGATTTTCACAGGCAAGTAAGGCAACATTTTCCAAAAGCTCAGCTTGTTCCTGCTGCACAGTTGATCAAAGATGTAGCCTCTGTAACACCCAACATTGGCAGTGGTACTGTGAAAAACCATGAAATAACTGTAAAACTAACCTTTCATAGATTTGTTCATCCCTCATGTTCAAAGCTGAATGGCTAAATATAATGCCTGCATGCAACAAAAATAGTTTGAAAACTGATTAGCAGCACAACAAGGGCTTCTTAATTCAAAAGACACGTACTCTGCCCTCTTCCCAGTTAAGCCCCGTCGTGTGGGAAAATTTGATTTCACAAACTGGAACAGCTCTCAGCAAGACAGGTTAGGGTAGACATCAACATCTTCCTCTGCCACTGCTGGTGCAGAAGTGACCTTCAGTATAATATGAGATTAGTTTACAATAACAATATCTAATCTAGAAAGCAAGATGGCATGGGAAATTATTACTTCCTGAAGCTAAGGAGAAGGCAAAGCGCTTCAGTTTACACATGTCTTTTAAATTCTTATGTATGGTGTCCTTTGGATATATTTACTGCATCCTCACTTCCCTAAGTGGGAGTAAGGAGAGAAGAGAAAGCCTTTCCCCATGTTTCTTGCTCCAGTGCCTGCAAGGCCTGAGAGCAATTCTTTGAGCTCAGGTTTAGCCTCAGCCCAAGAGCATTAAAAAGCTGAGCCTGAGCCAGGCTGTAAAGGGCCACAATGCCCATTATAGGCAAAAATCAGACTTTATTACACTTCTTATTCCCAGGAAGTAAATAATAATTCCCATCAACAAATTAAAGGTGTACCTGATGTAAAAACTCCCTGAAGCACATCTGTTCCTGCATTAAACTTTCTGTCCTAACAAAATCAATGGCAAGTACCTGACAAAGTGTTTGGATAATTCATTTTTTTAAGCAGGGAACTGTGGCACTGGCAGGGCTATTCACTTTAAAGTTAATTAGGGACTTTGAGTGTCCTTTTGATTCTTGAAAAGCTCCACTCACCAGCAACTTCCCACTGTTTTCCCCAAGGCCACTCGGAAAACAACTTTACTGGTTTTCTTCCCACTAGGTCTACAGTTCCTCACTGTGGACATAATTAATTTTCAACTCCTCTGATGCCAATGTGAATTGGTCTTTAGCTGAAAGATTTTTGAACCTGGCTGCAAATGAAGGGACTGATCGTACCCAAAGCAATATAACTTCCCATAAGTAATTCTCCTTTGCTTTCAAATCCTGCCGTGAGGCACCAGTCTACAATGACAGATATCTACTCTTTTTTCCTAGAAATGGCTCAAGCCTTGGTCTGGGGTCAGTGGGGACCAAGCAAAGAGGCCTGTGAGCTGAGAGCAGCTCCGTGGGCAACCTTGCCCTTCCCAGGGACTTCTGCAGCAAGACTCACATGTCCTCCATGTGAGCAATGAAATCCTACCACTTCCAAAACCCAAGGACCTTGCCACAGGACTGAGGCACAGCTGGCTTTCCTGGGCATATATGCAGCACTCCGCTGGGGTAAGACCCAAACCCCATTTGGCAGCTTTCACCCTTCTTGCGTCTCACTCTTTTGCCTGTTTATGACCCTTCACTTGTGTGTCCTTGCTCATGGCTGGAGCTGGACTCCACCATGCAGCACAGGACCACTGTGCCAGCAGCCTTCTGTCCATCTGTCCCACAGACATTCTCTATCTCATCAGAAACATGTCCTTATTCCTTTCCATACTCATTTTTTTCCTGGAGCACAGGACCTTGCAACAAGACATTTTATAGAAATTCAGCCACTATTGCTAGTGGTGTTAAGGATCAGCCCGAGTTTCTGTTATAGCTCTCTAATTTCAGAGATTTAAAATCATTCATTAGGAAAAAAGAAGAAAAATAGAAAACCTTTCAGTGTGAGACTTGGCATTCAGGAATTCAGAAGCAATTTATTTTTCATTGATGTAACACCATAATTGGGAACGATTTCATTGCAGGTAGAAAAAGCCACAGTTTATTGTTTTCATGGTGTTTTTTCTGCTCCTGCAGTTAATAGATGGTTTTATTTAATGAAGGATAATACTACAACATGCTGTAATTGTTTGAAAAGAAAACTGGTTGGTAATGTACGCTGGAGCTGTAAAACCAGCTATTGTCCACATACACCCGCTACCCTTTTGCTGAAAAGTTTAACATTCATTTACTATTAAGGATTGCTAGTAGGACTTCCCAGACATGCTGACAGATTCTTAACTACACAGTTTCTGGCCAAGCATCTTTTTTTTATATCTTGGCATTAAATGTAATGGATTATAATTCTTGCACATTGAAAAGTTGATTCTCATTCTCATTTAGTGAGTTTGTTTTGGCCAGCTTAAGGGCTTTTATAAGTACTCCAAAATCACACTTTATAACAACTTTCACTGTGGCAATAGGAGGCCTTACTCTGGAGAGCGCAGATCCGGCGTTATTCTACCATTCCCAGCAGAGTAGCCAGAGTTGAGGGCAGTGTACGTTATTTAAATTTTGAGAGGACACTAAATTAATTTCTGATTTGGTAGACCCCCTAAGCTGAGTGTTGTTTTTAAAAGAAGTAGTCTGGGACATTATTACGGACAATGTGTTATACTGCAGAGCAATTACACTACATAGCTATTATATTTTGCATTTCATGTGAGACTACTGGGAATAGCAAGATGTGAACTACATCTTGCAACAACGAGAAATGAGGTTATAACAGACTTATCTCATGTTCAGACCTGTCTGAGCAACATATTTTCTCTTATAAAGAGCCCCAGAGATTTCGTTGCAACTTCAAATAATTCCATACTATATAATTTCTCTCCATCTCTGGTTCCCACAGACCCAAAAGAATATTTTTAAAATGCAAATTACATAGGTTTTGCCTTTTATTGCTGTGTCTAATGCAGGATCAAACATCTGCTGGCACTAAAATGAACATTCACAATAATAATCAGACAGTGGGGAAAATAGTAACTGTTCAGTGAGATAAACAGACATACTTTCATCTCTTGTCATGCAGAGGATGCTCTGTTGCTATTCTGTAACTCATGGCATCAAAGGAAGCCTGTAAGTCTAAGAAAGCTGCTTCATATTCCTAAATTACAGTCCTCTTTGTTCCTTTGTGATTTGCACAGGGCTCCCAAGAGAAGTCCTTAGGAAAACATGACTATTTTTTTAAGCTTTTTATTGGGATATTTTGCCTATCTCATTTACATAGTCTTCTCTCATTTCTCATCTGGATGTAGCAGTTTCACTGTGCATCCATTTTTTCAATCTTCTGCATTCTTCTCAAGTAAGTAGATTTCAAGACAATAATTCAAGTCGCTGATTATGATACGAGAGCTGATGATGACCTCACCTTTTAGCCTGCCTGATACTTTCCACTGTCAGATACCTGCCAGTGATTTTCAAGAGGTCTCATCACCTTTCCTTCTTGATATTTGTCAGAGATAAAACTCAGATAGAACTTAAATTAAAGATGTCTTCACTTTACCAGACAAAATTCAGCCTATTTCTGACTGCAGTGAAAGATTGCTTCTAAAAATTTACTATTTTCCTGCTTTTATTTGGAATGTTCAGGAAAAAAAGTATAACCATCTCATTTTCAGCCACTCTCAAACTGTACATACCCCCCAACAGATCATTTCCACTCTAAGGATAATGACCATCTGTTGCCAGCTGATGTAGTAATATGCTTTGTAGTGTAAATGGTAGAAATCTGTACTGTAGCTCAACATCATGTTAAAAGTTGCAGCTCTGTGTTTTCTTCTTTAAAAAAATATCTCAAACACCACAAAACTAGGAAATTAAAGAGGACAAAAAAAAAAAACAAAAAAAAAAACACTCACAAAAAAATACCTACCAAGCAGAAACCTATGCTGAAAGGGTTTTATTTTAACTGGAAAAAACAAGTACTTAAAAGTCAGGAAAAGGCAGCTCACAGTTACCCCATGGTCTATCAATACATGATCACAGACTGCTCCTCCATGGGATCCCTCCACATTCACTAGAAGGGACTGACACACAGCACAGCAGTCAAACCTTCTTGCATAATTGTATTGAATTATATAAAAAAGCATCCATACCTGGGTACTCTTTGCTATGTGGTTAACATACACAAGGTAAAAACCAAACCCAAACATTGTTCAAGAACACACGGCTAGTGACTTGTGCAACAGGACAAAATCTGACATGAACATTTAACAAGTGCAGGTGAGATACCAAGGTATTACCCCTCTCAGGATCTGTGTCTGACCACCCCATGACAACAGAGGAATGGGAATGGTGTTGCAAATGAGCATCCAGGAAGTAGGGTCAAAAGAGATGAATAAAAATAAGGCTGCATGTGTGTTGCAGATGTTACTGGGGTCCTGGGGTCCTGATCCCCTTGTTTGTTTACTTTTAAAATATCTATGACTGTTGTAATCCATGATTTTTCCATGTGTATCCATGACTCTGTAGGATAAGCAAGGGCATGAACAAGGCGATGGTGGTAGACATATGCTTAATGGTTGCACCAGTTTCACCAAAAGCAGTGAAATACTGAGATTGCATTTCAGATCAACAAAGAAAAGACAACAAGTATGAAGGTGAAACAGCTTTAAATGGAACAGAGATTTCTTGCTCCCTGTGTAACTTCTTTTAGAAAAACACGGGGCAGTCTTATTCTTTTGCAGCTGGATGTCAGCAGTAGAAATCTGCGAGCATAAAGTTACATAGAAATATTTTAACTGTAGTTGCTGTAAATTTGGACATTTTGAGAGATGTTTAATTTACATGTGTTGAAAGGAAATTAAAAGAGAACATTAAAACTGGGTTTCTCATCAAGAAACAATGCACTTTTCAGTAACAGCATGAACGCAGCCATTTCAAAACACACTTTGCAGTATGCTACTTCTAACCATGGCTAGCAACAGTGAAATAAGGAAAGAGTGTAAGAAATGTCATTATGAACATGAAGTATTGTTTCCCATCTGCGTCCCTCAAATTCTACATATTGGTGGATGGTATGTACCATATCACTGTGTTTAATAGTTAACATAAAACATCACTGACCAAGCCAAAGTGAAAAGACATCTCAGAAGACTTTCTCCATTCCTTTTATTTACATTCATATTAAAGTCTGACATTCTGGTAGATTATATTATTTATCTTGAAATATTATTCCATGATTTTATATCAGCATCTGTAAGAAGTTGTCCTTGATGGCAAACCTAAATTTGCTAACATCATTCATTTATTTTTCTTAGTAATGTCATGTGGAACACACATTTGTCAATGTGTACTGGAATTGTATTGCCTCTTAGACTTTCCTTAAATTTGAGATGATTCAGAATAGCTAAGCAATGAGGTTTTGAGAAATGATTTCTCAGAACAATTCCGGATTTGCTTTTATTTATATATTTCCCATTGCTCTCCAGGTAGGCAACAATATTCTTATGCAATCTAATCTCTCAGAAGTATCCATCATTGATATTTTGAGACTAATGGATCGGATATAACTACAAATCCTGGAAAAGCTGCTTCTGAAAGTAGTGTACACTAACATAGTCACCTTCTGCAGGTATGTTCACCACATATTCCATACCCCAGGTGTATATTCCTATGCATTACTTGTCACTGCGTTCATTAAATTGTTTTGTAAATATTAAATTCAGCCTGTACACCTACACAATAAAGCCCACATGTTTCTCCCACCTGGCCCCCAAAGACCACTCATTTCCATCACAGTTCAGAGAGCTTCATCATGAGACTCCTTGAAACTCAGCTAACTGCTTGTCTATCAAATGCCTTTTAGGTGCCTCTGATAATATTTGTGCAAATCACACAAGTATATACGTGGCTGCTTCAGCATTTATTGGCTTCTGAGTATATGGAACAGACTAGTTTTAGCTTAAAAGTATAGTCATTATAAATGCAAATACAGTGGGTTTGTGCCTCCATATGTAATCACGAGACAGAAGTGAGGATTTTCTGTTGCTGTATCTTGCCAAGAAATAAGGGATTTTATATACAAATCTAACATTTGTCAGATTTGATGCCTGAATTAGGTGCTAGATGTATCAAAGGAAAGTGCAAATCCCCCAAAAAAAATAAAGTTATGATAAAGAACTATACTTCTTTCACAGCAATGATTTTACTAAAACATATGTACTTTCTACCTTACGCAAAGCACTGCCAGGCAAAACCAGGACCTACATTAACTCCATACGTAGAGCTGTTTTGGGAGTCATGAGTAGCGCTGCTGGCTTTGATATCACTGGGTTTGCAGTGCCACTACACTGCATGGCAGTCATTCTTGTTTTGCACTGACCTTATCTGAGATGACAAAGAGGACCTCTTGGAAAGGATTTTCATCTTCATTGACTGGCCTTGCCCTGCCTGGTACATGCCTTTGGCTGATTCTACTGTGGTCAGTAAAAGACAAAACCAGTCATTATAAATTCCCTGTTGAAGAGCCTCAGGTGAGAAAAATCTTAATTAACAGGAGATATGCAAATACTTTTCTTTTGAATTTAATGTTGTTGCTAAGCCTATTGCTGCCTCAGCTTGTCTCTGCTCTCCTTCTGCCCCAAAAAAAGGATTTCTTGTACAGCTGTGGTAAGTTTTACTGATACTTTATTCGTCCAGCAGTGCTTCATGAATCTCTTCAACATGAGTTTGGTGAGCTCAGTTAATTCAAGTGCAGAGTTTTCAGGAGGAGATATCAGTCTGGGACCACAATGCAGGCAAATACTTAAGCATGTGTTTAAATCCTTCCCCATTCAGGAAAACATTGAGCCTATTTCCTTTGATGGAATGCAAGCATTTATTTTATTTCCATGGGATTTTTTTTTTTTAATTTGCTGAGTAGGTACACTTCCTTTAAATTAGGATAATCTGATATATATATATAAATATATAATTGAAATTATATATTCAGAAACTCCCTCTAAAAAAAAAAGAAAAAATGGAAGAAAATTTTGTCTACTCTTACTTGCTAGCTTGGGTCAAGTAGTTAAGCACCATCCATTCCAGAAGATCTCCTTCAGAGAAATTCCACAATAATTCCACAAGAAATCTGCTAAATTCAGTCACAACTGAGTTTTCATAGCACAACGAAAGGAGAAGGCTCAGCAAAGAAACACTCTTGAGCTAGTACTTCTGTTTAATTCAATGCAAACTTTAAGACAAGTTCTGGGGATTTATTTAGCTTGCCCAGCTGACGGACAGAAGTGCAGCATTGTAGCAATTCATGTGTATATCTTTCTTTTTGATTTATAATATGAATTGCATAAATTATGCTTTACCAGATATCAAACATCATGTCACACAGACAGCCCTTAGCTGAGGAAAACTGGCATCCGCTTGTCCAACTCCACAAGTAAGAGAAAGTATAAATAAAGCATAAATGATTAATTTAACCTCCCCTCCCTGCCTCCCGTTAACAGCTCAAGGACCCACAGCACACTGTGCTCCTGTGATGTACCAGTGCGGTAGAGCCTTCAAGACTGTGGCTAACCCCCTTCCAAGTACAAACACCTGTAAAAACAAAATTAGCCCTGCCAATATGTCTAAGAAGAAATGCTTTCCAGTAGGTTATAGATATAATATTCACCCCATTCAGGGGAATCCAAACAAAACACAAATGTCTTATTGGGGCAAGAGGATATTAAGAATAATAGACAGATTATATGATAGTTTATTGAAGGCAAAGGAAGAGACATTAGTCATAGTTTTGTTATAAAATGAGACTTAATCAAAGAGGAATGGGTTAGAGGTCATGTGTTCTATTTGTGCTATTATTATTTTTAAATCATTGAGACTTCCATGAGTGGCAAAAGAAATGATCCTGAACAGTGCAAAACAAGCCAGACCTCACTGGAGCACTTCAAGATGAGCCAAGAGAATCCACCACACGAGCCCTGCTGGCTCTATGCTAATCTTCTTTTTATGCCTTTTTAACAAGGGATGATTGGGATCTAGGATCACCTTTGCCAGAGAAGCTTGCCTCAACAAATCAGTAGGCTGACTGGGATATGCTTAGTGACGCGTAGCAACCTGAGCAGAATGTAACTTATCACAGAAGCCACATTGTTCTTGCATGCTACTGCTTTTCTTCCCGTTATCCTTCTTTTAATTAAATAAGAGAACTCTGGTACATGTGTTTAATTCTTCTTCTTAGTTATTATACATATTAACTTGCAAATATCTATTCTGATGCTGAGAGGCCAGGGAGAGAGGTTCAAGCCATTCTGTAACACTGAACATTACATAATTTACTGTAATAACCATGCAATTACATGAAAAATAAGTTTTACAAACTACACCTATATATTTTGTATGCAGAACTCCTGGCTTGCATGCTTAGGCCTTACAGCTATAGTTCAGGATATAATCTTTAATACCTGAAAAGCTGCACTATGTTTGTGGTGAAAAGTTGCTTCCTACAATTAGATATTAGAATTATACTTTAAATTTAAACCCATACATGAAATTACACCAGAAAATGACATTTTTAGAGCATTCACATTAATTTAGGATATAATGCTATTGAAAAATGGAGTACTTTTGTTAAATGACATTAATACTTCGGCCAGAAGAAAAAAATTCTTTAGTTTCTTTCAGCACTAACTGAAGCCTCAAAAATTTAAAAATAAGAATTGTATAAAGATCTTAAAATACTTGGAGGAGATACCTTTTATTATATCAATACAAAAAAAACATACAGTGAAAAAAAAACACTTCAAAGTTACCTCAACTCCTTGCCCATGTACCTTTTTCTCATGAAAGTTTTAAAAGCATCTGCCAACTTTGCAACATTACATTTTGACTTACACAACTTCCACAATTAAGTACACCCAGAAGAAAAGGTGCCTCTTCTACTACACAGGCTACATTTCCCTTTCTATTTTTATACTGTTCCTCAAAACTACTTTTCAATATAGCACACTTTCACATCATTCTTTTTCATATATATCCAGACTCTTCCTGCTGCACCCACTTTATCTATTGATTATTGCATCATGAAAAATAAGGATATCAGGTTTACATACATTAACCTATTTAATTTAAATTCATAGTCTTTGCTACCTTTCTTTTTATTCTAGATTGAGGTTGTTCAAGCTGCCTCATCTTACCTCATCATACATCATAGTTCATAAAGTCATTGTGCATCTGAGTGCCACAAGACACAAATCACCTACCCTGTACAGGTAAGGGGTAAAAAAAAGCTCCTAGGCCACTTTACAGGCAGAGGGTGGTTAAGTCACTACAGTCTTTTGCGGACCACTACTTGTCTCAGTAAGGTATGCAACCCACTTCAGCCTACTACAATCAACAACACTTATAACTCCACTTCACCCAAGACTCAGCTTACCCAGGGCCCTTCTTTATAGCAACACAGTCCCATTACCAATTAAGTAGCACAGCCTCACCTGACAGTCACATGTTCTTCCAATTAACCTATGTGAAACCTTCAACCCATATAAAATGTCAAACCCAGTAAACAATGAAGTATTGTGGTGGGTTTTTTCTTCTACCCAGTGTTGCAAAAGTTTGGGGGTTCAGTTAAGCCAATAAAAAGGTAGTTCAAAATCCTGTCATGTTTGAGAGGATTTGTCCTACCATTGTCCCTTTTACGGTAGGTGTATATATAAGAAGAATATAGAAAAGCAGTAGAGAATCAGGAAGGAGAAGAATTAAAAGAAAGGACATAGGATTTTGAGGCATAGTCAGGGACAGCAAACTAATGAGGTTCATAGAGACTGCCTTTTGGAAGGACTAACATTAAAAGCAGAACCAAACAAAGTACTCTGCAACAAAGAAGAGCCTTTTGCCTCAGCATCTTTGTCTTTTCAAACTATTATGTGCATTCAGTATTTCCTTTGTGGTTTTATGAACATGTGCATTACTTAGAGACCATAAGCGGCAGTCTAGATACCAGTATCTCGGGGCATTTGTTGGCAGTCTATGTATAATACTGCTGAAAGCCTGTTGACCTCCTTTATGAGGTCTACGTGAGTTCACAGTTGTGATAGAATAAAACTGGGAAAACCTTTAAGAAACTTTTATGTTCTTATAGGCAGCATCTCCCATTCTATCATTTCTACAATCTCTTCTTTGGAACTCAATTGAGGTCCAAGAATGGAGTCTAAAGAGTTGTGTAGTAGCAAATGCTTTTTCTCAGCCCTCCAGATTATTGTTTTGTCCTTCATTTGGGCCTATCAGCCTTTAGGAATTGGTTTCCTAGTAGGAGAGTAAGGATCTTTAAACTACCCCTGCAGGTCTGATAAGCACAGCAAAAGCACTCGTGATCCACATCAAGCAGGGGTTTTGTACTGGCGTAGCTGTGCTGTCCCTTTCCTGCCTCCTTCACCTGCAGTCAGATTATCTCTGTGCTGCTCACATTTTTCATACTCTGCTTCATCATGACTTCAGCATTTTGAACATGCCATTCCCCCAAGTGGTGCTTTAACGTGCCTTTTACACAGGGATGCTGGTGAGGCAAGAAAGATTCTGAGAGAGACTTATTCCCCAGGCCGCAGGTTATCAAGAGAGGCTAGGAACCATTCAGCCTATCATGAAGGAGAACAGCATTTAGAAACAGCTAGAAGTTTCCTTTGGTTTGTCACCAGCTCCAGCATTTGAAGACGTAACTCACCTCTAAGCACCTTCACCTCTGTCCTGTGGGGACCAGCTGAAGTGCTTCCTGTCAGGCTCCGGTATCAATAGCACTCTGAGGGGTCTCAGTGACCCCTATAGCCTGTGCTCAAGTGGACAAGCAGCCAGATGGCCACACATTTCTGCATTCTTTCACTGTGTTTTTCCAGCAGTAGATATACATGGTATCATCTTTTCTCCTGCAGATCTAAAGGGAACAGAGCCCCTGAAGAACAACTTACGAGAGATCTTACCAGCCACCGCAGGAATCAACATGGAGAATCTGTAAAAAAGTAAATCACTTACCAAAAGGGAGAAAAATCCAGAAAGGGTTCGGTTTGTTTCTGGCTTTTTAACTCTTGTAAACAATAAGCAGATAACATAAGAAATTTAAAGACACTACCTTCACAGGCATAAAACCATTCACATTTATGGGATATGCATTCATAACAGTCATCTTAAAGTCAGCAGTTATGATAATAATTCCAGTAATTTGAAAAATCAGTGCTATATTCTGGAGATTTTCAATATGTCCAGTCTTTATTGAATAGCCCTAAATTTTGATGATGAACTGTGAACTCCATTCAATGACTCAAGGGTCATGAAAAGATTCAAATGCCAAAAGGAAAGAATATAAAGAGAAGAAAAAAAGAAATACACAAGGATTCCCAGCCCAGCACTTCTCACAAGGACTGAGGCATAAATCTGAGAACTAACAAATTCAGACCACAGACACTGTCTACAAGCCAAATCCCTGCTTTACAGACTGCAGGCTACCATGGTCAGCCCTCCAAAAAATACAGTAGATTTCCCAGTACTTACAGCAAGCGGGCCAAGCATGCATCGCTGCTTGTCAAGACGATGAACAGTTAATCTCATAACCTTAGCCTCATCGTAGTGCTGTTCAAAAATATGGAAAACTGTATGCAGCTCTAAGTGCGACAAGTTCTGACTGCATTAAAGATGACAGATTTATGGGGTCTTATATTTGAGTAAGAGGAATAGACAGAGAAATAACAGTTTAGGAGCCTGACACTAGCCAATGGTCTATGAAACAAGTGTATAGCAGCATTTAACAGAAAGTAGCTTTTAATTACGGTGGCTAAGAGAAAGTATATAAAAATGTCAGCATGGATCACTGAGTCACAAAATCATATGGTTATCTGCTGCCTGTCATGACAGATTGTATATACATTATATGTTTATGTCCTGACAAAATCCACCCAAACCCCACTGAAGTGTGGATCCACTGGTGAACTTTAGAGGCCCCACTGGCTTAGCTCTGAAATTGGCTAAACCAACTGCCCTACAGGATCTGGAACCAGGCTTTGAGGCTTGGACCTGTCTATCTGAGAACTGCAGAGATTTAAGAAGTAATTCAATGTGTTTAATTTTCAGTTTTTCAGGCAATGTAACTTACGTCCCTTCCCAGGGAGGATTCAGTTTAATTAGATATTGCCTAACTTCTCCAGGCTCATGACCAGACATATTATTTTCAGCGCCCAGATCTACAACAAGGAGGTGGAGTGAAGTCTAACTTGTTAATTCTTGTCTAACTCTTAATTCATAAATAGACAAAAGCCTGAAAAAATATTTGTAAAATGATGCCTGATAAAATGTATTTGTGATTTCTCCTTTCATCATGTCATCTTACATATACTTGGCCTTCGCCCACATCTGCTGAATATATCTTACTGGCTGGAGGTGTGTCTGTGTATCAGTTTTGGAGGGACTGAAAAGCTTTTAATTCTTTACTAAACCCCTGGCATAGCACATTTGCCAAATATTGTAGATATATTACAAAGCCTAAGATATCCAAGCTTGAGATATTTCTCCCCTTTTCCAACCATCATCTACAGGCTCCTTTCATCTCCTTCCTGCTCCTCCTCTGTGCTCCTTTACTCCTTTAATCTCTTGTCTGCTCTTCCTCTCCCCATCAGAGTAGGAATGTGTGAACATTTATCTGTGTCTTTGGTAACATGAACATTTTTCCACTATCTCTCCAACCATTTCCTACCCCTTCAGGAACAAAATATCTCCAAAATCAGCACTTCTCATTTCCACTCAAAATCTTCTCAGCATAAAATTCAGAGCTGAACTTATTGTGAATAACATGAATAAAACTTACCATTCTCAATTCCATAGAGGACCTGAGACCTGGGAGTGCAACAGTTGTCTAAACGGAATGGAGGACTGCAGAGAAATAAGAGTACACAAGAAACCTTCCTACTTTGGCACAGCCCCTCCTTGACCTGGGTGTCAGTACTGGTAAATGTTTTCAATCAACTCTACTTTTTATCATGACCGCCCACATTACCTAGCTTCATTTTTGCTCTGAGCAGCCGTACATCTGTGCACCACGGCATGCTGAAGCCTGAATATCTCTAATTAGGAACTTAACACCTCTAAAATGTTCCATATGGACTCATCGCAATTAGAGTTGGCTGCTATTTCCACCGTGGCTATGTTAGGCTGAGATGGCTTCATTGCGTGACCTGTGACTTCAAGGTGCCCATCTTGTTTTTCGGCTTCCTCTGTCTCCTGAGCACTTCTGATAATGTGATTATGTGCTTCTCCGCCCTTTCCAGCTGGGTGCATGCTGGATTTTTCTGCTTATAAATATAGCAGTGGAGTTTCTCCTCAGTAACTTGAACGACCACTAAAAATAAATAAGTACACACACCCCAAACCCTATAATTTCAAATGGGGGGGTGGGGGGCGTGTGTGTGTGTGTGCGCACGTGTGTCTGTGCGTGCGTGTGTCTGTGTGTGCGTGTGTCTGTGTGTGCGTCTGTGTGTCTCTGTGTGTGTGTGTGTGTGTGCGTGCGTGGGTGCGTGTGCGTGTGCGTGTGCGTCTGTGCATGTGTGCGTGTGTCTGTGCGTGTGTGGCTGTGTGTGTGTGCATGTGCGTGTGCGTGTGTGTGTCTGTGTGTCTGTGTGTGTGTGTGCGCGTGGGTGCGTGTGCGTGTGCGTCTGTGCGTGTGCGTCTGTGCGTGTGCGTCTGTGTGTGTCTGTGTGTGTGTCTGTGTGTGTCTGTGTGTGTCTGTGTGCGTGTGCGTGTGCGTGTGCGTGTGCGTGTGCGTGTCTCTCTCATGCAGAAGTTCCTTGCTGTGCCGACGCTGCCCCGCAGCCGCGGCCCGCACCCCCGCAGCCGCCGGCGGTCCCCCTGCGGTGTCCCGGTCCCTGTGCCGCGGCCCGGGGCAGCGCCCGCCGGGCTGGCCGGCGGCGGGGGCTGGGGGCCGGGCTGGGTGCGACCCCCGGGCAGCTCGCGGCCCCGCCCCGCAGGGGCTGCAGGAGCGCCCCGGCACCTCGGCCCGCTCGTACCCTCGCAAAGCATCTGCGCAGCTCGCGCTTCGTCCCGGGGTGAAACCGCAGGAACCGTTAACTGCCTCGGGTGACCGCTAGAGGGAAATGTTGCTCTGTTAACAAGACCGTTTCGCAGTGGGTTTGCTGCATTTTTATCCATTTTTTTTTAATTTGATTTTTAGAGGAAATGTAGAAGATGCATGCTTTACCTTTCAATCATGTGTTCTGTGCTTTTAACAAGAGAAAAAAATAAAAATTCGATACTTATTTTCTTGAAGCAGAGTTATGTATTTAACCCAGCGCATATGAGAGTAAAATGAGAATTCAGCTCACTGTCCAAAGTGCATGAATCTGTGCTTTCCCTCTAGGTCATGACTAAACACCTCTTGCGATAGGTTTTGGGTTTTGATGAAGGTTTACAAAAGGGATATAGGTTCAGTTACCCCTCTGTCTTCTGAATGCAAAGGTTGAAACCAACGAAATACTTCTCTTTCCTGTTTTCCCAGGGAAAAATGCTATGATCCCAGGCTGAGAAAGACTTCCATTAATCAGATTACAGGTTTTTTATTTAAGAACTGCAGCCCCTGTCTCTCACTCAGTAAATAATTCACTGAATCATACAACAATAATAAATTATACCATGATGTTCCAGTGTACACAGTCATTAAGCACTTTGGAGTGCATGACTTCCTGATATGATGTGTCTACATTTTAAAATAAACACATGCCTATATCCTCCTGTTGCTTGTGTACTGCAAGCACCTCCTGTCTGAGTGCCCAGAATATCCAGAGAACAGCAATAATATCAGGCATCCCAGAAACAAGATGAGGACATTAACGAAAGAGTTCCTTCACATGAAGCATGAAATACAATCAGAAGATTGTATTGCAATGTCTGCATAAATGTTTTTTATAAGTGGTAAGTTCTAAGACTAAAGAGAGGTGTGTGGTAATATTTTGGGGTGGTTTAAAAAACTGGTCTGAAAATTTTTCTAGGTGTTTCATAATAAGGAGAAAAAGCTTTTAAGAACAAACTAGTGTTCTTAAAACATTTTCACAGACAGTCTTGAATCACTTTAGTTGACATAAGGAACAAGCAAACATAACAGAAGAGTGGATAACTTCAAAGGGCTTAAGGTTTCTTGTTGGAGGGTTTTTAATAATTATTACATCTGATGCTTTTCTAGTTTGATCTTAAAAGATAAAAAAGACTGTGTTAATTATTTTCTGTTTTGTCCACCCCATAAGTGATTCATGTATTTTCCGATCTCACTCAGACAACAATCCTAAACCATCCTGCCACAAACTATTTCTCAACTTGCCTAATGCTACAATAAAGACCTCCCTATGTTATGTTACGCCAAGTTACTGCCAGGTATAATGACAAGTTTTGGATGCAACATTCATAACTTACGAAAGCCGAGATTTTATTTGTTGCAGCATTTTGTGCCAGATTCATCCAAGATGCAACTGAATAAAATTTATGAAACTTGATGTTTACCAACACTAAGTAAATATTATAACAGACAGTAGTAAGTGTTGATCACTCAGTAACAACTAATGCTAGATGATTGAAGCTGTTAATTATTGGTTGTACTGAAAGAAGGTGGAGGAGTTTTATTAAATTTGTTTTATATGATGAATAGTTCATATTTATTATTGGCTGAATATGCATGCAAAATCACAACCACATGAAATTTCCATTGCTTCTCACCTTGAAAATATTACTGCTGGTCTCCATGATAAATACTTTAGTTTTAAGAATATGCAGGATTAGCCAATCTTCTAGAAGAGATGAAGTGAAAAGTTAAATGTTAGCACAAGAAGTCACTCCATCGATCGAGACAGCTTTCTGGATGGTGCCTTCTCTGCAACCCCGTGTGAGCCTCTGCCTTGCTTCCATCAGGGTGCCAGGTCCAGGGGACACTCAGACCACACTAGTCCTTTTAAATAGATGAAATAACTCTCTTCTGCAGCATATTTGAGAAGTGTCAATACCTTGATTTTCATAGGCTTATTATTCACATTGCAGGTAGTTTCTGGAGAAAATCATACCAAAATAAGTGGCTCCATCACAGTGGGAGGGTTTGGTCTTTCATTTCCTGAGTTTGGATTTTAAATGCTTTTAGGCATTTATTTACCCTGGAGACACTTTTTACACTGTTCTGATGGGCACATTACAAACACTAAAATCGACAAACAGATTAAAAAGCAGTACTCCTAGTGTGTGTTATTTAAACAGCTATAAGGATAACAACTTCAATTTGTTCCACAATAAAACTATATTTTTACTAAACTTTCCTTCTTATCAGCGTCATTTATTGCTTCTATGGGTCTGGTGCATTAACAATTCTGTTAAGAAAAAAGCATCATTTTAAGTACAAAGTCAGTAAAGATTATTTCTGATTTAAAGTTCAGCTATAGAGAGTGTAGCTTTTGTAGCAAGAAATCTAAATATTATAATTAATATTCAACAATTTCATTGAATAAAATAATCTAACAATCTTTTTACAGCTGGGAACTCTGGACTACATGAGGTATTTTGTTTACTCTTGGGAGAGAAAGAAGTCAGCAAAATATTAGTGGGTGCATTAGTAAAATCAGATAGACTACCAAATAGCAGTAATAGTGGGGGAAAAAAATAATCTTGTAATTCATATGGGTGGAATGATACAACATGCATTATCAGAAGCTGATGTGTTCAAATATGTTCAAACATTCAGCCAGATTGTTCCCTCCTACACATAATTCAGATTAACAATTCAAGATTTCTGTGTTAAGACTCCAATTCAAAAGGACCTTTCTATGACAGGTTGAGTCAATCAAACCACTTACCAGTTAGTTTCCATTATGTCCATAGCTGCATAAGCAGAAGTGGTCATGTTTTAATTACATGATTTAATTACGCAAACTAAGTTAAACAACTGAGAAGAGGTTGCAAATAGGTTCTGTTTACAAGAAAACATTCCAAAATTCTGTTGGTTTTTGGTTTTTTTTTTTTAACTTGGATATTTGAAAGAACGAAAATGCACCATGCACAGTTTTCAATTATGCTGCTTGATTTCCTATTGAAAATTTTCAATTTAAGTTTGATCCATACAACTAGTTTCCAGTAAGACAGCCATCATTATCTAAATGCCTGATGTTAGGCAACGGGAAATAAACTAAAATGTAATATCATCAAAGGGAATATTTGATCATGCTTTCAGTGGGCTCTTCAAATTACAAAACCCACATTTTTCACTTTAGCTATAAAATAAGCTACTCCCAGCTTTTATCCCTGGACATTGCAAAGCAACCATCTAGAACATGCTCCGAGACTGACAACTTTCTTCCATATATGGATAACATTTTAATTTTCCCTAGACCGTATTTGAAGTCTGTTTTAAAATGTGTAGGGATCAAAATCCCTCTTTCTGAGCCAAACTGTTAAAAGCCAAATATTTTAAAACATAAGATGACTGAATGCCAGGTAGATTACACACCTAAAGTTCCATGCAGATGTACTCCACAGGCAAAATTTAAACTCTGTTTGGGTATGACTGAGAGGCTGGGAGGAAATCTTTTGCCTGGAAGGAGAAACATGCAGAGTGCACCTAACTTCTGTATATCCATTCATAAGCTCTGTGTCTGGGTATGAAGAAATAGGAATACATAAATCAATTCTAGAGTCTAGTGGGGAAAAAAAAAAAAAACAAAAAAAAAAACCTGCCTAAAGTTCTCAAACCAAGGAGAAAAGCTAACATCATGTTATTCCCATCTTCTCAGTGAAAACCACCATAGTCTATATTACAAATATACTAAAGCATAATATAGCTTTTACGTAGGAATAGCTGACAATTTCAGCAATTGCACAAATGACTAGAAAAGCACTCTTCCTTTCATAATGACATGAAATAGTATTAATTCACTTCAAGTTAGAGAGCTTACATTCAAGTTAAGACAGCCTGTGTGGCAGATGAATCTGGCCATGGTGTATTCATGATTTTCTGGAGGGGAAAGACACACCCCATTCAACATGAATTGTAATGATCTATGATGGCTAGACTTCATTCAAAATAGACATTTCTCAAGCACCTGTTTTTAGACATTTCCTATGCAAGTGTAAAGTACATTAGTCTCCAGAAGACTTGTCTTAAATTTACTGAACAGTTGCCCTTAATGCATGTCCATTAAGGAACTCAAGGCTGGCATAATAAGGTCCCAGTGCTTCAAGAGAGGAATCATCGTGCCTCTACAACAGGGATGAGCTGCTAGGATGGAGAAGCTCATCTAAAATCTCTGAAAAAAGGGAATTATGATTAGCAAATGTCTTAGTCCTTGGACAGAAGACTGTTCCAACTCATCTAGGAAGTGTGGAAAGTGAATCAGTGCTAACTTGAAAACTTTCAGCTTCAACGTTCTTCACTTCACTAGGACTGAAAGAATGAGTTTCATCCTATTTTCAGTCCCTACACTCTTATTTTTTTATCTTTATAGCACAGAAATTTGTTTCAGGAGCTAAGAACAAGATCATAGAGGTGACTGTTGTGTCCTAGGTACTGAGGACATCCAGGAGTATGGGTCCTTCCTGTCCTTCTCAAGGTCACAACAGAAACCTACAAAGTGCTCCTCTAAGCTACCTTTTGGCCAATGTTGATGAAATACTTTGAACCTTGTTCTGCCAGTTACATGTCCAGCACTTTATGAGTATCAAATAAGCTTCATTAGGAAGCGGAGAGGTGAAGAAGAAAGCTGTAATTTCCCAAATGAGAAATAAAATTCAGGAGTCCATAGTACTAATTTCAACATCTGAACACTATGCCTTAGCAAACCATGTGTTATCTGAAAATGCTATTTATTTCGAAGAAGGTTGCTAGGTGAAATAAGATGAGTCTGCACAACTGCTTCAGAAATGTCAGAACATGGGGCCAGCCATGATCTCTGTTTTCCTGCTGTTATGTATAGGGTGAATGTGAGTTTCATGCACAAGTCCTTTTTAAATGGCTAACTGTTCAGCCCAGTAATTATCTGACAGCTCAAATTCCTGGGCAAGTGACAGGTGTAGATGCTCAGGTCAAGTCCATGCATGCAGAGGCAGTAAGGTCAGTGCATCCCAGGTAGGCTGAGCTTATTGTGTGTGCAGCAAAATCATTCTGCACATGTGACACCTAAGGAACATGTTTGACGCATCTTAAATGGGCTTGACCCCTATTCAGTAGGTCACCAGTAGGTCAAATATATTCAGAGGCTTTAGGCTGCACAGTCACAGCAAATGTTTATGTGCACCTATCCAGACTGATATGTAGGAATCCAAACTGAGTGAGGACTCATGACGTTCTTATCTAATAATGATATAAATAAGGCTTGTGTATTGCATTGGAAATCTAACATTTCCTTTTCCTTGGAACCCAAAATGTTGCATAGTAAATGATAACTGAAACACCATTAATGGAATAAAAAGATGGCTCTCCCACAAACACGGCACCTGGTTGAGCAACACAGTTGTTGGGAAGACTGGTTTAAAAGGTGGGTTTTTTAAAAAAAATAATAATAAAACTGTAGCTTCAGGAAACACTTTCCTTTTTGAGAAGGCATGTTTATTATGAAAGGTTCTGTCAACTGAAGGAGAATTCATCTTAAAAACATAACATGACGAACAGAAGAGGAAGTTTCCTGTGAGTCACACTGTCCTCATGCGGTTCTCCAAACCTGTTATATAACTCAAAAAAGAACCTCAAAGAGCTTGGAACAGGCAGTCATACAATAGTGAATCTTAGGAACATACCTACTTGTCATAGAAATCTCAAATTACTTCTTTGTGTTCCCATGGACCAAGAGCTCCTGAAGAAGACATGCTGCCAACATTTCTGCTTTTGCAGAAATCAGTAGTATCAGATTCCAAAATAGCATTTACATTTGTCATTATTTATGAAACAGAAATGTATGGAAACAGTCTGCATTCTCCACTTCTATAACAATTACAATTATGCAACGATAAATAGTATTCACTTAAGGACTACCATACTGCACCTAATCTTCTTTCATTGCAAACATTAGTGCAGACTGAGAGAAAGAAGTATTAAAAACTTGTCTAAGTCAGCCTTCTCCACCATTTCTTTTCTTGGTATCCAGCAAGCCATAACTGAATCTTAATGGGCACCGATTCCAAGATAGGTTCAATGTGTGTAACAGTCACCAACAAGCTCATCTTCCATACTGATCTAACCCCTTTTTCATTTCTCTTATGCTTTTGACCACTGTAATGTCATGTGGCATTGAATCTGATGGCTAATTATACTAATGCGTGAAAAGGACACTTTTGTCTGGTTTAAGATTTTGCCTTTGGTAAATGGTTCTTCACAGTTCTGCTGACCTCTATCTTATCTTTCCATTGTGGTATCTTATGCAGAGATAGAGAAGCCATTCCACATGGATGCTATGTTGAGTCTACCATACTTTGCTGTGTGCATCAACAAAACCATTACATTCTGATATATGCGCTTTTTCAATGGTGACAGAGCTGAAACAAACTTGCTGATTCTCAGATTTCTGCATGAGCTTCCAGTACTGGCAATTAAAAAAGACATCTTTAAACACATTCAGTAAGTAGATTCAAAAGAAAACAAATGTGGACATCATAGACCCATTTTTGCAAAATATATATTACGGCTTAAGTTTAATGATAGAGTTAGGGATTTACAGCTTATTTGTAACTATGGAGTTAGGGAATTATGGCAGAACTTTGAAAAGTGCAAAAACATTTCAGAAGCAAAATTCTCAGTCACTTTCAATGAATCTATAATCCAAAATCACCCAGACACTTTTAAATAGCTCGCACATAGGCCCTCAAACTTGTATTGTGAAAACTTTAGGTCCTTTTCAGCTGCAGGAAATTCTTCAACTACTCAACTAAAAATAGACTTGAATTTGTGCTGGAGGAACTTTGCTCCTATAGACTCTTCTAAAACATATCTAATCTTAACATATATTCACAAGAATGTTTGGAGAATCAAGAAGTCTACTTTACATGTGTTCCAAATATTTGCATATTAGTGTTAACCGTTAATGAACATTATATTAATATCTCTGTATGTATCTATATATGTGTGTTATATATGTTTCATATTCATATAACATGAAATCTGCAGTGTTTCCCTTGTATCAAAATATTCTTCTCAGTGATTTATGACCATTGAGAATATAAGCATAGCCCTAACATTGTACATCTGTCCCTGTAAAACAGCACAGGCAGAGTGCCAAATACAGCTTTTGGTGTAAAGAGATGTTCTTCCTAAAGTGTTTCCGGAGAGCCATTGTAGCTATGAACCCACAAAATGAAACCTGCCCTTGAAGCTCCATGGAGTGACACAATGGCTCACACACTTCAGACTGTCTGAGCACCCTCACCTGAGCGTGACCCAGCAATTTGCTGAGCTGCCTTACAGAGGGCAGATGTGTAGGAATACATGATGCTAACAGAGAATTTGCCTTGGGATTGATTTGCCACCACACTTCTTGATAACTAAATGACTGAGGTTTCTGTTAGTTATGGGCATTGACAGAACACAATTAAAAAGAAGTACAGTAATCCATGTAATTAACTTTTAAGACGTTGATATGTGGAACATGTAAGGAAGACAAGGATACCACAACATC
Source organism: Falco rusticolus (assembly GCF_015220075.1). Classification (NCBI taxonomy): domain Eukaryota; kingdom Metazoa; phylum Chordata; class Aves; order Falconiformes; family Falconidae; genus Falco; species Falco rusticolus. Next base: position 73,797,703 of record NC_051187.1, on the reverse strand, counting down.
TCATGGGATACCTTGTCTGGGTCCTCAAGTGAGAATTCACAGCAAAAAAATTACCCTTGCTGCTTTTGTACTGCCCCAAGCTTGAGATGACCCAGAAAAGCAAAGTTGCTTTCTCTCAAAAGGTACCTCTGGGCTTTTGTGAGATTATATTTAAAGTCCCTTGCCATCACAGCAGAGTACTCAAATTTTTATAACTTGCTGAATGGTAGCATGAATTCTGGTGACCGTTTGCTGCTTTGTTTTCCCATGATAGTTTGCACTAAGGTGACCAGACAACACAAGAAAGAATGGGTAATGTGCTGTGTCTCAAAGAAGGCATAGGCTGAAGACCCTACATTGTCATTTGATCTCAAGGAATGCAGATTATTCCAGGAGAGGAGCTCATGAATGATCCATGAAATGGTGCCACTCTTGGCCAAAATGCTGGATAGTTCTAAAGCAGTCTTTCTTGTGTCACTGCATTAGCACTATCTCTTGAAAACAGCAGTACCCTGTTAGCAATAAGATCTGCTGTATGTTTCAAATCATAACATTTAACTATTGTGAAAGAGTATGTTGGCTGCAGACATCTATCAGCTCAGAAAAACAAAGTAACACTTCAGTGATCTACTGAGCTATGCTGATTAGTTGTAAATCTTTTTTTTTAACCTTTCAAATCATTCTTCCAGAAAACTACTGTGAGCCACTTCCTCTCAAATCATGCTTTCAACACATCACTCTAATGGCATTCACTCACATGAATAAAATGATCTTCTCTGCCATAACTGAGGATATTAAGGATTAAGAAAAGAGAGAAAAATGCAGAAACTAGACAGATACATATGGAACAACAAGCTTTTGCCGGCACAGCTTTCCAGCAAGAAACAAAGACATTTACTTCTGGTGAAATCCGACTGTGGACCATCACAGTCCCACATAAACCTACTCCTTCCTATCTCTACTCTGCAGGAAGATGAATCATTGTCATGAGACACACAACAGCACAACCAACAGTGCTGACTGCTAAACAGGTTGCTGGGACTGGAATTAAAAGCACAGGAGACCAAATTGTAATTCTGTATGATTAATGTCCTCTAGCCTCAATTGTCAGTGGACATTCAGTGTAGAAGTGGCAGAGGAAATCAATGGTATTTTCGGCAGTATTTAAAACTAGATCTTTCTGATAACTGATGTTATGCAAAATGTCCCCAAAAAACCAAGAGTCTGAGAAACAGCACCTGAATATAGTCATACCAGTAAACAGCAACTTCCATCTGCCTGTCTGGTAGATGGTATATATATATTTTTTTATATATATATATATTATATATGGTGGGTGGGTGTGTATATATATATATATGGTAAATATATGGTAGATTACTTTTTCCCATGTGTTCAAACTTACAGGGTGTTCTGCAAAGATAAAAACCAAGAGGCAAGATTCACCCTAAAAGTATGAATCCTTATTTTCACTGGAGAACCTGAACTAGCTCCAAATTTTCCTGTACAGTACCTCTGAACCTGGAATGGGTATGATCCACATCGTTCTAGCTCATACTTTAAGGCTGCAGTTCTGCAAGTTACTTAAACAAGTCTGCAATTCAGGCATGTTGGTGGCTCCATGCAAGTAAATGGGCTACACAGTTCCACTGAATTAGATGTACCTTGTTAATCAGGCTGCTGAGTGGGCTGAAGACATGAATAATAACTGATGTGTCAGAGGCATTTTGCTGCAACAATCGGCTTGAGCACCAGCCACAGCCCCTGGCTCTGCAGGAATATAAGTAGAAACAGTTAAGAAATGAGTCCCAAACATCTGGATCAGCAGTGAACACTGAAGTTTCAGATACTCTAACAGGGACTTTCGTAGTCATTATTAATGTGGGTTTTTGTGATATTAAATTAGATATTATGTTATTTTGGTTTCTGAAATAAATGAGGCGTATGTGGTGGTGCTGCTGCTGGGCTCCTCCTAACAGCATTTGAACGCAGTAGCCGTACAAATTCATCAGAGGGGTCCTCTTCTCCAAGCATTCCAGTTCCTGAAAGTTTTGTTAAAATAAGCTTCTGAGTAGACGAGAGAGACCATATTGATCCCACTCACACAACGCAATGTTATCCTCGGCTAGACACCAGTGAATCCACACGGGCCCTCAGCCTTCAGCATTGACTCTACAGGAAACCAGGCTTCATTGCCCCTGCCACTCACACAGCTATTTACACTGCAGTTCTTTTGGTCACACAGTGCAATAAACAGTTTTGCCATGACTCCTTCTTTCACATGGCTGTACTTGACCCTGTTCAAGCACAATGCACGCATAAACACACACACAGTTTATGTGTCGAGTCCAGATCCCTTTTTCAATAAATAAATAGCTATACAGATGGATAGACAAAAACAACAAAAGAATCAGTGATACAGGACATGAGCTGAAGTCCTGCATCATGGATTGAATGTCTCAGCACACACCTTGAGGTGAACTGTGTTGAAAACTGACTTCTCGCAAGCTCTTCCCACACAAGCTGCTGAGATTTAAATCCCACAGTCTGATACAGCTTACTGTACTCAGGTTTATTTGTGCAGTGAGAAGCCTACAGAGGCGGTATAAAGCATTGTCAGCATCACAGAATGCTTTAAGTTGTAGCCCTCTTAAAATGCACATTCCTACCTGGACAGCCGCTCTGCAGCCAGCATCCCTGGAGGCCCCTTCTATTGTTGCAGTGTTAGTGTCATCACTCCATTAGGAGCCTGCCCTAATAGGAGTCTGTGTGCCTAATTCAGAAAGTGCACCTGTACAAGCATAAGAAGAATGATAATTCCTGGCTGTGCTTTGGTGTGAAGTGCATTTTTGCAAAACAAAATAAACTATTCATGTCACGATGAAAAATAACTTCTGCTGTACCTGTCAAAGGATCAGTGGGTCTTTTCTAGTGAATGAATGAGCAGTGGCTGGTCTCTTTTAAGCCACTAAAAAAAGAAAACAGTTCATGCAAGTAAATATATATAACACAGGGCTAGACTTTGCTGTTCTTATGCCAGCTAAACAGCATTTTACAGAAGATATAAGCCATGGCTCTTCTATGGGATATTCACAGAGAACATGCTGAAAACACCATGAAATTTTGTGTGCACAGAGAACTGAATGGGCTTTTGCGCCCTTTCCACCTCTATGGAGCTGAATGCCCCACAGCTGCTCGGTGCTCATGACTTTTGCACCAGCCTTTCATGGCTTAGCTGACACACATGATCCACTGTTGCTGTCTTTTAGACAAAAAGCGTCCTGACTGCAACCATCCAAATTACAGTTCACTCCCTGGTGTCTCATAGAGCAGGGTAGCTCCAGGCTCCCTTGCAGACACTAGACAGGAAGGAGGTGGTGTTACTGAAAGGAGAACCTGGGGTAGTGAGCCTATTGGGGCTATCTATCACTAGGGCTGATAACATTTCTAATCCTAGTGCTCAGCCAAAAGTACAAGGTGATTCAGGTTGTTTCCAGTTAGAAGAAAGAGGAGGTAGTGGTCAGACATCTCTTTAATGCAATCTCATTTGCAAAGTTGTTAAATACTTTCTTTTCAGAGCTTTTCTCCTTGTTCTGTGTACTTGCGTTGGATAGACATGATACCCTCCTTACGCTCTCTTCAGCTTCTCCTGTGGATTTTTGTCTCTCAGATTCACCCAAAAAAAACCAAAAAACAAAAAACAAAAAACCTCCAGTAAAATGCCATTCACTTGTATATGCTTTGTTCCTATGCCTGAGCCTTTGTTCTGGAAAGTGGGGTGTTCTGAATGGAGACTGCTAGCTCAAGAGTGTTAGGGGTGTCTATTTCAAGAAAGTACACCTTTTTAAACCTATCTTCAGTTGTGCATTTAGAGCCTTAAGTTAACACTGCAAATACCAAAATCTCAGTTTCCTTTTAGATACTACTTCTTATGGGGATACCTAGGGTGTTATTTCATTTATTGTGACATATTCCTTATGGAAACAAGATACGGTTAGCAAAAACCCTCCTCTGGTAATTAGGATAGCTTCTCTGACATGGTATTTTAGATGTATTGCTATATAATGTCCTTATTTCCATACAGTAGGAAACCAAAGTAAAATGTTGGAATTGTAACCTATGATCGAAGATCTTACACCAGCTTCTCAAATGGTGTAAATATTTGCCTCGATTATTGTATTTACAATTCCAAAAATATTTCTTCTGTTGAAGGTCTGTGTACAAGACAGTACTCCAAACCATTTTTAAGGGAGTTTTGACATAAATGAAACTTTATGCTGGCATGGCAAGTGAAGTGCTTGATTAATAAAGAGTTTCACTGTTTTCAAACACATATTCCATGCAGACTCATTTGAAGAAAACCGCAAGTGGAGAATGCTTTACTGCTTCCAGTCACAAGGGGGTTGTGTATTTCAATCCTGCTTACACAGTTAGCTTACTTTGGAGCTCTGGTAGGAAAGAAACATGACCAGGAGAAATAATGCTACATTCAGTGACCCTGCCCTTAGAATCAATTGGCCTGATGGGAGAACTTTTTCTCTCTCTTTTGCTACTGTTTTCTTAGTTTTTAACCTTTAAATACTTAATATTTCTTGAAACACCATCTTTAGATAAATGTCTACTGTCCACAGACTTGAAGTACTGATTGATATGGCCCTCTGACACTGTGAGTGGGAAATGAGAGCCTTATACGACAGTTGACACATAAAGTAATGCACATGTTCATAGTCTTTTAGACATGTTTTGGTGTGAGTTAATATTTTCTAATTTACATACCAGGTATACAGGTCAGATTCTCTTGTTACAAAGGAATTATACTTCAACCACAGTGACAAGTGAAAGAAGGGGACAATCAGGTCTAATGAAGTCTGCAGAGAATTCCAAAAAGTCTTGAAAATCTAGAAAATAAAAAAAATTTAGCATGTTCTAATAGGCTGTGGAGTAGCCACCCGCTAGGCTTCGATTTTTGGTTGTAGCCTTATCTCTGGAGTGTTTTAAAATCTGATTGAACAAAGCACTAGAAAACATTCTGTCATTAAAATGAAATGCAAAGTAAAGATCATTACCTATTTTCTCTCCATCCCATAAACGCTTACTGGCAGGCAAGGAAGGAATAAAACTGCTTCAGTCATGGGTGCTGCTTACTGTTCAGCTGGCATGTAGATGAAATGCATTAGCGGGTGATGATCACTGACGGTCTGTGAGGCTGCCATTACCTATACAGTATATTTAAAACAACGATTTGGGACCAGCGTTTTATAAAACAGCTTCTAACTTTGTACACACAGCATTTATAACCATTTGTCCAAGCACAAGCATATGAGCGTAGTTTATTATGGCAAAGTAAGAAACATGCTGCCTACACAAGCTTCATGTACAAAACTAGTCTGCCCTTACAAATGCTCCTGCTTTTGCTTCAGCCTCTCAGCCCCACTCTGGCAGTCCGAGCACCTGTGCCCATCGCTTACATACATGAAAACAGGACAGATGAACACAATCATGTCTTATCCTTTCATGCAGGTACTTCATTCCACCCTTCTTTCAGGAAATGCTGAATCTCTTAAGTCAAAATCTCAAAGCACAGAGCCTGTCATTTTTAAACTAAACAACCAATAGATATGTCTAAATTACAGTAGGTATACCAAAGCAAACTGGTTACAAGCAATGACTAATTTTTGCTTTCTACTTCCTCTCTTTCTCAGTGTTAAGTATTTACTGCCTCCTACAGTGATAACTTGTTTCTTTAGAAATGAATCATTAGCAGTGAATTTGTCTCAAAAGACCATAGTTATAACATACATTCTTTCTACCTCCAGGTGCTCTTCTGAACCACAGTGCTCCAGAGACAGCTCCACTAAAAATAATAATAAAAAAAATTAAAAAAAAAAAGATGGGGCTTGTCCCTGAATATGTAGATGTCTTTTCACTCTTTCTATTACTGTTAACTTCTAAAAATGGCTAGCCAACTGTAGGCTCATTTTTGCTATTTCAGTTTTGAGGGATCAGCTTACTAGAGCTTTAACTGACTGGCTCTTGGGAATGGCTACAAGACTTCCAGTTAAGTTATGTGACAGTAACATCACTTTTATCTTCAAATACTCCTTCAAACCTTGTTCACATGGAAATACTTCAGAGAACAAAGTATTAACAACATCATTAAAATATCCTAGCTAAAGGAAAGATTAAGCCCATATCCAATCTGTCAAATAGGAAAGCAAGCCTGCAGCGGGATGCTTCTCTAATTTTATTTTGCTTGAACACATACCATCACTGTCTCTAGTCAGTGGCAGGTTCTTTATTTCAATGACAAATTTTTTTCTTCCTATTTTACCTACCTGTTACCACTCCTGGGTTTACCCTGATAAAACCCTTTTCACTTGGCACTCATTATGTGGCATCTGGATGCTGCATGCAGTTTTTGGCCTACCAATATAAGGCAGAAGTTAATAGCCTGAGAAACATCCAGCAGAAGACAGCCATAATGGTGGGCACTTGCCCTGGGAGGAGAGGCTGGGGAGCTGGGTTTGATCAGCCTGGAAAAGGGACAGCTTCCTGAGGACCCAAGAGCATCCCCTACCAGTGCCTGCAGGGAGGTCTTCAAGGAGATGGAGCTGAACTCTTTATGGAGGTGCATGGAGCTGAACTCTTTATGGAGGTGCATGGATGGGGAACAACAGAGGTCATAAACTGGAATAGGACAGGTTCAGACTTGATAAAAGGAAAAAGATTTCCACATAAGGGCTTCTAAGCAGTGGAGCAGCTTGCTCAGAGAGGCTATGTAGTCCCTATCTTCAGAGGTTTTCCAGACCTATCTCATACAGCCTTCAGCAGTCTGCCTGAGCATGAGGTGACCCTGCTTTGAGCAGGAGGTTGGACTGGAGACCTGGCATTTAGAGACCTCACAAGGTCCCTTCCCACTTCTGACGCTGTGAGTCTGATTCACCCCTGCCAGTTTAACTCCCTGATTTAAGGCTGAATTCCCAGAGTTATCTGCCAAGTTAAACTGAGCACATTAGATAAAGAAAACACGAGAATGCAATAAACATAGAAACTCATAATGCTCTTGTTACTGAGATACTTCTCAGACTACTGTCATTCTTGAAATATGGACTTTGGAAGATCTGAAGAGTTCTGAAACAATATACATGAAGTCATATGTATTCTTATTTAAGGGACAGTTCTTTCTTGGAGGTTTTCCCATGAAAATATTTTTTCATTCCGATGTTTTACATCATAAAAATTCCCTCTTTCTAAGAAACAATAATCCTGAGAGAACAGGAAAATGCCTACCTTTTTTTTTTCTTTTTTCTTTCTGGTGTCATGAAAATACTTCTCAATCATACTCTCCTCTGAATATTGGGAAAATGAGTCAAAGCAAATGTTTTCCAAAAGATTAAGGATCTTAAGGTCATAATCAGTTTGCATGTCTTTGCATGCTCTAAGATAGATAGTTATGTGGCCACTTTGTTTAGCACGAGTATATTAAAACCAGATGTGAGTTGCTGAGTCAGCTCTGATACAGTAGCAGAATTATGCTTTCCAGGAAACAAATGATCACTATCCATAATTGTATTTTCTAAAACCTAAGATAAGCAGCTGAAACCAAAAAAGGAAAATTGTGGACTTGTGTAGTTTCTGCTAGACATAGGAGATTAGCCTCATGCCTGATTAAAGAACATGGTTCTCAGCTCAGGAAAGCACTGGCTCTTATAAAAGCTAAAATATCAGCAGAGGTCATATAGTCAATACTAACTGTACAATCTGTAATCATATAAAAAAAAAACCTGGAAGAGATTTCAGGAAGTAGTATCAACTATGCCTGTGCCATTTTCTGACAGATGTTTATCTACCCTTTCAGAAAAACTTTTATTAGATATCGCTTCTTCTCCACAGGCAACCTTTTTCAGTATTTCAGTACCTTTACTACAGAAGAGTTTCTCTTGATATATCTCCTAAGCTACCCACACCAAATATGCAGTAGTTTAATCACTTCCTCTTTATAGCTGTCATTTATATTCAAATACCCCTGTATATCTACCCTCAGCTTTATCTTCCCACTCTCAAGTAATCCTAATTCCTTTTACCTTTCCTAGTACTAAGTGTCTACTCATTGCTCTTTGTCTTCTCCTAATGGGTCCACATCCTTCTTGAATTGTAGTGCCAAAGTCAAGCCACCACACTCCAGCTGAGGACACACCAGTGCCAGTAACACAAGCTTTACGTCACAGATTTTGTGTACACTTCTGGTCATCTATTCCAGTGTGGACTTGTCTTTTCCACAATTGGAGGATTCTGTAGACTCATTTTCAGCTTCTTTAAAGTCCTCATCTTCTTTCTGCAGTATCCCTGTCAACCCAGTCCATCCCTATATTATAATTTTCTGGGTAGTTTCCCCCATATTTTTAATTGCCCTTAATGAATTTCATTGTACATTTTCAGACCATTTTTCAAATGTACCTAGTGGCTTTCTCATTCTAACCCTATGATTGTATGTTTCTTCCTCCAATTCATTAAGGAAAAAAAGGAACACACTGGACCCTGAATAGGCAAGTGCAGAAATCCAATTGATACCTAAACCAGTTCTGACAGGGAACCATGGATAACATCTTCCCATAACAGTTGTCTTAATAGAGATGTGTTTTCTTAGGTCCCATGAAGCTGAAAAACATGCAATTACACTGTCTTAATATTACACTTTCTTGATCAATTCTGCTGACTATTTGTACAAGCAGATTAGGGCCTCTGAGGACTTCCAATGAAGGATGGTGGTGAAAGAACTTGACTGAAAAGACATCTTTCTTGAAAACTCATTCGAAGCTACAATACAAAGAATAAACGCAGTCATGAAACTGAAAAAAATATTGTTATTTTCGGTTTTTTTCTGATATTACAGGAATACTTATGTCATTCTAGTTTGCCTTTGATTTCAAGGGAAGTATTTGCTGGGGAATATCATCTGGGGACAAAATTGGACTTCTAGAATCATGATGTGGTAAAACATGATGGAAGATTTACAGTGTAGTATTTTTCTCATTGCAGAGAATGAAGACATAGCTCTGGTTTCTTATAGTTGATTCTTACTAGACTGAATTTTCATCAAAAAAGTATAGGGATGGCAAATTATTTTTTGTGTTCAGTACAAAATAAAAATATACATACATATAGAGAGAGTAAAAAAAAAAAAAGAATTAATAAGAAACTGTTGAGGAAGGACAGAAATGAAGGCTGAGGAGAACAAAATGGGTGACTGGAGAAGGTGCAAGTCTATAAAGTAGATTCCACCACTTAGGATGTCATTGTCTCACAGATCAGGTGTCAACTCAGACCAGGAGGTAGCCAAAAAAAATTTCCAAGCATAAAGCTGCCTCTTCAGAAGCAGAGCCATTCAAATAACTACTACTGACCATCTACTGCCATTTCAGCTTTTGGATTTCAAACTCAAGTTTTTACTTTAGAAATTAAATACTACCTCAATATCCACATGGATATATGACATTTTTTTATACCTTCCTTCAGGCCACCCAGCTACAGTTAAGAGTGATGAGTAAAGCATGCATAGTTCATGGATGGGCAGAAACAACCACCTCAGAATAACCATTAACTCAAGGATTAAGGCTGAACTCCAAAAGGAATTCTACTTTTAAAATATGGCATTTCAAATGAGTGTGTAGAGACTTGTTCCTAAGGCATTCATTTGTTCATGGGTGCTGCTCATAGGTCCAAGAAGGCAATGCTTTGCTGAGTAGCCTGGAGAAATAATTGGAAGCAGAGGCTCCTCAGCCAGGAAAACAGCTACTACTCATGAATATGCATTTTACACTGGAAATTATTTGGTTTCTATAGTCTGAGATAGAACCACCAACATGTCACTTCCTTGAACCTGGAAGACATTATTAAGAAGGGTAAGTAAGACTGCACAAAATAAATCACTTGCTTCTCAATTTATGGCAAGATTCAGCATCCAATCATGAAGCAGCAGGGCAATTACTAGAATGATCATAAGATTTTCCTCATCTTTTAAAAGAAAATCTTTTTGGAAGACCTAATATCTTCTCCAGGCATACTGTATTTCTTCCTTTCTCTTTCTGATTCTCTGCCTTTAATTGTCAGTAGAAAGATGATGAGTTGAATCAGGGTTTCTAGATGAACACAGCTGTACAGCTGGTGAACAAACAGATGTTCTCAATCAAACAGAACGTCCTTCTCTAACAACTTGGAAACTACTACTACTGCTTAAACTATGCCACATACAATAAAAATCTCTGAGACCATACATACCTCAAGTATTCAGTAAATATTAAGTAGAAAAACAAAAACAAGAGGCCTACCATATGTAGACCACTCAGCATTTATTAGCAGAGAAACTTGTAACAGGATTTTAAAGTAATGTATAAAAGCAAGCACAAAAGTAAAACACTAGGTTGAGAACAGGCATTTAGACAGACAGATACTGAGTTTTGTAACAAAGCCTCAGGCACCCTGTGGCCTAATAGACTCCTTCAGACTCCTTCATACAACATATGTGGACAACAAAGTGCTTCAGCAGCCACCAAGCTGAGGAGGCACTCAAATATACCTATTAAGTTGGGGAACATGGCAAGCAAGGTGAGAGAAAAACTATTGATGTTGGCAGAGTATATGTTTAGAATGGACACTGAACAACTCTTGGCTCTCCAATGTGATTGTGCAAAAGTTCTTCAGAAATTCAGGAATTGGGGCTTTTTATTAATAGATGTTTCATGTTCTGTAAAGTAAGAGGGCAGCTGCGTGAGGGGTTCTTCATGGGGATGGTACCTGAAAGTTGGATAGTTCTATTTAAAGAAACTATTAGTCTCTTATATATGTTGTCTACAAGCTTCACTTGTAATTTTAGTCCTTAATTTATAAATTCTGTGCTCAAGTGCTATTTTTCACATCTGAGTTGAGCTATGACCTGTTATTTTTAACTGATTATTTCACAAGACATTTTTTTCCATGTTTTGTGACTAATGTCTTGAATCACACAGCACAGTTCAGTTCCCTGATTGGACATAGCTGTTATAAACTCCTCTGATACAAACGTGATTAAAATTAAACCCATGTTGTACTCTGTGTGATGTAAAATGTTGCTTAAGTAAGCATCTCCTCCCCAATGCACAGTGCATTTCACCTTACCTGGCTTCTGCTGTTGCCCAAAGTCTGACTAATGAATTCAAGCAATCTGAATAAAAATCTGGTTTCTAATTCAGAAAGTTAATTGTGAACAGACTTCTACATGCTCCTACTGGCTCAAATCTTCCTTTGACACTGGGTGTTAAAAAGTAAGACGACTGTAGGAATATGTAATGCATAAAGTGAAACAAAGCAAGAAGTTTGCAAATGGGGAAAAACCAAGTCAAAAACTCCAGTAACATCATGTGCCCAGGAAGAAATTTTGAGCATTATTAAAATGACAACATGACAACTTAATCCAACAGGAAAAAAAAAAAAAAAAAGGAATAATAAAAAAAAAAGCTTATTTGTTATCACACCAAGATTAGTCCCAGAGCTGGTTGTCAGATTATCCAGGGTGAGAGCCAAGCACTGTAGCCTAATGCAACTTGAACTAATCTTATACAGTACTGTGGAACAACCATAAATTACTGAGAGCCTGCGAATGGTCACCTCATGAACTGCAAAGAGGTTTTTTAATTTGATTCTGGTTTTGTGTCTGAACTTCATTCCTTTCACATCCTGTTTTTCTAATCTGTGCAAAAGGAAAAATGGAGAATTATACCTTGTGTATTTCATACAGCCCCTTACTCCGTCACACCCGGCCTGCAGACGATAACCCAGCGTCAGACAAGAGAGGCTGCCAGACACAGCAACACTTCGTTGCTTTTGAAAAGATAGTTTATGACAGACTTAATAGATTTAGGTGAATACTGCATCCTGAAAGCAAGAAGAATGTCACAAAATTATTTTTATCTTATAAGTAAATTAACTTTGTTTAATGTAGTACTTGCAGCTGAAAAGCTCACAGTCTGCACAGCCTGTTCACCACTCAGTCCCACTGAGCATGAGTATTTAGAAGCTTCTCATATCAAACCTAATTTCACATAATTTCAGGACGTTATGTTGCTTTTACAAACATATTTTGTCTAAAAAGATCTTTAAAAAGTAATTGCCCAGTTCCAATCTCCAAACTGCTGCATGTGCAGTGCTCTCTGCCTTCTCCATTCCCTTGCTGAACCTGGTGTTGATGAGCAGGAGAAGGCTGAACGTGATGGCCTCACCCCCCTGGATGGAGGGGGCAGCTGGCAGCACGCTCAAGGGCAGTGCTGCTGTTGGGAGGGACCCAGCCAGCCTGAAGGAATGGGCCAACAGGGAACTCACAACATTTGCCAGGACAAATGCAACATCCTGCACTTGGGAGGGACTGGCATCTCCACACCAGGACGGGTTGCAGACAGACTGGCTGGGGAGCAGTTCTGCTAAAAAACACCTGGGGGTCATGGGGGTCACCAGTTGTACATAAACAGAGAAGCCAAGATACAGGACCTTATCAACAGGGGCACAGCCAGTAGGTTGGGGGAAGGGATTATCCCTGCTAGGTCAGCACTCATGAAGTTGCACCTAGATGTGCTTCCAGTTATGGTTTCTCTAATACAAGAAAGGTGTTGAAACCCTAGGATGTGTTCAGGAGAAGACAGCCAGTACGGTGAGTAGTTGGAGCACTCTACCTGAGAGGAGAGGCCAGAGAGCTGGGCTTGTTCAGCCTGGGAGACCCAACAGCAGCACACAGTACCTGGGAGGATGGCATCAGAGAGAGGGAGTCAGGCTGTTTATGGAGGTTCACAGCCATAGAATGACAGAGGTCATAAGCAATGGTGATCTTAGTCTTTCTTTCCATACACTTTTTGTGACTTGCTGTTAAGAGTCTTCAAGTCTAATCCACTCTTCTTTGTTTTACTAAACCTGCCCAATCTTCTGACACTTTCCTAGTCTTTGTGTCCCTTAGATCACATACTGGCTCTTTCTAAGGTTAAGCCATTAGCAATCATCCTACCTTCCTCTGGCTAGGATTCCTTGATTCCTTTGGCTAATACCCAAGGTAAATTTCAAAATCACTCTTTGCATCTCATTGGACCCAGCTAATTACCTGCTAAAGATCTACCTGTATTCTAAAACATGTGATTATGTTGCACATGCTACCGTATTTGAAAGTCTCATTTTCCTTAAATTTCTCCTCCTCAGAGTCATCAAAGGATTTCCCTACAGAAGATAATAAAAAGTCAGTCAACCTTTAAAATAAGCCTCCTTTCTTTCTCCCAAGATAAATTTTACATGCATGTTTTGCTTCTTAGTTACTTAACCTGCTCTCTTCTGAGTTTGTTTACCACTCTTGCGGCTTTTCCTGTTTATTTCTCAGGATTCTTCTTAGCATTTAAGAAGAAATTTCTTAAGGATTTCATAGAATCATAGAATCATTTAGGTTGGAAAAGACCCTTAGGATCACCAAGTCCAACCATAAACCCAACACTGCCAAGTCCACCACTAAAACATGTTGCTAGGCACCACATCTATGCATTTTTAAAACACCTCCAGGCATGGTCACAACCACTTCCCTGGGCCGCCTGTTCCAATGCTTATAATGCTTGCAGAGAAAAAAATTTTCCTAATATCCAATCTAAACCTCCCATGGTGCAAATTGAGGCCATTTGCTGTCATCTTATCACTTGTTATCTGGCAGAGCAGACTGACACCCACCTGTCTACAACCTCCTTTCTGGAGAGTGAGAAGGTCCCCCCTGAGCCTCCTTTTCTCCAGGCTAAACAACCCCAGTTCCATCAGCTGCCCCTCATAAGACTTGTGCGCCAGACTCTTCAGCACCTTTGCTGCCCTTCTCTGGACATGCTCCAGCACCTCAATGTCTTTCTCATCATGAAAGGGCCACAACTCAACCTATCGTTCAAGGTGCAGCCTCACCAGTGCCGAGTACAGGGGGATGATCAGTGCCCTTTTCCTGCTGGCCGCATGGTTTTGGATACAAGCCAGGATGCCCTTGGCCTTCCTGGCCACCTGGGCACGCTGCCGGCTCATATGCAGATGGCCGTTTTCTGCCCCAGGCCCTTTTCTGCTGGGCAGCTTGGCAGCCGCTCTGCCCCCAGCCTGCAGCGCTGCGTGGGGTTGGTGTGACCCCAGCGCAGGCCCCGGCACTGAGCCTTGTTGAAGCGCACACAGCTGGCCTCGGGCCATCGCTCCATTCTGTCCAGGTCCCTCTGCAGAGCCTCCTGCCCTCAAGCAGATCAGCACTCCCACTCAACTTGGTGGCGTCTGCAAGCTTAGTGAGGGTGCACTCGACCCTCTCGTCCAGATCATTGATGAAGATATTAAAGAGAACTGGCCCCAGTACTGAGCCGGGGGGAACACCACTTGTGACAAGTTACCAACTGGATTTAACTGCATTTACTACCACTCTTTGGGCTTGGCTGTCCAGCCAGCCTTTTACCCAGAGTAAAATACACTCATCCAAGCCATGAGCAGCCATTTTCTCCAGGACAATGCTGTGGGGGACAACACTGTGTCAAAGGCTTTACTGAAGTCCAGGCAGACAACATCCACAGTCTTTCCCTCATCCACTAGGCAGATCACCGTGTCACAGAAGGGGATCAGGTTTGTTAAGAGAAGCTGCCTTTCATAAACTCATGCTGGCTGGGCCCGATCTCCTAGTTGTCCTGCACGTGCCATGTGATGGCACTCGGGATGATCCACTCTATAACTTTCCCCAGCCACAGTCAGGCTGACAGGCCTGTAGTTCCCCAGATCCTCCTTCCTTCCTGCCCTTCTTGTAGATGGGCATCACACTGGCTAATGTCCAGTCTTCTGGGGCTTCCCCAGTTTGCCAGGCCTGTTGATAAATGATGGAGAGTGGCTTGGTGAGCTCTTCTGCCAGCTCCCTCAGTACCCTCAGGTGCATCCCATCAGGCACCGTAGACTTGTGTACATCTAAGTGGAGCAGCAGGTCACTGAACATTTCTCCTGGACTGTGGGGACTTCATTCTGCTCCTCATCCCAGACTTGCAGCTCAGGGAATTGAGTACCCTGAGGGTAACTGATCTTGCTTTTAAAGACTGAGGCAAAGAAGGCATTAAGTACCTCAGTCTTTTCTTTCTCCTTTGTGGCAATGTTCCCGCTGCATCCAATAAAGGTTGCACATTATCCTTGGCCCTCATTTTGTTTCTAATGTATTTGTAAAAACATTTTTTGTTATCTTTTACAGCAGTGGGCAGCCTGAGTTATAGCTGCACTTTCACCTTTTTAATTTTCTCCCTGCATAACCTAATGACACCCTTATAGTCCTCTAGAGTTGCCTGCCCCTTCTCCCAAAGGTGGTAAACTCTCCTTTTCCCCCCTGACTTCCAGGCAAAGCTCTCTGTTCAAGCAGGTCAGTCTTCTTCCCCACTGGCTTGTCATTTGCACACAGGGATGGCCTGCTCCTGCACCTTTATGATTTCCTTCCTGAAGAATGTCCACCCTTCCTGGATCCCTCTGCCCCTCAGGACTGCCTCCCAAGGGTGTCTGTCAACCAGTCTCCTAAAGAGGCCAAAGTCAGGACATTATGTTGCTTTCATTTGCATTCTACTCAGGTTAGATTTGGGGTTCTCACATTGTGCCTTGACACCACTTGGAAACAAGTTGGAATGAAAGGCATAAACTCATTTTCAAAAATTAAACTGATTGTTTATTCTTTTAGACAAAATCTTGCATGTTTTTTGGTTTTGTTTTTGATTGAGGTTTGTTGGGGTTTTTTTGATCAAGAGGCATGGATTTAGCCCTAGGTTAAAAAAGTTTAAGTAGTGATAAAACCAAAGGTGTTGTTTGAAACTAGAATGCATTAGTGTGTCCTAAACCATAAAGCTACATCTAATTTTATCTCAGTTTTGAGAAAAGCCACTAAAAGTCTTAGGCACAAAGTGAAAGCAGTGCCACAATTCATTCAATTTGGATTTAAATCTAAATCTACTGCTTTTAATAGAAGCAGTTGTAATAGAGAAGGTTAAGCTATTATAAAACATACATCTGTGGATTGAACTACCCACTAACATCCCCACGTTACTTATACAAATAACTCAGTAGAACCCCTTTCTGTCAGGCACATTCAGTGCTCTGGAGGTAAACCACTATAGGTATTATTACAGCAAGTTTTATAACCGTCATAATGTAATGAAGCTTGGTCCTTTCATTGATTTAAGACATGATTTTTTCTGGATGATTTACAGGTAAGTGGTGATATCTGTGTGGCTATGCCACAAGAATATGCACTCAAGGAATTAGAAAAAATATCACCACTCACCCTTTGCTAATTTTGCAACTTCCTTTTAAGCTGTTGTACTGAAACCTCACAGCAGCATGTGCTCCTTTTTTGTCCAGTTCAACTTTCTGCCTGTGTTGTGAGATCTTGGCTACATAGCAGAAAGGTGGCCACTTCTGCATGAAAATGAGTGGGTTTCACTGGTCACTAAAATGTCGACTTTGCTCAGGAACATGAGAGTTTACATTTCCTAGGTAATGGGCACCTAAATCCCTGCAAAACCGGAGTAAAATTATATGCAACTTTTATGGTGCAGGCCTATGGAGCCATTTATAAAAATAATCTGGGTTTTATATGATTGGTAACAAAAATACATAAAAATGTTGTTTGCCCCATATATTGGGAAATATCCTGTCTTGGCACTCTGCAGCTGGTGAGTCATAATTTTACAGTTTTTACTAAAATAAAAATGAAATTAAAAAGTCCACATTTTCAAAGAAGTACAGAAACATAATATTTATAGAAGATCATAAACAAGTACTCTGTTAATAGCTGTTGAACTTTGTTTAAAGAATAACAGACTAACATTTCCAAAGTACTCTTTGCTGAGATTGAACAGGATTTTATTCAAACTGTTGCGGTAACTAATGAAAAACAAATGAGATTTCCAAACAGTTTTGACTGTTAGGGGTGTGATGGCAGTATCATTGCTTTTTGCACTTACAGCTGCTTCTTACGCTGAAAATACGCATTTAAAACATAGTATCATTTTGTACTTGAACTCTCGATCTGCAATACAGAAGGGCCAGGCATATATAACCCAGACTGGAATCAGTCTGATGCAACCCCAGTTTTGTCCCTGTGCATAAAGGCTCTTCAGCTTCCAAACTTCCTTAAACCTCTGAAGGGGATCACGAACTACTGCCAGCTCTAGAGCTTTCTTGCAAAAAAGTATCACAATGTTCTTGAGAGGCCAATGCTCACAGTAATTGTAGTCCGAGTGCCTCTTGTGCTTGCCCGCCCTTTCTGGTTTGCTTTCCCCATCAGCACACCTCTGGATGAGGCCCCTGGGGCAGAGACTCTGCAGCTCTCCAAGACTGAAAAGCCATTGGTGTCTCGTGGGAGTTGTAGTTCAGCAGAAGAGGCCTGGTTCATCAGATAGAAAAAGACATAAACCGCTGAACTAAACTCCTTGTAAGACATTTTGTTACTACACCTGAGCAGAAACTGAAATGCAACTGAAGCATTTTTATGGCCAAAATTTTCATTTTGCTACTGAAGTCAGAAATTTCCACAAAATCCCCACGTTCTGCCTAATTCTAACTTTTATTTGAACACGTATTAGCATTTTCCACATATAAATAGTTTCTAGGTAACTCAGTATTAAATAAAAACCTGAATACCTTTGGGAAGATTAAAGAAAATCAGGTGAAAAAGCACCAATAGCTGATGTAAGGTCATCTATATTGCAACAGGTAGACAGAGCAAAATATATGTGTTGATGAACTGAAGAGCCTGACCTCATCTTGTTATTTCTGTATTATTAAATTCCTAGGTAATTTTATTTTTCATGCAGATAGGTCTGCTAAGAGTTCAGATTCTTTAAATCAAATAGATATAACCAAATATCAGCCCTCATAAATCATAAGCTATTATAATTATTGGTCTCTATTTTACAGCTCAAACAGCATCAAGAATCCAAATAATTCTGAGTCCTGAATTTCAGACACGCCAGATCCACCGTTCAAAAAGTGGACTAGACACTGCTTCAGAAGAATTAAATTCTTTGTTATTGAAGTCACTAGAAGCTTATAATTCACATTAATGGAGTCTAATTTCACCTATGACTTTTTTTCCTTTAAACAAATACAACAAACAAAACAAAAAAAAAAAACCAACCACCACCACCAAACAAACCAACCAACTAAAAAAAGAGCCCAGAAAAACAGACACCACACTAAGATCACCTAAGACAATTTGAAGGTTTTAGCTAAAGGTTGTTGGAAGGACAACTGAACCTTGGGATTAGCAGGGTTGATAAATTCTGCCCATGTCCATTAAAGCTGCAGTAGGAAATTACCAAGCTCATACAATATTTTTCACATATTATTCTGCAAACATGGGCACATTTAGATTTCATTTGTTCCACTGCAAACATCACTTGATCCTTCCAGATTCTCGTCAGTCCTTTCCTTGATTTATATTTGCCATAAATATTTTGAAGGAGGGCAGATGTGACCACACAGACCCCCACTACTATTTAGATGGGGGCTGCATCTACTGCTGCAGACAGATGTGCTCCTTGGCATACTCCAAAGCTTTTTAAAACACCTGTTCTGCATAGCTCTGGGCAAAGCTATATTTAAGAACAACACAAATCAAATAGAGGAAGGGCTAAAAAACATAGTAACTTTACTCTTCCTTGGATACTAACAGTGAGGAGAGTGTTTAACAGAACATGAAGTGTATTCATGCCTCAAGTTTTGAAGCATGTTTTTCCTCCTCTAGTGTTGCATCTGAATTTCCATTTAACCATTCAGAATGAAGGAATGATGATAACTTAGAGGAATTAGAGGACGCAACAAGCCTGTCCTGCTTTAGCCTACTGAATATTTTGATGATACAGTGTTAATACCAATTGAATGGCGTATTTGTATGTAAGGGAGCTAAACTCAAAGTCTAATCAAAATTATAACTAGGCTTACTACTTAAGTTATACTACTGGGCATGCTGTATACAGAAACGACTCTGTGAAATGCCCAAGGCAAAGAAATCCTGCTTTATAGTGCATATAATCGGAAAAGTAAGGAAAGAAAATTTAAACTGTTATTTAAACAAGTCTCATTCCAATTACTACTTTCCTCTCTGTCAAGGCCAATTATTTTCACTTTAGACATGACTAGCATTTCTAGAGGGTGTGTGGGGTTTTTTATTTCTTTACAATGTAGAGAGTGCCGCACAGTCACTTTGAAATGCCTGAAAAATAAATTAAAGTACACAGGAAAAGGAGACTTACTAAACTTAAAGATATCCTCTTATTTTGTCATACTGGGGCACATTAAAATACAGAAGGACTTTACAAGCAGTAAAGTGTTTTGAACATGCATTTACTTTTGCCTTTTAAAGTAACAGTGCGAAAAATTTAAAAACCAGAGCATTTCTTCCCTAGCACATATACCAGACAAGAAAGCAAGTCTAGGAATGTTTCCTTTCTTGTTCAGAAAAAAAAAAAAAAAAAAAAAAAAAAAAAAAGAGGTAGAGGTATTGGTTATGAAATTAATAAGACATGCTAATTCTAATGTCAGACTACTGATACTCTATTTTAGAAGCCTCCATTACCCTTCCCATGAACAGGTAGAATGAAAACCAACCCAAAAAAGTGAGCAGTCTCACTCAGAGTGTATTTTTAATCTGGTTAAAATGCGAACAGGTTAATTTTGTCTTAACATGACATAACACAATCAGAAATTTGTATTGATTCCAGACTTACCAACTAGAGAACAGGGGTTTTGCCTTTTGCATAGCAGATCAGAAACTGCTCACTGGTTTTCCATAGCTTTCTCAGTTGCAGCAGACACAGTTGGTGGGTACTGCTTTTAACCAACTACAATAGAAAATTCCCAGAAACATAGGTACCTGGAGATCTTGCTTTGCTGTAAGTGTTTCTTTCACTTCTCTGACTCGGGCAGACCAGACGTGCATAAATGACCCTGTGTTCCAAAGGGCTCCATCCCACTCCATCCTGCAGGCAAGAAACATAGCAGGAAGGGAGATTTACTATATTTTATTTTAATGAATAAAAAACACAGACTTGATACTTGTTGCTGCAGGTTTTTGCCCTGAAGGTCTCCAAAATAATTTTATCGTGTTTTATAATAACTTATTCATTTGCGTTAGTAATGGAAGCAAAGTCAATCAAGAATTGTATATCTGCTTTTACTTCTATCCCCACGTATATAGGAAAGCTGTGCAGTCAGTAGAATTTCATGCAAAATACTCATTTTACTTTTTGAATCATCTTCTTCTGGATATACCCGTCTGCTTTATGACTTTCTTCAGTATCCATGTCAATACTGGTTGAGGTGCCAGCAGTGTTGATTAACTGTTACAGGCAGAACTCACCTGTGGGTTTCAGAAAAACTCTGGCTATAGAAAACCAACAGCTTGGAGGTGACTTTCCCTGCAAGATGTACCTATGTTCATATGCTTCATCTGTAGTATTTTTATTATATTAGTTCAGGAAAATCTTTTACAACTAGTGAAAACTATACTTTTTCAGATTAAGTTCACTGCATGCACCTCAGAGACCTGACTGTGTAATACTCAGTGTTCTGTATGTTTGTTCTGTCAATTTACCTGCAAGCCTGTTTCCTAAATTTCTCATACATAACACCAGAATTGATTGCATAGACCTGCATCCATAGATCTGGTCAGAAATATGAAAACAAGCAAAGTGCAAGCCTGGGGAAAAAATAAAAATAAAAATAAAACCCTGGTTTTCTTCTAAAATTCATCCTGGACTGAAACTTAAAAAATTACAGAAACAATTAATATGCAAATGTGGGGTCAGCTAAGGGGATTAAATATATGGAAAGTTAATTTATGCATAGACATGAAAATCAGTTATTTTAGGAAGCCCAACTGCCCCATAAGAAAAAGAAGTTGCAAGATTATTTCACAAGCAAAGGAAATGTGCACTATTTCTGCTATCTTTTACGTAAGGCTAATATATTTGTCCTCACAGTAACACAGTTACTTCCTGGGATGGCTGCTTGCCTGTGTGCAATTGACCTGAAGTGGTAACTTCATGATTTTGTCTTAAGTTCCCTTCTTCAGCTGATTTCATCAGTGTATGCAGTTTCACATAATAGATTATCACTGACGGCATGTGATGCTCTTCCTTCTGTACCTCGTTTCACAACCCAGCTCATATAAATGCTGTTACCTTTCTCTTCAGTCCAGATTTGAATGCATTAGCCATTTACCTACTTACTTTTCATATCTAGAGAGCTCCAGATACCCCTTGGACTTCACACACCAAAGGAAGGATTTTGCCCATTCCCAAGGAATGCTCACAGGAAAGGCTCAGCTCCCTCAGCTCATCCTGGTTGCTGCAGAGCCCAGCAGACTCCATGGTTCAGCATTCCTCCTGTTTCTTGGTCTGGCAGGCACTGCATCTAAACCTAACCATGTGATGCCTTTATCTCTGTGACTGAGGCAAAGACAGCACAGTGTATAACTGCATAGTTTAACTTCTAGAAAGAATTGTATCAAAATTGCAATTAATACTGTTCTGACCATCTTCATTTAAACATAACACAGAAGACATCTGTAAGTGCCCTTTGTTAATCTCACAACTATTTTTGGCAGGGAAGATATATGTGTAGAGAAGAAAACCTGTCACTCTGGGTCTCCTTACCTGGCCAAAACTCACTGAAAATGGGCCACATGGTTTCCAGTAGTGGCTTGTCAGCTTGTGAAATGTGGCAAACAAACCTGGATGTGTTTTCTTCACATTCAGGATACTCAAACAGCAGGAACCGGCAGGAAAAAAGATTCACTGGGTCACTGTGAGTGGCCACTGTCAATCAAGATTTTCTCTACAGAGACAGGCAAGTGTTCAGTTCTCAGTTTATTTTCAGTTGGGCCACATAGATTATAACTCTTTTGTCACTCCCATCTTTGTCTCTGTTGTGTGTATTTTCCTCAAAAGAAAATAAACCTAAATAAACATGAAACCAAAATGAAAGTATATATTCTGGTTTCTTTGTACATTGCCCCAAGATGGTAAAAAAACTGGGAATGAATAACCAGGAACTGTTAAAAAAAGAAAATTCATCAGCAACAGCAAAAGACAGAGATAGGGTAAGCTCGAGGTCATATTCCTCAGGAGAACCTGGTTGTGGTGTGATCGTTTGGTCTGCAGTGTGCACATACACATGCACAGACAACAGTCAGGTACAATTTAGATTTGTGCAGATCACTGAATGAAAAAGGAAAAATTAAGAGAGGGAGAGATGATTTATTTTTTTTTAAGAAGAAACATTCACAGCTGAAGCACAAGACATTCTACCAGGAGATTCCTTAAACAATAAGAACTTTATTGAAACTTTAACAAGGGGAAGCATTTCTCTGAATTACAGCCTTATTTAAACATTACACAACAGACATAGTGTAAAGTGGGTAACAGAGTTTCTGTTAGTCTTTATATGACTATCAGGGTCAAAAGTCAATTAGAGTACTCCTCCTAATTGAAGAGATGAAATTATTTCCTTGCTGCCTTGCATAGCGTTTCCTGCTTTTACAACAAATATTTATGGGATAAATCATTCTGTTAGGAAAAGACATGATTCATTCTACCCTAGGCAGACGTTAATGTAATTGTAAATGTGAAATTCATAGTTTCTAGCACTGGTAAATATTTGCACAGAAACATTTCCTGTTCCATGACTACAAAAGTCTAGTTTTGCTGAAGACCCAGTTAGTGTTGAAGCCAAAGCTTGCTACCAATAACCACACTAATATAGCTGCTGAAGCTAGTGGGGCAATTTGCATGGATGAGACGAATAGAACTGGACTGATGATCAGAAAATCAAAGCTGTCATACAACATATCCTCAATATCCTGTGCTCTGGCTTTGCAAACCAGCAAACCCAGGGCAATGAGACGAAAGGCCAGGTGTCATATCCTTCATTTAATGGATTTGCACACCTACCTCTTTCATGGCATCTTCTATTCTGATTCACCATCTTCAAGAATGTTGTGCCAGTTGCACATTAATGTAGTTTCTGACTCTTTATTTTTACCATTTTTTATGGAATTATGATTAAGTATCTCTTTGATTTTTCTGTCAAGCACAGTATCTGCAGGGTTATATTATTTACAGCCAGGGTAAGAAACAGAGAAAAACTGAGAGGCAATATTTTTAAGTGCCAGCTGATTTGCACATTCTTATTCATTTCTTCCTGATGGAACTGACAGCAAGGGATTTGTATTGTTATTTCTTCTGCTGATTGCTGAGAGAACAGACTGACCGTGCCCCAAGTTCTCGCCCAGCTCCCTTTCCATGTCTTTGTTTTCTGGTAGTTTCTCTAATTTAAGAAACTGAAGGCAGCGGCATTTGGGCCCTAAAGTTCTCCTACATTTTCTGTTGCTTTAAGTAGTGCTTTGGTACTGCTGAGTATAATTGTTTAGGGATAGATTCTCAGTGTAAACTGGCAAAGAGCCTCTGACTGCTGCATAGCCATGCCAATTTACACAGCAGAGATTCTGATACCATCTCGGCAAAGGGAGCATAATGCTACACACAAAAGAAATTCAAAAGTCAGAGAGAGGCAGGCTGGCAAAAAGCTCAGGAAAGTGAAAGGAAAAAAAACATATCAGAAGATCTGGTTTAATAGCTCTGTAAGGGGCCGGCTGTAGGTAGTGGGGGAAAAGAGGACGGTGAAGCATAGCAGGCTGAGATAATCTGTCCGTCCCTTCGTGTGCATGTGGGTGGAGACATATGATTCGGCTTTCTTGCTAATGTGAGACAATTACACAAGGTATCAGTCATTGTCTCATGTACTGCGATATAACAGCATTCCTGCCAAGCATTTCTATTAAGCCAAATGTGAATTTGTTTTACAGTATAACTAGGAAAACAATCATGCCATGACTACACATAAATTCAGAGGCACTGTGTACCATATTCAGTAATACTTAGGTTAGATTAGACAGACCATCGCCAACCTGGAGATCATTTGAGTCTAGTTTATACCTGTCATGTGTCCACACAGTCTATATTTAAATATTTACAGAGCAAAGGTAGTGTGGCTTTTTCTGTTTTGCTATATTTCTATAAGCAAATCTAATAAAAATGTGGCACCAGGAAAAGATAAAATAATAGGAAACTTCCCCTATGGTAGCTGGTCAAGGTCACCCAATTGTTTGTGAAGAAGGGACAATCATCATTAACAAGCCATGCATCTCCATCCTCACCGTCAAACTGTATTCTGGAACACCACTGTATAATTCCTGCAGTTCTTATTTGGAAGTTGTCATGCGAGCCAAACTATAAGCAGAAAACCTGGTAGCCTTCAGCGATCACAGGTGGGGGCATGGAAAAGAAATAGCAATTATTTTGCACACCTGGAAAGCTTGCAACTACAGAAGCTGAGCCAGAAGCAGAGGGAAGACTATACCATTCCGGAGAATCTGAGCCCCCAATAATAATTAAGTAACTCCCAATGATGCTAACTTGCAAAATGAGTCAGAGTCTTAGGAAAAGATGAACTATTCAATGTACTTTTAAAATACAACTTATTATATGCTTCAATGCAAAGTAACATTCATGTCTTCAGGTTTCACCTGGATTTACTAAACAAGGAACATCTGATCAGTCAGTAACCACTGGAGATAGGTACACATATGAGGGCAGGTAGAAATGGACCCTCCCTCTGCCCAGGTGCTGCCCTGACCAGAAGTATAACACTTCCATCGATGAAATATCAAGTAACTCTTGCCCGTACAAATGCTACCAGTGATGGCCATTCACTATATTGTGCAGGGCTACAGTTACGGTAAACGGCACTGCCCATCCCTATCTTTTGCCTGTCATTATCTGTATCACAAAAATCTGCATTTGTTTGGAACACCAATCTCACATTCATAAATACCTTAGCAACACAGTGTAGGATAGATTAATTTATTAGATAAAAATGTGGAGAGAAAGCTGTGCTTAACAGATTTATGTACTTTTGAGAACAGGTCATACAAAATAATCCTCCAGGTACAGATGTAATGTAGCAGTCTCACAAGAAATGTAATCTACATTAGTTGGACCAGAGTCCATTAACAGTATATATATTAACATATGTATAGAGAAATATACAGCCTCTGAATGGAGGCTTCGTTTTCCCACTCTTGAGGAAAACATGGTGTCAATAATAATGTTTGCTCTCTCTGATGGCTGAGCTATTTACAAAATAGGTATCCACTACCAAAGGCCGCTAAAGTTCCTCCTTAACTTCTAGCAAAGAGAAGTGCTAATGTTCCTCATTTTTCAAATGTAGGAAACCATACCACCTGATCTCTCTTCCATGCTTGTATGCTGCATCATATCAAAGTGACTTCTGAGCGATAGGCAGAAGTACCAGGGGATAAATTATAAACTATACAAAGGAAAAAGTGAAACTGTTTCTTTTACATTTTATCATCACGGCATTTATACTAGCACAAAATGACATCTGAAAAGCTCCCCAATTTAGTTTGAAAATCAATGGTATAATGGCTTTGGAATTATGTCTGCACATTGGAAAATCCCAAGAGCTCATCCCTATGGTAGCAAGCGAAGCACTGTGAACAACGTTACACAGTCTACATAACTTGTTTACCACAACAGTCCAATTTAATTTTAAGCCTAGGAAAATATATGTAAAACAGGTTGCAGTTCTGGAGCTACTGTTCAGTGTTTTGCCTCATATCTACAAACATTTTAGAATTCAAGCAGCAAAGCATCCAAATAACACACCAGCTGCAACGCTAAATAGTGCAGTACATACAAAACTTACTTCAACCTGGAGAAATCAGGTTACATTTTCCCCTAGATATGTAAACCCTTATTTTCCCCACTGCAACCAATTACTCATCTTTCTACTGACATTTTGGACATCAGAGGTTAAAGGGATGATGTCAGACAAGGACTGTGGCACTGAAAACGGGTAAAAAAAAATGTCACATTGCCTGGACAGAGTTCTATGTGGTCTTTTATTAGGAAACATGCCACAGGCTTTTAACTTCTTCCTTTTAATTGGAAAGCTCTACCTAATTTTTTGCAGTCATCCTGTGGGCATCCTCTGTGCTTATCACCACAAACCCTGGGCTGCCCTAATCAAGAGGAGCAGGGAACAGGCAAGTGGTGAGAAACATGACAAATCTGTGTGAAAAGATAAATTTACCTGGAGCTTTGCGTACTTACGGAAAGCAAGCTTGAGATTCATTGAATTTCTCATGGAAGAAGGCACAGTTTTAGAGTGAGAGCTTTCCTATAGGTTGCATGCTTTGATCAGCATGGAACTGCAGAACTTTCTCGGTAAGATCTGAAGTTTAAGACAGCATGAGGCAACCCCCCTTAGGTGTTGTTGGGGTGAAAAAGGAAGATGCTTAAAAGAAGATAGAAGTTTTCCTTAAGTAAAACAAAAACAAAACAAAAAAAACCCCACCAAATCAGTTTTTGTATTTGCATTTTTTGCTTTTTCATTGTTTGTTTAAAATGTTAAAATATCTATATGCTGAAATACAGCAGCTTTTTTAACAAAAGTTTAGCTTTTAGTATTCAAAAACATTTCATTGAATGTAAATACATTGGTAGAATTTTGGCAGAAAAATGCTCATTTTGAGAAAACAGTTTTGCTTTTAAAAAAAAATAGTTAGAAATTAAATAAATAATTCTCACACTTCCAAAATCCATGCCTTTAAGAAACTTCTATCAAGCAAAAAACAAATGGCATTGATCTATCTTCATTTAGTGTGGAAAAACACTACTGTATTTATGTTAGCGTTTCTAGTGTACAATGAAACATTTAAAAATGAACAGTAGCTTTCTCTTTTAAGCAAGACCTGAAATCAATTTAAGGGCAAAATTTTTGTATTAATAAGTGTCAATGAAGAGTTACTGCTGTAAAACAAAACAAAATGTATATATTTTAAATTATCACCAGTACAGAAATATCAAACACAGTAAAAATGCAGCCTTTATTGCTCTTTAAATTTACCTAAATAAAAAAACAAATTCCATCCCAAAGATATTCAAGGATTAACTAGAGCTTTCCTGCAAGAAATAGTTTTGTGGGTTTATCTGAAATTATGATGGTTAAAATGCAGGACCTTTATGACCTGCTCAATGGCAGGTTTACATTGAAACTGTTATAAATTATTACAGAGGTGAAGCCAATCTAAACAGTCCAACATAAATATATCTGCAGACATACTGGCTACTACATATTCTAAACACTGTCTGTATATGAATAAACAGAGCTTTCTAAATCATTTAAGAAAATGTATTTATTCATAAAATCAATAATATTTATTTTTATGTTTGACAAAAAAAGGTCTATTATATCTAACTTATTGGAGCTTGAAAACGTTTTTTTATGGATTCTTATGTGGTTTTCCTACATCTGATAATGGCTGAGAATTTAATTTTGCATTATGAGAACATTTCTAATAGGTTTTGTATTTGACTAATCCTTATCTGTTTAATTTTAAAAAAATTAACAAATTAAATATTTGAATAAACATACTGCACAGGACTAGATTTATTCAGCACTCTGTCAACTAAAACTTTTATCAGACTATAAAACAGACATAGGTAATACTGGAAAACAAATCTCTATTTGTGTGTTTCTACTTTCTTATTCATTTGCAACAGCAATAAAAATACATATTTCAGTTCATACTATTATAATAAGCAGCATTTGTGGCAGGAAAGGAAATGTGAGATGTTAACACATGGCTAGACCCTGGCTATTCCATTTATATGCATGAAACCATACAGGAAAAATTGCAGACTCAAATAAAGTTATGTATAATAACACTGTGTTGCTTCCTAATTTCACACAATATTAAAACTATTATATCACATTAAAATTCCTCTTGCTAGCTTCCCAAGAAGATTCCCAAAGTGCTTTGCAAGAGCAAAATGTGTACTACATTAAAGAAAAAAAATATGCATGTAGGTTATATATGCAAAATAGCGTCCTGAAAAAACAGCTGTAAAACCGTAGAAAATGGGAAGTGAGAAAGGCAAAGTCATAAGATAGGCCACACTGGATCCTGCTACTCAGTCAGACAAGCCTGCCCAAAACACAAAGGCAGCTGTGAAATAATATATATGCCAATATCTTCCCCTAATCTCTGTCATTTAAAAATTGAGTTAGGCCTGGAAGCCTGAAGTTCAATGTATCCTTTGAAACTCCTGAGGTTTTTATTATTGGAATTTTGTGTTGTCTTTCCTTGTTTACTATATAAATACCCTGTAACTGTATCCAATATTCATAGCTGCAGCATTTACATACCGCTTTGCTACTTATCTCCAGCACTTCCTTTAGAAAATTCCCCCTTGTACCTGCTGTACTATACAAAACAAATAAATAAAAAGAAATTAAAGCACCCTTTATATTTTGAAAATTATACAACCATAGTTTTCAATCCTTCATGCCCCATATACTTCCAAGTTCTCAGTTATACTCATTTACTTTACCATGTAGTGTACATAATAGACATACAGTTCCAGAGTGCTGGCTCCCTGTGCCAACGGGATCTGGTTGCTCTGTTCCTGCAGCTTTCATACATCGCCTTCAGTTGCTCCCATTGGGGAGCTCCCCACTGATGCTGTTGAATATTTGTGGGGAAAAGAGTGTGATTCAGTCCCGCAAGCGTTAACTAGGAGCTTTTCCATAATTCACTGGATGGCCAGGAAAGGTCTGAGGAAGGTAACAGCTCTTTTGGGTCAGAGCTGCAATCCCTGAAGAATTGCTGGGTAAAGTGTGTTTGGGGTCAGATTTCCTTTGATAAAGTAGGGCAGTTTAGGTAAAATAGAAGACTTAGGGAGCAGGAAAGAAGTGTTTTAAATAGGAAAGGGTCCCTTCCCTCCAGACCCACACTGCAGAGTCTGGACCCTGATCTGAACATCCTCCCTCCAGAGATCTCGTGTTTCTGCGTGGGTCCCTCAAGCCGGTCTGAGAGAGCCCCGCGACATGGACACAGCAGTGGAGCTGGCACCGTCACTTCCTAAAGTTCCTGCTCTACCTGGAACTGCTGCATGCAGCCCTTGGATTTGATAAAGTGATTAAACAAAAATGTGATTATAGTGGATCTTTGCCAGCCCACAATCTCTGGAAGTACCGGCGAGCCAGGTCAGTCAGCTATTTCACACCGTTAATGGGAGGCAGCTCACGCTGGCTCCAGACAAAACCTCTGCAAGGCAAAGGGGCAGTGTTACCCACCAGCTGGCAGCAGGGGATGGATGGTCCGGCTTTCAGCAGGTATGATAAGTGGGGTGCTGAGCCGTGAGTCACCGCTGGCTTCCCCCACTGCTGTAAGCACAGCTTCTTCGGGAAGCTGCCTTCTGAGATAGCACTGGCCCTAGAATAAACAACTGACAGCGTTCCCGCGGTTCTTACTCACTACTTCATTCCTACCAATGGGAAAAGAAATTGCAGCCGGCACTGGTAGGGAAATAAAGATGATTCATTTTAATCCAAGCTAACACAACAAAAGAGTAAAAAGGTGGAAGATGTGAAATAAAAAGATAAAACTAATAAGGAGCTGCCTGTACTGAAGGCATTAAATTTAAATGAAAAAGATAGATTTGTGTTTAATTAAAAGAAAGAAAAGTGATCAAAATGAATTGTAATGAAAAGAAAGTAATCTTAAAGGAATTGCATTTACAAGTAACAATGTTCTCTGTTTAATGGGTTCATATTGTGGATGCAAAATATAAATTGGTCCCCTCAAGGGATGAAGAAATTCTTCGTCGAAACGTAAATAGCAAGAAAAGCAAGCAAAAAGAAGCAAAATAAAGAACATTCAGAGGGAACAAATAATCTTTGTAAAGAAAGAGAACATAAAGAAACTTTAAGCAAAAATAAGATTCTGGCTTTATCTACTCTCTAACCTTTTAAAAAGAATACGTTGCAAATTGCATCTGTTCTTCAGTTCTCCATGATGCTAATTTAGCGATTAGCTCCCTGCTCCTGGGCCACAGGTACCATGTGAGTGTGCTCTCTATCCTGTGGCAAAAGCTGTGGTGCTCCCACAGCCAGACAATGGATTGCAATTCTAATAATCCAGATTTCCAGTTACATATATGAATGTAAGATATCCAGCCCCTGTCAGTGTTGAATTATGCAAATTATAAAACAGGCAGGAAACCATATGTGCTGTAAATGATAAAAACACTTTTTCTCATATTTCTGTAGCTGCTGGGCTGGTTGGTACTTTTTCCCTTCTGCTGTCTTTTAATCTTAGCTCAGGGATCAGCTGTCCGCTACAGCGTTAATGAACTTCAAACCTGTGTCCACCACTCCAGTGACGGGAGCAGGATTTAAACAACCCGCGTTTTTCACAGACTAAAAAATAAGATTTTTTTCCTCTGAGTGAAATGTTGCATAATTTAAACATTCTTTGATAGGGAAAATATAAAATTATCCCAAAAATACCTCTGAATGCGAGCCAAGTGTAGGCTGGCAGGGAACGGTCTGACAGTGTAAATGCTCGTTTGTCATCTCAGGGGAGTGTTAACTCCAGCACCTGGTTAAAGCAATTTAAATGTCACCAAGGTACTTCTGTCATGGCTGATTTAAGGTTAATTAAAATCAATTGTTAATCATTTAAAGTTTCATTTTGCACTGGAAATTTCCCAAAATACAGATTTTCTGTAGGATTTAGTTGCCATGGGATATTTGGTTGAATGTTTTTATAAAATAAAACACTTCCAAGTTTTGGTGGCTGTTTTGTTATTTCTGGGTTTTCCTCCCTTTCTTTTCACTTCATCCATCACATTCTCTACGTTGACCAGTGTGGGTTTTTTTCAGATCACCGCTACAGAGATCAACACTCCAGGTCACAGATTGATTTGAGTTTGGTTTAACAGACGTGCAAAGAAGAGAAATCCAGAGCACTATTTCTTCACGGGCTTTTTTCTTAATGTGGTCCAGAATGGAAATTATGTTTTAATTAAGGGAAATCCTAGTAATAAAGTACTGGGAACAATAAATTTTTTCCCAATAATATCCCATTGATACAGCAGTAAGTGAAAGTAGTAAGAAAGCGAAAGGGACAATACTTTTTCACAACTGGAACATTAGCAGGCATGATGTATTTTAAATAGATCACAACTGTATTTCAGTTACCTACTGGTGTTGAATGCACATCCTTTTCCATATGTCTGACTCAATAATATTTAATCACTTTACACAAATAGAAGTTAGCTTATTTATAAATCTGCCAGCTCCATCAGTGAGCAGGTCTCCTCCCCCCAATACTTGATCAGGTTATTTCAAAGACCCTTAAAGCTGCATTTCCAAAGAAAAAGTAAGCACTGACACAGCAAACCATTAGCATTAGCTGACGTTATCCACCCTTCCTCGCAATGTCATCTCTGTATTAAATTATATTTACAGATGATGCTTGGATGACTTTAGACCAGCTTGCCTGATTACAGCTTAGATGCATCATGAAGACCCTGAAAGCAGAATAAAATCTAGACATCCAAGAATTATTGCAGGCAAGCTGCACTTTCATTTTCTTATTCTTTGCTGGGAGGAGGAACCAAGTAGGTGGCCCCAGCAATAAGGGATAGATCTCTGCTTTCCTTGGCTTGAGAATCTGGCAATTTGAAGTCTACAATATCTAATTTGCTTTATGGGAAAACAAAGTTTTAGCTCTTCTGGAATGAGTGAGATTATACTGGCTCTGGGCTTTCTCATTTTATTTTTTGTTTCTGTATCCAGGAGCAACAGACGTCAGAGCACCTGCTGTACACGTGCACATTCCCATCAAGGGCCAATAATATCTATATTCCTTACAGTCAACCTATGGACCTCATTTCCAGTTTGACTTTTCCAAATCAGAACTTCAGTTTACCTAATTTGCTCCCCGCAGCCATGCAGTTAAAAGCATAAATGAAAGATGGCAGAGACCAACCAGCCAACACTTCTAAAAGTATTCCTGACATAATAGTCCTATTATGTCAAATGAAGTATGAAAACTTTACCCTCAGTTTTCTATTTAATATTGCTACTTGAACTTCTAGCCTGTAGTTGGAGTCAGAACTGATCATGCTGGGGGGGTGGGGGGGTGGGGGGGTGGGGGGGGGAAGCAGAAAGCTTGATCCTGTCTTTCCAGAATGATATAAAAATCAGAATTAGCTTTCACAAGCTCTTCAGTTATCTTTGATCCTCTCCATAGCCTAGTTAAAGGTGAATTCTAAAAATCATGAAGTCTGAGTGGTTGAGAGGTTCATCTAACTGAGCTAACTAAATAGCATTAGGTCACTGTGTATTCATCTGAACACAGTCTCCCTTAACTAAGTTGGTCAAAAGACTGCCTCAGATTTCTAACATAAAGTGTGAATACTCCATGTTTCATGGAAATAAATCTGACATCATTATGCAAGTTTCTGTTTCATCATATACCTGTAAAGCATTTTGACAAATTCAGTATTAGTCTGTGCCAATAAATTGGCAAGGAAGAAGATACACTGGAAGTATCAGGATGCACTCCTATCTTTGCTTTAATGTAAAAAGGACTGTTGTGGTTTAACCCCAGCCAGCAACTAAATACCACACAGCTGCTCACTTACTGTCCTGCCCTGACCCCCAGCTGGATGGGGAAGAGAATCAGGAAAAAGGTAAAACTCATGTATTGAGATAAGAACAATTTAATAATTGAAATAAAATATTATAATAATAAATTAAAAAAAACCAACAGTTGTAATGAAAAGGAGAGAGAAAGAGAGAGGAGTAAGTCCCAAAAGAAAAAAAAAAACCCCAAATGGTGCACAGTACAATTGCTCACCACCCGATGACCAATGCCCAGTCAGTCCCCGAGCAGCGATCGGCTGGCCCCGGCCAACTTCCCCAGTTTATATACTGAGCATGACATCCTGTGCTATGGAATATCCCTTTGGCCAGTTTGGGTCGACCGCCCTGGCTCTGCTCCCTCCCAGCTTCTTGTGCACCTGCTCACTGGCAGACCATGGGGAACTTCAAAGTCCTTGATTTAGAGTAAGCACTACTTAGCAACAGCTAAAACATCAGTGTGTTATCAACTTTATTCTCATACTAAGTCCAAAACACAGCACTCCACCAACTACTAAGAAGAAAACTAACTCTATCCCAGCCGAAACCAGGATAGGGATTGACACAGATAGCTACCTGCATTAATAAAAAAAAGCAATATTACTATTTTATGAAGAGAGGGCAAAAGAAGTATGTGAAAAGAATTTAGAAATCTCATCTGTAATCAAACCATATGACACTCAGAAAGCAATCTCTAAACCATGAGTGTAAGTATTTGCAGACAGTGCCATGAAGGCAGATGCTGATGTGGATAATACTACATTTTTTCATAATTAGGCATGTCCAGACTATAATTATCTTCCAAAGGAGTGGTCTGATTCTGAGAAGTAAATAACACCCAGCTAGACAACCCTGTCTAGCATTTCTGATTAATTAATTTAAAACTATATTCAAAACATAAATCTATGTACACACACACACACAAACTCACAGAGACTGGCACTGAATTAAAGATGAGACAGACTTTTCCAAACAGAAATGCATAAACCCAAACTTTTCAGGTGAAATCTACATTAATGTGCAACCACCACCACCACCCCCCATTTTATTTATATTTAAAAAACTGTCAGGATGTAACTATCACTAAAGAATATGCTAGCACTAGTCAGTAATAGTCTTGCCTGGGAAAAAATAAAAGCAGCCTTATCGTCAGTGAGAGATTCAGTCAGGTATTCTGCACACAATTCTTACCACTGATTCAATCTTTTCAAGGCCGTGTAGAGGTATCCCAGTGACATGAAAGGACCACAAGAGCTCCCTTTGCTAGCTGGGGATCAATTTTTTCAGCAAGAATAGAGCAAAGGATTAAGCAAACTTGCTCAAACCTGTGCAGGAACCCCCCCAGGAAGGCAGGATTCCGAGTTTGCTTAGCCTGCAGGTCTTGCAGGACATGAGTCTGTAGGGCCATCCCCGCCAGGACTGCAAACTTTGCCCAGTGAAAGAAACATCTAATGGGTTTTATTTCAAACCTTGGAATAGTCAAGACCAAATAGGAGGCTGTGCCTGGGGGCTCTGCCCTCTGCTTCTCTAATAGCGCAGGGCAGAGTATTAGGGTTCAGCTTTAGGGTTCAAACTCCCAGCAGAAGGGTCTGGCTTCTACTGTGCCCGTGCATGGAGCAGGGTATAAAGAACCATGCTTCAGCTATAGCTATTGCTATCTAATTACTATCTTTTTCTTCCTTTTTCCTTACCATGTTGGATCATGGCATTTTTCACAGAGTACCTGACCATGCTGTTTGCCCACCTTCTCAAATAGTGGAAGGGCTCAGTCCCACCAAATGCTGCACACCTTTTCTGACAAGGCAAAACATGCACAAGCCCATGATCACCCTCAGGCATGCAGTCTCATTTACTTCAGGTAGTACTTTTCTTAAAAAATTGGTGTGTCTTAAATGCTTTGCTGACCAGTGAGAAAGAGCTAAACCTTATCCAAGATTGAAGTCTAAAAGGAGCAAGTTTTAAGAAAGACACCTATACACACAATCCTAAATGCTCAATGTTATACAAGAATTTTAGCACACATAGTGAGAGGAATAAAACATACTGAGAGCCACACAGCCAAACAGCTTCCTCTTTTTTATTTCAAGACTTCTGAATCTTCCATCACTGAAGCAGCTAAGTTGTATTTACCATGGCCGCAGTTATATTTTCATCGTTCACTTTTGTTAATCACAAAATACCTGTGGAAAAATCAAAAATTAAAAAAAATCAGTATTTGTAAACAAAGGAAGTTTTTTTCCTTTGAAGCAAATGTTTTCACAATGCCTGTATCTAATAAACATTCTTTTCAAGATGTGCAGTGTCAGAGGTTGTCTAAGTGTGTCATATTGAACTGTTTTGTTGATAGCCTTTATTACAGGAAGAGATATTCAATGCCTGGAATCTGTAGGAAGAGTTTAAGTAACTATGGCAAGCTTAATCCAGTGCTTTCATTGAAGTGTAAGCTGGTGCTTGATTAATTAGGTTTTGTATTATCTCTTTGATGGACCAGGTAGTATCTACATGCACACTGCTTCATCTTGTCTGTACACTATAAAATTATATATTTATTTACATGTGTATTTATATAATACCTGCATATAGGTAATGCTTACGTTAAATTATATATATATATATCTCACGTCTATTTTATAGGCATTGGAGTTATTGATTCGTTTGTAGTCTTGATATTTTGGTGCTGTTTTCATGGACCTGTAATGAAAACTCTATAAATCTGTTGGAGAATTTCACTCACACCATCTGGAAAATTTTGAACCTCGCCCAGCAGCTCTTATTAATGAGGCCAGCTCTTAAATTTAGTGGAACTATCTAGAAAAGGAAAGATAAAGCCTGTGTAAGATGGACTTTAAAAGTCTGTACAGGACCCAGTTTAGACAGATCAGGCTATAAAGAGTTCAGGATGGTTTCCTCTCACTTACCCTTAATACTACAGTTCTTTTTTAGGGGTTTGTTGTGGATAGGAGAGAACAGAGAAAACCAGAATATAGTGCTCAAGGGATCAAGGAAGAACAGAAATGCATTTTCCTTTTCTTTCAGTAGAGTTATAATCTTATATAATTATGCCACAGTACAATAAATGGGGGGGGGGGGGGGGGGGCGGGAAACACACAGAAAAAGAAAACTTGTCTTCAAACCAGAGATGACTCATTTCCAGTGTGACAGATATCTTTAGGGGAGACTGACGATTACCTGATAGCCACCCCTGCACTGAAATTGCTGCTTTACACATCTTTCTTAGAGATCATACCCTAAATTACCCCTTCTCTTCAGCATCAGTTCAACCAGCATTTTAGAAAGACCGCCTCTTGTTTCCATCACCACAGCAGTATTAAAATGGCACTTATGTCTGGTCCACCACTTTAGGCATTTTTCTGAATCTATGTGCAATTACCCTTGAGCTGTGTTTCTGCATGATCTGCAGCTACAGACTGACTGTGTTTCTGCTGTTAGAAAAAACGGTTTCAATCTCTATTATCACCAAGCATATTGCAATTTTTTTCTGAAGTTCTAATATAATTATTGTACTAGCATAGTAATATTTCCATTTTATTATATAATCAAGGGGTTTCAGACACATTAAAACAGTAATTTAGAGCAGTATAATATTTGGCTTTAGCAATGATTTTTTAGCAATACCAGTAAACAAGGCAGGTTTTGTATACAGATCTGATAGTTAATGGTGTTTTTTCAGAGACAACTCTTTTGTTTAAGGTAATCCTATATTTTGGACTATTTTAAAAAGTTCATTTTTCTACCAAACTTACAAATCTTTTGGGAAAGTCAAATTATGTGCATATTTGGAGCAGAAACAGTTGTCAGGTTTATACTGGTTAAAAGTCTGACCAATATCCCAAAGTGACATTCTGGGAAATATGCAAATGATTTTTCAAGTTATTTTAGAAATAATGGTATTCGGCTCAGGAAGTTTATATTAAATACAATCTACAGTGGAGTTACAGTGAGAACTTCACTTTGGCTGATGGATGATAAGAATAAAGTCCTCCCCAGATGAATTGAGCCTTGTGTATATATCCACAAGCTATGCTCAGACAGCTTATTTCACATAAAATTCCTACATAATGCATGGTTTCATCTAACATTGATCCCAATCCAGTTGGATCCTAGATTATCAGGTTGGATTTTTCAGCTGAAAAAATACAGTAGCAGTGTTTACAAATACTGACTTCATTTCAGGCTCTTGAATCTTAAACATGTGACATGATATCCAGAGATAACTTGGGAGGTAGAGCTTCTTACTGGACAGTTCAGAGTCTGGTATTTCTGCACAGTATTTGATATTTTTCAAAAAATACTAGTTTGAGGAAGAATGAGCAAATGCTATTCATAAAGTGGAAATTAGTATTTAAGAAACTGAGAACATCTAAAAAGATATCCTCCAGAGTGGGAAAAAAACAAATGTGGTGGTGTCAAAGGATTTCACTTTGGGTCTCAAAGCACTCCTGAGTGAGACATATTTTCAGCAAAACAAGGTTTCAAATTACCAAAATTATTCTTATAAAAATTTTAATCACTTCAAACAAAATTAATGCTATTGGGAAACTATTGTGAAATTTGACCAAAGGCATACAAAGATAAGACATATAGAAACAGCAGTGAAAGAAGTTCGAGATGTTTTTGAATGACATGCTTGTTTTGAGCTTTTTTGTCACAAGAGCATGACTACCTCTGCCAAGCCCCACTGTAATGTAAGTGATGAAAATACTAATACAGGAAGTTAAACTGTCCTTTTCCTGTGCTAAGAATCCATGTCTACTCT
Source organism: Falco rusticolus (assembly GCF_015220075.1). NCBI lineage: Eukaryota > Metazoa > Chordata > Aves > Falconiformes > Falconidae > Falco > Falco rusticolus. The sequence goes on along the minus strand of NC_051187.1, from coordinate 73,760,331 downwards.
TCCATTCAATTCTGCATATTCTCCTGTTGAAAACTTATCCACTATTGTGTAAAACAAAATTTATGTCTTCACTTTGAAAGACTTTCACAGCTTTTCCTCTCCCTACATGATTTTTCATAAATACCTATTTATTACATTTTCCAGCAAACACATTTACATTTTCTCCTTTGGTATGCCACATTTTTTTGAAGGAGTTTTCCATAAATATAAACACAGCTACTGCAGCACTTTTTCAATCTTGATTACTATATGAAGCTTGAAGGAATTTGGCAATGATCTGATTTTCAGGCAGTGAAACTGCTGTGATGCTAACCAGTATTGTCTCACTGTTTCCTTTCATACCTTCCTTCCTCCAGCAGTCTTTATCTCGTATTTTCTCTTGGACAATGTTACCAGACTGGAGACTGATTAATGCATTCTGTCACATTTGTGACAAAGTCCTGACCTGCCATTCTTAAAAATAATATGTTCATGCTAGCAATAATTTGAAGACTTATAACTGAAGCTATTAAAATTAATTTTGGGGGTTTTTGCCAAAGCAGTCTATTCTTTCTTTGTCTGATTAAGCTGTTATTAATTTCCCAAACTAGGTTTTTAAAGTATGGTATAAATTTATCACAATGATTTCTATAAGAGAAAACTGCTACCCCATAAAATTCACAGAGGGTAACTTTTTTCTCTATGGAGAAACATTTAAAAATAAAATCATGAGAGAACTTTTGTTCTAAGCTTCTTTTTCATCACAAGCATACGATTTTTAAAAACATAGGTATGCATACATATTCAATAACTCTAAAGACATATCTTTGTTTCACTGTTCATTTTTTATCCATCAAAAATAATCAACTATCATAAAAAAAATGATGTCTGCTTCCATGGACCTATTTTCTCTAGTTGTGCTGGCAGGAGCAGGTAAACAAAAATCTAGTACAATGGCTTGAAAGAGCAACTGCAAGCTATTTCTTCTTTTCTCAAAGCATGAAATTGCTAAAATTCAGATTGTGGCAACTCAAAAATGGGCTTGGATCCCCCAAAATATCACTTAGCATCATGTGAATACCTGTGGTCTTTTGTTGGTTTGTCAACTTTGTATAGTCAGCCAGAAAAATGGCTGGCAGGGTGAGGGGAAGTGCAAGCAGGGACATTCACTTGGGATAAACCCCAAATAAAATACTGCTTTAAAATTTTAAGTAAACCGAAAGCTAAAAATTTTGCCTTTGCTCAGTTTCTGGAGGAGGCGATTGGGCCCCACACGTATCTCCCTCTCCTGGGCTTTGGCTGTGGAGCCAGCTGTGACCTCCAGCAGGGGAGGCCCAGTTCTGCCCCACTGCCCAGCTGGGGCTGTGAGACGAGGCTCGCTTGGCTCCTGGTTTCATCAAAAAATAAAATGCATTTTCAATTCTTTCTGTTCAAAGGTGAAAATACTAACTTTTTAGATTTCCAATAATAAATTATTTTCAGCTCTCCTCCAAACCACGCTGCTGACAAAAACATGTCCTCTATGGCCATGGGTTCACAAAAGAGTTTTCCTGGGATAATACCAGTTTGAACAAGCCCTTCCCCCCGTGCCCCATTTTTGATCGTTGCCTCATTTGAGATAGCATAACTGGTTGCATGGTGATGCAGTGAACATAACTGAAACCCTGATCTGGGCAGTAGGTCTCCAAACCAAAATTCTCCCAAGCCAATGACTCAGAATGGCCGCATAGACCATCTACACCAGCCCAAGGACAGGGGTGATGTGCAGACTGAGTACTAGCCACGTCCAACAGCAGTGGAATCTATTTTTTTGATGGTCAAGTTATTCCTGAACTTGGGACATTCATTCAGAGAAATAAGGACTTAGACCTTTTAATATGAGGCATGCTTTTTGAAACCTTGGCCATAAAGCAAGTTCAGTGGAATGAATAGAATAATCCAGAGTGATGCAGAACACTAATTTTATAGAACTATTTAATTAAACAATAGGCCAAAGAGGGAACTCAAGAGTATTTCTTGTAAGATACTTTATATTTGAATTAATTCTGTGTGTGGGATAGTGCTTAATATATTCATTTATTATATCTGTTAACAGCTATGTGTTGTCTTAAAAAACAAACTGTGGCATAGGATTTCAAAAGCTCTGGCTGCAGTTGGAATTTCTGTGTAGCGGTTCTGAGTTGTTCAGTGTAATATTAAAAGGATTAGTTATAGCAAAATATTTTGTTGAAGGGGAGCATTATGCAAAAAGTTTTACCTGTGAAAGAGCCCTAGGAAGACAGCTAGCAGACTTGCTGCTCAACCGATCAGCTTTGTACCTTGGCCGGGAGAGATGGAAGAGTACAAGTCATCCATGGAAGCTTCACAGAAGTCTTTTTTTGTTGTAATAGTGGTAGCCTTTCTGACTAACACATCTGGGCCTGAAGATGACTGATGCTTGTCACTGCTGGAATAGACCTTAAGCAGTTGTTTTCTCCCAGCTCAATTTAGGTCAGCTTAGCTAACTCTTAAGATGCACATTTCCTTTTGCCATGAGGCCTGAGGGCTGTGATCTAGTGGAGTTTGTTCAATTTATTAGTAGAGAGTGAAAATTGTTTATAAAACAGACATAAGGAACTCTTCTACAATTTATGAGCACATAATGGAATTTGTGAATGACTCTTTTGCCTCTTAGTAAATGGAACATGCAGCACAAAGATAGCCTTCATTCCTCCCATCTCTACAGTGTTTACTCAGAGTTGGCTGAGAACAGGAAAAGCCAGCCAGAATTTGGGCTTTATTAATTTTATTTTTATCGTGGTTTTTTTTTTTTTTTAATTTATTCTTTTTCTTTTAAAACAATATTCCTACTTACTGCTCAAAAAAAAAATGCAATACCATGCATTTTGCAAGAAAATAGAGAATTTTCTTAAAGAAAAAAGGTTAGCTTGTATCTCTGCTGTACTCTGTGGGTACCTCTGTATAAAGCAGCTATTTCTGAGCTTCTGTATCAGGGAGGGTAGTTAAACTGAAAGAACTACAGAGAAGCGATACGGTGACATGGTATGGAGGGATGCTATTCCTTTTACTGCCTCTCTGTATGAGTTGGGTGTGGTGTCAGGCAATAGTGGAGTGCATGTAGTTATTAAATTGTGCACACATTTCATTGCCCTTTCCTTGCCCTTTTCACAAATCTATTTAGCTCATTTTCTCTGTACGCTAGATGTCTCTTTCCATCACCTCCCAAGCCTTCGGTCTCAGTCCATCACCTCTCCTTACCTCCACCATTTCCTGCTTTGGAAAAGTCATCCGTGATCTGAGTCCAGACACAGTCCCTCCAGCATGCTGGCTGTAAATACAGTGTGAAGGTTCAAGGATGGTTAAGAACTGGGAAACAAGTTTCAAGGCTTGGGAACACTTCCATTTCCTGAGAGAAATAGAGATGTAAGGATAAAACGAGAGAGTCTGACAAAGAAGAATGCTGAACAGGGCACAGAACCTGCATGGGCAACTGCCATTCCTCTTTCTTCCCAACTTAAATGCTGAATGGCAGTTGAAGAAAATGGAACAAACCACACAGAATAAGGAAAATTCTTATTCAAGAAATCCACAATTGTATAATTTGATTGCCAGAAAATATCACTGAGGACATTGGCTTACCAAGATTACAAATATAGGAATAATAAAGATATTAAATTATAGTGTTCAACTGGAAACAAGAACAAATATCCATTGAAGCTCCACAGAAATTTCCTGCAGAAAATAATCATATTAAAAGTCTCTTCTTCCCAAAATTTTCTATTTTTCACAAAAAAATTTAAAACTTCCAAACTGAAAAAAAAAGATTAATAGGTATTTTCAGTATTTTTTTTATTATTATTTTAACAGAAGTGAAAATTTTCTTTGTAGAAAGAACATTCCATCACTATAATAGCAATTTTCTCATTGTAAAGCAGAAGTCAGCCACTATGTGACTGGCCTAAGAATAAGCAGGACAGATTTTATGTCCATCTGTTACAAACTCCTCCCTAGCAGCTGAACACTGTCAGAAATAAGACTATGTGGACCACTGAGCTGTTTCAGTATCATAGTTCCCATGCACTGTATTTAGAAAATCTCCTGTGATTTAAATATGCTCTGACTTCTATGCAAAAAGTACAATATATTGCACATATTATTCTAACATACACATTTTGTTTTACAATTGAGCAAATTTTAACTCTCTGCCTAAATATCTGTCTTTTGTTACCATTTACAGGAACAAACATTCAGTTCTACTAGTACGTACATAAACGAAGTTGAAAATAACCCTATACAGATTTTGTGAAATGTTATAGCTGTTTTCTCCAGTGCTCATCCATCCCTTTATGTATTTCCAAAACTCTGCACAAGAATAGGATTTTTTCTTAGGTTACTCAACAAAATAGTTCACACAGTTAAAGCACAACTTTGTTAGAAAAAATTAGTTATTTTTTTCTGTAAAAATGTAAATTTATAAGGTTTTACAGCTGAACTTACTATGCTCATGAGGGTTAGAACGTATTTTTATACAAGAGAAAACGACCTAAGGTTTGGGGAGAGCAACATTTTCCATATTATTGGGTACAGTGGGACTAGAAAAATCAGAAAAATCATGTTTTATGAGTTTAAACAAAAATCAAAGTTACATAGTCATGCTAAACATCACCCTCTGTTTAGCCCAGTACTTCTGGTTAAAGGGTCTAAAATGTTTAACAACTATAACTTTGAACTTTGGGTTTCTTCTAAACAGTTATAAACTAAGCACCTGATTCAAGAAGAATAACTGGTTACAGCTTTTATGCAAGCCTCTTTAAATTGCTTTTCCTTGGGCCTTTTTATAGCCAAGCACTTTATATAGGGGGCGGGGGTGGGGGGGGTGGGGCGGGGCGCAGTGTGGCAAAAATTGTATGTCTTATGTATCTGTTGGTTATTCTGCAAAATAAAATCTCAAAAGACTGTCAAACCCATAAATTATATTTCAGTGAACTAGGGAAACAATATATTAATTTTAAGATTCTTTGCTGTACAAAACACAAACGGATCTTTAAGACATGAAACTTTCAAATGACTACTTAAATGACTTACACAGCTTTTTTTTTACATAACTTACATAAATTCTTAGAGGATTTCTCAAGTGGAGCGTGACTCAAAGATTTTACAGTTGTCAAAGGAATCCTCCTTTCTATTGAAGTCTCAAGTTCTAATATCTCCGATTCCTTAGAAAAAGAAATCTTTAATAATTTCTTACCTAAATATTTACTACAGAAGAAATGTGTTTTGTCCAGAATATACTTTCTTGGATGATTTAAAGTTCAGAATGAGCAGGAGGTCTAATTTGCCATGTTTTAATGGCCATCAATTCTGCCACAGTTTGAATGATAGTGAATCCTTAATAACTCATAGCGTATCTTAGCAGTGTACAAAAATACTAGCTTCGACTAGTAGTGGCTTGAGAGAGCGTAAGAGAATTTAAGAACTAATTCCACTATAATTGAAATGTAGTTCTGATATTTTTTTTATATTGCTACATATATCAGAACTGTCTATATGTGTCTGGTATAATCCTTTCCTGTAAATAATATTGAAGAAAGCTTTAGAAAAAAATCCCTACTTGATCGTTAAGAGTTAGGGTATGCTTGTTTATTTATTCGTTTATACTCTATTTCAAATTTACATTTGGATCTTAAGAAACCTCTATTAAATTAAAACCAACTGCTTTAATAAACAAATTAATGATTCAGAAGCCATGAACAACACCAGCAGAATTTTAGCAAATATTTTGATGTCACTTAAAATAGTAAAGGAGAAAACTATTTTTTGCCCACACAGAAAAATAAATACATAACAATAAATGTCTTCAATCATAATAATGCAAAGCTTCTGGGGGAAAAGGTATATTGCAGGCTGGCATACAACTCCACCGAAGTTACCAGAAACAGGTTTGTCTCGTGACTTTAGGCTAAATATTTTAAGGCACCAATTTTATTAGAGCTTAAAAAATATGAAGAATACGTGTACTTGTATTCCTTTAAATCCTTTAGAACAGCTGGTCTCAAAATGAGCTAATCTAACCATTTAGAAACATAATATTGTGACACTTAGACATATACGGAAAAACAGCACAATCTGTTTGGGGCTGGGGAGCGGACACAGCCTTCATATGAACATCCTCATTCAAATAGGCCCAGTGTGGTTATCAACTTTAGCTACAGAGCAAAACTCCACAGACGAAGGATATATATTCTCCCCCTTCTATTGATCAATTATTACATACACATAAAAGAAGAAGCACCCTGAAAAACCATTAAGATAAAAGTTTTAATTTATTCTGCCTGTATTTCTCTAGCTTTTTGACATGATTTTTTTTTTTTTTTAATTATGGCATACCACATGCTAGAGGGCACAAGAGACCGTTTTGATTGTGCAGTTAAAGGAACCTATTAGAAATATGAAATCATTATTTCTAGAGTATTCGGGACATTTTTTTTATTTTCCTGTGGACAGCTGCTGGCTATAGAACAGAGGCAAATTTAACTCAAGAAAATATCCTAAGTAATGGAGCCAGAAAGGCTAAATCGGAGTGGTAAATATTGCTAAGCCACCATTACTTGCTAAATAGCTATTAGTCATCTCTTTTTTTTTTCTTTTTTTTTTCTTTTTTTTTTTTTTTACTGCATGCTTAAAGTTCTAAAGAGCCGTTTCTTGCAATACCTTCTTAAACAAAACAGAAAAAGCTATCCTCTAAAAGCACAGAGGTCTGCCAAGGTAGCCTTGAGGGTCTAATTTAAACCCCTGGAGTAAAGAATTCCACATTTCAAGGATTTAAGTGGAAATAAAATAAAATCCAGGCTGAGATTTTCCTCCAAGAGAACAGTGGTGAAGAAACAGATAAATACAGAGAGGGAAGGGCTCGCTGTAGAAGAGATAGCATGAGAAAAGAATTACAAGCAGTGTATAAGAAAAAAAAAATATCCAAACATCCAGTCATAAATGCTTCATGACTGCGGACTTCATATGCCTCATAAAGTTTATATCTGTAGGATTTAGTCCAGGGCATGGCTGTCTGTCCGTACACATCTTGCTGCAGATGGGATACTGTAACTCTCGTACTTTATATTGGTCTTTCTTTCCAGAAAGAGAGAGCATGGTCTTGTTTGAAATATTTGTCTCTAGAGAAGTGCAATTTGATTTAACTGACCCAGAAATAAATAGAAGAAACCTGGCAATTAACCTTATGTAGGCAATAAAAGCTAAAAGCACGATTACAGAACTAGTTGGTGTCCCATGTATTTAACTGGTTTGTGTCACTTGTATTTATAGGCTGAGAGAGGAACGCATCAGACCCAGAAGGAACAAATATTACTTGGGAAGAAACAAGTTTGTTGTGGGTTGGATGGAAGATGGAGAAAGAAGTCTAGAATGATGTTTGCCATCAAAAGGGGTCTGAGACTGCAATGCTGGGAGATAATCTGCCCTATCACCAAACTAGTGACTTCCATCAGGTGGTAAGAAACACATTAAGTTCAGATGTGTCTTATAGCACAGTGCATGCTCTTTCCACTTAATCATGGCAGCCACAGGTGGAAAGCACCAAAGCTTCATGGCAGAACCAAGGCGCAGTGGCAAAGATGAGCCTCAAGTACAAAACAGCTTCAAATGCGAGTTAGTCAAAAATAAGAACTGGACAGATCAGATTTCTGCTTATCCCAGGTCCATCTCAAACAATAATGAGAGATTGCTGATTAGGAGGCTGAGCTGAAGATACAGTCCAGGGACTCAGAAAGTCTGACCAAACACCAATTATTCAGACTGAGGGGTAAGGAATCGATCCTGTCTCTTGAAACAATTTTCCAGGTAGAACAAAAGGCAGACAAACCACAATTCTTACTGTAATTTTGACAAGTAACAATCAGAGACTTGTCTGTTGTGAGTTCTGAAAAAAATCCAGCTGATAGATACAGCACACTGCAGACTACAAAATGACTTCTCAAAGACCAGGAGCAAAAGTTATTTAAGCATACATGCTAAAGTATGAGCTAAAGTATAATAAGCATACTGAACAGGTGTTAAAAGAATGTTTTCTTTCATACATGTGTAATAGCAATAATAGCAGAAGCGGAAATTTGATGGTTTTACTTACAAGTACTGATGAGTTTTAATGCTGTTTAGTATTTCAGATCCAGTTTGGAATATCTATACGTATTAAATAACTACTTCTTAGCAGAGCACTTGTATTCCTCTATGTAAAGCTGAATGATGCTAATTAGTCTAATACTATAGTTCTGGGGATTTACCCCGTGTAGTATTTTTTTCAGCACATGTTTTTTTGATCTTAAAGCACACATCTAAATATGTGCTAACACATACTTTATTGTACCTGGCCAGGAATTGATCAAAAAAGAACACTGGAATGGCCTTGATGGCTCAGACATGGACATCTCTGCTATCTGAAGTTAGGAGAGGTGAATCCTGGAAGCTTTTCAAGCAAGAGAGTTTTTAATGTAAAGTTAACCCACTTAGAGAGATGAGAATCCCGGCTGCAAGCTCATAACCAATCGACATATTGCGGAAATCCAGTAACACAGAAACAATGTGTTGTAATGACCTATTTACTTAGAGTTCGTTATTCAGCTGCCAGACCTCCCTGCACTGTCTTGATAGAGCTCCAGATGGAATGTGTATCCCAGCCAAGAGGCAAGCTGAGCTGTGACTTCAGCTGTTAATGGGACGGTTTTGTTTGTGGAGGAATTGTTTTTCTCTGTCATTAAAAGGCATCTAAACAAGAGGCTGTGATTCCACAAGTGGTGATGTAATGTGGCATGGGAAATACTTCTGTGGCATAGTGACTGTCCTGATTATAATGACGTACTTAATTGCTACTTCACTACCTTTTGTCTTCAACCAACCTACACAGCCACACTGCAAAGAATTTAAAGAAAAAGCACTTTTTTTAAAAAAGCTTGTTCAAAAAAAAAGGGGTGCCATGATAAAAATCCCTTGGTTTATGCCAGAAGCAAAGAAGAATTTGTTAGTAACCAATCACAGAAAAATTACTTTATAGTAAAGAAATTAGTTAGTGTGCTGTGCTTTGATATTTTTTAAGCATGGAAACACTACTTACGGTCCCTTGTGGCCTGAAATCAGTACATTGAATAAAATCTCAGGCAAGTTCAAGCTCTGTCATCATTCTAGGAAGAGTAAAAAAGAGCACCCAGAAGCTACAGTTCCTGCAGGCATCTCTAAGAAGTGCAGAATGCACATTTCAAATTGTAACTGATCACACAGAAGACAGCTGGAGTAACACAACATTCGAAGGCAATTAAAAACCAAATGAACAATCAAGAGTCTGCAACATTTGAGAGAATCATTAAAAAATTGCAGTCCATGAAAGAAAAAGAACAAACCAACAGAGACACCAGAACGAAGTAACAGGTGTTCATGCATGTATGAATGTCTCGCTACCAACACAAACATTTTGAAATAATCTGGCCAAACACAGGTGGATGGCTTTTTTCGTGCAGCTAATGAGAAAAAATTAAAAAAAAATTCTGCAGTGTATCTATTCTCTAACTGTATCTGGAGAGACACCCTCCTCCCATTTCTCTCTCACAACGTGTTTCCAAATGATAAACACAGACCCCTCTTCTGCCTATGACCTTAATGCAGTAAACCTACACCAGCGCACCGTGATGAAATGGTATTTCATAGTCCACAAGATATAAACGCCAAAGCAGCTGAATAACTACTTAAACTAAATATCAGCCCAAGAAGGAAAGAGTTACTAACCAGTTCATTTAACTGTGAATTAAAAGGCAGACACTATGTGTCAGAGGGGGATCTCCAGCAGCCTTGCAACACAGACAGCATTTTCAGTAAATATTTCTCTTTCTTAAGATGTTTAACCAGTTCAGGAGTGGGATTTTTATGGTTACTTAGTATATAGACTAGATGCTTGATATCCATGCCAGCCTTCTGTTATGGGGGTCTATGTTCCTATGTTGTACTTACCATTTTCATCTCAGCCTTGGAATTGTTTTCCTCTTAAGATGGAAAAAAATGGAAATATCCAGCAGAACTCTCATAACATTTATAATGAGCTGCTATGTATCAAAAGGTCTGGAAATGCTAAACAGACCTAAACTGGAAATCTAACTTGTTATAAAATGTGGCTCAAATTTATTACCCAAGATGTCAGTTTACTCATTTGAAGTAATGTATGATTTTCAACTAAGCAAAGTTTGGGCATATCTCTTTTGAAGGTCAGAAGAAGGTTACATAGTCTCCTTCAAAGCTCCCTTATTAACATGGTTGGATTGACACTGAGTAAAACCATATACTCAATGTATTTGTATTCTTTATTTATCTGTTTAGACTTTGTTTCCCTACTGGTGCCTTTCAGATTCTCTAGGCATATTAAAGCCATTAAAAGTACACATTTTAAACAAAACACATCAAAAGGATCATAAAAAAGACAGGCCTCTTAAAAAAATCCCCTAAAATACATGAGACTCTGTAAAAAGTGTGCAAGAAAATCATACGAGGCCAGGAAAAATATTTTATTTCCCTGGGAAAGTGAAATCTTGGATTACCTGTTGCTTATGTTGCTGAAGCACTGAACACTAATCTGTATTTTAATTATGATAAATAACATTATTATGCATTCACACTGATCTTACCCTCCTTAACAGGAGTCTAATACTACTGATTATGCTTATGGCACATTTCCAGGTGACTTCAGTTGGACAAGGATAAAACCCCATGGTCACTGCCACCTCCCTGGTTTGTATATGAACATCTGGAAGATTGTAGTGTTCTGATGTGAGCCTGACATGAAATTGTACAACCCCACATCTAATAACCAAAGTCAGTAGTTTGCTGTCATGTGGTGGAACGTGTATGTGTGTGCATGTGTTTGCAGAGGGTGGGGGAGCACTTAACTACTGTAATGCTCAATGCAAATTAAACCAGCCACATTTAAACACAGATATTTCAACCCAGTCCTTCATGTCTAACAATACCTTTCTCACAGGTTGAGATTGGTGGAAATTCAGGGAAGAATTAATTCCAACAATCTGAAAACTGAGTAAGAAGCACACAAGAGTTTGTTAAGTAAAGCCCAAGTGGAAAATGAGTCTGGACTTTATAGCCATAAATGGTAAGACGTACCAAATGTAATATGAAAGTCATATTTGAATATCATGTTTAAAAATCCCAGCCTGGACTGTCTTTCAGTTACCAACCCTGTGGGGAAATAATACAGTTACATTTCATTATAATGCTAGTCAGTAGGGCTATGTCTCCAAAAAAGAATTAAGTCCCCTCTCCCTCTCACACACAGATTCATGGCTAAAAAACACAGAAATTGAGCCAGTAGAAGATCTTGCTTTTATTCTGTGAAACACTGCAATGACCTGGCTACCTCAAGACCTTCCTGGCTTTTTCTGTTCATGGTAATGGGGGAAGTTCTTAATCTGATAAAGAGTACCCATTTTTTTCTTCACTGAGGCCATGTTTCACCCACAGATACTGATACTTGCAATGTTTTCACGTATAGCTCTGACCATCCTATTCCTTTCCCCAAGAAAAACAGGTTCAGACCTCGCTAGCTTAAGAGCAAAATGCAAGACATTCCTCTTTACAAAAACCTTCAAATCATGCCGGGAGAAAAAAAAAAAAAAAAAAAGGACTTCTGAAAATTTGGTGTGGAAATCGCTATAGCAAGGAAACTAGAAATGTGAAAACTGAAGTCATAGTGGTGTTTATGCTTGGCAGAAATGCTATGTAGTGAGGAAAAAAGTCACTCAGAGTATTATACACTTAATTAAACATATCAATATCACTAGAAGTGGAAGGAGTCACAGGTCTTGTGATTAACACTCAATTTTAAAGTACATTAATTAAGACAGGAGCTCCAGGCTATAGTTAAAAAGTAGTTTGAATTAAATTCCTTAGAGCAAATCAGTGTCTGATGGACTACAGAAATAAGAGTTTGGTTTGGTGTTGCTGAAATAGGAAAACCATGCTTGTTCCTCAGTGTCCTTGTTGGTTTTCCTTGCATATTATAGCATCTAAAATCTTTAAGATTCAAGTAAATCAAAATCCTTCCACTAAATGCAACAAATGTGAAGCTACTGTATAATTAAATCTTTCTCCTTCCCCCTTTGATGCTCTGATTTCCTTGTAAATGATAGTTTGCTTTTCTTACTTAAGCAATAAAGGAATTCTGCATACTTAATGTATTCTGTGAAACCTCCCACGTGGATCTCTGTTTTTGTGGTATACGATGAAAAGGTAGCCTGGAACGTATTATGAATTTATCAGAAACCCGGAGGGGTAATATGAAAACAAAAGGGTGGAATCCAAGGCAGGTGCAAGTGCAATGAACACTGATTTTCTTTTAAGATCATTACTTGTTCTTTGTTTAAAACTACAGAACCTGGAAAGGAGTCAAACAAAACTGGGAGATGTATTAAGGAAAGCTGAAAATTGTCTTTACTTCAGCTTGCTTTTTAATCATCACCAAGAAAGTAGAGAGGAAAATGAGAATTTATTATCTTGCCTTCGTTTGTAATTATCTTTTCTTAAAACCAAACCCAGTATTTCTCCAGAACATACTATACCCATTATAAAACCATGGACAACTAAAAATGTTTCCATTAAGCAAATTAGCACTGAAGAGGACTACTGGCAATAAGCACTCAGATGAGAGACAGAATAAACACTTTTAGACCATCACTCAACTTTGAGCTATGATTCTGGCTGTGATCAGAAGTGCAAACAACTGCATGTCTAGCAATGCAGGATGACATAGGAAAGATTGATTGTTGGTAAATCAGCGCTGAATCCGTTTCCATCATAGTGCCTAAATTGAACAAACCCATTGCATAGGATAAACCTGCTTATTGCCTGATCACCAAAAAGCCATTTCACTCTAAGTTTGTCGCATCTGCTCCTGGCCATGCCTGTCCTTTGTCAGGCACGTTGAAAATAGGAGGCATACTAATTTCAAATTTCCTTGCTCGCCAGAAGTACTTACCAGTCAGAAGAGCCTGAAAAATAATAACATACAGACAGACACAAAGCAAGACTATCAACAGGACCATCTGCTGTCACTGTAGCATCGAACATATAGACAGACTTGCTAGGTAAGACCCAAATCCAGTTCGTGTCAATACAAACTAATTTGTATCCTTGTTTTCTGTGACACCTAGACCATGGCAATGAATTCTACAGTTAAATTGCACAGAATATTTAATTTAAATTATTCCTTCCCTGTTTGTTTTGAACCTGATATATGTAGCATATGATAATACCTATTTCTTGTATTGTGAGAGTTCTCTGTTAATATTCTCAGCTGACATTGTCTGTCAGAAGTCATTGTACCACACTTCCTTCAGTCACCTCTTTTCTAGGCTGAGGCATCCTAGTCTACTTAATTATTCTTTGCATAGAAGCTATTCCTTGTTTTTCATCATCCATGTTGTCATTCCCCTTATCTTTAGCATTTCTTCTACTCTCTCATTGAGAAGAAACCAGGGATGCACATGGACAAAAGGAGAGTTCTTATTTGCTTCCCTACCTTGTTCTTACTAGTTCCTAATATTTTATTTACTCTTCCTATTAATATTGAATGTGGAGCTGACTTTTTTGATACCCTTATAACTCTATAACCTTTTTCTTCTTTTCAACACTTAGTTCAAATCCCTGCACTACAAGTGTAGAATGGAGGCTGTTTCCTTCACATGCAACTCTTCACATTTGTCAGTATTAAATTTCTTTTCTGAGTTTATTACAATAGTACTCAGTATCAAGAGAGCTTCTCTCACCCCAAGGTCAACTTTTGTTTTTACTTCTTATGCTTAGCTCCATCAGCAGACTTTGCTATATCCTTACTCAACATTTGTTCGCTAGCTCTTTAACTCACCCTTACATCTGAAGACAAAGGTGCAATCTCCATTTCAGTTGTAAATCCTCAAAATATAACTATATCCTGAGGGGAAGGAAAACTGAAGAGGAAGACCCTAAGTACCATCGTGGATAAGAGTGAAAGAATTTAATATATCAAGGCTGGGAAAGGAAGGAGGTGGGAGTCAGCCAAAGCATTTGGGAAAGGGTAACACCTGGTCACTGACAGTAACTAGGAACTAACAAGCTGCTAAATGCAACAATATTTTAACTTCAGGATTTGTTGTATAAAAATACCAAATGATTTATAAATGGAGTAACAGATCCTCAGAGGAATTCTTCCAGCTATCAAATGGTGACAATTTCTTTTAAGTTTACACTTGCCATAAAATTCTTCTCTTACAACACTGATTTTGTCACTATTAAAAATGTAGCACTGAGGTTTATTTGCTTTTCTTATGCAAACAGCTTTTTGAAATAGAGGCAGAGACATAAAACAAATGCTTTCTTATAAAAGTGTTGAAATGTATTTAAATTTGCCTTCTGATAGTACATTAATGTAAGCGTTATGAAGAAAAAACCAGACTGTTTCTTTGGAAACTGACACAGACTTATCACTGGGTGTTCAATTCAATACCTATTAATGCTTATACATATGGTATTAATTCTGTATTAATTCTGTCAAAAATGATATCATACTCTGAACGTCCAAATTATGACATCACTAAAACAACTTTGCTCTTCGTGGGTTTGGAGCATGACAGTGCCAGAGTTGACTAGAATTTATTCATGCAGCTGATTCTGACAAGTTCGGTTTAATTAGTTCATGCCCTCATAACGAACAAGAGACTGTGTTTTTGAAGATTTGCCAGAATAGTTTCTATTCTCTTCAACTTAAGTGCCAAATGCATGCACTTCTTTATACTATTTATACCTTTGCCTATAATTACTGTTCCCTAAGGTGTGATTGTCCTATTTCATAAGAGTTTGTGCAGCTGCCAACATGAAGATGTAAATAAATTGTAATACCGTTGCTATGAGGTGTAAAAATCCCCCAGCTCATATCCAGACCCTTGTATAATAAACTCAAGTAAACATTCCATTTCCTGTAAGCGATTGTGGTTTGTGACTAGATTTAAAAAAGCAGTGCAGTAAGTCATCACTTTTTTAATGATTTCTTGAAAACAAAGCCGTGTAAGCATGAAACAAAAAACAGCTATGTACAAACATTTATTTTTATGAAGGAGAAATATCTGCATGCAAAGTTGCATGGTTCACTGTTATTTGATAGTGTCTGGAAGCTGGTCTCATTTCCATTTACCGAGGAAAATCTTGAGATGCAGCTGATATGCCAAAAGCAGAGGCTAAAGGCTTCCACATAAAGGTGGTTTGAAGGTCACCTCTGCACTATTTTCAAATTACTGCAACCTTTGCAGCAATGTTCTCAACTCCCCGTATTTTTTAAGATGCTGTAGCTTTGTATATTATGAGTTGGACACCATGGCCAGAGGTAAACACAGCAAAGATTCATTCAGATCTATCCTTCCAAAGCAGTGAAAGGGTGGAGGGCAGGAGGCCCTCCTTCCAGTACCTTTCACATCTATCATACATAGAGGATCTCCTCATAGCCTAGGAAAATTGTTGTTTCCCTTCCTTTTATGAAGAAAACATCCATGCTTTACCGAAGAAAACGTTTTTTTAGGTTTTCCTCAACTGACAGTGGTTAAACAATCATTTTACTCCTTTTCTTGCCACGGGAGATGTTGTGCTGTCTGTCCTTTCAACCAAGTTGCGCCTACAGTGTAGACATATCATTTGGTGTGAGAGTGCTTTAAACCAAAGGCATGCACATTTCAGTAGGAGGCACTAGTTCAGTACTGGTGACAGGCACACAGTGGAGTTTAAGCATAAAAACGTATCAGCACTCACTTCTTCCCAATGGAGAGGTTTTGCATATGTTAACAGAGCAGATAAATGAAGTGTTGGGTGCCAGTGGGAATTAGATGAGCACAGAGTCATGTATATCTGACTCCATGAGTTAAGCTGACCGTAAAACAGCAATAAAATCTTCAGGCCACTTTAAATCAGCAGGTGTTTTACATCATGACACAAATAAGCTAGTTTACACATGGCGCAGGATTTTTAAGCTTTTTGCTGGAGTCGCTTTTCTCAGTGACTATAAACCCATACTGCCTAAAGACCACAGATTCACATGTCTCAGCTTCAACTGGAAATTGAAAAGTTAGAACTAATACTTCTAGTTGGGGAGTTGGTGCTTTCACAAGGTTGAGAAAGCAGATCAGGAGCTGGGACACGGTGTTTAATCACAGCTCAGTACTAACTTCTTGCAGGATTAGAGTATTCTCATTTCACTGACTTGTCCTCCCTTCTCTTTCCTTCTTTTGAACGTAAAATGCCCATGGCGGAGGCTGTCTGTGACCGTGCACTTCTGCAACAGCTTCTCACTGGGGCCTCAGTTGCAGTTGCAGCTGTAGGCAGCAGCCCAATACAAAATATTTTAAAACATTAACCATCACCTACATAGCTTTGACTTTTAACCTCAGGTATTTTATATTCTACCAAACCTAGCAGAAGAAAAAATGTCATATCCTGTTGGAAAAGGGGGAATCCCATCTCTACCATGGTATAATCTATTTCTGGTCCTAACGAAGTGTGGTATATTGAAATTTAAACCAGTCATTAGCCCAGGACTAAACATTACATGGCCTGGGAATCAGTCCAATGTAATTTGGGGGTGGGAGGGTGGCTCAGAATTCCACGTTTGTGAGGAAAGCAAGAAATATTTTCCTGGCAGGTTTGTTTAAAAAAAAAAAAAAAAAGGCAGCTGTTTTTAATTGCTGGGAGGGTCAGATTGTTAAAAACAGTCCCAGTGGAAATGGATTAGTGTGTGGGAGGATGTCAAGGTGCAAAATAAATGGAATTTAGTCTCTAGTCTAACAGTTTATTATCTGGATAGGAGATCCACGTACTGCATGTATGTACGTGCAAAACACCTGACGTTACAGACGGGGGTAAAGGCACTATTGTTGACATGACTTTGGAGTGACAGCATTATTCATGAAAAGCAAAGCTGTAAGTGAGCGAGCTATGTAAGTTATACAAACTGAGTGTGAGTAAGCCCTTTCCATCAACACCACTTACTGCATGTTTCCTTTAGGACATCATATTTTTCAGAAAAAATTGTTCTAGAAATGCATAAGTAATTTAAAATGGCCACGTGCTTTCTCTCTGTTTTTTGTTCCTCTCTCTGTAAAGTCAGATTCTCTCAAAGTGTATCGTGAATCTGTATCCTTCAGGATGGAGAATGAAATAAGGCTCATTCTTGTTAATTAGATATCTCAAAAATCAGTGTATGAAATAGAGGGCTTGATGTTTGTTTACACTAGAATATCGTTAAATCCTTCCAGCAGACACCCTTTAATTAACGTTCTTTTCATTATCAGTCTTATTTAACAAGGCTTTGGTGTAAGTCACATCCCAGCCTTTAACTTAGGTCCCAGTATCAGTTCTGTGGGAATAGCTCAGGCTACTGCAGTGCAGCAGTCTTTACTGAGGAGCATGGCTGTAGCTGTTTGGAAACAGGGAACGGTATTTGCACAATGTAACCAAGGCCTTGGAGGAAATACCGTGACACCACTCAGGTTTTGTTTCAGCTTATGCATAAGGAGCACCAGGTATAATCAGAGGAAGTGTCTCTGTCAGACACAGATAATCCTGTTGAAATGGTGGATGCTATCAGGAGGTTAGCAAAGGTGACCAGTGTAATGTCTGGGTTTGGACCCAAACCCAGAGCCTGCAGGGAAGATACTGCTGCATTCACGTCAATGCTAAAGCACTCACCAACTTAGCTGGGATGAGGGGAAAGGGTACATCTTCAGATCTGATGCAGTCAGACCCGTTCATCCACCACCAGGCAGCAGCTCCTGCCTCTTTGCCACTTTCTGTTCCATTTCTTCCCTCTTGTTCCATGCCATGTCAGTCCTTAGCCAGGGGTGTCCCCTTTTCCCCAGAAGCCTCTCATAAGGGGTTTGTTTCAGCTTCAAGAAAAGCAAGAAATTTGGGAAAAAATTAGGAAAGCAACTTTCTCTTACCATTTTTCCTACTGATTCTAATGAACTATTCTGCTTACCGTCACCTGTAATTACCCAAGTGACTCACTTTTTAAACATTTGCGGCTGTTCCATATTTCAGCTTAGAATCAGAGTTCACATCAAATTGTATATTCCTACTAATAGTTTGGCTGCCCCTTTTTTCTGTCTGAGTTCTTGGAAGGCCATGTGAACTGGTGCTTTCCAGTTTATCAGTTTATGGTATTGACAGTGAATCCCTTTTATTAAATTTTTCATATAGATACCTCAGCCTCACTGAAGAGAATCCTAATACAAACATAGTTTAAAATTTTTCTCTGGTAACTATATTATCCATAACTTCTCAAGGATAAAAAACTGAAACATCCAGTTTTCTCACACAGTTCCCAATTTAGACACATACAAATATATTGTTAGTAGTTTTGGTTGTATTTATGATGACACCTCATCTTACACCTTACCTTACACTTTTACCTCTATAATTCTCACATTCCAGAATATCTGCTTCTTTCCATGACTTTAACTAGATTACTATTTTCCGAAGGCTACCATTTTGTCTTAAATAACATCTTGAACCTTGCAATCTAACCATACTAGCTTTTAATTGGCTTTCTATTTTCTTTTTTGTTAAGGTGCATTCATTCCTCTGTGGCTCCTGGGATGCCTAAGAAGCCTCCATGCTGAGTGCAAGGATTTTAATTTCCTCACTTTTGACTTTAGGGTTTTTTAACTAACTTTCCCCTTGAAAAAATTTCATTATCAAAAGTTTAGTGTCACAGTCCCACATTTGGTTCAATCACTCCCTTGAGAATGTTGAACTTAATTATGCTGTGGTCACCATTAATTAGTGGCTCAGCAATAGTTAGTTCTTGAACCAACACTTTTATATTACATAGACAGAGTAACTTTCCCTCATGTGTGCTGTAGAACCGACTGCTATAAAAAATATAGTCTGAAAGGTCAAGTTCTTTCTCTAAGTCGCCCATTGGAAAGGATGAATTTCTATGCAGATAGCCGAAATGCCCTATTACAACCATTTATTAGTCTTGGTTGCCCTATTTGTGCCTGCTGACACTTCACACTTCAATATTAATAGTATGTTCTTGCACGATAGGAAATTCTGTCATAGGTTATTAAAACTGTGGCGTATGCTTTCATACTGAATTGAGTTTCAATATCAAACATCTATGCAGGGCAAAAGGTTTGAAAATATTAGGGAAAAAAGTAATGTTGGTGTGAAGTTCTCAAACAGCACTGCTTAATATTATTTTAATGATTTGATGGTTAGTAATTTATGAGCTACACTAGTATTCTTATAAACAGGAATATTTTGTTGCATCTATTCTATTCATTCTCCCTGTATTGACTTCTGTATTCACTGAATTCTTCTGCATTATTACGATATAGTGTTATTTCTTCATCTTTATAAGACATAGCGCTCCCTACAGTTGAGATATCTTAGCACTCCATAAGTACTTGTCACACTAACATGAAAAGAAATGTCATTCACAGATGTTCAAAATACAGACATCTTATACTAACCTTTCTGGATAGTCTTTTTAATTTCATATTCTATTTGTTGAAAATATGTCTACTTTGTCTTTTATATCACATTAAATGTGTTAGCAAACAGAAGAAAAACCTATTAGTTTTTTGCTGTACACTTGGAACATAACCGTAATTACATTTTAAATTTATTTACTGGACTTAAAGAGATTAAATTGTTTAGAATTATTTCTGTACTGAAGTATTTCTGTATTGAGGTACTGTACTGAAGCATCTGATTTCAGTGGGATTAGACACTTGCGTAACTTTGAGAGTCTGGCTCTGGTCCCACTAGAGAGCACCCAGATGCTCACAAACAACAGCAAAGATACCATTTTCAAAACAGATGGCTGAAAGATCAAACATTTACAGGAGCTAGACTTCAGCCAGATGTGTCCAATGTGCTGACATGATGTCATTCGTAAATTGCAGGGCTCCGTAGTTTCTGGAGGACGGTGTCTGTCCTGCAGAATTAAGCTCTGTGATTTCACATGGCCCAGCAGATGGGCTAAATCTATGTCTTTCACCTCACAGATGTAATTAACATATTCTACAGCCTGTCACAACCTGTTTGAATAGAAGAAATGAGGGCAATGTGAAGGCAATGTCTTCAATGATGTCAGGAGAACCAAGCTGACTTACATGTTTACATATAATGGTCTTTAATGCTCTGCATACTCCATTTTACTACTGCCTCTAAAATTCTCCACGTATCACAAGTCATTTATGTTAAATAACTAGCCTAAAGCCTTATACTGAAATTAAAATGCAGGAATTTGTCTGTTACAGCTACTGTTAGAGGCCTAGTCAGTGAGGGAGTACAGCACTGCATTCTAGACTCTGATAACAAATGCCTTGTTTGGGGAGTGTTTGCACCCAAAAGACTCATTCAGCCCAGGATATAGATAGCTATGATTTAAACTTCAGACTGTGAAATTTGTCCCCAGACTAAAATATACATACACACTCCAAAAAGAAAAAAAAAAGAAAAAAGAAAAAAAAAAAAAACCCAGAGGGCTGGTTATTAACTTTTGATTTTTACAAGATAGCTTCCAAAGACAGAAAAGGGAAATAAGCCCAGTTATGGTGGAAATTCCAATGTCTCAGGTGAAAAAATGCTAATACAGCTTTTGGATATGGTTTTAAGCTTTGCCAAGGAGGAAATGGAAAATTAAGAGCTTCTTGGAAAACGAAGAGGTTTTGACTGGAGATCAAGACACTGACTCAAGAGAGACTGAAATTCTACAAAGGCTATTGCCAGCTTGCGTCAGTGAGAACAAGTGGAAACAAACCAAAAAAATTTATCAAGTTACATTGGCAGCTGAACCTAAAAGAGAAAGAAAAATGTGTTTATTCTTAAACTTTGTAATTACGCCTCAGCAGCTTTTCAGCCTTGCAGTGGCCCTGATTCTCAGTTCCCCTAAACTATTTTTATTCCCTTTTTATTTTCTTCCCATAGTTTTTGCATTATCCAAGGGGTCCAAAAGTCTCTTTGTTTTAATCTATGTAACAAAGGGGTTAATATTCCTGATGTTTTCTCTGCTGGGATGCCAGACAGGGTCACCAGATGTGATTCATAAGTTGTTCTTGCATGCTGCTTAGCAAAAGCACAGCTGTGGTTACACACTGGGGGTGGAGGGAAAGGAGAAGAGATCCTGATCCCATTCGAGTCAACTGGAGTTTTACTATTTACTTCCACAAGGCCAGAATTCCACCCCAAGTATCTATCTATGTGGGTCTTGTTTATTTTCCTTTGTTCAAAAGGATCCTTACCGTCACCTTTGCTAGATCTCATAGAGATTAGATGTAAATCAATAATGTATTTTGTTGTTATTATAATTGCCAATCTACAATATTGGATGACAAGTGAGACATGACTAAAAGATCTAACTCATGATAAAACCTTATTTTTTAAAAGAAAATGGGGGTTTCATCCTTTTTTTCCACAGAGTATTTACTTTCCTGAAAAAATGTTAGCATCTAAATCATAGCACTCGGAAAGAAATATTTTGTTCTAGTTTAAGTCTACCGCTCCCCCAACCTCCCTATCTCCTGCTTCACAATTTTACATTTTGAAAACATAAATTAACATTTTGATAGGTAGGAGCAAAGATTTAGTTACCTCTAGTACTACCTCCAGAACCTTCACTGAACTTGGTTCTCAGTATCATGTCTGTTTCTGAAATATGAAAAACTGTAGATTTAACACAATCACAGATTTAACAGGATCTCCTGTTTTATCAGTGCATTCCCTCTAAGTTGATTCTAAGTACATTCTTATTAGCCCAATAAGCAAAACTGAATTTAGCTAGACCTATGGCTAAAGTAGCTTCAGAAAATATTATGACTACATGGGTATAAGAAGAACACAACAGTCGATGAGAAAACCGGAGTTAAGATTATGTTAAGAAAGATCTTACATTTTGCTCTGAAAAAGATATTTCTTACATTACTTTCCACCACTTTCCACTTATGTGAAAACTATCATCTATGATGATCATTTTCCATGGTCTTAGCTCCTCTTACTCTTCTGTCTACAAAAGGTACAGCTTTGATACAAGATCATCTGATTCCTACATGAAAAGGGGTGCTCCATGATCTCTGTAAGTATTGCACAGACACACACATCTGGAGACTGGGAATGTAACTGCATAGGGACATTCTCAGTTTGGCTTGCTAATACTCTTCTTGTACTTGTATTCAGCTATGACATTGGTTGACTGTAAAGCAGCAAGACATGTTTACTTCCTTTACAGAGCTTGTATAAATTACAGTGACATTTCTTCTCCTTCTGCTGTCTTGGCTTTAACAGGATCAAATATGATCCTTCTCAGCAAAGACAATTATGTCTTGACAATCAACATTTCCTATTCAAAAGTAGTGGTGGTTACAGCCTGATGGAAAAAATAGAGTCTGTCTTGGAATACTTTTGTAAAAAAAATGTTAGTATATGTCAGTACCTTTCATATATTTACTGCTTTGCTCACTGTACATGCGATCATCAGTACAATGCTTCCACCTCAGAACTTGGGATAGTCTTTCTTTCAAACACACACTTACACAAACGCCATAACCCTCATTAGACAAACACTCAAGTAAGGACAAACATATTCTGTTTTTCAACCATATTTCAGGTAACTGCAATGACCTGATGGCAGCTGCTGGTTGGCTCATCAAAGAATACGAAAATTGTAATATTTGCTTCCAAAGTTTGATTGACAAACAGTGTTGAAGAAATACGTACATTTTTCTAGGTGTTATGTCTACATTAGTATATTAAACATGCATATAGCTGTTCTGAGTCCATACTACTAAACTTTCTAGCCTTTGGAAATGAAATGACCAAATGCACACTCCCTGCTAGCCCTGGACCTTTGCTAAATTCCAGGTTGAACCCAGGAACTGCTTGGGAAAGTACTTGCTGACCAGGACCAAAACCATCCAGGGACTGTTCTAGCAATTTAGCAGTGTAGATGTCTGAGTTCCAGTATCCAGGAAGTTCCTTGGCTCTGTTTAATTTCATAATAGAGGTGTAATTGGCATTTGCTTATGTACACACACCTTTTCTGTGACATAATAGTGTATCAATTTCAATATTTCAGTAATACTCCTCAGCATACTGAACACCAGACCCAATCCAAACAGCCCTTCTCCCCAGACTACATAAAAATTACTTCACGATGACCCAAAATCAAGCCACTACTTAACCAGACAGGACATTTTCAATGTTCTGAAGTTCAGTGAATAAAATAATATTTGGCTTTTACATAGGACCATTCATCCAAATATTTCAAGGAACCTTGGAGGCACTAAATAAGGAAAAAGTTTCCTCTGGGAGCAGCTGGACGACTGTAAAAAGAAAGCAGTTCAAATCATTATAAAAGTTATTAACAACAAGAACAAAACCTGCTTCCAACAGAACTGTTGGGCTCTAATGTGGTCTGTTCTTGTTACTACACTACTTTTGTTTGGAAATAACAGTCCGCACTTCCTTCCTTATAATATGCATTTTGTCATCATGCAGGCAAATGCAATACCTCAGTTGTTACCTTGCACTCTGAAAAATTATTTAATATTTAGGAGGGGACAAAGTAAAAGATTTTTGAGACACTGTCCATCAGTCTGGTATCTGAGCTCACCATAGAGACCTGGAGTGCAGAAGGAGGAAATACTTCACCGTCCACTCGTCTGGGGTAGATGAATTTGTTACAGTGCCCAGAGGAGGGATTTTGAATGGTATTTATATATGTTCTGATGGAAGATTTTATTGCTAAAACATTTTATTCTGGCTCTGGACACTGTCAGCCTCCAGTTCAGTCTGATCTTTTGTGGCAGGAAGGACCAAGCTAAGATCCTGTCCAGGAGTTTCCAGTGCCTGGTCATTGGTATCAGGGACCGCCCAGATGTGTCAGCCCTGCAGGAGTTATTGCCTGGGGCTGGGTGGAGAAGCAGGTAATCTCTGAGGACAGGAGGGAAGGCTGCAAGTAAGCAGCAGCACATTGCATCAACCCAGGAAGACTTTCAACTCTGCTCCCAGTGAGGTCATGCCAGAGGGTAAGTGGAAGGAGCCTCAGCCCAGACAGCAGAAGCCAGATTATTTTTTTCCGTTGAAGCTTTTACCTCACAAATCTATAGCAAGTCATCTCTTCATCAGGAGTTTTTCCAAGGAAAGGACCAGAGGGCTGTTCTCAGTTTAACAAATGCATGTGTCTGGACTACTCCAAGCACATTTGTTCTTGTTTGAGTGGCTTATTTTCCTTCTTTTCCCTCCTAGTGTTCTATAACAATGTCACTGTTATTGTCTCTGAGTGTGCACATGCATGTATTACATATAAAATCTCACTTTTATAGGTAGCACCTCTGTCTTCAGCAGTTACCCAAAGCCAGAAGCACACAGGCACTCACGGCATATGCAGGGTCATCTGCACAGCATAACAAAATGCTCCAATCCAGCCTTGGACCAGGCAACTCAGGTACTGGAGGCGGTATATGTATTCTGGCCTGACGGTCAGACAGAAACCTTAAATAAATTCCAAACATATAATCCCATACACCTACCAAAAATTCTCCCAGTTATTTCATTTCAGAGAATTTTGTTTTAGTGGCTTCCAACATAGCATTTTCTCTTTCTGTCCTGAATGGATGCATAATGCTGGTTAACATTATTCAAAAGACAGCTGTTTTCTACCTTTCAAATGGCAGAATTCAGTAAGGTGAACCAAGTTCTACCAGTGCATGTTATAACCAACTCAAAAATTTTACTAGATGAACACTTCCTTTAAAAAAAATAATCTCTAAAAGGCTTTTTATAATTAACAGAATATTATTAATGACAAATGAAAAAGGAAAAATATAACAAAAATGTAGTCTACGATTTCAAGTTTCATTTGGCTTTTACAGAAAAGTATATTTCCTGCTCTGCTTTTCCTTTTGTACTGCTTTTGTCAGCTATTCCTCCTTCAAATGTACAACAAATAGCTATTAAAGATTATGGAGTGATTTCCATTTTGATTGTTTGGGTTTACTTGCTTCTACAATTCTAGAAACTACTCATTACAGCATGAATTTCCCTGTTGTTTTATGCTGAATTTTACAATAACTTTAACAGCAACTGTGCAGTCATCTTTTGTAAGGTAAGAACGAAACAGATGAACATTACTATTAGTGCAACTCACGAAGCAGAGCACCACCAGCAACTTATTAGGTATCAAAAATCACATAGCAAGGAACTGAACAGTGGAAGTTTTGAACACAGGGCTCTGTGAAGGTTAAAGATTTAAAAAGAGATAAAGGACTGAGACAATCTCCCAGAAGATCTATTCCTTGGGTAATCATCAGCTGATAGGATCTAGACTGGACCAATTCATATTCATTTCTTTCCCTATGGACTTGCTAGCAGCTACTGTCAGCATCGGTATACTTTTGATTTTAAAGGATTCTTTGGGGACTAAAGTGTTAAATTTGGCATGAAAATAGCCATCATTTGGTAATGTGCCTATATAAGATAACTTCCATGGCTCAAAATAGAAGTTCTTGAGAGAGTAATTATGAAATATGATGAATAAGGGCAGGGTAATGGAAGACATAAATTCTAGAAGTGGACTTCAAATGTTGTAAGTGAAGGATAAGGTTTAACAGGATAGTTTTATAGCAACCAGCAAGCCTTTAAACGGCCTAAATACTTATGAATCATTTAAAGTAGCTGTGGCCAAGCATGAGGGTTCATTCTTAGGCTCTGAAATGTCTCCGCCAGTAATTTTGTATGAAATTTCCTAATCTTTAATTGCACTTGCTGAGTCCAACAGGTATGTGCTCAGTACTGTGTTTTTTCTATCACATGCCTCAGGAAGCCCTGCCTATATCCATCCAGATGGCTCACAAACTAACCTGGGCACACTCAGATTAAGAGAATACTGAGTAAGGCCTATCAAGGCAATTAACCATTGTTAGGTAGTGTGACAATCCACACCCGTATCCACGGTTGACTAAGGATTCCCCATCGATTCCCTGTGACCATGTGTGGGGTTTACTTCGTAGGACATCCCCATGGTGGCAGGAGATATTAATGTGCCCTGGGTGAGACAGAAGTGCTCATGGGCAGCATTTTGAAGGGGCTGCCATGACAAATGCTGCAATAGGAGAGGACAGATGTTTGTGCTGCTGTGGCTCATTTTCCAGCCCGGCCCACCAGCTTATTCAACCTGAGTGGCTTCACAAAAGGGTTGCCAAATCTAGTCTGTGATTGCCAGTCTCTGAAATTGATGTCTGCTTACTTAAGGAATCCTGTCATCTTTACAAATCTTCTTATTGGGAAAGATGCAGAAAGGATAGCGTTTTCCATAAAATATTGAGGTCAGCCTCAAGTGAGTGTACTGACTGACTGAGGAAAATCTAGGACTTAAATTAGAAGATAAAAAGAAAATACTTTTTATTAGAAGATAAAAAGAAAAGAAGCCAATAGCTGGCAAGAGAAAACACGCACCTTTCATGTGATGCTTATTTGTTTGTAGTGTTGGAAGTGGCATACTCATTCTGGTTCGGTGCTCAGGCAGGTTAGGTATGATCAATCAATTCCAAACCAGTGATCGCACAGCATGTACCCAAAATAGTCCCAGTTATCACTGCCAGCTATTATCTACTGGTACCCTGGGAGGGGGAAAATAGCCTTAGGGTTCATTATTTTCTTTTTATTTCATTTGTTTCATTTGTCTAGTAGTTGCTGTATTTTCTCATCTTGTGGAAAGTTTAGTTCTTTTTGATGCAATAGTCATAAAAGTGATATGAAAGTGGATCAACAGATAACTACCTGAGTTATGCAACACTGAGGAGAGCAGAAGTGAAAACATGTTAATTTATGTTCACTCAAAGTTACATGATCAATAAATAACCTCTATCATGTGCAATACAAATAGGAACTGATCATAGTGTAGGTACAGTTTAAACATGAATGGTAAATGTTCCTTGACCTCAGAAACCTTCAAAGAATTCAAAAATGTTCCCATTCTGTCTTAAAAATATTATATTAAAATGTTATTATAATTATTTTTTTTCCATAAAAACATAAGAAGACCTGCCCAATCATATAGCAATATCGCTTAACTTCAGCCAGGCATGTGAACGTAAGTATTCTTGAATGCAGAAGTCTTGCATTCAAGTCACTACTTTTACCTAGTGTTTGGTGGGTTGTTCTCAGTGACTCTTGCTGGAGCTATTTCCACTTAAAAGAAAACTAAATAACCCCTGCATCAGGGAACTGAACCTTGCTTTGTACCTTCCTATGTGAGTACAAGTTGGTTATTTTTCTACAGCTGGTGAGTCTGTCTGATCGTGACACAAACATAATCAAAAGTTAAAACATTTCAAAGTCTGTTTGTTTTCCCTCTCTCTTCTTTTTTTTCTTAGAGAGAGAAAAAATTATTTTAAGAGTATTTTTAAAATAGTTCCGGCAAATTCTAATCAGCATGGCTCTCAAAATGAATAGATAGATATATTTTAGTGGAGCTGGATCACAGTCACCGTTGGAAAAGGCAATGTCAATAAATTAACTGGTCTTGCAAATGCAATTGTTAAAAGAAATAATCTTCCAAGAATCCTGGGTAAGATGGAAAAAATACCAGTAACTAAGAAATAGTAGGGAGGAGGAGGCAGCGGGAATGGTGAACAACATGAAACTGAGGAAACATTTGCTATGTGTATGAAATAAGGTGAGAAAAAAAGTAGGGAGTTTCCTACTTACATCTTAGGTGAATGCAATAATATAGCATTGCAACGCTGAGGCTGAGAACTTCATTTTCACTTCAGGTATAGAAGAGAGTTACTTTGGAGTGTTATTATTCCCAAATCTCTAAGGAGGACTGTGGCAGACACAACTGGGCCCACAATCTTGAATGCCATTATTTGGATCTGTCTTTTCTGTGTCACACTAGTTTGAGCGTATATAGTATATTACCTTTAATTAATTGAGTGTTTATGTGTTAAAAAGTTATTCACTTGTGCACAGAGTGATTTGCTGGGATTTATGATGGGAACATTTTATAACAGCAGCATGTGTTTCCCTACAATTTGTATAGGTTCATTCATTATAATTTTTCCTGATGTTTTGCCTACCATATTATTAACTTCCCCAAAGCAATGAAATAGCAGCTTGTCTTCTCACAGCAGAGAAACGAGAGGAATAATTATGAATGTGGAAATCCTAGTGAAAACATGCTTCTATTGAAAGGGCCTAGTGGTCCGAATAGAAGCCTGCTGGATTTATGAAGTCTATAAAAAAAGCAAACATACAGAAAAACAGATGCTTTTTTTTTCCCAAAAAACTTGGAAGTCCTACTTTCCTTAGGAAAAAAGGGGAGGAGGGAGGAGGAGGAGAGAATGTTACATTTATCATAGAATCATAGAAACGTTTAGGTTGGAAAAGACCTTTAAGATCATCATGTACAATCGTTAACCCAGCACTGCCAAGTCCACCACTAAACTATGTCCCCAACATGGTTTATGCCACTATTAACAAAAATTTATATTTTACTATAGGTTATGGAGTCTGAATAAATCATCAAAGTTTCAAGTCCTTGCCATGCATAACTATTTAATCATTTGGAAGTGTTCTTTTCAAAATGAAAGCGTTTGTGAGCATAGAGTTTGATTTGTTACTCCTTCAGTAGCAAATTCACCTTTGCTTCAAAGGGATAGCTCCTTAGGACTCTTTGCACGTAAGAATTTACAATAATGGGGAAATGAATAGCATTCACCGATGGTGGTAGGGGAAATTTTTTTCCAAGCTGTCAGTGAGAAGGTAGGGGGAAAGCCTGTGAAATCAATTCCAGAAAGTATTGTGGATTACTGGTTATTTGACAAAGAACCAAAGCTGACAGGACCACCACAGTCATTTGTGTTTATTGTTCAAGACGGTGCTTTTCTGGACCATCCCTAGCAAAACCAACCTCGTTTAAGAAAAAAGAAAAGAGGGGTCATGGGGACCAAGGAGGAAGCGGGAGGCAGTGTAAGCAATGAGTCCACTCCAAGCTCTGCTCTAGGATAGCCTTCCTCACCATCACCCTGTCCCTGCCCCTTTCTTAGGCACTTTGTATTATTACATGTGCAATCTCCATTGTTATTTCTCACAACAACCCAGTCTGCTTCTGCACTCTGTCGTCCGGGTGGCCACTCATAAAAAAATGTGATTTACATTCTTGTTTCACTCTCACCACCTTTTCACTTCCTGTTGCTTCTGCAGCCCATGCTTTGCTTGCTTTTTTCTGTTCTTTTAATTTGAAAACTGAATTTATGTACATTTTCTGTTTATTATTATTATTACATGTTTACACATGCAGCAGAGGAAAAAATAGAGCACTGTCATCAGAATTGCCCTAGATTTCTTTTTAAATGAATGGATATATAATAAATTCTTCAAAATAATAAAAAATAGCTATCTGAATTTGCTGGATGTGACTAAGTAATTCCAAAATACAAGCAAAGAATTTTATCTCAGTTGCTTTCATCACACCCCAAAATTTTTCACACCTGAAAATAATTACTTCAGAACTGTTATTACACTTAGGCTACAACAGCATCCGTTACAATGCGCTGAAACTTCTTTCAATATCATTTGAACGAAGCACTACAAGAAAGCTAAAGGTTGGAGGGGCCACCATGGTGACAGTGGCTTTCACAGATGAAGTGTGGAGCTTGAAAGCGTTTGCTTACCTTTTGCCAGGATCAAACCTCAAATGGCCGAACTCAAGTCCTTTGAAAGAGTTAAGACAATTTACCCCTACTGAGGAGCTGTCCCTGTGAATATAAATCCATGCTATGGCAGAATAAAAGGGTCATTTTGTGCTAATTCCACTCAACAGCAAAGGCTGAGCAGAAAGATCTGTCATCAAGTAGAAGCCCTCTGACTGGCCCTACATTTCTGGCTGTAAATCTCATGGATTCTCATAAAAGGAGGCCCATCCTGAGTTCTCGCTGCAGACGAGAGGTAGCACTTAGCTTTGGTAGAAACAGCCAGCAGCTATGGCTGTTTGTTCTTTATTCCCCTGTCTGCCTTAAATTCAGATCATGTTTTCTCTATTAGGGGTAAGGGAAGAAAACTGACTAACTGGAAGAACATATGAACAAGTGAACAGATTCAGAGTTCAAGTATGCACCCAAGATTTGACTGGTCCCCTGAAATTTTTCTATATTTATCTGGTTTTCCAAAGCTAAAAAATGATACACCATGCTAGCAATCTTCCAACAGCTAAAGCGATTCTCTGCTGTTCCCCAGTCCCCAGAGGCAGGCTGCTCTCTTACTTTAACATTTCTTTTTAAGGGGTGAACAGGTCCAACACCATCAGTCTTCCAGGTACACACCTTTTAACTGCACTGCACTTTTCATCTAACCTCACCAGCAGAAAGGCAGCACAGCGCCTGCAGCCCCAAAATGTCCAAGATTCAGAAAGTTACCAATCCCAGATCTGCTACACACACACCACACAAATATCTCAGTATTCTCACCTCACCATTACTTCTCCAGAAGAGGAGGAAAAAGTATATGCCTATTTCAGCATGCAATACTGACTAACTTTACCATAGGAGCCATGCCATGAGCTCAGGGCTGGCAGTCAGCAGCTTCTGGCTTCTCATCCCAGTTCTGTCACTGATGTACAGAATGACACTGGAGTAGGAAATTAAAACCCTACTGCCCTATTTTTCCCAGCTGTAAGATAGAGCTCCTTATTTCTCACAACTGTTTTGAGAATTAATTACTTCTATGGGAGGGAAGGGAAGAATTATATAGGTGATAACAGTTATTCCTTTCTAACAGGAAGAAATGGAGAGAAGTGCTACAAATCCAGGAATATTGAACAAAATATTTTTAGTATATCAGTAACAATAATAGCATTTCATGACTTTAAAAACATCAAGGCATTAAAAGATATTTTTTAATCTGGTCTCATGCTTACTTCGTAAAATAAATGACTGTAAAGTTTCTTGCTTAAGCCTATACCATAAATTAGTAAAATGAAGTAATTAAATTCACTGCAATGCAGCATGGCTAATATAATGACTATGTTAATTTGCATTATATCACATGATTTGGTGGACATTAGCTTCTGCTTAATCTGAGAAGCAGAGAGACCATAAAGAAATAGAGGTGAAAAAAAGAATCAGCATTCTTACAGTCTGTCTGTGGAAACTAAGACAAGGGAAGACAAAGAGAATAAAATGCACCCAGAGTGCATAACAGAGTTTTAAAGCAAGCTCAGGCTTCCCTACCTCCTGCCCAATCTTCTTAGCTCTGCTAAACTACTAGGTTTAAGCTTTAGCTAGTGCATTTGTGTTATGTTACACTTCTGCAAAATAGTGAGTGTCATTTAAAGGACTTTCTGCAAGTCAAAGTACAGTAAGTACATATACTCACATCCATAAACCAGGGAACAAGGGCTTTCACTCATGGCTAGTGGCTCTAGTCATTGGGCTGCAAGGCAAAGAAAAGTGAAAACTTCACAAGGATACTAAAAGATTTTGAAAATCATGTAGGAAAGAAAGGAAAAACATTCAGAATCTCTCCATGGAGAAAAAGGGGGGGGGGGGGTGGGGGGGGGTGGGGAAGAAAAATAAGCAGAGGCAGCAAGTTCAGTGGTTATCAGGACTAAAATGAATGTTTTCTTCTCTGCTTTGAAAAACCTTCAAATACAACAAATATTCCTCAGACTGAAACCTCTTTGATTTTAAATGTTTCCCAGTGTCTTTCTTAAGTGTTTTGTTTTAAATGATGAAGTCTTAATAAATAGTGGACACATAATAAGCTTCTGTGGGATTTGGACTTTATCCCACAAGTGAGAGGAAGACCTCATAACTCAAAAAGTGATGAAGCCGCAAGAGAGTTATGAAGGTTTTTCCGCACTAGTGGGATTAATTCCATATTCCACAGATGCCCATTATATAGAGGTTCTCTGTTTATACTGCAAGGAGGTAAAAAGCTTTTTTTTTATTATTAGATTAAAATGTCAGAGTTGAATATAAATGTCTTAGTCAGAAGAGTAAAGAGCTGCTTTGTGGTGTCACAAAACATCCTGAAAACAGTGTCTGAGTTATGGAGAGACATGCATTGAAAGTATTTTGTGTAGCAAGCAAGCATTCCTAAAGATCATTTGCTCCCTGTAACAATGTTCTCCCTTTCTGCAATAGGGAAAGGAACCCTTATCTTTTGAAGAGGACCTGTGAATTGGTTTTCTTCATCATTTCCAGCATTCAAGACATACAATGGGCCCTGTTTCTACTGCTCTCAGGCTTTGCTGCTTCATGGTGTTGAAGCAGGTCTCCCCAATACACCAAGACCACTGACGAAGGAAAAAATGAACTTACAGATAAATAAGTTTTCCCACTGAGGAACAAAAAGAACCTCCAGTCCAATGCCCTGCAATCCTAGAAGACCACAGAAACTCAGCTAACCATGTCCCAGCAACAAGGAGTGTATTCCATATGAATCAGGGATGCATTTGCCCAACAAAATCCCCAAACACTGCCTGCTCTTAAGTTAGACTACTCCTTTGCTGGTTTAGGCCATTATTTACATCTGGCAATTCTCCTTTCTGCCCCAGCACCTTTCAAGATTGGATATAATTCTCAGCATAAGACAAAATCAAACTCACATATATTTACATATTCTGTATTCATGGAGATATTTGCCTTTTAATGAAACACTGCTTATCTTCAGAACTGGCAGGTTCCAAAATACAAATTTTAAAAACAGATTTGGGCTTTGAGCTTAAGACTATCAACTTTGCTTAAGAGACCTAGTTCTCTGCAATACTAAGTTGCAAATTAAAATCCAAATATTTCACTGTTATTGAAGAACTCTCTTTATTATCATTATATTAGACAAGAATTTTGGTTTATGTGGGGCATAAACATTCAAAGTTTTTTCTGATGGCATATGTATTTACAAATGTACATTGCAATCTGTAGCCCCCCCAGCAGCAGATCTCTGAGTTTCATTCAGCACAGAGCAAGCTGCCTGCAAACACTGTATCATTCTGCCCAACTTTTAAATACCTGGGAAAATCTTTCCTTATTTCTTAAACCCAGTTGCTGCTTATGGGTTCAACAGAAACTTGCAGCTTGAAATATCCAAATAAGTGGGCCATGCCTAATTCCAAAAACCAAGCAGCTATTTCAGGATGAAGCCTTGCCATAACCACAGAACACAGACCAGCAATGAAGACTGGAGTATCAAAACGCTGCCATCTGGCATGGGGCAGCAGAAACCCAGATCATCCTGCTGGTTAGTGTTGATAGTGCTCAGCAGCTGTGAGAACACACCCTTCTTTAATACTCCTTCTGATGCTCCTTTCAGAGGAGCAGGGACCTCCGCCTGCTGTGGTGCCCAAGCTGTGATCCAGTTCCTGTCACTTCACAGAGAACTGGTGAGCCACACAGGGCTGGCTCCTTCTCTGCTGTGAAAAAAAACAGAAGAGCTGAAAGGGAGTAAATAAAGTCAAGAGAACCAGCTGATGGCAGGATTATTGCTTTTAAAAAGGGGGAACGTGCTTCTGTGTGGTAAAATCGCACCCATTTTGCTAACATTGTGCAAAAACACAGTTCCTGCCATGCCCACAACTGTGTAAGAGGTGATGCTCACAACAGCATCTCCTCTGCACAGGCTATGACCCGTAAGATGGCTTTTGTGAACTGTATTATCTTAAGGACAGATTGGAAATGCCCATGCTATACTGAGACCCACAACACCCATGGCAAAAAGACAAGAAACACAAAAAATATCTGGCCCTTCCTGTGATGCCAGCTGAGGTGGCAGCTCAGGCTACATGTGCTTTAACCACAAATCTGAGGTTCTGCTCTGTGTAGGATGCAAGGAAAAGATCCCTTTAAAGGTCCTCTTACCCTCTGCTTCTGATGGATTGGTATTTTGAGGTCAATTATTTTTAAATAATTATTTTTAGCTAAAGTTTAGCATATCTGCTTGCCTACTTAAAACAGCTTAAGAAGTATTTTGGGCACAAAAACACAAACATTCACATCTTTAATGAAACTCTAGAGTTACCTCCCCATCAATCACAGCAGTGTGAAGAGCTGCTTACAAGTAGAGTTCAGTGATAGGCTTCTTACAGTGCCCTGATACTCTTCACATCAATAAGAACAAAGGAAAAAAGCGCAGACTGAAGGTGAGAAAGAAAAGAAGATAATAGTTATGATGGTTCATGGACTATAACATTAGCAAATTCCTTCTGTTTCTCTCTAAACATTATATCTCTACTTTTAAAATGAGATTTTACTATTGTCTCAAGGAAGCTAACACCAAGGTTAGTCTGAGAGGGCTTCCTTAACAGATATAAACATCTTCAGTGAGATGGAGAAAACAGATTAGGAACCAAGCTGGAAATTAGGAATTGGATTGTGTTCTATCAACTGTATTTTATCAATCACCTTCTACTCTCTGAACCCAGTCTCTTCTAGCAGACATTTTTTACATTAGGGTAATTCCACAGGCTTCCTTATAGAGTTGTTCCATGTTTATACTAACTCTGTGGAAGCCTCTACTAATATTTCGGCGTGTTTTCCTACTGGGAGGAGACAGGGAGTGGATAATTAGGTGCAAAGAGATCCACCACAATGAAATCATCCCTTCCCAATATGGAAAGGTTTGTACACCTAAGTCATGCTGATCCTATCCATTTTATCCCACACAGAATCACACTACTTGCTGTACACCTTAGAAGTAGCTGGCAGTTGGGGTCTGGCTAGCTGGCTCATCAGGTTAGCCATGCTGGGCACAAGGACTTGGGAGGAACCAATAGTGATCAGCAGGAGGCTGTGGCATATGCTAGGGGGAGGAGGAACAGAGATTAAGAAGACATGCCACCTTTTCTTCAAAAATTCAGGAAGTATCTCCAGCTTCCCTACAAGATGATTCAGAGCTGTAATTCAGAGGGTGCAATATGGTTCTTTGGCTAGCTAAAACACTCCTATCAGTGTTGGGATATCTAACAGATTTTCCTAAAATCTCTGTCACTTGAATGGCACTTTGCCTCCACAGGGAAGCAAGGAGGAGGGTGCAGGCAGATGACATCCCATAGGCTGCAGTATCCTCCCCTTGATGGATGTACATGCTCCGCTGGGGGTATGATTTCAATTCTTTCCCTGAAACATGAATCAAGTGAGGCCACAAGCAAATATATTTCCCTGTCAAACATTTCACTTCCTGGAGACAGTTAAGAGCTAATGTGACATACTGTGCAGGGTTTATTTTTGCTTTTGAGCCAGCGAATTGCTGTACTGTTTTCCAGGCCCTTAAAATTGGTTTGTGTTTGCTGAAAGAAGCATTGCAGACACATTGGCTGGGAGTCCAGTAGGATTTCTAGCACACTGACTGATCCTAAGCATTCAGATGAGGAATTCAAACATCAGTAAACCAAATTCAGGCCAGAAGTGCATGTGTTCCTCTTTGCTTAAGACCTCAAAAGAGCAGACCATGGAGTTTCTTTCATGTTATCATATTTGCTGCATCATCCAGTCTGCCTTTTTACAAAATTTACAACTAATGCAATTGGCTGGCTTGTGCACACAGAAAATAGAGACCCGGAAAACATGCTTGTTCTGCGTTTTTGTTGTTTCATGGCCAAAAAACCTGTGCAAGTGCAGGCCTCAGAGTAATTCCTTCTTGTCTTAACTGTGTAGGTGAGAAAACTGGGGCATGAAGAGGTAAGCCTGGTTCACAATGACAATGGTGATAAATGGCAGAGCCGAGAGTAGACATCTGATGGAACCTAACTGTTCAATCACTGATGTAAATGAAATCCAAATGTCATTAAATGAAATGTATCCTAAGTCTCCCTGTAGTACAGAAGGGAAGAAGCAAATGCTGCAGAGCCACCAATGATTTCCTGCTTTTTGAGAGTTCATCACCCACCTGGTAACAACTGAAAGCTTTTCATCTACCAGCAGGCTTTAACCACCCAGAGAACCAACACAGCAGAGCAGCCTGACCAAATAACCATGACAAATTTGTTGAGTGACTGCTGGACACTCTGTCAGAGTTACCTGAACTGGGATGAACAAAATCAGGTCCATAAGAAGGAAGCAGGGTTCTTGAGCATTTTCAGGCAATTAGTCCTGGAAAACATGCCCCCAGGACTGTATCTGACTGTCGTTTTGCTCCTGCAGGGCTGAAGAACAATGTGAGATCCGAGCATACCTATGTGCCTTTGGGAAACATCTCTGAAACCCTGTTAATAATAAGATAATGCTTTGCATTTCTGCAACACTGCTCATTTTACAAGCCTTGGTTAGCTAAGCGTCATTAGGCCACGGTACTTCAAGTGTTTCAGAAACCAGGAAAAGCTGGCAGGTAAGCTCTCTCATTGCCTCACCCACACTCTTACAAGCAGCATTTCATGAAGAAGAGGCCACAAAACTGAGTAATTCAGGTAGTCTCTAAATGTTGTATGAGGCAGCCTCCTGTCTGAAGAAGGCTAGGATCATTGTAGGGCATACTGCTGGCATGGCAGCATTAGAGAAATGCTGAGATGTTTGTATTAATGTGACATTAACTTTTCTCTTTTTTAATAAGTGCTGTCTCCTCTTTTGAGTTCTGTGGTACTAATGTATATCAAAATTAGCAGAATATCTACTTTTGCAGTGTAGAGGTACTACAGCACTACAATAAAGGACAAAATATAGAGTTCCAGGGTAAAGTAAAAATTGAGTATTCCACTTTTTTGTGACATCCACAAGTTGACAACAAAGACCGATGTAAAACGATCTAACAACCATTTAGTCTGGCCTTATTTTTTGAGCAGCATCTGCTCAGCAATACTGGTCAATCACATTCCCTTGTATGTGGTGATATATATGTATAATTTTTGTCTTTAGTTACTTTACAGTAAAATGCTATATGTAAAAGCACATCATTCAAAACAGACATAAAGAACAAAACTCCATAGAAGGCAGTGAAAATATTACTACTTATACCAGCACTGTCCTGGTTCAGTGCTGCTGAAGATCTTCAAAAGCTATTCAAACAGCTCCTTTCTCCCTCAGTCAAAAATTTGAAGGCATAACTAGGTCATACACACTGCAGCAAGGGAAATCTCTTCTTGGTATTGGTAATGCCAGTATAAATTTTCCAACACAGAGATGCCAACATGCTTCAGACTTCACCTGGAGAGGAGAAGAGGAAGTAATTTGGTCTCTACAGTGGTGAAGCCCTCAGCATCTTTGGAAAGATTACCTGCGGTGCCAGCTGTGGTAGTGGTGGTATTTGTGATGTGGAAAACTGCTTGCCACAAAAAGCTATCACGCTGCTGGCATTTCCCCCTCTCTATCTTCCTGAAGTCCAGAGAAGGAGAAATGTCAGAGGCATTTTGGGATAAGAAACTGCCTGTTCAGTTACCTTGCTGCTTTGTGTTTGTTTCCCCGCCCCCTCCACTTAGTTTTTCTTTCCATTTGCAAGTGTTATTTTAACACATATGTCCCTAGGTGTTTGGCTGCCTTCAGCTGGTAGCTGTCTAGTTTGAGTCTAGTTGTCTAGAAAAAAATAAGCTAGCATACACTTTTCTGAATCAATGTTGTAACTGTCATATTGCTAATGCTGACTTCCTTGTTTTGGTGGCACAGACTGCTTTAGAAGAATCTCTTTATTGCTCAAAAACACAGTTTGATCCCTCTCAAAGTACTTTAGATTTCTTACTTTAGTTCATAACTTTGACTGTTTCCTTTTCTTCCAGGGACCATGAACATTACCAGATTTTACTTCATTTATGATCTAGTAGTGGCAAAAAATGTCCCTCACCACTGAATCCACATTTTTCTAGGTACGTTAAACATAGATAGATGCTATCCCTGTCCTAAAGAACACTGTAATCTAAAGGATCAAGAGGTGCTTTGTATAGATCTCTGCATAAATCACAAGCTTGCGTTATTGAATTAGGCCTCTTCAAAAGGTACAACTCAAAAGCCGAAGGAAACAATGGTATGATCACAAGAACAGACATTTTTCACATTTATGGATGTTCTAATTCAGTCACATAAACTGCTGGAAAAAAAGGGACAGAGAAACATTATTTTGTGTGACGTATCCAATTAAACTATAGCTAAAATTATTTTAAAGTCTTTCCCTGGTTCCCAAATGTCCAAAAATTATTATTGATCTTAAATATTTCCTTGAGCTGATGCAGATATCAGATTCTACATTTTAAAATTCTTAGCCCGTTAGGACAAAATCTTCACTCGCCCAGCAGAAGTAGATGTATCTTCAGGTCTAACACACAAGTAACGTATTTGGATGATTTGTATGAGTATAATAGATTGATAGACACATATATAAGTGTTTAATGTCTTTGGATAAGATCATTCTGTAACAGCCTTATCTTTTAATCCTAAACTCCAACCTCTAGGTGAATATATTTTTGGCATTCATAAATTGTGATTCAGTAACTACTGATGTAAGAGTAGTAATGGGAAGTTCAGAAAGCCTATAAGGTATAAGCTGTGCCAGCAACAGAACAGTGCTCCTGACATCTCTACGATATAGTGGGGAAGTAAGTACGCATAAAACCAAATTAACTTCTTAGTACTTTCATGAGCAGAAAAGGATTTAATTAGGGAAGTCAAGATTCCCTTCCAGTTCCTTCTTCCAATAAATATGTTCAGACTTTGATCTTTGACCTTTATTCGTAAAATTAATTCTACATCATATTTCTGCATATAGCTCTCTAAGGAGAATCAAGTTTACACTTCCCTCCCAATCCAAACCATAACAGCGCTTAATTAGGTGATAATTTATGTAGTACTTAGCATGAACTTTTGACACTTACTGAAGTAGGCAGCATGAGTGTACATATGTTATCACCTGCCTACATCAAGCAACAGAACCTATGCAGTCAGGTATCTTGGGCTTTATAAGGTATCAAGCAACATTTATAACCCTGTTGTACCTAAATTTCTAAAAGGTTGGACCTGTCTCCAATGTACATTAATATATATGCCTATGTGTACTTGAAGCATTGATTGTAAGAACCACAAAACAATTATTAAGGGAAACAGATGTCAAGACAACCTGCAATGAGGCTGCCTGGAACTTTGTCGCTCTGCTCAGTTTTAAGGAAAGTGCACAGCTGACAGACGTTTCATTTCTGCCCACCCAATATGATTAAAAACTTTAATGGAATTGAGCTCTTTTCCTACCAAAGTTAACTCTGAGTAATTATAACCATACTAACGTGACCTGCTAATAAAAGCACGCAGAGTGTTTTTATACAAGGCTTTTTTACCTACCCATAGAGCTGTACTGCTGTGTTAGGCTGAATAGCAACTTTTTGATGGAGCTGCTATTTTTTTTCAAATGGTCAGATGACTTTGACCACAGGTAGCTTATTTTGCTTTGGGCACATTGCACAAGATTTAAATTTTTTTTTTTTATTTTATAAATTGTCTTTGTTGTGCAGCTCTAGTAAATGACGTGTGATATTACATGCCTAGTTTGAAAACAAAAAAACAAAGATGCCGAGTTACCTTCAAAATGTCCAGAGATTTGTGCTTCCATTGTACTGTGTGTTTATCAATCCTCCTCACTGCTACAGATGATGGGAAGAGTGCTGTCATGAATGTGTTTTCATACTGTCAGCCGGACTGCTCTGAACACTGCACTCAGAGCCCTGCAGTAAGTCTGTAACAGAAGTCAGGCCATCTGATCGCTAGGGTAGAAACATCTCTAGACTATCAGAAAAGCATGAAATGTTAGCATGCAAGCTGTCTCAAAGAAACATGTTTATTTCTACAATCCTCTTTTCTATTTATATTCTTTACTTTTCTCTATCTCATACCAATTAGTGATACCTCACCCCATGCCGTGAAAATAAAATCCGATCTTAGAGAACCTGTTCAGCTTGTTATGCAAGCATGTTTCATAAGGAGTTACAATTAAATAAGTGTTGAATAAATGTATTCTACTTTGCTTTGCATTTCTTTGTATAGGTTTCTTACATCAATTTCAATATTCTTATTTATATTTACTAATAGTCCCAATCCCATTTATGAGAAAAGGAGAGACATTGTAATCCTTTGCCCTGTTTATTACGAATTCCAGAAATTTCCTCACAACATCAAGGAAATAAAATATCCACTCTGCCTTCTGTGTTCTGCTGAATTGTACCAGAAAAGACATCAGTCTGGGTACCTACTGTTTTGTTGATATTGCTTGTTTCACAAACACATAGGCCAGCCCCTATAAAGCTATTGCCATCATGATAAAGTCTGAAATATAATGAGAAAAAAATCAAACCAGCTTGTTTAGAGAGTCCAATTAATGTGAAGGCATCTTTTCTAAAATAGCTTTATGTGTAGTTAAACCAACTGCACTCTTCTAGTAGAATATTAAATGTATGGAAGGCCTATGTACTGCTTGTAAGTAATAAATAATAAATCATCCCATTTTAAAGTCAAAAAAATTAGTATAAATGTACTCTAAATAATTTTAACAGTCTTCACTATCTATTTACAGCAAAGCTGCTGCTTCTCCTTGTAGTGTATTAAAGCATATGATAATCAAGCACCTGTATTTTTGGTAATTTAAACCAAAATTAAATTAACTCAAACTGTAATGCTGCGCAAGTTTTTTTCATTAACCAACAGAGATGTTGGTTGTGAAATAACTGAGCTCATCAGTCATTTTAACAAAGGCACGAAACACTGAATGAATTTGCTGATTTTTGCTACAAGTGAAATGTTTCATAGTAATCAGATTTTGAAATAGGAAAACCATGAAGTACAAAGGTGAAACTTCTATTCCCAAGTATGGCCTTCACTTTTCACCAAGAAAAGCTGAATGAATAGGAGATAACATTGAATGTGGAGAGATCTTGACTAACAGACACCTGATACTGATTCTGAAATTCCTGCAACTCCATCTCTGCTTTAGACTTCCCCTGCAGGGTCTGGTTCTCCAGCTCCTTGCAGCCAGCACAGTCTTTCACAGCTGTACAGAATGATGCCATACTGTCTTGACACCAAAATAGACCCTTGTTCTGCAAGCCTGAGTAAATTTAAAATATGCAGAACATTAGTTAATTAATTCCAGCATGTATCCTTGGACAAGTTGTTAATCAGTCTTGCTGTATCCACATCTTTACAACTCACAAATTATTGAGACTAGTGAGTTGGAGCTGTAGCATACCGCTGAGTGGCTGTCAATGCCTCCCAGCCCAGTTTGGTATACTCCATTTGGTTACTAGCCAAAAGGCAAAAGGGGAATGCACCTCCTGAACCCATGCAAGATAGGGAAGACATTCCCTGGGTATTTTATAGAGTTATTATTGAATCTGATTCTAAATTTGACAGTATCTGTGGATAGGGTAAGACAGAGGCTCAGGTTTTTTCACCAGCTATCAGAGTTGTCAGCATCTCTTCCCCATACAGGCAAGACAATTTGGGCTTATTCCTGGGTCTACGTACAGAGCCCGAATGATAGACTGGATCCCACCATAACAAAAAAGCAACTACTGTGAAGAACACTGAGAAGCAACAGCCAGGTTATATTCTGTCTGTAATTTAGTATATGACCACAAAGCATATTGTCCCAGGGGACTCAATTCAAAGCAAAATGGTTAAGCTCCTGCACTGCAGAACTTTATGCATGGCCAGGGAAAACAGAGAACAACAACTTTCCACAGTGTTTAGCTGCTTTGCTTGTGCTTCCATGACACAGAGGCCAAACATACAGTAATTTTAACTGAATCAAGTCCAAGACTTGTCTAAGTGTATCCACTGAAAATGAAACCTACCTTGGGGAGAAAGAAGAAATGGCAGGGCAGTGAAAACATCTTATGCCTTAAGGAAAAGCACAGAGAAAGTAGCAGCAACTCATGCCTGTTCTCAAAATAATAACTAGGGCTATTATTTACTGGACAGAAAAGACCTTTCTCCTTGCATAGTAACTCTTTGGTACCAGCAAAGACAGACAAGGTAACTGAATAAGTATTCTGAGAGAAAACAGGAGCAAGTATTCAGGAGGATGCTGGTAGGACAGGAAACAAGAGCAAGAGATTCTCTTGCTCCTGCTGAAATGGAAAGGATGATTTATCACAAGCAACTAAAGGAGAAAAACAGTGCATGTCAGCAGAGAGTGTCCTGGCAATAGAAGGAATATTGCATCAATAATGATACTAATGGTTTTATTTTAGCTTCTAATATTATCCTTGTCCTACAGATATAATTTATATAAAAATCATTAAATGATATTAAGGATCTATGGTCAAAATACCCCTTGAGCCTACTTGTCCATTCGGAAACTAAAAAAAATAGCTACAAGGCCACATGTAGAGCAAACTATTTTCCAGCATTTGTCTAACAAGTGGACAGACTATATTACTCACCCAAGGCATCACCTTCCATGAGTTATGTCTCCTTCCATTTCATTTTTTTTTCTTTTTTATTTTTAGTGAGGAAGGCTTAAAGGTGCCAGACACTTTCTTCTTCTCCTCTCCTCTGCCAACCCTTCTTACTCCTTACTACCTTCTCTTGCAGGAATTTCACATTGCTTTCAGTTCACCTCTTCTGTCCCCTCCAGGGAGGGGAAAGGTGGAAGGGGGCGAAAAAACTTCCTTTATTACCTTCTTTCCTAGATCTGTTGACTTGGCTGGTAAGGGTGCAGGAGCATGTGCCATGAGCTACTGCACTGTCCACACATCCCAGTGCCCATGAGGATGGAAGTGGGCAGTCCCACCACAGTGTGCTGCAGCCATCAGCAAAGGTTCTGATCTGCTGCAAAATTCTGAATACCCAAACAAATGCAAATACACCTCATTTACACAGGTTTTGCTTTAGTAATTAAGTTTTCCCTATGCATTTTCTCCTAATTACATTATTTTAAAGCACACCAAATAGTAATTCTTCATGACATTTTTATCACCTGCGTAACATTTCAAATGAAACTTTTTATTGCATTTGATGTTATTTAAACACTTACCATGTACTCTTCAGTCCCACAATTTTCAATGTGTTCTGGCTATATTAAACAAATATTTAAGAAACACTTGGGGTATGTGCTGGTTTTCTCCATTTTTAAGTGTTTAATCTGTAATAAACATGTAGTATGTTGCAAATACATTTCATATATATGGCCTTTTATGCCTTAAGTGTTAAGAGTGTATTTTTGCATTGCCATAGTTGAGTTTGTCACATTTTCCATTACAAACTTAATTTCAGGGTTTATAACTTCTCCATAAAATGCGCCCTTAAGGAGGAAACTTGACATTTAATTCCCCAGCTAAAAAGAGGAGGTAGGGGTTTCTTTCCTTTTAAAAAACAGATTAATAAAATAATTGTTTAGCAACCATTTCTTGCATTCAGGAACGAAGTGACAAAAAATCCTCTGTGGCTTGGATTCCACCTCTCAGACTGCTAAAAAGACTTAATGAAAAAAAAATAATAACTCTGAACTGCAATCTAAACTCAGCATTTTTTATTTCTAACCAAAAATTAAAACTTTAGATATCAGCTATTACTGATTGGAGTTTGAAGCAGTTTTTGACTCCACCACAAAGCAAATGAAATAATTAGTGATCCAGATTTCAAGCTGGTATAATATAGTATATGTTCATTGTCTGTCTAGATCAGTACTAGTTTCAGCAGTCAAACATACTAGCCCAGACCAATAAAAGCTTTTTGATCTTACAAAATTAGAACTAAGAGAATAATGGCAGTTCATCATTGTATGATTTAATTTCTACTTTGTATACCTTTTTGATACTCTACAACTCATGGCAAAAAAGTATTCACCACCTTTTCCTCACCTTTAAAAATCTTACGCTAAAAGCATACTGCTTGCCACTATTTCTGCTCATAAACAGGACAGGAAAATATAGCATAAGACAAATCATACAGGAAAAAAGCACAGCTGAAATGAAAAGTTCAGCTGGTTTCTTGAAAATTTTTAAGTAACTAAACAAATATTTATGAATAACTGATACATTTTCCACAAAACAGGAATCATTTGTGAATTAGCCAAATATCGGAATTCTAAGCTTATTGCAGCTTTTAGTTTCAGCCCTATGCATGATTACCACTGTTTTTATAAAAATGAAACAGCCTTATTTTCAAATTCTCACATACTTACGGCCAGCAGTTTTCCTCAACTACAGTACTTTCCAGATTAATCTATCTCTACATTGCCAAA
Source organism: Falco rusticolus (assembly GCF_015220075.1). Classification (NCBI taxonomy): domain Eukaryota; kingdom Metazoa; phylum Chordata; class Aves; order Falconiformes; family Falconidae; genus Falco; species Falco rusticolus. The sequence goes on along the minus strand of NC_051187.1, from coordinate 73,716,120 downwards.
TTTTATGACCTTTATTGCAAGTCACCCAACAAGTGTTTTCTCAAAGTTCTTTTTTCCCTGAGCAAAGTAAGACTCTTAGCTTTCATTCTTTCCAAACATAATATTATGGCTCACAACTTGGTTATTTAAAAAAAAAAAAAAAAAGTGACTCAAAAATGCCCTGATTTTGAGCCTTTAAAAGACAAAACAAGTCTTATATTTATTATATCTAAAAGTTCCCTAAACTCAAGACATTCCAGACTTGACTGATGATTCGTGAATGCTTTCAGGTTAGCAGTACTGTATTGTGTGTTCCTCAGATTCCTGTCTGACCACTGCATCCACCAGCTACTTGGTCTTTGATCTTTTTTCCTCAAATTTCACCCAATAGTTTCAGGTTTATAACTCAAATTAAATAGTTTTACTTTAACTTGGGGCTTTGTTGTACCTATTTCCTACCTAAACATTAAAATGGGCCCCAAGATGTATGGTTGCTCCACCTCACATGGATTAGTAGGCAGGAACTGTGGATTTTATCTGTGTCATACTTTGTCCTCTGGAACTAGGTACAGCTTAAAATAGAAAGAGACCACATTCTCATCTCACATCTTTAATTGCTTTGTCTCATGCTTTCTGTCTTTGGTAATCTGATATCCAGTTACAGAAAGATAGTTTTCAAAAAAATATTTTATTAAGACTATCTTTTCTTCCATACCCAATAGCTTTTACATCCTAGCAGAATAATGCTATTCCATTGATCCTGTTACCATTTTCGCATTACAAAGAAATAGTACATAAGGGAGCAGAGCTAGATCTGTGTTTTGCTCATGTGGCTGAGTCCATTTCTCCTAGTTTGTCTGATCATGCTTTTCTTTAATTTCTCCCTGTGTGACATAGCTCCCAACTCACACAGTTTGTTTTCATTCATTTTTGCTTTCTGGTGAATCTCCATTTAGTGTCCAATGCTAGACAATTATTTACTAATTTACTAGCAAAAGTACAGGCTTTAAAGCATACATTAAGAAAATGAGAAACCTTCTGGGAAACCAAGACTTGTCCGTAATCTAAATTTATGCTGTTGTATAGATGTTGAATTCGTAACGAGACCTAACATATATGAAGGTGAAAATCAGGATAGCTCCAGCCTACCAATTACAGATCAGAAGCCCTTAATTTCCAGATTTTCCGTTATATACTTCATCATAGGGCATATTTTCATTTGTAACCAACCATAGCAAGTATATATCACTCTTCATTTAAAGCATAATTTCTGAGCGGTGCTGAAGTTGCAGTTCAAAGTAGCCACGTGGCCAATAAAGTGTCTTATTTTAGTATTCTGAAAATTCTTTAGGGAAGTAATTGTGTAGAAATAAAAGCAACATCATACACTGGAAATGCCTGAAAGAATATATCTGAGCCATGGGCAGAAACACCAAAACAAATGCCACAACATTAACAGTAGACAACCTCTGTCCTTAATAAATTCAGGCCATCAGAATTAATGCTTCTTACTTTTAGTAGACACCAAATTTAGGCACCCAAGCAGCTATATATTAGACTTTCACTCACAGAAGAATTATTTGAACTACTTCAAGTCACGTGACGACGTTTCCTCTGTTGCTAATAGGAAATGGGCACCTCTAGGAGGTAGGTTCATATCACCATCCAGCTCCCACTTCTTAAGGCTATACCTTAAATGTGCTGCTATTAAAAGAAATATAGGAAAAGTGGGAAATAGGAGCCACTTTTTTTTTTTTTTCAGATCTTCTAAACACTTGAAAGACATCCTTATGTCTGAAGAGTGGAAGAGGTCTACCACTTGACTCTAACCATCTAAGCCATAGCAGTCCTAATCACGTATGTGTCTCTGTAGAGAAAACAACAAAATTGTGAGATATTTTAGGTACTATTAAGAGACAGTGTTTGAGAGTAGCAGGTCCAAACTGCTTTCTCTGGTTACATCTCTGCCAGTAAAAACATTGGTGAGAGAGCATAGGCTCAGTCCTTGTATACTGCCATCCATTCTGATAGACCATCCTAGCGTGGCGTTAGCATCTCCCAGACAGTCCTGAGGATCAGCCTGGGGGACAGCACTAACGGGAGTTTTTGCCCAGTGAGGCAATCTTCTTTTCAAGTGAGGAAGAAGAAAGTTCAGCCTAAATATTTTTTTAACGCCTCTCCACACACATACAAGCTTTGAAACCAGAGGTGTGACATCAGTTAAGAATTTGGCTTTTTGGCTTCAAAATACCACATCCCAAATCAACACCTTATGGAAAACCAGAAAAGAAATAAAACAAAAGTCAACAACAATGGAACCACATTGGTTTCCACGAAGTAAAGAAAGGGATCTGCAACGTGATCTTATACAACCATGGAGACAAAACTTACCATTATCAAATTGCTTACTATATTCTACACTTACAAGAGGCATGAATTATTTAAAACACAACATGACAGCACTTCTATGTTTTCAGAAGACTCATTTAACACAGTCCAAACAGCTAAGTATTAAGGTTGATCTAGCACTAATTCTTTACAAACCACAGAATGAGCTTTGAATATGAGAAGACAATTTAGTCCCGTTCCTTACACAAAACCAATTATTTGGTTTTAAAGACTGATGATGTGAGGAAATATTTCTTCTCTCCTTTTCTCTTTCTTCCCAGCACTGTCATTTATGCAACTATGATGAATATAATTAAGGCAAGTCTAAATGAAATGAAAGGAAAGGTAGAACTTCTTGAAATAAAAGTATTTTTGAATTCACTAGGAAAAAAGCGAATCCAGGTTTTGTTTCCTACGAAAAGCATTAAAAGAACTTGCGGACATACAGTAGGATGTGAACTGTAATAAATCACACTCTTAACTGTGTTATTTGTCTTCTTTAATTTTCCATTTAGTGAACAAATGATTCATTTTTCCCTTCAGAGAGCTACAAACTACAGAATTGACAACCATTTCAAAAAATAATATTAGGAAAAAACAGAAATAGCAGAGTTGTTCCACCTTCTCAAATGAAATTTTTATCCAAATCTTATAATTATTGGGGGGTTGGGGGGGGTGGGACCTGAAGTACTTTTGGGTGCCTCTGTAGTTTTTAGTCATGTAAATTCCCAGTGACTCAAGTGGAACTTTGCCTGTATGAGGGCAGGAGGGAAACAGGGAGGACCTCTCTGTTCAGCTTCAGAAATGTTGGTCTTGCACATTCTTCTCCAAAAATGTAATGTGCAATACATTTATTTATATTAGTAACCAAGAAACAATATTTATTTTGGAAGACACCAGGTTTCATTGCTGTGGGCAGAAACGTGGTATTCACCCACAGCCCTGGGCTGGGCGCAGAGGGGAGGTAGTTTCAGGGCGTTCTGAACTGGCACTTCCCCATGGAGCTGGCTGCGATGCCACAGTGTGGACACAGCAACCCCTCTGCGCAGCCATAATCACCCTGTCAAGCAAGCTTTGCCCCATGGCATGAGATTAGAAATCCAGGTGCTTTTTCAGGTTGTATTTCCTTAGGAAAAAAGGTATTAAATGGTCTTGGTTTGGGAGGGAACACTTATTTCCCCACCACCACCACTCCTGCCATACCTTGTGGCCGCTTGACCTACAAATTTCTAGATGGTAAAAATTATGTTTTTCTGAAGTTAAATTTTGATACAAAAAATAATACAATACTGCCAATCCCAAGCATTCAAAAGTCAGGAGTCAAATGCCAAAATTACAAAACTGGCTTACGCTTCAGATTTAAGAAGAAAGTGTCTTTTGTTATGTTATTCTTAGTCTACAGTATGGTCACATTTTTAAGCTTCTGTCTGCAACTATGAAAGCAAACACCAATAATTAACGCATTGTTTTACTTTTTTGAAGGAAATGACATTTTAATGTAGTACTTGTCTTTAGAAGCTCAGGTATTAAGCATACTAAATGTCACGAAAGTAGCCATAAAAATCACAAAATCTGGCAATGTTACTAGTTGTGCGCTTATAGCCTGAACTACTGGCATTCATGAATTGACACTGTTTTCAAAATGCATGGTGATACTATGTGAATTATCTTGGTGATATGAAAAGGGTTAATAGCACTCTGTATCCCAGAAATGACAGCCAATCACACCTTTTACTCTTTGAAATTATCCAGAACCACATATCAAGTCAATATTCTCACATATTTCTAAGTGGTTTCAACTGCAAGCCTTATGCCAAGAATACCCTTGTGATTTGGATTCTAGACTGAGTGAAAAATGCCTCATTCGGATCCAAACAAAATCTCAGAAAAACATTCCCTTCAGACTTGTAATCCTGTGATTTGTGCAAGAATGCTGGGGGTTTGAGTCATAAACCCAGAAAAGACAATTTTATAGATTTCTGTCCTACGATCAAAATCCTAAACTTAAATTCTTGACTAGATTTAGCCACAAATCTGCAATATACAATTTGTATATTACATACATAAATTACTGCTCTTCTGCTGAAGCAATCACTATGGAGAAACATTTCATGATTCAGATCCCATCTTGAGAGTCACGATAACTGGATTTGCCTCCTTCCTATGTCTGAGGGGTCTCAGGTTTCTAGTCCCAGGACATTCCCGTAAGGGAATGGGAGACTTCCCAGATGTGAGCAAACTTATTTTCAAAGCTGGGTAAGTGCTTGAGAATCCCCGCAGCACAGTAATTTTTCTGTCTCTGTTGATGGGAGCAACATGGACCGTAGGACTTCATCACCATAAATGACATGATTCAAACTGGCTTACTATTGTGTGTGCACCCAAGCTCCAGCAGAGCTCACATTGGCTTGGTTGAAAAACTGGAATCCATTATACACTGCCATTAAAAAAAAACTGAGAATTTTTGTCACAGAAGTGGGAAGTTATCACACAAAGTAACCATCTGACATCTGTAACATTTCCCATAGGACAGCTGTGGACTAACTCACAGAGCTGTGAGAAACATCCATAGAGCTGAAACAGCAGATCTGGTGATGGCTGGATCTCATATGCGCTCAGTGCAGGTTATGATGTCATGCCACCTGGAGGGGGGGAAAAGGTGCCATGCCATTTCTACTGTTTAATAATCTAGATAATCCAAATTTACTTAGAACTGTAAATTTGATTTAACCATCTTTCTATCAGCTTATAAACTCTGACGCTGACGGTTAATCAGGCATTCAGCAAGAGAGGCCACGGTTAGGACTCTAGGACTCTGTAATAGTTCTTTGGTATTTTATTTCTATTCTTTTTTGTTTGTTTGTTTGGGTTGGGTTGGGGTTTTTTGGTTGGTTTTTTTTTTCTTTTAAAGAAGCCATTTACTGAACTGTTCTTTGGCCTTAAGTCAGTCAAGATCTCTGGCTGCATTTTTCTGCATGTATATATATACCTTTCCACAGACTCCCACTACAGGACTCCTCTCCCCAGTTCACAACCCTCAGGTCCTACATGCTCAAAAGATGTTTTTGCTGTGGTTTCACATTTTTTTAAAAGTAAATAAAAAACAGGAAATGGCGTCCTATGCAACTGAATAGAGTTCCCACATTGCACATGACCAAAGCTGAACTTCACCCTTCAAATCTCTGCCCTCGAGTACACAGAAGAATAAGCAGTGATAGGAGGTTTTCCCTGTACCCATCAGCTTGAGAGGGAAAACACACTGCCAGTAGATATCATGGGTAATAATGAGGCTTCAGGTCCATCACAGGTTTGGAAATGTGCAAAGAAATGTGCTCTGATTTGCACAATTTTTGACAATTTCTCTCTCCCCCTTTTAGGATGTCCCCATCCATTCTTCTTTTTGTCCATCTTGGTTACAGCCATCATTTTTGCTCCTGCTTCTATCTTCACTTCCAGATTTACAGACCTAGCCATGAGCTCTTCCATTACAGTCCAGAGCACTTCTTCCCATTGCGAAGATTTCTGATGTTTCAGTTAATTAACCCTTATTAAGAGGTCATCACCCTTTAGGTCATGCAAGTATGACAAATGGGCAAGATGCATGGTTTATCTGTGAATTTTGAGCCTCTGTGAAGCATGAGGCTTTACAGGGATTCTGATGGGCAGTGGGTCTTGTGCTGTCCCTACCTCAAGTCTCATCCTTTATGTCACTGACCATTGCCCTTCCCCACTCTCCCACTTGCTCTTCTTCCCAGCACAATTCCAGTAGTTCCTTCAGTTCAAACCTTCTCAACTCTTCTCCTCTGGCAATTGCCATACTAATCTCTTCCTCTGACCTCTGATCTCATGCCCTGGCCCGCCCATTTCCCTCTGTTTATTTCCCAGTCTCCATTTGTGGTTCCAGAGTTTCTTCACCCCATTATTCTCTCCTCTAACCCCTTTAATTAAGTGTCCCCTTACCATACATACCCAAATGTAGCCCAGAATCACCCTGTCAGCAGTCCAGACACCCTCTTCATGATGGATACTAGAAAGGGAAGAACTGAAAGATCAAGAGAGTTCACAGATAACGTGTACTTCACCACAGTCACCACCATCCACTTCTCAGCAGAAGTACCTGCTGCCCTTGCTCTGCCAGCTCTGCCTTTTCTCTCCCCCAGAAAGAAGGCAGGTCCACTTGGAGTCTCTTGGACCAAGTTAATTCAAGAGCAAATTAAATCCTCAAACTTCTCTGTTTTAGCGCACTTCAAGTTACTGTACTTATAAGCCAATATGACTATTTAACATTTTATTTTAAATTGGATTTTGATATTTTGATCTGACTACAGGCTCCTTAGGGCCTTTCCAGCCAAGTAATTAACAGGAGAACATTCCCCACTTAAAATCTTTGTAGCTGTAGTCTTATTGCTTGCTATGAAAAATTACTTTTGGATCAGAATCTAGACAATCTTTTTTGATTATTTATCTAAAACTAAAAGCAGGAAATGATTCATTTGATTTCTGCCAATACTGGAGTGTTGCCACTTTTAGCTCAGGAAGAGTAGGCTTCCTTTGGCAGCCTTTGCTTGCATGATGATGAATGAAGTTCTATGTTTAGTGCTAGGTAAAATTTTATAGAGTCTAAAAAGCAATCTAAACATGTTATAGGGAGTGGATAAGTGTTTTTAGATAACTATACCATAAGTTTTCATGCTGTGTCACAGCAATACCTTCAATATATACATACAGGAGGGACACTTTCCAAAAAAAGATCTTTAAATACTTGAAAATGCACTATTTGTCATAATAAGCACATAATCCTCCCAAAGTGAACACACACTCACAGTTACATTACATAGAGGAAAACATAAACACCCCTCCTTGTCTTAATGATATAGCACCCAAATTACCTGCAGTCATTTGTCATTGAAAAGCATAGACCACCATGGAATGGGCCATTAAACAGCACAATAAAGCCTACTGTAGACCTAACGGGCAACTGCTACCTACTGATGAACAGAGAAGTCTTAGAAGTCTTGACAATATAAATACTTGCCTCTGCTAAGAGTTACAGTAATTCAGTCATGATACCATAATTGTGGGGAGGGAATTGTGTAGAAATTATGCATTTATATCTGATAAAAGCATTCAAGTATATATTCAAAAATAAGTTTACATAAATTAGTCTCACTGGATGGCATCTGTCATTCAGACAAAATTCTTTTCAAGGTCTGAAAGTAAACAGACAAGTTTGAGCAATTCGGGACTTTTTTGCAAATAATTAGTACTCAACTTCAGTGCCCTCAGCTCTGTTCTCACCTACATTTGCATACTAACTGCCTTTGTGATTTGCTGTAGCATTTTTCCCAAGTGTTTCCTTTGATAACTCCCTGACAGTCTTCTGAAGTAGCATGTCCTGGTGGGCCAGCTCTCATTTTGAGAAGTCCTCTCATTCGTGTACCTTCTGTATCTCAAAGAGTGTCCCTCAGAAGACTTCCACCTCTGTAAAGACCATAACCCCACTTGATGCTCATTGTGCTTGGGATCAGACTTCTGTCAGGAAGATATTCTTGAGCTAATGGTATTTATATATATATAATTTTTAGATCATTGGGCAAATATTAGAACAAAACCAATGTTGGTTTGGCACCCAGTTATAACTAACTGCTTTGTTTGGAGGGCAAACTAACATTATCTGACATTATCTGTTATTCTTTTCCATTCACAGTAAGCAAATAACTTGCCTCAAGAATGTAGGTAGTCTAGAATCTAAGTCAATCTTTTTTCTTTCATTAAATTACCTTAATCGCCTATGGTTAGTTTAAGACCTTACCATTGCTTACCTCACCTGTGGTTTTTTTCCACATGAAGAATTACTTTACACTTTCTTTTCATGACACACAAAAAACTTTCCAAAATTAAGGTATCAATGAGACAAAGAATGTACAATGGGAGTACATTAATTCTGTAACTACACCTCACTAATATTAATTCTCATGCAGAAAACTGTCAGGGGGAAAGAGAATGAAAATGTACACAGAGAGAGAATGATAACAGCAGCATACTGATAGCCTTACCCTACTTCCTTTAAAATTGACTGCGGAGCCTGGTAGACTCCTCTGGGTAGCATACAGCTTCAAATAAATGGTCCTGTCTGATAAGCTACCTCAAAGGCACTTTGTACCAAATGCATTTGAGACACCCAGTTCAGAGAGGTTTTGTTATTCTACTTTCACAGTACTCAGGAAGCATTCGCAAATTATTTCTGGAGTTAACAGTCACTGGTAAGAACAACTTTGAACCATGCCTCTGGGGGAGTTCATCAAATAAAAAGGAAAAATCCTGATGGAATCTGCCAGGATTACTAAAATATAAATCTGTGGAGGGTCAGAATGCAAACATGGGAAAATGGAGAGTTCAGCTTGGTCCAAATGCAAGGGCTATGTGATCTGGTACCCTGGTTTCAACCACAGGCAATATCAGGAGAAAATATGAAGAACTCCAAAAATAAGCAGAGTGGATCATTTTCACTGCCATTTCACTTCAGATTTCATTCTGTTCTGTAACAGTCAGGGGTGGAGAATCTCAAAAGATTTAACTTCCCATTCAAAATGTACATCACCTGCAATTCTATACTCTTGCAATTAATATACTTGTTCTATATCTTTTAAAATCTTGCCTACATGTTAGGAAGAACTAGGCTCTTGCGGAAAACAGTAGATGAAGTAACTGGGCCCATATATTAAAGATAACATGATGTAACTTCCATAGTTGTATTTGAGAGGTTAAGTAAATAAAGGAGTCCAAGAACTGGTAATAACAATGAAAAATATAGAGGACTATGTTTTCAATATGGGAACAGATAGCCTAACAGGACACCTTAGTGTTTAAACATCACTGTTTCTTGGATAGCTTATGTTTTAGATTTATGGATTAAGGTAGAATCTCTCCAAATATATGACAGATTTGCATGTGTCATAAAGCAAACTGTAAAGGGGTAAAAAATTAATTTTTAAGAAAGCCTTTGGTGTTCACCTTTATGACCCTCAGTCTCTTCAGCTACCGCCCCCCCCCCCACACACACACACAATGGAGAAGGTAAGCACTCTTTGCCAATGCATATATATGACATTTATAAGTGAACTAGATCCAAAAGTCTTTGTCCTATTTCCCACCACGTACACTTTCAGATACTGCATAGGCTATGCGGAATTTCCCTCTGTTCCGTTGCTGAAAATCAGAAACGTACGCTTCTGTGGTATGCAGACTGAAAAATCATGCAGAGTTGACCAAACCTGCAGGTGGACTTATGGCTATTTCCCACTGATGGAAAAACACAAACAAAATGAATGCAAGGAAATCAATTGCTCCCAGAAGACTCTGCTTTCCTTTCACCTCTTAACCCCTTTCTCCTCTCTGGCTGCCAGTCACTCTGAGTTTTCTCCTTCCTAACTTGAACTACCACAGAAGACAGTCTTAATGCTCTAGACATACACATTTCTTTCTCACATCCAAGGTTCCCAAATAGGACTTTCCTCAAACTGTGTGCTATGCATCTGCTGTTAAATGGGCTCTCAAAGGAAAAATCCTTTTTATCCCTGTTTCTATCAGAGAGCAGTCCACTGACATGTTCCACCTTAAGGTCCAACACTCGAGTATGATCCTGTTTATGGAGTTACATCAGATTGGCTCCACCTCAGGCTAAGGAAATGGGCAGTGGTCACCAAGACTGCATCCAAACCCTCCATTTTCTCTTCCAAACTCTCCCTGAGCACAACAGCATGTCTTCCATCCTTACAATTGCCGATTTGCTCACTCAAGGAATTCTTCCACCCACTCACTTCTTTCTCCCAGCTGCCCATCCCCACCGGCAGTCTGTGATAGACCTATTTGTTTCTCTAAAACAGACTGGAAGAAAGGAGATCTTTTCTTTGCTGTCTTCCTCTTACATCACTCTCAGAGGACATAAGAGACTAAACATATCAAAGCTGCAAGAGGCAAGCCCTGAGAAAAGTCTCCACTGCTTTTCCTCAAAAGCAGCTCTTACAAACAATTCCTTAATGATACAAAAAGATATCTACACCAGAAGCTTAAATAGGAAGTTCAGTAGCTCTCTGCAAAACGAAAACAATAAAGGAAAAAACTGGTAACACCTGAAGCACCTCAGTTGCTCATATCAGCCAGTGCTGCCAGTCACATCTCATAGCCATTTTTATTGACAGTGAAGTGCAAATTGAATTATTCAGAAACAATGGAACAAACACCAGAAAAACACTGAAAATGTTGTGTGCAAATGTACTTTAGATACTATATTAATGAAAATAATTCTTTAACACATTAGCCAAATAAATTATGAGCTAGTTTTTCATGGATGTACACTAGTATGAATTATTAATCACACTGGGATTGCATAAGGGGTACTAGAACACAGATTCTCTGTGCTCAGTAGAACCAACCGTTAAAGATAAAAACTGAGTCATTCAAATCACTTCTGGTTCCTTCAGTAATATTTTTGGGGGGTATAAAATATTTTCCTGAACAGAGGCTTAAACAGGGACTATAGAAAAACAGCAAGTCTCAAACAACGTATCAGAAACTCATTCAGATGTGTAGCATTCTGAGAAGCAGCTTCCTTCTACAATCAACAGCTATAGAAAGATCTTAAAAATAAATAGAGAGAGCACTTTTACACTGATGACCTTGTCTGAGATTACATCATGTCTCAGTTCCCATGAATGCTGGTTACAGCCTTGGTTTCTGTCATGTCTACTTGAAGATACATTTCTGCTCTGTATCAATACCATGCCATGTGTGTTTTAGCCGGGAAAGATTTGCTTCTTACTTCCATATTTACTGTCAAAGCACTGAACCAGAAAACTGAGTTTCAAAGAAACTCCTTTGCTGATGGATGTAGCACACCAAAACAGTTTTCTAAGCTTTAACAAAAGTACAGGATAAGGGTTAATTCTGTATTGTAATAGCCTACTTAAACATACATAACTGATCCACCAATGAACAAATCATACCAGCTATAGGGGCAAAATGTGTCTACAATGCGCTAGCCATACACCGAACTTACCTCTATATAGCAAATTCAGGCCCAGTATTTAGAATAAAAGTAGAATAATGATCAAAGAAGCAATGACTACTATTCTTTTTTGTCACATACACATGTGATCTATCATCCCACCTTCATTAGGGGCTGGGCAGGTATGCAAGGCAGACTGCTAAATTTTGGGTTTCTTACGTTTCATATTAACTTTCTAATGTCTACATTTTCATCAGCTGGATGAAACCATAGAAACATTCTGGGAAGAGAACATTACCTCCATAACAGCACTTTACTGGAGGTGAACAGTCTTCTTGTGTTTTGGGAAAATGCTAGAAGACTGATCAATAAATATAGCTGTGGGCTGACTCTGTTTAACTCGGAGGTTTCCAAGCTTCTCAAAGCCTGAGAACCTCTTTATTCTTTCCTTTTAAAGTAGTTTCTGAAATTTTCTTTTTTTGACCACAGAATTACCCAGACCAAGGAGGACAGCAGGGTGATGTAGGGTCATACAGCTATTTTTTGTATTATCCTTTAAGGGAGTAAATTCACTAAAATTGATTAAGACATTTCCAGGTTTATTCAAAGCTGTTCCTCTATCTGAAGCACTGAAATGGAGGATATGCATTCCCAGTAAGAATGCTGGTTGCAGCAGGGGGGTTTCTCTCTCTCTGAAACAGTGTTTTTTCCTCTCCAGTAGACAGAGGAATCTCACTTGTCTCTACTAATTCTGTGTAGAATTGTTTATTATGAATGATTTGAATTTTGCCTTTCTCATACACAAACTGAAATGGTTTTTCATAAATGGGATTTTTACAGATTTATTTTTACACTCTTCCTCCAGAAAAATTGCAGACTATTGGTATTGCAGTAGGCTTTGTCATGACTCAACACCTCCATTGTGCTAGGGTTTGATCCAGCACAGAAGAAAAAGACCATGCCTACCACAAAATAAACCTGGTTTAAAAAAAAAAAAAAGAGAGAGAGAGAGAGAAAGGGAGGTTATATCTACATCCACACAAATTCAGACATGAAGAAAGCTTAATTCTTTGGCTGCATTATTTAGCTGTGATCACTGATCCATCCTTTTTAATGGAAAACATTTTCACTCTAAGAAACCCTGCTTGCAAGGCTGGGTAACTTACTCGGGTTCAGATGAGTTTTTGTTTATGTAGCCAGCATTAAAGCAGCACAGTTTCATTTCTCAGACGGCTTCCCCCTCGCTTTCTTTCCAGGACAGTGTCTTTCTCCCAGTTCAGGGCTACATTCCTACTAAGGAGTCTTTCAATGCCAATTCAGAACAGGTTAAAAAGAGGCATTTCGGCAAAAACTCCCATGCTTCTCATGCAGTCTATGGATAGAGAGGCATTTCTCCACAGAGCACCAGCAGGAAGGCTACTTAGGTATCAAAGTAGGCATGAATAAGAGAATAGGTTTTGGTTTGGCTGCCCGCACAGGTATGGATTTCATATATTGTAGTAGAAAGTTAAAATTGGACAGAAATTCTCTAACAAGCTCCAGCTTGTTCTTTTAATGTGAATTCTGAAGAGTGGGAACATATGGAACTGTTTTGTAGACTCTTCTGGGCTAGACATCTGTTTGCTGGCTGTGATTGCAATGGACTGGGTGTTCACTTCAAGCACTAGATATCTTAAATAAAATATGAGAATAAAGTGCATTTCTTTGGCCAATATTGACTGTTGCAATACCACAATCTTTAGGACTGCAGCATACAACATTCCTCGTCCATCCTCAGCTAAGCTGTTACTTTGTCATAAGTTTGACTTTGCTTTCAAACAAAAATGTGAAACTACTTAATGCATGTTAAAACAGCCCTTCTCATTTGGGAATTTCAGAGGCTAGCATGGTATCATAGAGGCAATTCACAATTATGGGATTTACTGTCTTCAGTGTTTTCAAACATTTCCTTGTTAGGTAGCCTACTTGTTGTAATTAAAAGTCCATATATTTACAAAAAGAGACCAGCACTAAGCGGAAACACCTGAGACTTTTGTAGGCAAAGCTCATCCTATGAAAAACTGCTGTTTAATGGCCAAATACGAATTCACATAAACGTACTTTAACTTCAATATTGGCCTTATCCTCCTGGTGCTGCTGGCACATGATTATACTTCCCCTACCTCCTTCATCAAGTGTAATCACTGTTAAAGTTACTCTGGAGATATACTTGGCAGCTCTAGGATCCTGATGTGAAGCTGCATTATATGTTTTCCAGCAGCAACACCTAGACTTGTGGGTTGGCTCCTAAAATGAATGTAGTAGTGATAGTTGGTTGCTTCTGCTGATGGATGCCTCTGAGGCCGGCCTGCTGTTTGATTACACTCCATAGTAGATTGATTCTTGAGTCATTTTTTAAATTTTCCATCTAACTAAAACGTGGAACTACTTAGAATGCATGTTAAAATGACCCTTCCTATCTGGGAATTTTAGAAACTAGTACGCCGTCTTAGAGGCATTTGCTTATAAATTGATTTAGGCAGATAAAGATCTTCAACTAGTCTCTAAAAGATTATCAGAAGATGAGAAGCTGACACATCCCATCATCCAAATAATTCAGACAGAGGAATAAAGAAAGTCACAGTTGGTGTAAAATGTTTGAATTACTCCTTAATAATTTCCCTGCTGTTTCCTGAAAGACACTGGCTGTCTTTCTAGCAGGAAATTGAGAAGCATTAATATTTCTTTTAAAACACCAAAGTTGCACTATTTAATCAGATGTCTCTTGGCATGTAAATGTATGTCTGCATGTCTATCTCATGCTATGGAAATAATTGCCTTTCTAAAACTATTAATTTCACCCAAGCCTATCATAATGCTTTAGAAATGTAATTTATATCAAGCTACCTGATGTCCTTGTAAAGATAAGTATTACACAGACAAAAGTTATCTTGAAATAATATTGAAAAGGCTGCAAAACCAAACACCTTGAATTTAGAAAATGCAGAATTAGGTTGATTATATAAATGTTGTATTGCCCCAATTAATTTAATTGAATACTACTCTTTCAGAGAACTGGAATTCTTTAAGTGCACATTTGGATGGTACAGATCAAATGTACAACTACTTAAAATTGTATTTTATCATTTTCTTATTTGCTACTCACTTTTCAATCCTAGCTCAAAGCACAGAATGTTAGTTCCCTCAAGGGAATATCTAAGGAGATTTTTATTTTGCTGTAATGGATTTTGCAAATCTAAGCCTAACTTCACAGTGACTTCAGTATTCCCTGGTTATGCAGGAATAACTTGGAACTGGGTAATCTGACATACCTGTCTCAGCTGGTGTGTGAATTCCAGGTGACCTGTACTGGGTCTGGCTGAGATGGAGTTAACTTTCTTCATAGCAGCCTGTATGGTGCTGTGTTTTGGATCTATGACTAAAGCAGTGCTGATAACATGCTGGTGTTTTGGTTATTGCTGAACAGTGCTTGCACAGCACCAAGGCTTTCTCTTTTTCCCACTCTCCCCATGCCCTGTCTAGCAGGTGGGCTGGGTGTGCACTAGAGACTGAAAGTGGACACAGCCAGATATGCTGACCCAAAATGAACAAATGGAGTAGTCTAGACTGTGTATTACCATGCTCAGCAATAGAACTGAGCAGAAGGTGGTGAAGGATTTTTTCTTCCGAGGTAGCCATCATTCAGAGAATGTTTGGGCACTGGTCTGTTCGTGGGTGAGTGATTGCCTTTCTGTCACTTGTGTGGGGGGGGGTTCTCTTTCCTTCACTTACTAACTTGTCTTTATCTTGACTCACAAGTTTTCTCACTTTTTCTCTATGTATTCCCCAACTCATCCTGCTGGGAGGTAGGGAGTGAGTGAGTGGCTGCGTGGGTATTTGGGTGCTGGCCAGGGTCAACCCACCACATAAACACACTGGATGACATACGAGTTATCACAGGACTACTTCTCCACACCTGGCCACAGGAACTACAGGAATCTCTAGCCTGTGTAATATTTCTCCCACAGCATGTCCTACTTTCCTGTTCCCTGCTTGACCCTGTCAGGGTCCCCTGGAGACATCAGCAACCCTCTGTTTGCCACCCTACTTGATTTTCCTTTCCACGAAGTCAAGAACTCAATTCTTCTAAGTCATGAGGGAACAAGACAGAATTCATTCACCAGAAGGTGGAAGCACCTCAGGTTTCTCAATATAGACATCAACCAATTTGTCTCAAATTGCCTGAGTTTCCCTCTATAAACTGAAAACGAGATATTGTAATTAAAAGGCCAGGAAAGTGAGTAGAAAGTGCTATGAATGCCTTCAAAAACAATACCAATTTGACAGATATACTGCTTCTTTCAATTTGACCAAATAATCAAATTCAAGGAAAAAAAGAAAAAAGCTTTTGATTTCTTGGGAACAAAATATAATTAGCCTGAATTTGAGGAGTGAATTGTATGAGCTGAACTCCTTGATACTCCTGAGATCTCTGAACCCAGATACAGCTAGGTCATTGCATTAAAGACTGGATTCTAGGTCCATAACAAACACCAAACCTGACAATGCTGGCTACTCTGCAGCACAAAGACACCACACAAAGACCATTAGAGATGTACTGCAAGGTATTTTGTATGGTGAATTTGCATCCAAACTTTTCATTTGTTTTATTTTAACCAAAATCATGAAATGTTTGTTGAGAAAACCTGAATTTTTATTACTCTTTAGATCTGACTGGAGTATTTGTCAGTCACCACTTCTGTATTTTCCCATTTTTTTTGAAGGTCACAACAGATTTTTAAAATACACTCATAATCCCAGTAGCCTAGTATGTAGCCATTAGATTGGACTCATATCTTAACAATCATAAAAGATCCCAACTGTTTTTATTGTTAAACTATTTTAAAAGCTAGACATCAATTGCTCCAGTCCACATCATAGTGTTTTGCAGTATATGGACTTCTACAAACCCAAGGCAAAACAATTTCAGAACAAAGATCCTTTATTCTTATCCTCTCAGTTTTAAAATATAAATTGATATACCAATTTCTTCAACATTTCTTTATTTCTCTGCCTAAAGATTAAGCTATAAAGCTGAGAGCTGCCTAATAGAACATGACTAATATGTCTCCTACCCTACTTAAAATGAGTGAATAAAGTTAATATAACTATGAACTGCTGAAACAAAATAATATATTAGCAGAAAGCAAGGCCAAATCTTTTAAGTACTTTTTCATACTGACTAGCTCACTTGAGTTAATGCCAAGTGAAAGATAACATTATAATGACAATACAGGTCTACTTTTTTCTTTTCCTTTTTCTTTTTCTTTTTTTTTTTTTTTTGAGAGAGAAACCTGTATTCCATACTCATACCTTTTTTATTGTAATTATTATTATGTTGCAAGTGGAACTGGAATCAAAAACACATAAAAGTCCATGCATATAATAAAGAAGCAAAGCTTGCGGAAGAACATGACATTTTTTATTATGCCAATATTTCCTCTTTCTATGTGCCATGCTTTTCTAATGTCCTTAACTACCATGGCTACTACGATGTTTAGACAACAGAGGAAGGACTTTGCTTATTGCACCAATACCTAAGATATACTAACATTATTGTTGGGGCAGAGGGACAGATCCAGTAAAAGTACAACTATAATCAAATACGTTATTTAATAAAAAAGTCCCTGTTGATTTCTGCATGCACATTGCCACTAGCACACTTGCAAAACTGATGGCAAGAGAAAAAAATAACACTCATTGCTAGAAGCAGAGCATAGTGGAGTTTTTAAAACTCCCCAGATCCAAACACTCTCTTCTTTGAGGACTTAGAGATGCCACAGGTTGGAACACATGCAGTTTCTTGGCATTTTGCATGGTGTATTAATTAATCTTATAAAGGAGGTGGGGCATAGAAAGGTCTCCAGATCAGCAGCTCGTTTCAGAAAAAATAGTTGAAATTCCGTAGTGCTGGCTTGGAACACTTACTTGGGAATTGGTGTATTGCAACAGAGCTGTTTTTGGTAAGTAAACCAGTTACGAAGGAGGAAAAAAGAGAACTGAGAACTCAAGCTGATGCCGAACAGCATGAGTGTGGAAGTTAGGTTAGTGTGTTCAGTGCTGTTGCTTCATATAAAGAAGAAACTAGCACATGGGGAAACTCTCCTCTTTGCCCATCAAAGCACTTCATATATTCACAGTGTGAATTTACACAAATATTTATGTAATGAAGTACAGCAGAGCAGTAGCAGTTAATTTTTGTTACATTCCAAGAGCAAAAAGAAAAGGTATCATTGACTGAAACCAGTCTCTCATGTGCTAACCATCCACCTATCTTATTCCTATTTATTTCATTGTGTTGCTTTTCATAACGTCCCAGGAATCTTTCACTTTTGCTCCTTCAGAACAATCAAGGAAAAGAGATATAAAAAAACATTAGGCCACCTATGACCAACAGGTAGTTTTGGTGTTTTGTTGGCTCTTTGGTTTTTATTCATCTTTTTAAAGCAACAAGAAAAATAATTGCAAATGGAAAGTGAATGTTTAGTGATGCAAACAACTTTCAAGGATCACATTAGCTAATAAATTTCTTTAAAAGAAGTGCTGACTTTCGTATCTGTTAAGAAATTCACCCTGTAACAGGGACCTGTGGTTCCTTTTTCATTATCAAGGGATAATATAATTGATTTTGCATGAACCTTGAAGAATTACTATTTCCTGTTCAGTGGTTTTATTTTCAATTTGATAATGAAACACCCATAAAATTTAAAGGTTTATTGGGGAGAAGGGGTTTAGTACTAGCACCTGGCAACTATATGGAATGCATACTCAACTAAGGATTAAAAATCAGCATTCCTGTGATTTTTTTTTTTCATTCTGCCATTTGTATATGGGGTCAGGGAGATCAGCCTCTGCACAGGCAGTGGAGGCGAGGGCGAGCAGGGAAAGGCTCCAGAGCATCTGCTCAGGAAACCATCTTAGAGATGGAGGTAGCTGCAACCCAGACTTCCTACAAACTTCAGTAGCTTAGAGGGGAGGGCATTCAGTCTTGTACCTAGTGAATCCTCTGTAGAAAAGCAAAACTAATAAGAAAAAAAAAATCGTAAAACATACATTCTATGCATAAGGTCTGCTGAGATTTTAGCAAATCATTCAAAGCCACATATTCAAAAGCAACGAGCACTTTTTTCTTGCTGTCAGCTTAGTATGGTCTATCTGTGGTGCTTTGACAGGGAACAGCTTTTCAAAACACTGGGACCAGAAGAGTTCTGACATTGTGGGTCCAGAAAAAAAGCTTGGAAAATCTTGGATTTGGGTCTTGGAAAATGCTGAGCGAGGCCATTAATAGGGGATGTGATTCCAGAGACAGTGAAAAGTCAGATTGTGAAAGCTCAAACACAAACATATTTCTGTCAGACCATCTTTAAAGTAAGCTTAGAAGCTATTATGTCACGGATGTCATGAAGTTTAGACAACGGTTATTTGTACAGCTCCAATCACTTGGATTAAAAGCATGGTTTATTTGTATGTATTATTAATATAATTGAAGAAAGAAAAGAGAGCAGCAATTACTGACAGTTTCTTGTATGCTTTCAGAGACCATTTCTAAACTAGATGTAATGATCTCTGCTCTCCATCACTCCTGCTATGCAGGGCTCAATGTAACTATAAAATGTGAACAATTTAAAAGACTAAGCATTGCAAAAAATTGAGATGTCTTCAGCTTACCTGCCCCAAATATTCAATACACAAAGAAACAGATTGCCCAACATTTTCCTTTAAAAACGATAAAGTAAGTTAAAAATTATAAGAAACACAAACAGGAATGGACAATTTTTAAACTTTCTGATAACTGTTTTGTTGGGGTTTTTTTTGCCAAGGACACTGTGCAACTCACCTATTTTCCAAGTCCTCAAGAACTCAAGAACTCAGATTCATCTTAATCACAAATAGAAAACTGAGTTGTTTTCAAAAACCAAGGTGTACACTGACTCTTTCATGCTGTATGCCTTTCTACTCCTGTGGTCAAGTACCTTGCAGTTATTATCGCTTATTTGTTCAAGTGGTGAGGAAATATTAAATATCACAAGTTCTCAGCAGAGACTGGACAATAATTATCAACAGATGGCTGGCAGTAGGGTTTTTAGACAGAGAAAGAAATTGCCCTTCCTTCCAAACAACCCAGTACGAGAAGCCCTAAGCAACTCATTGGTGACAGTTTTGGTTAAGATCAGACTTAACTACCTGTTTTCTCACCATGCTTTTTGTGTTACTTCAACCCTTGCTTATTTAGCTGTGATGAGCAAGCACAAATGCTGTATGCCCTGCATTTCTCATAGTGATATTTACATTTGAAAACTCCAAGAACTTCTCATAATTTACTCTGCTATGAAAAGTAATACCACTGTTGGGTGGTTAGGCATGTACAATTTTGCAACACTGTCTTAAGCTTCCATACCCATGCATCTTAAATGACTCCCCAGAAGATGTGGAAATACACAGGGGGACAGATTCTCCACTGAAGTTATTGATGGAGTTAAGGTAATTTATTCCAGGAGCCCTTTACATATGCTATGCCCTGTTTTCAAAAGAAACATGTGGCTAATCAAACCACTAGACCTTGAGCTATTTGCTTCACAAATCAGCCCTTCCCTAAACATTTTTAAAGCATGTCTGGTTTGCACATACTGGGAAAAAGTAAAGACAGTAGAAATTGCTTTCCTACCCATCACACTCCATTTTCCTTTGTCTTGCATACCCTAAGGGTTCCACTGGGGTATTGCACTCCAGGTGCCTAAGTTAGAAACTCCGTAGAAGCTCCAGCAAACTAATTCATAAGTCTAAATCCCAGGGATCTCCACTGGGTTTCTGCAATGCAAAAAAGCCAGATGTACTTTCTCTTATTAAATCTGGTCTTTATTTGTGGGCTGTTACAGAGAAAAGTGCTTTAGAAACCATTATAGGAAGATGACTTCTACACTCCTTATATTGCTATGTTTTGTATGGAAAGCCCACACAAGAACTCCCAAATCATTGTAGCAATCCTGTTATAGTTTTCTGAATTATTGAGATAAGCTCCTGAAGTGTATTCCTACTGGTTCTTGACTGCTTTGCCACACCGTATCACAGAAAACTACCTAGAAGGCAGCTGGAAGGTGGAGGAGTTTGTCTTCACCAGCTGCAGTTGCCCAGCTCTGTGCTTTGCCCACAGCAGCAAGTCCCTATGCTGACAAGAGACCCCTGTGCCCTTGCTTGTCGCATGTGAAGCCTGACTGGAGCAACTGGTACTTGGCAAGACCAGGGTCCTAAACACTCCTTGCAGACCACAAACCATGGCCAAGGCAGAGCTTCCAGTTCACCCTGAGGCCAGCTGCGTCCCCCACCCACCCAGGGCAGATCGGAAGAGCCCTTTATCCAAATTACCACAGCCCCTCCGCGAGGCAGCCTCTGCTTTTCATTCTCTGTTGCGTTTGGATCACACTTTCTGGAATGATACAATGTTTATTGCCTTCTCATCAGAAAAAGAGTAACTGTCAAATTTCTGCAGAGTTATTGTGAGCTTATTTCACCAAAAGTTGCAGTTATTTTCTTTCAGAGTCAACCTGCGAACTATAAGGGCTACACAGCCCTTGGCCTGGCAGCTTGCTTACGGGTCAGTATCACTTTAAGATACTGTTTTTAAAATATAGTGGCTAGAGTATGTGTTGATTAAAATCCACTTGACATTAACATCAAAATAACAGTAAAATAAAGCTCAAATTCAAGGTCAGGACTGCATGGCTGCATAAAAGCTTCTCCAGTTGTTTTTTGCTTCTAAAACACAACTGACAAAAGGAGAGTCCCTTCATTCCCTAACTTTATAGGAAGCCACCAAAAACCATGACATGTACCTGCTCTTCTTGTGAAAGTATATGATGTCTTACAAAACAAGATAAATGACTTATTACTATCATTTGCTCCCCAGAAACTTCGAGTACCTCTGAAATTCTATGATATGATGAATATGTTGTCACAAATCAATAAGCAAGTAACATCCAGCAGATTAAAACATTCAATCAATTTAAGTACAGGATTTTTTTCCTGGAAGATGTCAGTAATTAATGTGCCTACAGACAATGATTATCAAACCAAGTTTGGACAGATTTCTGAAAGCAATTCTCAATAATATTTTCTGTTAAATTAAATTCATTTAATCTGTCACAGAAACATTTATTCTTGCTTTTTTCTAAGTATCATAAACCTAAATGAAATGTTAACAATTTTTTTTTTAAATCAGCACTTTTACCCTAGTTGATGTAATAAAAAAAGATTTTGTATTTTTATATAACAAATTCTTTCAGTTTTAAAATGTCCTTTAATCGCTGAGTTTGGTATTTTTACACGTGTTTCAATAAAATAGGTCTAACCAATGAATTCTTTTCTAAAAACACTAGTAAGTTTGGAAGCTGAATGTCATATGTCTAAATAAAAGGCTCATTGCACTGACAGGAGCGGGTGGAAGAGGTAAATGTGAGCGGTAGCAGATAAAAAGCTGCACGTTCTGGACCTCATGCAAGCACCCTGCACACATATGCACATACATACACTCAAACATGGATTTGGACTAGAACTTGCCAAAATCCCTGCCTGAGGCAAACCAGCCAGGCCTGGAAGGCCCTTTCATATAAAAATAGTAATAATGAATAAAAATACTTGGAAGTCCTCCAATGCCTCATACAGCATAATATCTGTTTCTCTTCCCCACATATACCCACAGGCTTGCTCCTGCTCTATGGTCCCTGTTCTCTCTGGTTTCTCACCAAGGTAATATATTTGTACCACTATGAATGAAAAGCAACATTCTGAATTATAAGTGCAAAGGAAATCTGTGTTCTTAAAGTCTTCTTACCTTTTCTCGGGGTACTACATTTCATCACTCAAACAAAGATCCCATTCAGGATAGGAACGTCATCCCACACGTTGGACATGAAGCTTGGAGTTAGGTCACTTTATTTTTCCCCCGTGTTTACCCCATTGCCTCGTGTGACCTTAGGCAATTAATTCAATATCTGGTACCTCAGTTTCTCCTTGTGCTGAACCCTGGAAGAAACATTTCCATGTCAGTGGCCTTTGAGATCAAAGAGTAGTTTACACAGAGCAGAAATCCAGTACCTAAATCCTAAATTGCAACTGAACAGGTTCAGCTTTCTTCTAATCCTGGAGTCACCTAAATACTCCAGTTGCACTTCTCATGATCTGGAAGCTCCCAAAGCGAGTTGAGGTCTGTCTTACACACCATCCAAACTGAAAAGTTGCATGACTATTTCCTGTCTCAACTTGACCAGGATTCAGACCTTATCCATGTGTGCTTCTTGACCAGGATGTCTTCCTGGGTGGGATAGAAAACTTGGGTTAGTAACCTCCAAGCCAGAAGAGAACATTGGGCACAAACTAACATTTTTCTAGGCAAATACCCTAGCAGCCATTACCATCCACATTTGTACTTCAAAAGAAGGAAGGCTGCTTCTGCTTTTTTTTTTTTTTTTTTTTTTTTTTAAGGTGACACTAAGAAGACCAGATACTTATTTGCAGATCTGAGTAAGACACATTCATGTTACAGCAAGACAGGATTTCAGGCTACCCTTCCCCTCTATGTTTTGTATTGCCTATCCTCTGTGTCCACTGATGAAATGGAGATTTCATTCTTAGGTATTTCATAGAGTTATAGAATCATTTAGACTGGAAAAGACCTTTAAGATCAGAGTCCAACCATAAACCCAATACTGCCAAATCCACCACTAAACCATGTCCCCAAGTGCCATGTCTATATGTCTTTTAAATTCCTCCAGGGATGGTGACTCAATCACTTCCCTGGGCAGCCTGGTCCAATGCTTGACCACCCTTTCAGTGAAGAAATTTTTCCCAATATCCAATTTCAACCTCCCCTGGTACAACTTGAGGCCATTTCCTCTTGTCCTATTACTTTTTACTTGGGAGAAAATACCAACACCCACCTGTTTACAATCTCTTTTCAGGTAGTTGTAGAGGGCCACAAGGTCTCTCCTGAGCCTCCATTTCTCCAGGCTAAACAACCCCAGTCCCCTCAGCTGCTCCTCGTAAGAATTGCTCTCTAGACCCTTCACCAGCTTCGCTGGACACACTCCAGCACCTCTGTGTCTTTCTTATTGTGAGGGGCTGAAAACTGAACACAGTATTCGAGGTGCGGCCTCACCAGTGCTGAATACGTGATTGTTTCCCCTACCATCTAACCCTAGCAAGAATAAGATCCTGCTGCCCCATTTTAATCTGTACAGCTGCAGCTGGGTCCCAATCATCAGTACAATCATGAGTCCTCACTGAGGAGCTAGTGCCTTGGCTTGTCGTGTTGCCATGCTGGTTGATCTGATGTCTTAAAGCAGGGGTCCTCAAACGTTTTAACCAGGGGCCCAGCGCGCGGATGAAGTGGCAGGCAGCCATCTGCGGCTGCTTGGTTCCCCCCCAAACCCCCGCCGGCAGGGGGGGCGGGGGGTTCTGTAAATACCGGGGGCCGGATTGAGGACCCTGGGGGGCCGTGTCCGGCCCGCAGGCCGTAGTTTGAGGACCCCTGTCTTAAAGTACGACCATTTCCCCAACTGCATGTTGAATACAAGACAGTGCCTGAATATCAAAAGTTTAGCAAAGCATTTTAAAAGACATGACAAAACTCTGAACAAAAGATTGATTAGAACTCCTTAAACAAGCACATTCAAGTTTGACTTAGGCCATCTTCAAAGCTATAAGGTAGTTTTCACTACTCTTCCATGACTCCAGTCTTATGCCTGTGATTAACTATTAAAATTCAAGGCAAATTAGTATGTATATTAACGTCTCATGCTGGACAGAATCTCTATTTCTTTGTCTTATTTCCAGATGTGCAGGCACTAACTAGTTTGTCCTGTGTAGCTGAAACGGGGAATGAAGCTATCTGCATTCTTCATCTATATGTACCACAGAGCTCCATGTGAAAACAAGACAACCTAAATGACTATAAATGTGTTACAGTCTCCAGGGCTCTGGAATAGATCTTCATGTTTAAAATAGAATTAACCATTCTTCAAGCAACGTGAATTGAAAAATTATTCTCATCGAAGCAGGTATAAACGAACTATTACTAAGGTTTCTGTAAGAAAAATGAAAAGAATAGTGTGAAAATAAGCTTACTGCAACAAAGCATATGTGCTGCTCTCACTCTGAAATTCTTCTGTGACCATGTGACATATTCTCTTTAGATGCTTACATAAAGAAATATTGAGTGCTGTCCATGATTCTGTTTAACTACCATTAAAAAGCCATTATTCAATAACACAAACAGCTTAGTTTCACCTCCTCTAAGGTTGGCGTTGTTCTTGGTGGGTTGTTTTTCTTTTTTAAGTCTGAAAAGAGGACAAGACACAGCTATACTGTGTGGCTGCTGGACAGGAGGTGCCATTGTGGCTACCAGAGTTTTATTTATCCTTAACCCTAAAAAGCAGTCCTTTAACCAATAGCCTTCTCTATTGCCTTTCCACTGGAAATTTAGCACTATACTTTGCTCTATTCCCAAGACAGTTTTTAATGGCTGTTTCTCGTTACAGAGAAAAAGCTTCTTCTGAATTGGTCATGTTCCAGTGCAACAAGTAATGGCACTTACCAGGAACTTATACTGCGATCTTTTGATGCTCAGAGAAGATCCACTAGTACTGGCAAGTCTTTGTGTCAGCTTGCTGGTGTTGCTTAGATGAATGACTCATTTCTGAAAGAGTCAAGTGGGAAAAGAAAAAAAGAAAGCAAGCTGCACGTTGGGAAAGAAAAGAGTTTTTGTCACGGGGCATAGTCATTTAATCTAATTTTCAATATACGTATAAAGTAATCGGTCTAATATGATTAGCAAAGTGTCAAAAAGACACAATTCCTGAACAGTTTTAAAACACACGCACACACACTCACACACATACACACACATACACACACACAGCTGGAAGTCACAATCTGTTGTTATCAGAGTGAATATCATTAATCATTTTTAATGGTCAATCTGTTAAAAAGAAATTCTAACTGATTACTGGTGTAAAAGAAAATAAACATCATGCATACAAATCTTATTTCCAAAAAACTGAATCACTTTTGTCAGGTATTTAACTGAAACCAGCAAAACAGACCATCAAGAAGGCAGCATTTAAATGGATGCCTGCAGCGATGGCCAGTCAATGGCCTCTTTATTTGTTAAAGATGGATTATTTTAAATAAATTACAGAGCACTTTCACTGAATAAACAGAGTCTCAGTGGCTGTGGCATGCTATACATGCTTAATTGAGCCACAGAAATCCTAAATGACTACTGAGCTGTGTAATCGCCTTTGATTTTGCTGATAGGACCTGATTCTCTAGGCAAAAACCAAGCCATTGAGGGCTGAAAAGCAACACTACCTTGAGGAAAATAGAAAGTTTAATCTGGAATATATACTTATAATATTTCGGAAACCACAGGGATGGAGTGTTCCAATAACTGAACACAAGGCAGCTTCAGAAGTGAATGATCTGCGTGTCATTTTTATTTGAGCTTGATATGTTAAATGTCCCAAATGTTTATGTTGTATAAGCCCACTCAAACATTGCAAAGTGCAACAGATTCATTGGCAAAATAAAAAGTATAGCTTTTTTAGTCTTGCTTGCTGTCTTTTTTGCATTAATACAGTGCATAATGCACACACGTGTACCCAGGGGTTTTCTTAAGTAATCGTGTAATTTGGCTGCTTTTGGGGAACCTGTTAATGTGATTTATTTTGAGTGTTACCGATGGCTTCTATAGGCTGAAGTAAAACATTAAGTCAGAAACCAGGAAAAGATGCTTTAACCCTTACTGATCATAGTGTTCATTTTGAGGTTGTGTATTATTAACTCTTTTAGTTCCAGCCCTCATGTCACTCAGCCACCAAAAAATTCCACCTGAAATAAGCCTATACTTGGTATACGAAACTTGCAGGATCACACCCTTCCCTTGACATAAATGAATCCTGAGCTAATGACATATGGAATTCATTTTGACAGATGTTATGACCTTAAATAATATTACTTCCATTTGTCAATATCTCTGGAAAATGGTTTGACATTGAGAGGCAGTTTGAAAACTACCTAGAATAACAGCAATTAAAAGAGAGGTTGATACTTTTAGGCACTTTAATAATTATTGTGTACCTGGATTTTCTCTCAAGAATTTCAACACCTACAGCTTTCTTCACTAGGCAAGTGCAAAAATGCTTAGCTTTGAAATTCTTCTGTCTTTAATGGAGTACAATGAGCTGCATTTGCAGTTTCCACAATTACACTGTACATTTGAAAAAAAGATATATGAGTTTAACCACGTTGGTAAAGCAAGTGTCTGCCAACATCCAATTACAACTGATAAGCATAAAAAATGGTAACTTTATCCATACAGAATGATCCCAGAAAATTAAAATACATTATACTAGTTATTCTAAAGGACTCTGATCAACCCTGTGCAATTTTTGAAAATAAGACCAAGCTGCTTCAAAATGTCACAAACCAGGTCACCGAGGATTTTCATCAAGCTGGAAAAGCTTTGGCCAAAGCAGCCGAACCATTCCTCTGTGATTTCAGAAACTCAGAGGAAGAGGCAGGAGAGGAATTTGAAGATGCTCTTGGAGAAGTTTTGGTTATTCCTTGGATAATTTTTATAATACATGAGAGAAGATCCTGCTGTCATGAATGTCAGCCCTTCCTGGAGGGAAACCATCTGGAGTTTTGCCCACCTCCTGGGCCAGAGCAGCACAGCAGGCATGACACAAGGAGCAAGCACAGCTGCCACAGCTCTGTTTAGCATCCTGGCACCATTTTCTCAGGGAAAGGAGAAAACACTTAATGTTCCTCCCCAGTGAATTGTTTTAGTGGAACTAATGACAAAAGAAATCTGGGACTTAGAACTTTGTTGACTTGTGAACACAACAATAAGGAAAATCCCCCAAACATATGAGAGAACTTTGCAAGGGCAGAAGGCTTTGCATGTCTTTCTCAGGCTATTCATACCAGCTCAGGGCATAATTATATTTATGTTTTCTTTGGCAGTACAGTTTTTTCCTTTAGCCACAGAGACACACTCTCAGGAGGCTACCAATCATGCAGAAACCATGTGGTAAAGGTGGGTGTAAAATTCAAATAGCCTGGTGCCACACAGCCATTCCCTGCTCCACCCCAGGTGTTACAGAGCAATGTGGCAGCAAGTGTGACCAAGTGTGTGCACTTTTTGTACTGTCAGCCCTGTGGGAATAATATCTGTGTCCATGAACCCCAGAGCTGAACTGGACACACTCCTCTTTCCTAGGTGGCCTAAAAGTAGAACCTCATGTAAGTAATTTGAACTGGTTTCCCGTAGGTCCTTTTAAAACCTTGGTGGTTTGGGGTTTTTTTTCTGTTAAATATGGCTACATGCTAGCCAGCAAACCTTTTGACTGTGCATGCTGCTAACTCACAGAGGCATCTGGCTGGATTCAAATATTCAAGTGCTTTTTACAGATCCCTTTGGCCACTGAGCACAGCGTCTTATAGGGACATTCATTGAGAGGATCCCTCTGCTCTCTCCACAGGCCAGAAGAGTTCAAATAATGAAGACACTGCTAACACAATTGGTCAGGAAAAATTTGCAGAAACAGGAGAGGAGTGATTGTATCTCACATAAGAGAAGTCTAGGTAGACCTGAAGGCAATACAAAACAGAGACCTTAAATTGCACTGCGTGTGTGTGTAAGGAGAAATATGATATAATTGGTTAACTGAGACTTACCTAAATCAGGAAACAGGCTTGAACATTAAAATTCTAAGACACAGTTAATAGAAAAGACTCAATAGGACACAAGGGAAACAGCTATATGGGTGCGGAAGTATGCTAACTCCAGGAAAAGAAATGCTATAGCCAGTTTGACTGCTGCAGAAAAAGCCCCTGACATGGTGAAACAATCATAAGAAACTTACAGTCCTTCAGGGACCGGTGACAGAGATCACAAAATGATTCTGCAGAGAACAGCCTGTAGCAAGCTGAAATGAGGGATCAAAAGGCTCCTTGGGTATCAGTTATCTAAATGAAGGAACATGCATGGAGTTGCTGAAGAACTTGGGGTGTCCCAGATGCTGGAGACAGCCCACACACTGCCTCTGTTTCAAAAGTGGGGGAGTCATGAACCAAAAATTAAATAAAGATGCCATCATTACAAGTACTATGCCTAAAAGCAAGTGGGACAAATTCACCCCTTCCTGGCATGAGCAACAGCTCTATTAAATAGATTTTTCTCATAAGTACGTAATATTTCCAGTAAAACCTCATCCATGTCCAGACATTGCTGTTACAGGGTGAAGAATCCAACCCTGCAAGAGAATGCACTGCACCTTCCATAAATCAAACTTAGAACAAACATTGTGAGATATATGAAGAAGGATATGCTACATTTATTTATATAGTGTCTTTCAGACCAAAACATTTCAAAGTGCTTAATTAACTATTGATCAGTACAGATGCCCTCATGAGTGTGTTCATTGGGGTCACAGATATCCTTATGTGAGGAACAGCTACAATTAATTCTCAGGTGGAGAAGGGACACAAGCTCTCTGCAGAAGAGAGGCAATTGGTAAACGTTACACTCCCCTTATACACCTTCTCTGCCAGTGCCAGACTCCACAGAAGTCGTCTTTTTGTTTTATAAGTTAGTTGGGGAGATAAGTTGTTAAGATGTGCTTAGATGAGAAGTACAGGAGCAAAGTTTTAAACAGTACACCAGGCACTGAAGAAAAACATCACTTATTCAAATCTTACAGTCATTCTAGATGCAGTAGCGCTTACAATAGCAAGGTCAAGCTCTTCACTTTGCTGCTGCAAAGATAGGCATTCAGACTTCAAATAGTAACCAAAGGTATTTTCACCATTTCCAATTCCAGCACCGGCTTTTGTATGTTGCCTACTAAAATCCTTCCTGTATGTTGATGCATAGTGCTCCATATATGCTTTTCTGATTGAGACAATATTACTACAGTTTTGATTTTATCTCAAAAAGGAAGCACAAAAGAGCTATACCAAAGAGTCAAAGTAAGCCTTCTAGACAGATTTCTCAGTCTCTTTGCTAAGGTTATCTTGTGGTCAATAACTACAGCTATTTTTAATCTTCTCATATTTTAAGGGATCATAAATCTAATTTACCTTTGATTGTCATTTGCAGTCATATATCTGTTTTATCTCCTTTATTTATCCCCATTTTCCACCAACAATGATAGTCAGAGGAACACTGCAG
Source organism: Falco rusticolus (assembly GCF_015220075.1). Taxonomy (NCBI): domain Eukaryota; kingdom Metazoa; phylum Chordata; class Aves; order Falconiformes; family Falconidae; genus Falco; species Falco rusticolus. The sequence goes on along the minus strand of NC_051187.1, from coordinate 73,686,478 downwards.
CCTACAGGTATAAATGGATTAATAATTAGTGTAGATCCCTTTCACTCCATGTAGGCTGCAGGTAGCATTCTGTTTCAACCTTCAGCAATGCAAATAAGCTGATGTTGGCAGTATATCATGAACTGCTCACCAGTCATTTCCTTAATGACTTGCTAATTTTCCTCTCCATATCCTCCACATGACACCCTGGAACTTCGTACGCTTGTGCAGACCAGTGCAAGTGAGAATGCAGCCCGTGAAGATAGCCCTATGATTTTGGTTTTATGCCAGCTCGTTTCCCTGTTTTCCCCTTAAGGAATCTGTTTCCAATTTTTAATTTAATCTCTGGTGGTGGCACAAATATAATTTTTTAGATATTCTTCTTCTCTCTACTGTTCCTCCTGTTAATCTGCAGCTGTCTGAACTTTGTGGCTTATGTCATAAAAGAGATGAATGTTTTTATTTTCTGTTCAGCATTTCATTCTTGTTCACTTGATTTACTCAAGTAAATATTATACAGCCCTGAACATAATTATTTTTAATTCTTTTTTTAATTAACAATGAAAGAACTTGTATCATTGAATTTACCCCCAGAACATTGTTTAATGCATGCAGAATACAATGTAATCTTTCTTGGATTTGAATACTACTTTCAATGAATTTTAGAAGCATTAATAGCTGAAAAGTACCATTGTATCCCAGGGTATGGTAATCTCCTTAAACCTCCAGAAATAACAAGAACATTGTTTTTCTTTTGTATCATAACACTGGGATTTACCACGACTAATACAGTAGGACTCTCTCATTCTGAAAATCATATTTTCCTATCTATTGACTGAAATAACTATGTGTGCAACCACAGACCTAGAAATTCAAGTATGTTTTGACTCAGGAATACCATATGCTCTAGATAGAAAGTGCTTAAGGCTGTCCTCACGGGGTGTATACCTATAAAGCAATGGCCTCGGAGTCACTGCTTTGCTGACAGCATGCTTGCTCATGGCGTGGCCTTAGGTTTTGGAAAATGGAAGAAGTCCATGGTCTTACCAGCTCCAGGGTGCACAATGGCTCAGTGCACTTGCAGTGTGCAGAGCCCCAAAATGTAGCTGTCAACTGCATGGGGACTCTGATACCTAAATTTCATACTTATATATATTATAGGGTTTAATACCTACAGGTATATAAAAAGGTTTAATACCTTTTTCTTGGCCTGGTGACCAAATGGAAGAATATTAGGAAGAACAAATTATTAGAAAGTGAACCTGCAAGATTTTCTTCACAGTAAAGCAAAAGTTTCCCTAGTTTTGTTCCATTTTCTAAATATTTTGAAATAAAACCTATGTGCTTGACCTCCCTTCCTAAATACAATGGCTGACACAGTCACCTGGGAAAGAGGCAATTAATATTCAAACCTCCTTTCTTTAAAGGCTCAGAAGAGATCTAGCCAGTTGAACTATATGTTATCCCACACATACATCTGCCTAGCGTAGACATTGCTTTTCAGTTTTCACTGGCGCTTATCAGCTGTGGGTCAGCAATGCATTAATAACTCATATTATATCATACTTGTGCTGGCTCCCATTTTGCTAGCGTGATTCCAGGGTTAGCAAAAGCAGACTCAGTTTGGGTGACTAACGGCAATTTTTTTCGTGCAATATGATTCACAACAGTACCATCAGAGGAGATACACAGTGCAGGTACGGTAGCAATGCTGCAGTAAACTTACCAGTGAGGCATGGGGGCTTGCAAATGCAGTGGACACAGGGAATCGTCCAGGCAGAGTTCAATCACTAATGAGGACTCAGGGATAGAAAGGAATGAGTTTCCTTGCTGTTGGAGGGAATTAGAAAACACATTCTGTGTAAAAACTGGAGAGGCAAATCATTACAGCTACGATACAAACACTAGGTAAGGGTTGAGATCAAAAGAATGAGCCCAAAATACTAACTTAAAAAAGGCGAAGGGTATTTTTCTGTTGTGTTTGGTTGTTTTTCATAGTGTTACAAACATAACCACCTAATATATGAAATATGTTACTGAATTCCCCTGGGCTGCTCAGCTCACGCGTCAGTCTCTGACAAGCCAGTATTTACTACTTAGTGTGTTTTTAAAGAAAACCAATCAGTGAAGCAAACCACATTCTGGTACATGTTTGACTGCTTTTGCAGTTCAGAACATGAGGCACTCTTTTTTTTTTTTTTTTTTTTTTTTTTTTTTTTTGGAGGTAACGTAAGCAGATGGAGCATAGCCAGGGAAACAGCCAAGAGAATATACAAGAAACATAAGAGAAACAGAAAGAGCTGGCAAAGACAAAACACAAAGGAAAAGAGTTGGTGAACAATAAATGAGAGCCAGAAATACAACAACGATGTGGGAAAAATGTTTATTTTATTTCAAATTAATAGCAAGAAAGAACCTATAACTATAGTACAAATTGCTCTGTGCCCCATGTAGTGCCAATATTATGCCATTCATTATACTTGCAGGTGTATTATTTCTAGTTCCCTAGATAAAAAAAAATGCTTTCCATGTATTCTTTTGTATTTTAAAATGCATTTTTTCACTGCTATACTGCCAAAGGTTTTTATTCTTCCAAACTCAATAATAACTAATCATTTTCCTGGTTGCAGACTGGGAGTATGGTTACTATTTTGTGCAGGTAATTCTTCCATCTTTATTAAAGGACCATTCTAAAATTTTCATCTGTCTGTATTTCAAGTTCTTTCCCAAAAGTTTATTTTCCCCTGTGAAAGAGGTTTTTCTATTAAACCTTATTCTTGTTCCAAACCTGGTTTCCCACTATTGGGGCAAAAAGTTTCTTATGAACAATATTACGTATTTTCTTCTTAAAGAAAATTTTAAAATATACCTCAGCAGATCAAAGTGGAATCTATCAACATTTTTCCTCACCTACTTGCAATTTCTGAAAACATGCTGCTATTGCCTGACTCCTCTTGTTGCTACTCAACAGCAGCTGTGTAGAGGGCTTAGACAGAGATCATAGTGTTCAAAATTCAGCAGTAGAGCAAACGATGCTGGAGAGGATTGCTCCAATCTCTCTGGTACTTCTCATCCCCGCTCCTTTCCTCCTCAATTCCACTGACAGAGAATCCAAATGAGCATGACTTGTTTCTGAGTCAAGATTCATGCAGTGACTTAGCAAAGCTTCTCAATGAAGAAAGTGATCTAGCTCTAAATCTAGTCTGAGGACACTTGCCCTGTCTCCACAGCCACCTTTGTGCAAAGGGGGCAGTCCCCCAGCCAACCTGGGGCACAGCAAGATCCTATATCACAGTCAGGAGTCCTGTGCATTGTGCACCCATCATGTGCCTGGTTTAGGCTTCTAGGTGAGGCTTCCACGCCACACACGCAGCTACCCTGGGTCCGGTGTGAAGGCAGGCAGCTGCCCCAGGACTGGTGTGAGGGCAGGCAGCTGCCCCAGGACTGGCGCGTTGCTAGGACAGCCATAACAAAACCATGTGAATACTACAGAAACCAAGCCAGGTCATAATCTATTTGAGCTTGCTTAAAGCTAATGGGAATGATATTCAACAGTGTTAACAGTTTAGTTGTTACATTCAGAGTACTAAGCCTGCCATCTACCTCTTCAGTATTTACTTTTGTTTTAATTACTGTAGCATCCTTAAATTACTGGTTCTACCAGATCCAGCCCAAGAAGCCTTTTCTGGGCTAGCAGTCAAGTGTCCCAGCTTTGATAAAAGACTCTCAGCAAGACTAACTCCTGAGTTTGATTTGGATTTGACTTCTGTAAGTCTAGGCATTTAAGGTGGTGGTGATTAGCAAGAGACTACTTCTTCCCATATCATAGTTTAATCATCCAAAATGAAGGGGGGGTGTGGAATTTATGTTACTGCCCTATGCTTTCCTTAGGGGTTTAAAACCATATGGCCATCACACTGTGAAGTCCATGCTCATTCATATTCTTTTGAAAAGACATGCTTTAGACAACACCCCAAGATAAAAAAGCTTGCAGTAAACCTCCACTTGGTTTATCTTTTCCAGGAAAGGAGAATTTATCTTCTACCATATGATCTATTATCACAGTCATGTCCAAGAGGAAGATTTTCTCCAGGCTTCATCCTGCAAAAGAATAATGCTAATTAAGGCATTTTTTAAGCAAACAAAATACATGATGAAAGTTGACACTGTGCTTTCATGTGCACATTATGAGAGAAATGACAATTATTTCAATTATGTGTTTTATCCTCAGATGAGCCGGGGCTCAGTGCTAAACTCTCTCTCTACTGTGATAGCACTGTACTTTCCCACCTTCTAAATTTTAAAAACTTTTCACACTTTAACAAGGATGCGGTACTTTGAGAGACACTGTAAAATCTAAATACAGCTTCCTTTAACTATGTATGAATGAACATACTCTTACCTAAAACATTAGTCTTGTACCTTGTCTCCATTCATCCATACACTTATTCCTGTTGCTCAGGAGACAGATCTTACTGCAGCGTTTTCTAGTCCTGGGACACCATAGGGGTAGATGGGAATTCTATCACTTCTTTCTGTATCAACAATAATTGTGTGGCTGATACAGCCATTACTGAATTAGCAAAATAATATCACAAATATAGATGAAAAAAACCTGAATTTCCGTTACATTAGAAATTCTGACATTTCAAAAAAAAATTAACCATAATAAAAAGCCAAACTTCAAAAATTCCTATCAATGAAATCCTGTCAATTTGACCAGCCAAAACCTTTGTTTCATATTTAACTCCAGTTACGTTTGCTGGTAGATTTCAAACAGAAATTTGTCTTATAGAAAAACCTTCAAATCCAGTTGTACCTCTCTGATCTAACACTTCATTTGCATTTTTTCAAAATAAAATTGCATTGAAAGTTTCATTTCTCCACCAAAATATATCAGTTCAGTCAGATTAGTATTTTTTGATAGAAAGGCAATTGATAGATAGTTTTGATAGAAAGCCAGCTCTTGTAAACAATGCCCACATTTGCAATAAGTTTGGGATTTTTTTAACTTTTTGGGAAAATGGGCCATACAGTCATTCCCTCACCTGTTATTCTGTCCCTCACGCATGGTTGCACACCCATACAAATACACACATGAATTCACTTGCTCTCATAGATTGCAGACATCATCACCCCTTTTCCTCACCCATCCTGCCCCCATGCTGTTCTTGGAAGCTGAGTCTTCTGCCATGCCAGTTTTGTCCCTTTGCTTCATTCACTGCTCTGAGCAATGTAGTTTTTCCACAGCAGTTTTAGTTCTTACCATAGGTCTGGTTATTGTCTTCTTAGTCCTTATCTTACATACCATTGACCCACTGTCTCCAGATAATTTTATAACTCCACAGAACATTTTCATTTCTCAGTGAATAAACTGAACACATGCAACAGCAGCTAGAAACCAGAAATAAATCCCACACAGACTGACCAGTCTACTCTCTGCAGACCACCAACAAATTCTCTCTGAATTCATGAATGTTCTGGATTTAGACTTTATGAATTACTGCCTAGACAACACAGGGTTTGACAGCTCTTCTGTTTATGTCCAGTAGGAAACTTGGCATTTACTCCAAATGAAACTAGACCTGGAATCGATAAAAATAATGTAATATGGCCCTGTTTTCAGAAAGAGAGCAAGCTTTTGAGGGAAAAGTTTGTGAGTGGTTGCTATTGAAGTCAGGGCTACATGAGCACTGAACCTCATCTGGTTTTGCCTTTCCTCCATTCTATGTTGTTATGATAATCAGTATCTCTAAAAATAAATAGGGCTTTTGCTTCTTTCAGATTCCAGAAGTGCCTATTTTGGCTAATGGAGCGATGCAGAGTGGAAGGAAGTATTGGGTCCCCTACACCAAGGTGTTTCTTAGAAGGCAATGTTTGCATTTAATTTCAAGATCCTTCAGCACAGACACTCATTTCCCCATTTGGATCATGGAAAGGGAGAAGAAAACATTTAAGCTTAGCAAATCAATGCTACAACTTAAATTCTAGCAGTGCAAGTCTTCCTGTTTCCCAGGGGAGGATTAATTTGCTTCTTTTTATTCTTTGCTCTTTATTATTTCAATTGGAGGATATAAAAGGGCTATTGAGAGTTTTGAAGGATAAACACTTTATGTGGTAACTGCTTAAAATAAGAAAAAAATTTATTGAGAGTGTAGACATTTTTATCGCATTAATGTGACCTTTTAATGATAAAGGAAATTTCCTTCATCTAATGAGCTCTATGTTTATAAATGTTACAAGAGACGATGTTTTAATTCTTACCATAAATCTCAGGAAGTTAAAATCTTAACCCCAAGGTACTTAATATAGTTGATTCTGTATTTAAAGGGAATGTTGTTAACATTTATATTGTTCTTGTTACTTACATCATGGAGATCAGATATTTCAATATTCATTTTGTTTTATAGATAAGGTTTTAATAGATATTTCAAAGAAAACTACATGTAATCAAAATTAAATAAAATCATACATGCTATAAAAGGAAAGGCTGAAAATTTCTCTATCAATACTACACAAGTAATACATGGAATTGCAAATTACTAGAAAATCACAGTCTTACAATCTGAACATATCTAATAAATCAGATACAATTAATTTAACTGTATTAATTTAATAGAAGCAAAATGAAGACAAGGTTCAGCCATTCATCTTTTCTGCTAATTCATTTTACCACATTTTTAGTACAGTATTCAGTATAGGTTTTTATTAAAGCCAAAATATTCCCAAGAGTTGAAAGAATGCCCACAGTCCATGTGGAAACAGTAGGGTTTGGTGACTGGTGCATGGAGGAGGTTCAGTGCTGTCACTAGAGGCTGCCTTTCACACCTTATATTAATCAAGAACTTCTGATATTGGATTTGTCTCAAATTTTCCTTGAAATGCTAACTAATAAACACTTTGTTACAGTAAGGAAGTGTTGAAGGGCCCTGGTCATCTCTTACATGACCAAAAGTGTGCCCATCAGGTGGTTAAAATGTAGACAGCCCCTCTCAAAGGTCCTGACACATTTTCATGTGTCTGTAAGATCCTAAGGATGTACCCATACATTTAGGGCATTTGGTCAGTCTGAGAAGTGCAGGATGAGGTGATGTACAGATTTCCCAGCTAAAGCTAGGGGGACCTCATTAAAACAAGAGACTTGGTGGCAGGAGAGACACCTGAGATATGGCCAGATACCCATTTCCATATTTCTACGGTGACTCTCCATCATCTCAAGCCTTTAAATCATGTCCTCTGATATTTTAAATCTGTGAATGCTTAAAAGTATACCTTTGGTAAGTGGTGAGCTGCATGTTCCTAGAATGACTTTACTAATAACTTCAGCTAGAGTTTTAAATCAGCTCCTGTATTGTTGCATGAGTTAAATTTACATTTAAGCCTACAATGCCATCATGCCTTCCAGGAAACTCAGAAACTGCAGCAGAAATTTCTTCTACTAAAAAAGAACCACTTCATAGCCAGGAATCATGCCAGGTCAGTGGTGTTAACTGGCATTGATAAGTTGTACTAGGGAATATATAAAGCAAAAAACCCAGAATTTTTTAAAATGTAATGCCATATCCCTTCATCCAAAATCTCTTCCTCATTAGAGAAAACAGCCCACAATTTTAATATATTTCAGGATTCTCTCTCGACTTAAAAAAATGATAAGACTTCATACTTACCCTATGCCACTTCCGACACAGCAACCCTTTTTTCTCCAAGAGTCTGTCAGACTGAATGAGTGATACATTTAACCATCCACAGCAATTAAAGTTCATGGCCTGAAACTAAAATTTTCTGTATTTCAGATGCAAATATTTGTATAATTTAAAAGAAAAAAAATTACTTAGGAGTCAAAGTTTTATAAACAATTGGGAAAAATTATTGAAGAGTATGTTTTATTTTTAACTCAAAGTCCAAATAAAGAACGAGTATACTTTACCTTTTTCTATATGTGTATCTCAGCCATATGTTAAAAAAAAATCAAGTTCAATAGTAATTGGCAGTATAAGAATCACATTCCTTCTGCCCTTTGCTCAGGCACGATGCCACATAAGTTTGATGCCATAAAATTTAATTTTTTCATTTTGAATGATTTACAGTGGAGCAGAACCTATAAATCAGAACAGTAACAGGGGTTATGAATAGGGATGTATGTTTTTCCAAAATGTCTAAATGAAACATTTTGAAACATGGTAAAAGAACTGCACAGTTCTCCACCTGGCAGCCATAATTGAAGTTAATAACACTTGTTTAGACATAAGGAAACTCTTTGACACCTAGACCTTTTTTTTTTTATTTTATTTTTAATAAAATGATCAAACAATCATCATCTAGTCTTAAGAAATCAAAGCAGTTAGTTCTGGCAATACGTTATATGAAGGCAGTCTTGCTTTCAGCTGTGTTTCCAACTGTGCCTAATAATTTTGAAAATACACACCAATTCCTTAGTACAATCCCCTATTTTAATCATACACCATATTGTAATTCCTATTGCAGCACTTAGGAGCTATTACCTTATGTAATGCCAGTGATGGACGATATGAAACACATCGTATGAAGAGGATTTGATAACCTCAATACATACTGTTGATTTTGCAGCATTTCAGATGCATGTTTAGACTTTCCAGTCTCTCTCTTGCCTATGTCACAGGCAGCAGTTGATGGGATACAAGTACTTATTTCCCGACAGCCAGTTGCACCAAGCTTTGGAATATTACTGTTCTTATCCACAACGACATTCAGAAAACGTAACCCTATAACTGAATACAGTTCCTTTATCCAAGGAAAACCTTTGTTAAAGAGAATGAAACCAAACTGGCAAAAGTTTTGAAATCCCTTAAAAAATGGCTGAACAGCAAAGCCCTGTAAAAGCATCAAATCACTCTGTTCACTCACTAATTTGTTCTAAGCCTTGGTTTCCAAGGTTCTTGATGCACCTAAGGACAAAGTTGCAGAAAGAGTGCCATAACTTGTCTTCTGGCCTTGAATCTTCAAGCCACCAGACTTACTCAGTCCTGGAAGCTGTGAAATATTTTGTCTTTACTCCTAGCAGCCTTCTGTGACCTCTTATTGGATTCTGGGTAGGAGAGTATCTAGGTCTTCTGTTAACTGCCGTTTTATCTCATTTCCCTGGGGACCAGGAAAGAAACACATTTACAGGCACTCCTCTGGTGGAGAGCTGCTTGCTTCCAACCACCTCTGCCTCCACAGTGGGAGGGAGAAATCTCCCAGAACACCAAAGCACTGCTGAATAAAATCTTGAGGAACAGACACATCACGAATAAGGTTGATGCTGTAAGAGAAGGAATTACCCTCATATTTGAACTTTAGGCTCCTGTCTCACACCATGTAGTTGCAGTGGTGCACCTCTACAGTCCTCACAGTTATTTTGGGACCACATCAAACTCTTTTTGAATGCCCCATCTTTATATCGTGCAGGCTTAAAATTCTCACTGTAAAGAATAATACTTCTCTTCCTAGAGCTCTTAAATATTTATCACCTACATGCTTTACAGACTGCACCAATTAAACCTAAGGTAAGACTTTAAAAAGGTTAATTTAGAATAAATGGCTTGCCTTGATTAAAATCTAGCCTATTTCTAGGCAACTTGGAGTCACTTGGGAACAAAGTAAGCTAACCAGTCACTCAGAAATGTATACCCTCACTTAGAAATTACCATCGAACCCCAGTAGCTAAACTGTTGCAATCTCATGTGTCTTGCAAAGCCTGAAACACATTTATACAGTAGATGTCCACATGAATGTAATTTATAATCATCAGCATGGATGACCTAGGACCATCACAAACTTTTTAAAAAGTGTTGTAAAAGATCTGGCCCTGCATGGGTTGTTAGATAAAATTCCTGTGGATTTCAAAGGGAAAGCAGGATCTGCAGCATCCTGGCAGCCCCAGTAGGCACACGGCAAAATGAAAAGCCAGAGCAAGCAGATGATGATGTCATCCACCAGAGTCTGCCCTCATAAACCCAGGAAATACCAATCAATTTATATCTCATAATCTTAACCCTGAACTTCTAGGTAATGGTTTTACCCCGTATCCCCTCCTTTTCCAAAATGTTGTCCTGTTCCCTCTTAACTTGATTTACTCTACTTATTTCAGCTGCTGACTTTGGCACTTTATTCCCAACTCTAACCAACCACAGCATAAAGACATATCCCTGAGCTACTCCAGTGCAGAGCGGCAGAGAATTCACTCACATTGGTCCCGGCTCAGGTGAATAGGCTTGTCCTTGTAAACTGGGTTAGAAAGATTGAACAAGCAGCCTGGGACACGAAGGGCACAGATGCCCCCACTTGCTAAGCCCGGGGTAGGAAACAAGGCTAAACTACTATCACTACTTGATTTAGTATTTGGTTTAGCTGTTTTGTGTGGAAGCAAAACCAATCAAAGGGAAAGGCAGATTTTGTAAGCTCACAACCCAACCTTGCATGTGGCTAAGGGAAGCCCTGCATTTTGTCACTTGAAAGCTTTCCTAAAATTTTATACATTTTTCACTCAAAAATCAAACGCCCATCACATGTGCATAAAAGTCACAGTCAGATTCCTCAGCTGGGCAAAGGAAGCTTTTTTTTGTTTGTTTTTCCAATTTCAACTACAGAAAACTCCTCCTGGTATAATTCACTTCAAAGTCTAAAATCCGTTCCAGTGATAATTGCTGAATTTATGTGTATTTAGAACCCAGTACTTAAATAAAACAGCTACATTGGGTGATTATATATAAACACTGTGCCAATTTCTTTGAATAGGAATGTAGTAAATTACTACTGATTACACAAATACTGATTAAAATTTGAAGGCAAATAAATAATGAAGAGGGATGTTATTTATTTGTCCAAATGCTCTTAAGAGCGCAGTCATGCCAAGCACAACTTCCAATGAAAGCAGAGGATGGAAATACAGTGTTATGCTGGTGGATGGCCTGGACTGAATCATGAAGACAGCAGTAATTGCTCATTTAAGGTTTGCTCTGTCTCTCTATCTCTCTGTTTTTCCTCGTTACCTCTATAACACTAGGAGCTGAGATCGGGATAGCATTCTACATACCTCTCTATACCAATGTCTTCTCGTATAACCTCAAAGCAAGGTTTCACTGCTCTCCACACTGTTAGTGCTGCTCTTCTTAGGTGTATTTAGTCCCATTATGTCCATCCTGTGCCCTTTAAAAAGCTGCTTAAAAAGGAACTCAGTGCTCCAAACCGAAGAAATAGGTACAGGCATTTTTATGGTCATGTTTCTAATGGTTCTTTTTCTTTTTTTTTTAAACTAAATTTTGCAATTGAATAATCCAAAACACTCTTATTTCTTTTGGCAATTGAGAAAGAAAAGCTACACCAGATGAGAACCTGTGGTTTAGATACTGACACCAAACTTCATTCACAGATTTTAATGCAGATTTTTATTAGAAACAGCACACATCTTAAATGAAAGGAGCTGCTCCTGCCCATCAGCCATAGAACAGTTAGCTTCAACTCGTACTAGAGAAACCTTTCACCTTCACATACGCTAAGCCCACAGACACTGCAGAAACAAAATCTTCACTAATCACAAAGGAAACTTTTAAACACACATACAGACTTTAATTATCAGATGTGACCATTAAAACCTGGAATTACTTTATTTGCTACTTCACAATGAAATATACTGAAGTTCCCACATACAATTTCTTTATTCTTGTCTGTTTTCTCATTCCACAAAGCATATTAAAACAACAAAAAAAACCCCTAATGTCCCAACAATAGAATTAAAAATAAAACTAAAGATTAACTGAGAACGAAAATATTCATTTTGATTTGCTACTTCCCCTTAAATACTTCAGTGAGCAGGTATATGGATCTCTTCTTTACAATCTGTAGGGAAAATAAAGCATTAAGTCAAATTTCTTCACTATTTTACACATTTTTCAGCCCTGGAAGTACTCACCATCCCCGCTTTTTAACTACATCATTACTTAATCAAAATATTTTAAACGTAGTAGTAGGAATAAATAGAACTAAACTGAAATGTTATGGTCTCTAACTTTTCTGTAGCTCTCTTTGTCTGTTATTTGAAAAAAATTACTATGGTACAATGCAGATAACAAAAATGTGATGTCATTGGGGAAACATATGTTTATTTTTAAAGATTCTGCTGGGAGTCCTCTGTATATATAGAACTGTTCAAACTGAAACTCGGGTTTTGTCCAGTTGATTTCTTACAAACCATAAAACAGATTTCACTTGTGTCTAGTGTTATTTGTAGAAATACATATCAGTGAGATCAGAAAACTATTCTATATTCTCTTTTTTAAACATGTCCCAATAAGCAATCTGTTATATTTCTAGTAGTGCAGCATATTAAGTTACCTTTTAAGTTCCTGCCGGTTGGGAGCTCCTTCATTCAAAGTAGAACCCCAGTTTAGCTTCAGGCTAGAACTTAGCAATAATCGTGTTATTTTAAGGATCTAATTTAGAGTTTCTATAAATTCAAAGTGTTGAGTTATCCATGTTCTGTTTATTTGTGGAATATTTTCTGACACCTTGTTACACAATTAATCTACAACCTCAGTTTTGACCCTGGTCCTAAGAATAGAGGTCTGACATACATAGCCCATGCCACCTGTAACATAGTGTATTCTTTCACTCTTATCCCACTCATAGATACCAGTTTCCTGAAACAAAAATGGTCAGACTGAAAATCAGCTATTCAACACCACCAGTAGAAACAAAAATGTGCAGAAGCGTAAACAAGAGAAAAGAATGGATGAAAGAAATCATTAACAGCCACCCACATCTAAAGTCTCCAACTCCATTTAAGGGGAAAAGGGTTTTGTCTTGGGCTTCAAGCGGGCCAGAACTCATCAACATGCAAAGGTAAATTAGGACCTGCATCTCACCCTGCCTGAACCAGTAGCTCCTGCAGTCAGGAGTTATGGACACCTGCCATGTACATGACCTTCACCCCTTTCCTTGTCTCAAACACGAGAAAACACAACCAAATGAAAATCCAGTTCATCCTGTCAATAACAGACCCTTACTTAAATACAGACAATGTACAAATATAAAAAAGTGAAGAATTATGGAAATAATTGCATAATGAATGAAAATTATTAAAATATTTTCCCCTGCATTATTGCCATCATCCATAATATTTATGCTTATATTTTTTCCAAATAGCATATCCCAGTACAAATAGCAGAGCTTAATAGCCCTGTCTTTCCAGTGAGATCCAACCTCAGCTGGTGGTGTGGCAGTAAGCAACACTAACAGATACAGAAACGGTACCTACAGTCTTCCCTCCTTTGACAGTTTGTTTTCATCAGACATTTGGACAAAACCGCTAAGTACACAGCATTCTGATTGCTCTTTGTGATGCTGTCAAACAGGTACAACTAAGTTTCAATGAAGAATATTTTTTTTTCAAATAACAAATCAAGGTTAATGCTTACAATGTATTAGTAATTATCATACAATGGATTCATAAATAAATAAGGAACTAATTCTGGGGTGCTTTAAGATCATCCAGAAAAAAAGCAAAAAGCCTCTTCAGTCACTAGTGAATCTTAATCTCTTCTTCCCCTTTAACTACTTCACTAAACCCCATTCCCTTTAACTTTGTAGTAAACTATCTAATATTTAATTTTCATTTCAGCTAGGGCCACTGAGAGATCTATATGAATAAGAAAACTGTTCAAACTAAGTAGTAGCTCTATACTTGTCCATCAGGAAAAGGAAATAATCAAAGCCGTCCCTACCTAGTGTACTCTAACGCAGTACAGCACCGACATAATAATGTATAGCAGGTTTTGTACTTAAATGACAAATGAAGCAAGATCTGATGAATTGTCCATCAGTTCTAAAATGGTATGTAATTTCCCTCACATGCCACTCCATTAGTTGTTAGCTCCTGAACTTGCCACTTAGAAAAATTACTTGTGATTTGCTGAGTAATAAATATGCATTTCTATTCAATAGAGAAGTTTCCATCTCCCAAATCTTGAAATGGATCTGTGCAGAGCTCAGATCCTATTATTTCAAGATTGGCATCCCCTGTATGTAACTCAGCAATGACAAATTTTAGCAGTAATTCAGAAATGCAGAGAGAAAGCTCAGAGAAATTTCCCTGGAAGACCAGTGAAGTAAAATTTGATCTTGTAAGGATTCCTAGTTTCCAGTTCAGAGGAAGCCAAACATGGGCCACTGTTCTGGGATTAAAGTTCTCAAATGTTTTATTCAGACTCAGGCCAGATAAACCTTTGGCATTTTGAGATGTATATATTTCCTAATCTGAGCAACCCAGTTCAGCTGTTTGAGAAGCCTTATGCTTATCCTTGCTCAGAAAGCAGATCCTTTGCCTGAGTCACAAGCCAGAAAAGCGAATTCGGGATATATTTCACCTCATCTGTTACAGGGAGAGAGGATTCCCCCAAGTTTTGCACCATCTCTGACAGCCACAACAGCACCAATCTCCCTGGTACTGACTGTGAGGACTTCAACCACAGAAACATACACCAACAAAGCATTTCTCTTGTTTTTCAAGTAAGGAAGTAAGGCTTTGAGTTGTCTGTTCATCCACTTAATGTTGGGTCTGAGGTTAGCATCCTAGGCTACATCCATTCAGCAGACGGACACTTTTGGAGCATGGTTCAGACCTTCTGACAGCCTTGACTGTCCCACCTATGCTGTCTCTGTACTGAGAGCTGAAAAACTTGTGGGTGCCCAGGCTTCCAGCTTAGGCACCTTATTTAGGTGTATAGAGCTGAGGTGGACAAACATGGGCCTTAGAAGTCAAATGAGTTGCCCAGGGTACTACAGGCTGCCTGGACAGGACCAGAAATGGAAACAAGCTGGTAAATCCCAGCTGTGTTGTAGTAAATGATTCAAAGTCAGGATTTTGCTCCAGTTCTGCAACTTAGAACCATGACCAGTCTCACTATTCTGGATACTGTGCACTGCAGATATGGTCCTGAAGCCTCAGCACCAAACACTGAGCAGGAGTTCTCAGACTTGAGAATGCTTTTATAACACTGCACTTCAAATAGAAACTGTCTGAGTGTCATGGACAACAAAAAAAACTGCTGAATGGTTGGGCTTTGCTTCTAATGTGCCCCTACTCCAAGACACTTGCATGTCAGTGTCTTCATCAGAAATCACAGCTCTCCTAAAAAAAGCAATGAATAAAATTGACAGTAAAAAAATAATTACACAAAGATAAGAACCATAAATTTAACACAAGCAGTTTTCTTCCAAAAAGGCAGCAAGGACTCCATGAAGTTTGGTACAGCTTTGTTGGTTGTTGTTTATTTCACACAAAAGATGCTTCAAGTCCCATTATGGTCAATAGCAACCTAAACCCAATATAGAATCACGTGCAGTGGCTGCACGCTGCGCCCAGGCGGGTGGTCACACTCAGCCTCTGTTCCTGAATGCTGGCGCCCCAGCAAGGGTCTTTATTTCTGAAATGGTTTACGTGACCTGAGCAATCTGACATTTTAATGATCTAGCAGGTAGATTTCTGCTCAAGTGGTGAAAATGGGCGTTTTGGTTATAGCAGCCCAGGAACAGCTGCTCCTCAGGGCTATAGGAAAGCTTTTATTCTGCGAGCCGGCCTCCTCTCGGTGAGGCCCTGTCTTTAACCTGCGGGGATCATGCAGGAAACATAAAAGTTACTGAGGCCTTGCTGACCTTGTCAAGGCCACGTGTGGGAATTTTTAAAGTTTGAGTTGCTTCAAAATTATAGCAATTACTAGAAATATTCCAGGGAAAAAAGAGTTGTTTTTTTCTTCTGCCAGTTCAGATTTCCCGACTGAAATTGTCTTTTTCATCTGTTAGTCCTTTAAAAAAATAGAATTATAGACACTTTTTAGTCGCTGGATAACAGATGTTATAAAACGTTGTGGCACTCAGTTACAATTAAGTCAGGCCTAATATGCATGTCAGAAACCATTGACCTTTGCTGCTGGTGGTAGCGAAAAGGCTTTGATACTCTACCACACATTTAAGGATTTTTGAAGGAAAAATTTCTAAGGTTTGGGTGTTCTGGCAGGAAATTACCTCTTGCGTTCCTAATGACAAATGTTTTTAGCTTAATCTAAGTAAACAATGAAATGCTGATACCTCAGTTGGGATTTCTAATCCAAAATATCATTTTTACTATGCTTCCCTAGCAAACAACCAAGGAATTGTAGAACATATATAATTTTAAGGTGACAACCTTTCAGAGAAAAGGGGTAAAAGCTCCTAAAGCAATTGATAGCTTTCAACTACAGAATATGGAGATAAAGGAAAATTTGAAAAGGAAATTTTAAAATGTTTGGTTTTAAACAGAATTTAACTGTACGACTTACCTGAAATATTGCGGACAGTCAGTGCAAGGACTGGGTACTCACAAAGCTGTTTGGAAAAGGATCATTAGCTCAGCAATAGTCAACATTTTGAATCTTGTAACACAGCTTACACTGTGCATTACTCTGACTCTCCTGCTGTAACTTTTGGCACAATCTGGATGTCAGGTACCTGCTAGGGATCCTTGTTTGCAAAGCCAAAACACTGAGCTAGAGCTACCTTGGACGTACAGCAAGCTAAAAGATCTCATCCTGTTTGTACAATCTTACCACATAGGCGTTATATGAGCAAAACGCCTGTGAGGACTGAGAGGTGGGCAGCTAAAGAGGAGAAAGCAACAGAAAGAAGCACTACCCAAAAGCTACAGCACTCACCTAGCATCTCTGTGCAATCCCAGCTTTGATTTCCTGCCTGATCCAGGCTTCTGGGGTTTTCTTGGCCAAAAAAAATTTCAGTGCAGATCATAGAGGTTCCCAGGCATACAGGCATCCAAGTCCCACTGATATCAGCATAACTGCAGGATTTACACCATGAAATTCCCTTATGAGCCTCAGCTCTCTGTGTATAAAAAGCTAGTAATACTCCCTTTCCTCAGGGGAGTGTAAGAGGATTAATGAGTTAAGAGTGATAAAGATGTAAGGCTGAGAATTACATATTTTGAACACATAAAGGTACCATTATTTTTGAAGTCCTATAGCTTTCAGAAAGCCACGTGTGGCACGCATTACTGTGTTTATTTAACGAAAGTTCTAAATCACGTATTGAGAAGTTGCAAAGAACATTGCAAAGGTCTTAGTTCAGTATTTTACATTCATTTAACTCTTTATCAAATTATTTCTGTTATCTGTCAAAGGTATTTCCAAGCAAATACCATGCTTCTAAATATCTCATGGATTAACGGATGCACAAGAAAAAGGTGCTGTTTTCATAGCCTGATTCCTTTAAGCAGGTTACTGTATTGTTTAGCTTCAAGGAGAACAGAAATTTACCTAAGCCCACGCAGAAATTCAGGCTTGAAAGCTGTACAAAAGCCATGACAAACAAACAAAAAGCTTATTTGGGAGATGAAGGAACATAATCTTTTCCCAGTGCATCTGTAGGGTAGACTGCAAGACAAATGGCAGTGAGGAAAAGATCAAATAACATCCCTCATTGCCTAAAACAAATAAATAAACTAATACCAAGGATTAAAGATCAGATTGTTTAATATATATCCCTTCTTGGCCCTTAGAAGAAATGTACATGGTAGTGTTTTATGTTTAGCCTCATGACAATTTGCTCCAAATGCAGCATGTTCTGCATAATGAGATTTCAGCTTTGAAATAGCTTTTGCTTTCCTTTTCCAGAAAGGAAGACAGTGCTTCCCAGCATTGCCCTGGGAATGCCATTACTGCACCTACCTAAACAACAAAAAACAGAATGGAAAATAAACTCACAAGGAGGAGAAGGGAATGGAGAAGCAGCAGCCCCAAGATAGGAAAATAAAACCACCCCACACATGCAGATGTGGCAGGTCTTGAGTTAAAGAGACAGTGCCAGGTCATTCAGTCATCATTTACGTTCTGTGGTTTGACAGCACATAATATTACTTGTTCTTTTGAATTAAAAGGGCTTTAATGGTATTTAAACCTCTTGCTGCCACACTGACAACTTAAAATTTTGAAGCACATTCCTAGGTTTTTTTGGAATGACAGTGAAAATCACTCCAAATGAGGAAGTGGTGCTCAGAAGGAAACCCATGACTGTGTTCCTGATTTGGCTCTTACGCAATGACATGTGGATGTTTCCACCAATCTTTTTCATTTTTTGGCTGTTATGAACTACAGTAAAATTTACACCACCTTTATTATAAAGAACGAGATCTTTCTTTTTAAAGTAATTTTCCAATTAATGCGTTTGGTAATTTCATCTGACGGCAATTTTCTGCAATGAGATTCAAAAGGCTAATAGATAATACTTACTCCAGTTAAGCATCACTAAATTACATTTCTTGCTAATTCTCCAATTTCCAATCTTAATTAATCATGACAATCTTTATTGTCAATGTCTTATGTTTATATAAATCAGCCCCATTGCCCAAATATCATGTTCTTCACATAAAGCATATTCTGATTTTCTCCAGCCAGACACACAAAGGGCTCAAACTGGGAATTTCAGGAGCAGTCCCAACAAAAGAGATTTGGGCCGCTCCCACTGTCTTGGTGCAAGACCAGGGTCTCAGAGCTACCACACTCCAGTTTCCTATCTCAGTCACCAGGACCTGCAGCCAGAAGTTGCCAAAGACTACACTAGTCTTAACTTTCAACTCTAGGTGAGTAATCAGTCAAGGACCCGTCACCTTCACCTCCACTATACCACTGAAAACTGGCTTCATTTTCCCTTTGGTTTTAGCATTCCATTGTCACCTTTCTGTCCTTTACCTCTGTTTAGCGCTGCTCCCTTCCTAATTTATGACACTCAAGAACAGGGAAGGACAGCCTTAGGGTTCTATCACCTGTTTTTCCTGTTCATTTAATTTCTTTATTAAAAGTTACTTTATATTCCCTCTACTTTTATGGCAGGCTGAAACCTCTACACTGATCTCCAAACACAGCAGATGGCGTGGAAATTTGGACCCAAGCCTTGTGAACAGCTTCTATTTCTCTAATGGTCCAAACTAAATGCCCTGATCTGGCAGGAATTCAGGAATCCAAACAAAAGCACTGATCCCGCAAGGCTTCAGCACGTATTGCACTGTAAGGAGGCAAACAGGCCATTTTGCTTCCACAAACCTGCTCCCACATTCAAAGTTAAGTGTGTGTCTAAGCTGCCAAAGGGAAATTACAGTCAGAGCTCTCTTTCACTCGTGTTAATCCCTTATTACTGGAACAGCAACTCACTTTCTGCCCAGGGACCGGGTCCACACACAGATGTCACTACCCTTTCCTGTCCTTTGCTCAGGCTGCACCCAAAGCCATTTGGCTGCAGGGAAGGATTAGGGCCAGGACAGCACTGATGGAGCTGACCTTACCTCCAAAGGCTGTTTTGATTTTTTTCTCCATCTGGAGGGCAGTGCTAGGGTCTAATATTTATCTGAACATTTGGGTGAACACTCGAAGCTTTGTCAGGACTCAGTATGAATACTGAATTCTGAAGAACTTCAAGTGTACCATGAAACTGGAAAAATTCAGCTGCATGCTGAGAGGGGTGGCTGGGATGGAGGGTAAGGTCATAACCAGGAGTGATAGAAACTATAAATCTTGAAAAATTGTTGTTTGACCAACAAATATTCTTCCCTTGATGTCCATTAAATTTTACAGTGCAGGCAGTGCTTGAAAACTCAGAAGTTAAATGTGTTTCATGTAGCCTAGCCTTGATGGTAAGCGCTTGAGGGGAAAACAAACCTTCAAGAAAGATGATGAAAGGCTTAAATCTAAACTGAGATGTTTCTTCTTACTTGAAATCATCCAGATTCGGAAAGAACTGACCACTGTTGAAGGGAAGGAAAATTTCTCCAGGGGACAAATGCCAAAGCTTCTTTGTCTGAGCCTGGCCAGCACTGGGAACCCAAGACTGTCTGGAAGACTTCACTGGCCAAGCTGTGGTTTATACCCCACGCTGACGGGTGAAGGAAGAGAAGAGATAGGCTGGTAAATAGCTCATTGTGGGAAGGTAGGCTCTTGGTTTCCTGTAAAGGAAACACTTAAGAAACCATCATTTCATTCAGACAATCCAAATTTCCAATGTCCACAAAAGACAACTCTCACAAGAACTAATTCTCCACATGCTTTTGGCCTGAATAGGGCAGGAGGTATGATCTGGTCCGTTGGCCCATATCCTCATGGCTGAGGGTGAAAGACTGGTGCTACACCTGGGATTTGCTCCAGGAGCTGCAGTGCTGTAGGGTAGGTTACCCACCACAGCAAAATTGTGAAGGTCTGTTCCTTTTCCAAAGCCAGTCATGGGCAATTGTTGTCCTTAGTGTTGAGGATCTTATGAAAGATATACTTTGTCCTGGGCTCCTTGGCCATAGGTGCTCTGAAAGGGTCAGGCAGCAGCTCTGCTTTCCTGCAATGTCTCCAAGAAAGCAGATGATACTGCTCTATTACCCCTCATCCTCTGAGCCTGCTTTATCTGTTGATTAGCTGTGTTCAACACACAGGTGGGAACTAATGAGTAAAGTTCAATTTTGATAAAACTGAGGCAATTTTGGCTGAAGAGAAGAAAGTAGAAGACAATTCAATTTAGTTATCTTTGACTGACTACTACCTTCTGTGACAATAGCTTGCAACCTGTGGGGGCTTATATCTCCACCTGCTGCTCAAAGCCTATGTAGCACCAGCTACCTTTTCTCTTACTGTGTCTGAGCTGTGGCCCTTTCTTTCCTAAATAAATGTAGTTCCCTGACTAGTTTATAGCCTACAGGCATAACTGAGGGAAAGCAGGTGTGAAAACCACACTGGAGAGGTAAAGATGAACCCCAGTCCTACAAAGGGAAATCATTAATCAACTAAAGAACATAAGTTAACATACAGCTTGCCAAAAGCATTTGAGATTTCCGTTTAGCTCCAAATAATAAAAAGCTTCACACAGTTCCCAATGCCATCACAACTATGTAAATGGATTTCTACAAATGTTTCCACATTGTTATAAAGTCATCTATTTAATTATGTCAGCAAACATATGTCTCAGCAGATAGGGGAAGCCCACGGTATTAGGAGCTCTATGGATATACAGGGATAGAGCTCCCACTTAGATCTATCCAGAAACTGAGCTGGGCTGTGTTAAGTCTTGGAAATGGTATGTGAGCAGTGGTTTAGTAATTGTGCTGACTGTTTATCAGTTTCCAGAGGGAGTTAGGGTGTTGATGTTGACAGGTAAAGCCCCATGAGAGCCTCACATCCCTCCCTTTGTTGTATTACTGAAGCTGTTGGCAGCAGACGTAACTCAAATGAAGTCCTACTCCATACAAATTGAAAGGGTTATCCAGCCAGAGGGAGGTCCTTAATGTGTTTTTTGCCCTTGGGCCAATAGATCCAGTCCCTTCACTGGTGAGAGGCTGAGATACTGTAACTGAGGCTGACTTTGTAACTGCAAACAACAAAGGTGCAGAAATACTAGGACTCAGGTCTCTTTCTCAATGACTTTCTGTTACAGTTTTCCAAGCAGGAATCAGATTTCTAGGTTTCTCCTGGTTCACATGTCCTTGAAAAATCTCAAAAGCAAGAACAAGCAGAAAACTAGACGAAGTTTGAGAAGTAAGAAAGAGGAACTTTTATAGCCCTCTTCAGTTAAGGTACAGACAGCAGCTAACCCTGAGTTTCCCTCCCCTTGCACATAAGGGGTCATGGGTAATCACTTATGACTAATTGCACACTTGTGTCAGGGAGATGGCTTTTCACATCTGGTTCAGATAATCCCAGAGTCCTGAAATGTTCCACCAAATGTTGCAAAAAAATACAACCTGTGCAGTATAACAGCTGGTGGATGACCCGAGCCTGCAGACTGACACCTAATAACACATTTGCACCCTGCAAGATCTTATTACAGTGTGGTCATTTCACATGATGAAGGATTATCATCTTCAGGATGAGAATTCCACCTTTAAAGTGTAGCTATAAACGTTTGAGGAAATGCTGACTGAAAAACTGACCAACATGGTATAAAGTCAAATGCCAGACTCAGGGAGAGAGGTCAGGACAGGGAAAAAGATCTTCATTACAAAGTTTAGTAGCAGCTTCCCAGTCAGGGGTCTGAACTCTCTGACACATCCACAGCTTCAACCTGCTCCATGATGGTTTTTCATAAAGCACACCCTTCCCACCTCAGATGCCTTCTTTCTGATCTCTCATAAAATAATTTTGTCTGAATGATTTGTCAGAATGATTAAGAACAGTTAGATGTGAAGTTCCAGATATATGAAAATGGGAAAAATGATTTTTTTTACTCTCAAGAAAGTAGTGTTGCAGATTATCAAACGGCTTCACGAAGATATCCTATATGTCATTCACAAGCGCTGACAACAGTTTTTCAGTCCAGTCTCTCAGTGGTTTTAATTATTTGTTACTAGTGAATTAATTAACTCTCACTGAAGTTATAAATTTTTTGTTTAAAAAGTTCAATCTACATATGACTTCTGTGAGTATAACACAAGCAATATCAGACATAGTGTGCTGCCCCATGACGGACTGCTGAGTTTCAGTTCATAGCACAACTTTCATTACACGCTTTTCCTTCAGGAAAGTGGTTCTCTGCACCAAAAGCACTCTTCCAGGACACTAAATTACTAACGTAGATGCACACTTTGAGAGAAGGTAGAACTATTACCCTGATCTCCAAAGACATGAGCAATTAACCTTCTCATTTTTATAGTACCTGTCTCCCAAGGTGAAACTGTATTTATATAGACAGTATATTCAAACTTCTCGAAAGATTTTGTACTATATCAGAAAGACAAGCGAAAAAAATTGATGGGAAGTATAAAATCTGTGGGGGTTTTTTAACTCCAAGGCCTTTAATGTAAAGTCTGATGATGTGGAATTTGTATATTCAATGAACCATAATTACAGTGGAAGTCTACAGGAGAAGCATCTGCAGGAAGGTTAGTATATGTGGCTCTGTATTGCACATGATATAGTGAGCCATGCAGTTCAAAGCTGCTGCCTCTTTGTATTCTAAGAGTAAATTCAGACTGACCTGCAAAATCACTTGTTGACAACATACTAGGCCTCACTGTTTTAAATACTTTAAAAAGAGAATATAAGAGAAGATATATAAAATTCTGTACCAGTCAAGAATCATGGATTTTGTGGAAGTGAGAGGAAATAATGTGCAAGTACACTTGACATTAATAATGAGGCAATATAATAATAATACTGAGTTAAAATAATGTCAAAATATAAGGAAAGACAAAACCAGGACCTTTTCTACCTCCAATTCCAGAGAAAAAAAGTATAGCAGAGAGGAAATAGAAATTAAATAGATCGCAAAAAGTGAGACATAGTATTATAGCCTTCAGTTCCCTCTGCTCTGCATTTCACAAAACAGTTGTTTTGGTTACAAAGGTGTTGCTTTATAAGGTTGTTACAGATTAGGAAAGCATCTAAATATAAATATATATATATAATATATAAATAAAAAAATATACTAAAGCCTGAAAGACAACTTGATCTAGCTTTAAGCACCCAAATTGCCATGCTGTTGTTCAGGGCACTGTATCCTCTAAACTATGAGGTCAGCCTTGGCACATGTTGCCTAAATACCCCACTTATCACCCTGGTATTCTTCTAGGAGAACCCTGCGTCTACCTTACCTGCCTGGCGTGAACCATGTGTGAGTACCACAGGAGAGCTGTGATTGCAATGCACCTGGCAGTTCCTCTCTCCAGAGAGGGACAAACTCAGATCTGTACTGATAGATATCATAGTCCCAGGATGTTTCACCTGGCATGCACTGAGGTTTACTTAAGGCCACACCAATTTATGGGCTTACATTCACACAGTTTGGAAAAAAGACAAATTTGAGTTTGAGTGCAGGTCTGAGTCCAAAAATACAAAGCCAATATAGTCAGCAAGACTCAAAAGAGCATTGGAATAAAGTAAGATCTCCTACTCAAAGTTGGCTGTATTACTTAAATATTGTTTAAATAAAAATTTAAAACGAAAACAAAAACAAAGAAACCAAAACTAAAAAAACACCAAAAAAAAAAAAAAAAAAGCAAAACACCACCACACACCAAAAGAGAGGCAAGTTTCAGTCTTTTCTGTTAAAAGGTATGGAGTCCAGGCACAACTCCTCTTTGGTACTATTCTCTGTTTTCATGAGAGACCAATTACATTTAAATGCAAAAGGTTCCTATTTGCTGTGCCAGAAATTGTTTCATGGAACTGGAAGACCAGGCCTTCTAACCAGAGGAAAGGGATCAATATCTGGTGAATGATGCTTCCTTTACAAGAGCAATAATAGGACTTTGGAAAAAAAATCCGCCCTTTTTTTTTCTATTAATATAATCAAGTATAAATTTCACCATTTCAAAGACTTGCTGCTAGAAGAGCCAAAATCATTGCAAAAACATCGCTCAACATGGACAAAAGTAGATCTCCAACACACAACTGGAAACCTACATTAATGAAACCAGCTGGGAGTTCCATACATCCCCCAGCACATGGTCTGTGTGTTCCACAAATTGTGAACTGCAGATGTAGGATAAGCCCTAAAAAGTTTATGTTACATTAGAGTCCACTTTATGAGTAGTACTGGCAAAAGTCCACAACTCAAATCACTTTTCATAGTGAAATATACCCCCAGAAACTAAACCCAACCCTAAAGTATGAACCAGTTTGTTGGAGCTACACAAGATAGACTCCTAAGCTGAACAGCAACCTCTTGTATATTTTACTAAGTTAAAAATATAACAAAAAATAACTTATAGAAAAACAATAAGGAAAAACTAGGAAACAGTTATAGTAGTTGCTAATATAAGCAAAATCCTTGCAGTTGGGACCATGTCCATAATCCCATCCCTTCTGCTCAGGCAGAGTACACTGGCAGCTCCAAAGAGCACACATGCTTATTCAGATCATATTGTGCACTCTACCTCTTATTCGTGCTGAAATATTATATGTCTCTGAGACAAACAACTTGGAAGGTGATGGAGGGGGTAGCTTTTCAGGTTTATTATAGCAGAAGGTTGCATGCAAACACAATAGACCCATTACCAGTACCTAGCTATTTAGAAGAGCCCCTTTTAGTACTTTTCACGTTGAAATGTATCGCAGGTATAGTACATCTTGGGTTTACAAAGTCTAAAAACAAAACATGTCACAAGATATACCAAGATTTAAAACACCATTATTGCCTGACTACTATAAATTATTATTTGGCTTTCTTCTGATAATGGAAAGGCAATGCAAGAAAAAAAAATACACTTCAAAAAATGATTTAATGAAGAACCTAGTGATGGTTTCATAAAAAATCATTACAAATGGGTGTGAGGACTCTGATTCCTGTCACTTTCTGGAATTATATGGGTAAATAATTCCCTCACACACTGTGGCCTCTTTATCCTGCTGCAATATAGCAAAGACAGCATAAATTGGCCTCTAGAAATTCCTAGAGTTCAGGAGTGGCAGACAGCCAGCAGAGGCAGAGCCAAGGTGCCCTGCTGCACCAGCAAGCTGGGAGGATGCTGGTGGGAGTGGCCATTTCCTGAAACTGCTCTAATTTGTGCCCTGGAGTGGTCCAGGCTCCACTTCTGGTCTGCATCTACTTTTCTGGCATGTTCTGCCTCCCTGGAAGCTGAAATCCTGAACCCTAAAACAGCATTACCTGCATTTTAGTTGGAACTAGTAACAACTGCTTGATCTCACCTGTGTTTTCCTAACTTGGATCCACAAAAGGAACTTTTAAGAACCTTTATGAAATCCAGAGACAGACTGGAAAACTTTAAAAAATATACCTAAGTCCCAAAGGGTGTTCTCTTGTGTTGTCTACAACCATGATATACAATCACAGAAATGTTAAAGTGCAGTTCGAAAAACCTCCCAGCCATATGCTTCCTTGCTGAGCTAATCAGGTAAAATCCAGATTCAGGTTCATGTTCACCCATTGAGTTTTGTTTAGTGGTATTACTGAATAGGTTTAGCCTGGTTCCCCCAACCCTTGCCTTCAATTCTGGGTACTCTTGGCAGGTAGATTGGGTTACTGGGGGAATATTTGCAGTGGAAGACAGAATTTTTTCCTATATATTCCTGTTGAGACCTTCAATAAATTAAATTGGTGGTTTTGAAGTTTTTCTGCCTACTTGCTACCATAAGTCTCTAAATAGAGCCTCTATAGTTTTTTCTGTATAACCCATCTTAGTGTTTATAAGGTGGTAGAAGTTGTGGAACTTACCTGCAGGCTTGCCAAGGTCAGTGTATGAGCATAGCTCTGCTTTATTAGACTTTGGAAACATTCCCATTTGGAGGTTCATTTTCAAATGTATAAATCTCAGTTGGTAAAATACCATGACCTTCTAGCAACTTCTAAGCAAAAAATCTACACTCACCTCATACATCAGCATAAATCTAACTCATATCACCTTTTATTCCACCTCCTTCCACAGCTGGTCCAGCACTCAGTGGGAAACTGCTGAGTTTCACATCTCAGGGGAGCACTTTGCTTTGCAGTGGTTGCCACTGTACTAGTGTGGCAAGAGCCATTTTTATCTCTGCAGGCTTTTTGCCAGGGAGAAAAAAAAAAAAAAAAAAAAAAAAAGAGATCCTAAAATTACTCTGAACTCCCAGAAATGATTGCTATAGTAAATAATTCCAAGTTATAGAAAGTATGGTAAAGAATTGCTCTGCTTCTTCCCATTGCAACTGAAGGCAACAGGAATTTCATTTTCCTACATGATTTCTACAGAGTTACTACAGAGACATTAAAAGAAACTTCTAAAAAGCACATCTAAGGCCAGTTTTATTCCAGCAGGTGCAGGGGGATGCACTTTGCACCTTGAGGCATGATCAAGGACTACTGCTGTCTGCGAGGGCTCCTCTCTACCCAAGGAAAAATCACACAGCACTTCCACTTCCCCACACACTTTAAAGCTCCCCTAAACTCAGAGTCACTCCCAAAGAAGCTTCAGGACAATGCAGAAATCTTCCTGGGGATGCATAGAACAAGCCTTGTCTACTGGTAGCAGCCAGCTTGGTTTAGGTAATCTTATCTAAGCCAATTCCACTAAATCTTTGGATTGTGGCAGCCACCCAGAGAAGGAAAAGTTGCAAGCATCTCAAAGATTTACATCATGTAGAGGTCCACATAGGTGGTTGTCCTTATCAGGGGTGTGCTGCTCAGCCAATTCATATCAAATGTGATTGATAATGTGGAAACACTACCAAGTTGCCTCTTGGGCCTGGGCTTTTTTCCTCCTAAATCTTGAGGATAAGGCTAAAGCCTACCTTCAATCATTGATTCTTTTACACAATCAGGTAAAAATATTGTCCAAAACTATGGAAGAGAGCTTGCATCTTTTTTACTTCCAGAAACAAAGAAACAAAAAAAAAGAAGGAAAGAAGAAAAGAAAAGACTTAAAAATGGCAGCTAAGCAATACAACTCAAATGTCACAATTACAACCTCTTATTGACAGCTATAACCCAACAAGACCTTCAGTCCTTGTGACTGAATCTGCTTACGACATACTGTTGGCTACATTCACAGTACTATTCTGTGCAAAATACATGCTTTTCTAATTGATACAACTCTGAAAGAGAACATGAAGGTGAGCTGGTGAGAAAGGACAAATGAGACTAATAAATCTCCAATGTAGAAAACAGTTTTATTCTATTTTTTCCGCAGCATTCAATGTCCATGCCTGCAACTGTACTACAAAGAACAAGTGTTGGGGAATAAAGGAATAAAAGAGGAAGAAGGGAGAAAAAGAAACTAAAAAAAGGGAGAAAAGTGAGACAGAATAAAAGAAATTGGAAATGCGGAAACCCAAGAAAAATAGGAAACTGAAGAAAGGAAAGCAAGAGGGAAGGGGGACAAGCATAAGGCTTGCATGGGAACTGCTACAGCCAGTGTAAAGACTGGTCAGCAAAAGTGTCTGCAAAGATATTTTTAAATCTTTGTGGGTTCAGAGAGAGTAACACTAAAAGTGGTTGATGAGCTGGGAGAAGGTGAGTCCGTCAGCAAGAGGTCTTGCTCCTAACAGCTGTGAAGTTAGGAGCAGGGGCTCCTCAGCCCCCTGCACTGCTACCCAGAGCCAGCCATCGTCTCCCCCCAGCCCCATGCGGCATGGTCACTGCTGGGGGACAGAGGAACCCTGTGCACACAGGCACGCACACACAAGCAGAGAGTGAAACCTACAGCCAAGGCTGTTCAAAGCATACTTTTCTGAAAAGATCTTCTTTTTGAAAACTCTCAGAAATCCCAGGTCCCCCACACCATTATATTTCTTCTGCCTCCCATGAATGCCAGTGTATACTCGGCCAGTGTTGTGCTGAGGAGTGCACTCCCACCACCTTGAAGGAAAAGATTAATTTAAAGCCTCCCAGAATTCCCTAAAATCAAAATACTCTCTGGCTGTTACCCCATCTGAAACATTACAGTCAAGTGCTCAAGAGCAGTATTACAGATGTAAAATAAACAATAGCATACGCTATTAATTAATTAATGAAATGCCATGCATATTCTAGATGTTCGAAAAAGATAGTTGCTACTGAACGAATCTAGTTCATGGCATAACGACAGGACACTGGATAGAAATGAAAGCAAATGGAGAAAGCAAACAGCAAGAGAGGCACCATTAATACACAAACAAGACATTCTACATTGGCTAGGCATAAAGTGAGAGACAGAATAACAGCCCTTCTAGCACTGAATCTATACAGCTATTAAAAGAAAGTTTTAAATTTAACATTTGTTCAATTCACCATAGTTAAATTTCATCAAATTACAGAATCCTACAAGTCAGATATTTGTGTGTGTGTTGCTGCTTGTGTAATTTACACTCCAGCCCTAAGTGATTACTGGATCAGCCAGCTGACATATGGGAAATATTTGCACAGAGCTGTGACACGGGGAAGTTTGTGGTTTAAAAAAAAAAAAGGGGGGGGAGTGGGTGGGAGGCAGGGAAAGGTGCTGTTAGTACGGAGACTGTGCCACTCCAGCTGAGTGAAGCCAAAGTTTCACTTGGAAGTGTTCCCACCAGAACTTCCATCCTCTCAACGGTGTTAGCAAGAAAAGTCTTTTGCATTCATAATGCTTGGCTTTCACAGGGAGACCTATTGCTGCAGAGCAGCAAATGCATCTCTCTTCAATAACCTACCTATTCAAAGAAGTATCACCAATTGAAATATTACAAAATTAAAATAAAGTTGTCAGAGAAACTCAGATGTTGAGCTCTACTTATGTCTGCAGGGTTTATTTAAGAGGAGAAAACTCAGCTGCTCTTGCTAGCAGTGCTGGCGACATATTCCAAAGATTCTTTTCCTTTTGAGTCAACAACGATACGCCGCCACGCTACAGTGCCAGGGAGTGCCGCACCATTAACAGTGCCATCATCTAAGTGCAGCTCAGGATCAAGCTTGTCCTGATCACTGATCACCAACAACCCCAGGTAATTTTTTCCACCAGTCACATCAAGTTGCAAGCCCTATCTAAATACACACTGCTCAATTTAAATTCTCCCTCCTGCCGCTCTCCGGGCTGTTTCAGCTGGAGATGTTTGCTGTGCTCGGTGCCTGCCATGCTGCAGTTTGCTGCTACATGCTGTTGAACTAATGCCATGTTTCAGTTCGTAAGTGGCTGGCTTTCAGTGGCAGGAGAAGTAACACACATTAACACATTGTATAAATGAGCTAGGCTGTAAAGCCCTTTTAAATCCACCTGAATGATAATTGCTTATATAGCAAAGGAGGGAGAGTTCACATTTAGTTTGTCTTTTCTCATGTTATTAATGCAGATGCTGGGTTGCGTTGCAGAAGGTGCAAAATCTTGCACCACAAATTACCAGCTTGTTTACATGCTTTGGGCCTGATCCTGTCCCACTTAGTCAGTTTGCCTCACCAGGACAGCCACAGAGAGAGGTGCTACCAGCCCTTCAGGCTATGTCTGCGCCCAACAGATTTTTGCCATTACTGAACCAGTTATAAGGAATGGCTTCCTCTCGCATGACCAGCTTTTAATAGTGAGAAAACTGCTCAAAATTCCTCCACTGTTCTTCATGCTTTCAAAAAAAAAAGATTTGACACTTCATATGTGAGATGAACCAAACCAATTCATGGAAATGTACATCCTATAACTAGGGAAAGTATTTTGTTACCATTGGTGTTACTAGCTTATGAGAACTGACAAGATCACAGCCCGTGGTGGTGTGGCTAAATGCCTGCAGAAAGAAAAAGGCTTTTGTAAGTTTGTTGGAAAGAACCTACTTGTAGCCCTGACTTCTGACTGCAATGGAAGAAATATTCTACTTTCAAATGTGAATCAAAAAAATATTGTTAACATATTTCTCTCCATCAGCCAAACGATTTGTCTTATGAATACACTTTTTTTGCTAATTCCTCAGAGGATGACAGCTGGGTGGTAGATTTATACAGCTAAGAAAAAAATTTTGAGAGGAATCCAAGCATTTTGAGGCATCTGAACTTTTCCAAACTTCCAGACCTTTAGAGCTTCATTCCTCACTACTGAACACACAGTAGTTCCTCTAACAGTGTGTCATTGGAGCTTACCATGAAAAAAAACACCCAAACCTTGCATCTTTAAACTGCTGGGAATAGAAATCAATAATATCTTACACTTTAATCTGAGGTAAGAGTCTAAACTGTATTACTTCTGAACAATGAATGATAGAGCCTTCATTATCAAGGATATTCTTTCAGGGCTCAAGGAAAACACGAGTAGAGAAAAACACACTGCTCAGACTTTGACACTCTCATCCCCTTAATGGTAAAAAAATAAAAACATGGCCAATTTTGTCATTTTTTTTCCATCGGTTTCTTATAAATAAGTGAGAAGCCAACGGAAAACATGGTGGTGTGAGGCAACTTGGTACTAGAAACCATAAAGTACTGAAATTCAAATTTCTAATGCAGGATTTCAGAGCTTAGGAAAAGTTGTAAGCTACTATTGGAAAGAGAGTTTTGAAAAACAAACTGGGGTATCTTCCTATAAACTGAATAATTGGGATAATTTCCCATGAAAAAGGGAAAGGAAAACCAAGGAAATTATCACAGGCACCTCTGACTACACTGAAAAGAAATATTAAGATAGATGTGGAAGAACCAAAAGATACCAAGATTTTCAAGTAAAAAAATCTGCATTTAATCTAAGAAAATGCAAACAAATACATCTGGATCAAAGAAGGCATATTGAATAAGGCCTTTTAATTGGTAGCTCCAAGTTCCTGGAGAAGGGCTGACAGTTCGCGGTAACATCTGTAAAGGAGTTCAATGCTATCTGTGACACATTCAAAACCACCTTACGAGGGATGGGCTTCACAGTGTTCTCGGAAGCATGGTCACAACAGAGCATGCCGTGCTCAGACAACTTACATCAACCTAGCTTAGGTATCAAGAGCAGCTAAGCACTGAAAGCACAGACTTCATTGCAGGCTGTTCAAGCACAGATGGGGATCAGGCTCTTTCCTGTGGTATTTGGAGTTCCCATCCTCTGTTTCTTTGACTTCAGTATCCAACTAGATTGATAAAATTAAGAGATTTGGCCAACAATACTACAATTGCTTTTTCCAGCCTTGGTCAGGTTCAGCTATTGGTATTGATTACACTGTAGGTATGCACAATGTATGTTGTTCAGAACTGTAAATTAAAAAAAAAAAAAAAAAAAAAGAAAGAAAGAAACCACAGAAGAGCAAGAGAAGTTCCTTGGCTAAGTGACTAAGGATCAATAACATAGCCATTTTCTGCAAAATTCTTTTCTGGCTCTGAAGTCAAACAGCAATGACAGACATACAGCAAAAAAGGCATAGCCCTTATACTATAACACTTATATTTTGCATCCTTAAAAATATCCTGTAGTTTTTACCATGAGTATTAATTCCTGTCCCAAACACTGTGTAATTTTGCTATGTGCTTTTAAACAGCAGCCATGTTTTCACACAGGATTGCTGTATTCCAAGGGTGAGAAAAATCAATGCTCTACTGTTTAAGTGGTCTGTAGACTGCTTTGAGAACCAACCAGCAAAAGTGCCCTGCATTTATTTCATTATTTATTGTTATTGTGCAGAGGTGGCTATAAAGTCTGCTGGAATTAATTCCCCACGTGTGTTTGATCACCGGGCTCTGTGTGTGTACAGAGAGCACCTCTGTCCAATTAGGAGCCTTCCAAGGGAACATGGCAGAGGTATCCACTCCAGGGACTGTGTTTTATTTACTCTGCTTCTTAAACAGAAATATCAACCCGTTTTCCAATGCTGGACTAATCCTGACAGCCCTCACCATGTGAGAAGGCAAAAGAAGTGGTTCATAGGTGGGTATTTTTAATATATGCTACACTGAGTACTGAAATATGTGAAAGTTCCTCTCTAACGATATGAGTGATACACATATTAAGTAACTACATGAGCAATGTGTATTTCATAAAAATAACTAATAATTGCTTTCATTAATAAATACATATTTTTTAGTTACATCTGGCCAGGGATATGTGATACTGAGAACATCTCAGAACTCCTGACTGTATTCAGTTACTAAACTAGTAGATTAGGAGATGATAGATTCCAAATCCAGACTGAAACAGAAACTACAACATGCAGAGACGTGTGACAGAACATATCCCATGACTAGCCCAAGTTCTAGCACAAACATGCATTGCTATTAAACTATGATCACTCATAGTACAGATTTTTAAGCAAGTCCATGCTTAGAAAATAAACCTTGAGAAAACTGTAAATGAACACGACCCATCCTTCCATAACTACTAATAAACGCCGCTTTGTGGCAAGCAACATCTCTGTGCCTTTGGTAGGAAATTAACGACATTAAAATGAACACATTTATTGTAAATCATTTTTTTTCATTTAAAATATTTAGTAGAATTATCAAACATGCATAAAGAAATCTGACTTAACTCAGCTTGCTTGAAAGGAAAACATTTTTTTACCCATCAGATAATCTCTGAGCTTAGACCTTCAAAACAACTATGTTGAATCTGGCTTGTTACTCCATAAAAGTTTTTCAATAGTTTGAATGTTTTTCCATATCAAATCAGAACAAAAATTCAGATCAAGAAAACTTTTAGGGAACTATACATAACAATTTCATAACAAAAAAGTTTTCTGGAAAAGGGATTTGTTTGCTTCCAGAAAGGTCAGAAGGCTATTTCAAAATTTCCATAACTCTTAAAAAAAAAAATCACCTTAGGAGGCTTAACTAAACTGTATTTTTCTCACAGACAGCTTCTCTTTCCACAAGCTGGAATTTTCTGATGTAAAGTGTTTCACCAGAAAATTCCTAAGTCTTCATTATGTTAACTTTAGCATATTTCAGACTATCTAACCATTTCTAATGAGCACACTTTAAAAGGGTTTATGATTTTACTCTTCTTTTCTTGAGGTTCTGGGACCATTGTTGTGCTAAAAGACTATTCTTCTAGGAGCCCATAGATTCCTTTGTCATGCCTGATAGTGTAATAGGGTATGGCATAATTCCGATGTACAGATTTGCAGCCAGTCATTGGAGTATGGGGACTGGGTAGGTAGCAGCTTCGTAACTCTCTCCAAGTGAGCTGTTAATGGAGTGTTTTCCCATTCCAGACCCTAGAGAGTGAAAGCCTGGCACAGGAGAATAACAACAATGTGGTACAGTAGAAACATCTACTGAGTGGGGCTGTTATTTTCAGGCAAGATATTCTGATGTTGGCTAGCACTCCTGAAGTACTGAGAGGATCCAGGAATTCCCAGATCCTTGCTCTCCACAATCCATTCAGTAACCAATGAGAAAGGGTGCAAAGGATCCAAGCTATCACTAAAAATAGAGTCTATAGAGTGCTGAAAAGACTGTACAGTTTAAGCTTTTCCCATGTGAATAGTAGTGTTGTGACAAAGATACAGGTAAACTTCTGCACAAGTCATGAGAAGGCCTTCCAGCTTTGCTTTTGGTATTTGGTTAGGTTTTGGTGGGTCAGGTTTTGTTTTTTTTTTTTAAAAAAAAAAAAAAAGTTGAACCGTAAAAGAAATTAATAGTCTTATGTATGTGATTCTGGGTTTTATACCCAAGTGTCCACTAATCACTAGTATATGAGTGCTTAATGCAAATTTGAACCTCTCATGAACCCAGTGAGGATAATATCCTGCTTGTCAGAAATAAAGCAATGATTTTGCAGTGATAGGAATATAAATCAATGCACAGAAGAATGCAGGGGCATTCTGCTCACAAAGAGCAAAGATTGCCTTCCACCCTGGGCACCAGTCATATGGATGTAAAGAAAATTAAACTCCAGTATTAGAAACAAGTAAGAAACATCAAAGACTTACTGACCAGCCCAGATGTCTATCGTCTACTGTCTTTTTCTCTGACTCTTCTTTTCTACCTCTTTCCTCTCCTGATTTCACATGGTCCTTCCATATCTTTTTGGTATTCCCCTTCATTAGCACACTTATTTGTTTGCTACAAAGATGTTGCAGACATACACTAACAGGATATCATATACCATGGGGCATGTTTTTCCTATTACGATTGCCTTTTCTGTGATTTCAGATAACTGTTGAAGACAGACTTTCATTTGTGCTGTGGACTGTACAAGTTATAGACACTACCTTAACAGTTACCACTATGTGATCGAGTTCTGAATAACTTTGTTCAAAATCCCATCTTATATCTGTACTAGAGCTAGAAAATGAGCCTAGATTGCCCAAATTAAAGCCCAGAGATTTAACTAACCTGCTCAGCTTTCTTTTACAATGTTAAACAGAAGGAAAACCTAGAGGTGGATTCCATGTGAAACCTTTAAGAGATCAAATCTTTAAATCCTCATTTTCCCATTTGCAAAGTGCAGATGACAGAACAGTTCATACACCGTGTTTCCTCATGGTCTAGTACTCTAGAAAGTAGTGACAATCTAGTGACAAACTGCTGTCATCTGACTGTCATCACCATCCTCTAGTATCTAAATATTAGCAAACTTCCTAGGAACTTGCCAAGAGATGGACCACATGTCAGCGGTAGAAACACTTGAGTGAAAGATTCACTGGTTGCCTATTTGCTTTATAGGGACCCTTTCCAAATGCAGGGGTGCTGGGAAGAACTCCTGGACTCTTGTCTTTAGGCTGGAAAGACCTGTAAACCCTCTGACAGAAAGAGAGAGGCAGCAAGAGATAAAGAGGGGTGGGAAATTTCAAGATATTTAAGATCTTTTCCTGTCCTTTTTTTCCTCAAGAAAGAGTTTTATGTCTATGTTCATGGATACAGATTTAAAAATAGCTGGGTGGCTTCCTGGCTGAGGGAAGCAGAAAGATATAATTCAAGTTTATTGGCTACCTAGCAGACATTACATTCTGTTTTCCTCTGCGCATTCACACAAGTAATTGCCTGTGCATACACAGTCCTAGATGTGAAAGTTACCTTCAAATTCTTGACATATTCATGCTATTATAAATATTCAGATACTTTGCCACTCAAGAGCAGAGACTGAATTCACTGGTATGCATTTCATTAGCAACCATTTATTGCTGTATCATATACAACATTTGTAAAGAAAATAGTAGCTTCTTTTGGGTGTTTTTTAATTTCAAAGGTACTGAGTTCAATCTCACACAACATCATGCAAAAGTAATTAAGGTATCTTCCAAGGATGCTGGAAGAACAGAACTGTAGAAAACCCAGAAGAACAGTCTATTTGAAACAGGATAGAAAGGATAAACCTATGTGACTTCACCTTGTGCATAATGCTACGTTTGTCTGTGAAGAGGGTTCTCCTCTAGCGTGTGGCTACACTGTGGATACTTGAGGCATGTGCATAATCCATGCAAAACACCACTGGGAGGGGGGACCAACGAGTCGTCTTCTCTTTGCTGTGCTGCTTCAGTATATTTACTTGGCTTGAAATAATCAAGCAGGTTAAACAGATTCTTCATCTCTGCCTCTGTCTTAGCTCCTCACTCCCGAAGCTATGCTCAAAGCCAATTATACAGAACCGTATAATGTAAATATCCCTGTTTGTGCAAAAACAAACTCACTGTGTGTTGTTTATTTTTATGAACTGCTAAGAATCACAAGAAAACCCATCTTTCCAAAAACACTCAAGTACAAAAAATGGTCGTATGAAGGCATCAGCAAAAAGCTGATAGTGGAATCTAAACCAGTCACAGCATTCACAAGGAAACATATTTGAAATATAAACTAATCAATACTTACAACACCGATATACTCAAAGTAGCACTGTATTTAGTGGGAAATAACTCTAATAAGGAACATTCATTTTTTTAAAAATCTTCTGGAAACTGGAGTTCTTCTGGTCAGTTGTAGGTAAACATGCTATTTGATTTCCTAATTCCTCAATTTTAACTCAACCAAAAGCAAGGATGGGCTTTACTTACTGAACCAGTTTTGTCGGGAATTATTCCAGAAATGTTTCTGCAATGGACATTATGGGCATTGAGAGAGCTTTCAACATCCTGGTTTCTCTCTTTTACCTCTGGAGGGAGGCATGTCAAGTAATATCGCAAAGACAGTGAATACCAGGAGCCGGGTTGAAGAGCTTTCACTTTGCTTTAGTAAAGGGATGAAGCTACGTGCATTTCCTTGCAGCAGGGCTCACAGGGGAAGCCTGTGTGAGGTCCCCCACAGTGAAGAAAGAAAATAGAAAATCTCCAGTTGGAAAGCTCTGTATGGACTCTAGGATCTCACATCCCAGTGAATGTGTCCAAGTGACCAAACAAACTCACAGCTAGAAACAGTAACTTAATCCCCTCTTCCAAACACATTTTAGCAACATGTGGAAGCCAGTAAGCAGTTGCAACAGATAAGTGACCACACATAACAAAATGAGACTCATCAAAATAGAACAGATGTAACTGTCTGAAAACAAACAAACAAACAAAAAATAAACACCAAAAAAAAAAAAGAGGGAAACAAAAGCTGGAGTAAAGTAAAGAAAAGAAATCTGAAAAGCAAGCATAATACTATGCTACAGCAGGCCTGGTAGGTCTGAGTGGAACCCAGTTCACCTTATTTATATAAAACCAAGAAACCACTTGGTTTCAAAAAGGATGTCTGATTTCAGCAGAGCCATCAGGTTTCACATAAGCATGAAAACAGTTTATGCCTACAGCTGGTATCAGAGGACAATATCAGAACAGAAAGCTTTCAGCTGGCAGGGAGATGAAGAGAAGTCCTTCCACAAGAAAAATCCTCGAATGAGTTATGTACCTACTTTGTGCTAATAGCAATTAGTACAAAAAAGCAGAGAACCAGGCCTACACCCTTTTGAAACCAAGCGACTTTCAATAGAAACACGATACACAAAATACTTTAGCAGCAAAAGTGTGACTCATTGCTTGCATTTAAGTTTATTTAAGAAATGCTTGTTTTACTTGCAGAGTTACATTTTAAGTAGGTGGTCTCCCATTTTTTAATTAATATTTGCTTCATTTTTTCAGACAGCTACACAGCTTATAAAATGTTAAGATTTGTTTCAAAGTCTTACCGTTCTGCACTGTTTAAATAGCATAGCTCTAGAAACCAACACATTTTGAAGGCATTACCCACCCACATTACTAGTCATTAAATGAGCAGCTGTGTCCCAAGGCCTCATGCAGACTGGAGGAGTTTGGAGTATCCCAACTTCAGTGTGGGATCTACTGACCCACATTGCTCCTTATCTGGTGCACTTACACCGGAGATGCAGCAACCATTTCAAACACACCTCATCACCTTCCTTTGCTTCATTCTTTGGGCTTTTCACAGGGTGACCTTTTCAGTCACCTGCACATTTTAGTTTAGAGGTCTTTGTTTGTTTTCTGAATAGCTCATATTTGTGGCTCTCAAGCATGTGCCCTTTGACTCCATCTTCCCAAAGGACAGAAATTTTGGTCATACCTACTTGCTTTTCCTAAACCACAAAACAACACTCTGAGTCTCATGATAAGGTGGTTACTTCTGCTGCTAAGCTCCAGACACCTAGCTCTTTACATCTGTTGCTATTGTGTTAATTCTCTTTGGGGATGTTTTGCTTGCCAATGTTCATTTCTCTTTGAGCATAACTGAGATAGATTTATTCCAGATTTGGCCAAATCAAAAGGATTTTTTGCTTATTCTTCACTTCAGAAATTATTTCCACAGGGCAGGTTTTAACTGTAGGAAGATACATAAATGTTTGTTTGTGTGATTTGAGGTGAGTGAGTAACAGCACTGAGTGCCACCAGAGATAACTTTGGGCATCCCCTCGTCTCCAAGAAAGGACACACCTTTTCAGTGGCACCCGAGTCCTTCAGAGCTCCTATATGATGCCTGTCACTCCATTTATATCAGGCTTTCAACATGCTGTGCAAACAAAAACCTGAGCAGCCTTCATCCCACAGAGTGTACATGACAAGAATTTATAGGTGCAAGACAAAGGTGCCATGTAATGTCTCAGCATATTTATACCTTGAAGACCACTTAAGATGTAGACTGGCCAGGAAATACCGGTTGACACAAACATTCAGTGATTGGAGACAGCAGACGCTAGACCAGAAAGCAAGGCAGTTCTTGACAGTGAGTGTGAATCTAAAGGGAAAGCTAAAGGAAACATGCAGAAGGACTGGATGGAGAGATCTTTTTTAATAGTTTAGAGGAAAGACAACAATAACCTGTGGTTAAAGAAGTTTACTATAACAGCTTTCAGAGTTAGAAATCTCTCTGCAATTTGTGGATACTTAATGAAAAAGTTGATTAGCAAAGGTGGGGGGTCTTCATGGTTTTATGTGCTGTGTGCTACGTATAAACACACATATACAGAATACCTTCTCTTCCTTGTCCTTCAGGCTCTTACAAATTTAAACAGAAAAGAGAAAGAGATACAGATAACAGTCCAGTTGGGGGAATGGCTACTAAATTTTACATTGAACAAATCCATAGTGGAACAGGAAATTGAACCCAATTGCCTGAATTTCAGATCAGTGGAATTCCTTTAAACCTTATGCAAGAATAGCCCATCTCCCTAAAACTGGTTTGTGCAAACACACACGTACATAACCTATGTCTAAGACATAGGATCAAAAGATCTAGACTCTATTTTTCGTTATGCCAAAGCTTTTCTACTTGAAGTCAAACCTTCTCTCCAGGTAGCTTAAATCATCATAACTACATTGAAATCAGTAATCCTTGTTAGCTATTGTGTGCAATCTTCAGACATCAAAATTATGATGTCAAGAGTACTGAACAGATAAAAATCTCATGTTCTGTGTCTTTGTTTGACTAAATAAGCAGCAATAATATTTTTCCGTTGAATAATATCCTAGGGAATTTTAAAATTATTAGGTTTAAGACTGTCATCTATCACTGTTGATTCTTCAAACAGGCTGACCATCTTTGGCTTGCCCTGATTTCAACTAGAGCTGCACTCCCTTAGTTTGTAAGGAAACCTCACACCCACGTAAACACGGGAGTGACAGAGAAAATAAGTACAAAACCAGAGACCTAAAGGGACAGAACTGAAACATCTATATATTCCAGGAATCAAAATTTAATCTCCTTTGTATTCAAATTGATGTGGAGAGGGAAGTCTTATCATGCTTTCGAAAACAGTCTACTGGTAGCTGTACAAAAGCTGTCAGAGGTACCTGGCTTTCTGCTGCTGGGTCACTCTCTTGTGGAAGATTTTTAGCCAGTTCAGCCTCCCACTAATAACAAACAGATGTACTTAATGCTACTGAACGTAAATATTATTCTAACACACTTTTGCCTAGTTTTCCATGAGG
Organism: Falco rusticolus; assembly: GCF_015220075.1. Taxonomy (NCBI): domain Eukaryota; kingdom Metazoa; phylum Chordata; class Aves; order Falconiformes; family Falconidae; genus Falco; species Falco rusticolus. The sequence continues at coordinate 73,646,783 of NC_051187.1, read as the reverse complement.
CCCTATTTTGAACTGTACATGCCTGTGAATCCCCCTGCCCAAGGGTTCTGCAGGTGGCCTATCTCACAGTGCCATTAGAAAGTTAATTACCTACAAGGGAAGTTTAAACAAGTTGTTCCAAAAGCAGTGGAACTAATAAAGCCTGGTTTCCTACAGATTTGTGGCTTGCATCATTCCGCCCTCCATACTGCAACAGCTCAAGCCCCTTTTCCATATTCCTTTGATAAATTCCCCACCCTACAATCCACACTGCCCTCCATCCCTCCCATATCCATCAGCTTCAGGTCAAGCAAGAGGCAGCACACACCGTGCTTGTTTCCAAACACTGTGCATACTGGTTACTTGGCCAGGATATCTGTGCTGAAACTTTTCCTTCTATAGGTGTGCTAATGTCTTTCCTAGCTCCAGTTTCCTTGCAGTAAACAGGAACTTAAGAATTTTGAGAAAACAGTGGCACTTAAATTCAATTAAAATTGGCCAATGAGTTCAGAAGTTTCTTTGGAAAAAAAATCTCTAATCGTGCTCAGTGAATTATTTTATTAGACACATTCCTTCAGAAATTTAGTCTTCTCAGACCATCTTGTATATTTTCCCCTCAGTTAAAAGGAAGCTTCCTCTTTTATTCTTCTAAGTAGTACCATTCCAATCACCGTCGTCTTCATCTCAAAGGTAGTTAGGGCTGGAGAAACATAAACGCATACCTTCCAAAATATATCAGTTATCATATAGCACTAAAATTAAAATAAGATTTTTAATTTTTCACTGCCACCAAGAATGAGATCACAGTCTAAACCACTCTCAGATGCTTGAACTCTTCAAGGACCAAAGTGTTTTATTTCCGTTTGATAAGCTTGTCCCACAGCTCTCATAGCATCTTTCCTTCACTAAGCAATGGCCTGAAAGTGTAATTTTCTTGGACTTTCCACTCAGTCCTCCTTAGGACTGTTTGTGAAATCTATAGGTCTGTAAGCTATACAACACAGGTTTCCTAGCCCCTCACTCACAGAGAGATTAGACTTTTACAAGAGAGACCTTTCTTAACAGCAAAAAGTAATAAATGTACCTCCTAAAATAGCATCTGTGAATCTGGCCCAACTCATCCAAAGATATTTTTCTATCACCCAGTAACTATAATATGCATGCATATTACTATCCCTGAGCTCTCGGGGCCAGTTTTGATTAATCTTTCCCCAGGACACTGAGCCTTCCAAGCCATGAATCATTTTGCTTGATTTTGTCTGCACTTTTCCATGTCAGCAGTTTTCCTGCCCCACCACATGATGACAAGAGCAGCATGCAGCGTTTGTTGACTGCCAAGTGTTACGCTAACTGTCACACAAGTAGAAAAGGCAGTGGAAACAGATCTGCTTTGTTTAAGGATGTGCAGTAATTTAATAGGTATGTCCCTTCTCTCTAGCTCCATCTACAGAAATACCAAACCTCCCTTCCCAAAATAATCCCCAAGATTCCCCACAGAGCACAGGAACATTTGAGGCAAAATTGCTTTACCACAAGATAGTATGAATACAGCCTACAAAAGCTTAAGTAGTGACTACACACTTACAACACCGTACTGTAATACCCGTTTCTGTAGGCCGATTCCCTTTGAAAAGCCTGACCCCGTAACAGCAGAAATTCCCTGTGACATACTTGACCTCCCCAGCACACTTGCATTGCCCTCTTTAATGAACACACAGCTGCTAATGTTCTTTCCAATGCCCATCGGCTCCGTATCAGCCTTGCCCTTTGAATCTCTCCCTCGGCTGCCCCTATCGTGATGTGTTGCTGACTCCACAGCAAAGCTACACCCTTTTTTTTTTTGGTGGAGAATATGTTAACTACTTTTTCATGACAATAGTCATTAAAGTTCTATCATAAGTCAAGCCTTTGGTCATGACTTTGTTTATTCTGCATGAGAGCTTCAATGGAACTTGTTCCAACTGTATGCATTCATCTTACAGCTGATGAGAGACACAGGGAGAATTTTGTTTTGACCTTCCCAAAATAAACACTTTCAAGAAAAGAGATACAAAGTAAACAGCAAAAAGACTGTAAAATATTAAGAGGAAACTCGGTATGTCTGAGAAGATTACATAGTGTCTTCCCATTTAATGAGATTCATTTATTTTCAAACTCCTCTTTAAGCTGTAAATTATCAAATGAACATCTATTTCAGTAATTACTTAGAAATTTAAAAACAGATGGATGAAATTACAAGAGAGAACTACTAAAGGAAGAGGAATCTAAGCTTCTAATTCATTTTAAAATCTGTTCTAGCTGAAATCTCCAGTAGGGTATTGCATGGAAACACATAGGCAGCAGCAAAGGAATCTAACCCAACAGCAAAGGGGCTGTGACTGCTCAGGGGCTGGAAGAAGGAGCGGTGCTGGGGCAGGTGGCATGGCCCAGCCAGGGAGACATTGGCTCTGCATGTCACTGTGCCCTGCTTTTCCCCATGCTCAGCCAGTTCATCTGGTTCTGCCCCCGCTGGCTTGTGATCCAGCAAGGAAAAGGAGTGAAAGTGGTTTTTCTTGCAGTCTTTCCCTTCCCCTGTCCCTTCCCGCTTCTCCAAGGAACAAAGAGAGGCCTAGGAGAGGAGGAGGTGGGAAGAGGAATGAATGCCTAGTTGCTCTCTGCAAGGGCAGGGATGAAGAAATAAACAACTCGCATTACTCACAGGAGGGGGTGAAAGGAAAGCAGAGCCAGTCTGGACGAGCTGGATTTTCCTGGCTCCAACAAACCCCTCCTGGAGTAATATATCGAGCCACTTCATACCCTTCACTCCTCTATCTGAAAAACACTGTCCCCTCACAAGCAGCACTTTGCCTTCCTTCACAGACCTGCCCTTAGCTGCTTCTGGTAGGTAAAGGAACAGAGGAACCCAGAAACCCAAGGCACAGGCAGAGAGACTCAGCAGAGGAGGAAAAAAACCCAGGAGTTGCAAGGACCTGGAAAACTCCAGTGCCATCCAGGAAAGAGAAGGGAATAGCCTACGTTGTTTGCAAAGGGTGTCCTAGCTGTAAAGTTGCCTACTTTCCTTTTGTCCTGCCACAGAGTTACTTGTGTGGCTAACACACAGCAGGCTGGTAAGCTGCACAGAAACTAAGGAAAGTAAAACTCACATTTCTATTTACTGCATCAGATTTGAAACTTGAATGGCAGAGTGGCAAACTGGCAACACGTAGTGGAGACTGGAGTAGTTTCTGCAGACACATAAATTGTTTGAGTATGTTTAATCCAAAACACATTACCAGTTCTGAGGGGAAGATAGTAGGGGCAAATGACGTGTCTTCTTGAAGGCTTACATTTTAAACATACAATTTTATATACACAGAGTATTCAGAACTTTAAATCTTTGCTTATCTTAAGGTGACTGAAAGCCATAGGTTAGATAGTGTCCACTGTAGAGCTCTGCTTTTAAAAAAAAAAAAAAAACTTCCAATATATTTTACCTTCTTCTGCACTCAGAACAACTTAAAATTAACTTTTCAACACCCCTATATTACAGAAAAACTGCATACCACCACCTATTTCTTCGTGCTTTCCAGTAACTATACAAGATAAGAAAATGATACCAGAACCAACCTCTGAATTTTGCATAACACCCCAGAATGATGGAACATATTGTGACCAGCAGAAACTCCTGGGAAATGCTACTATAATATGCAACCACAAGATGACTGTGCAATGGAGTTATAACTTTATTAGGAGAGTAACTTGAAATCTGAATACAACCATTGTGTTGAATGATATTTGAGTTGTCTCAGAAGAGAGCTTCCTCTTGTGCTGAATATACATCACAAGGAAAGGACTTACAAAATTCACTTTTCCTTCAACCCTATTTTTCCTTAAAGAAATCCAAAGAAAGTAACCCACAGCCTTCAGGTCAGACCTGAAAAGACAGAAGCCCAATGGTAAGTAGAGGGAATACAAACTGAACAGGGAAAACATACTGGCTGGCAGTGAGTGTTGTGAGCAGCCTGCATGGCCAGGGCACTGCCTGACCCACCTGCTCTCAGGTCACCTTGGCTTCCTGAATATCTCCAGCAGCAACCTCCTGTGCACAACCTCATAAGAGACCTCCAAACTAGGAATTCTACATCCAAGTCTCAGGTAGGACCAAACAGCAGCTTGGTAGACAAATGGAAAAAAACTCATCTCTCAGTCACCTCTTGCTAACTCATTCCTGGGCACCCTTACTCAGTGTCTGGGGTGACTTCTGGCATCTACCTTAATTTGAAAATTTCTCTTCAAAAAAACAGAGCCCAGAAGTCAGGCATAGACAATGCCAAGAACACTGAATTGCCAAGAACACTGAATCCTCTCTTTATCTTTGCTTATCAGTAGATAGATGACTTTGGTGTCCACCTCCATTTGTCAGACACAAATTAAGCATCAAGGACCTCAGGATCCACTGATCTGCAATAAGGTTAGGTCTAAACACCCCTGAAACTTTCAAAACCATGTCTTAAGTTTCTACATGTCCAAGTTGACTTCTGTAATTTTTTTCCTTCAAACCCTTTTGGAGCCAAGCACGTCAGAGGACCAAGCTGAATGAATTTGCATCAGTCACGTATGTCTCTCTCTGCAGAGGCAGTATAAAGCAAACCCTCATTCTGTTAGACACCCACAGATTTCAAATCTCCTCTCGCATGACCCGTTATCACTGTCAGTTTTGTTACAGCATTGTCAGAGATCCCAATATTGACCGAGGCCCTCTGTTTAACATTAGGTTCCCATGCAGAAGCTTCCCACTGGTTGGCCAAGATGTACAAGACAGCGCTTTGACCCAACTCAGTCAAATATAATCTACTGTCTAGTGTATATTCAGACTTCATCACTGGGCCCCCAGTCTTTCATCAAAATATCGGCATGCTTCAGCTAACAAGGACCCATGCTAAGATCATCAATGATGTACTTTCCAGAAAGAAAATTTCTTGGGAGTCATTTTCCAATGTAGGGCCAGGATGAGGCAACTTGCAGTAGTAAAAAAGAAAAGCTTAAATATAGCTCCAGTGGAGCTGGCCAGTGACTGAAGGCTTGAACATTCACAGACAAAATCCTGGCCCTGTTAAAGGCAACGAGCAAAGTCTCACTGATTTCAGTGAGGTCTGGATCTTTCCCAGATGTACTCAGAAAAATGGTCAAAAAATCACCCTAGAGGCAGAGCCAAGCATTCACATTCCTGCTTCTGTAAAGAACCAAAATTCTTTCAACCCCCAGTGCATGAAAACCACCCCCATATCCAATGCAATTGCTTTTATCTTCAAAAGTATGGCAACTGGTCCAGAAAATGGATCAAGAGTCTTGTTAAATGTCAAACAAGTTACACTCTTCTGTCTCTCCCCTACATTTCCTCCTGTTTATTTTTAAAAGGAGCTTTTTAATCCAAGAACCTAATTCTCATCCTGCAACATTTCAAGTAGTGAGTTGTGGACATTACTAGGTCGATAAAATACTTACAGGATTTCTGAATTAGTTTTGCCTTTTCTAAAATCATCAGTTCTTAAAATAAAGTAAGAGGAATATCCGGTGGAAATGTGTTTTATCAAAAGGAAAAAAGAGCACACCTATATTTAGTCCCATTCAATACAGACAGTGCCAAAGCAAGACTGTAAGTAAAACTCTTAGACAACACTATATAAACACATTATTTAAGCTACATTCTGGATCTGATTAATTATAACAGGAGATCAAATGTTAACAACTTAAGAATCTTCACTCCCATCTACACATATGAAGTACTTTAAAAAGTAATATAATTGCAGAGCAATAAATAAAAGCTCTCACCTAAATTATTTGAGATTATCTTTTGGTCACTTTAAAGGTGAATGCAGAATACAGTTTTTATTGCAGGCTCATTTGATAGAAGTTGACCATATATGGCCTACAAGAGAACCAAAGAAGAAAATTATGTCCTTTGTACGGACATTTAATTCACATTGGTGTTCTGTTTTCTGTACAGCAGTTGTGCTTATGACAGGTACACATTCCTGAACTACTTACAATGTGGTTTTATATGAAAAAGACATTCATATTAATTCCTAGCTGAGAAGATTTCTTACATTGCTGTGAGTGTTACAGTAATCCTCAGTTTCTTAACAGAATAAGTCAGGCCAACTTTCTCAGTATTCAAAGTCCAAATTCAATTTGTATCCTTACCATTTTGCTTCTAGTTATTTTCTCAAATACTGGAAAACTTCCACTAAGCTCTACATCTTACAAAAATATATTGAATGTTTATTGCCTGATAACAATTACAGCAATTTTCAGTATAATCAGAACTGCCACATCCTGTAGTCACCAATTTAAGAGAAAGGGAAAAACCATCTCCAGTCCAAACCATAACACTGATAGTCTAAGCTCATTCCAGATTAGAGAGAGCAGAAACACAAGCATGTGATCCCAAGCTACCAATACAGACTTTTATATGCCACATATCACCTTATAAAATTCAATAATGGAAGTGAATCCTCTATTTGAGGTTTCAATTATTTTTCTTTTCCCTTCCCTTTTCCAGAAGCAGACATAGTGGGCCAGAGTTTCATTTTGAATTAATAGTTAAAGTGATCAACCTTTAAGATGGGAGACTTACAAGGAAAGAAAGCCCAGTATTTTGGAGAAATTAGAGACATAAACCAGGGCTGAAATTAATACCATGATTTTTCATGGTGCACAATCGGAATTTTAGGAGAAACACCTTTTGCTCAACACTTAGGAGTCTGCCATCAACCAGTAACCTACCCTTTTGCTAGGGCTCAGCAGTACCCAGACCCTGAATTTGGGTGACTTCAGACTACAAAACACAGAGAGAGGAGGGGAACAGACACATGGCATTTGCACTTACTCTTGCTTCAGTGCCCCATTTGAACCAGAAGTAGACAGGATTTATACCAGGTGTCACCATGGCATTCTGTTAACTCCAAAGGTACGTCACCTTTATTGCCACTGTATCCACCCTCCATTTACAAATGGACACCAGAAACCAAACCATGGTCTCGTATTCTGATGGCTGTAACAAAACGCAGAGGATATTCCAGAATTCAAAACGTCCATTCACCTATAATACCTGTCACATCCCTATCCCATTCACAGCAGGTAACTCAAAGAAAAAGTCTAGCTTTTTCATTTACTTTGCTTCAGAAAGCAGCAAATACGTACAAAGTCAGGAGTTCTAAGCACAAATAGAACAGAAACTCTAAATAGTCATTGGTCTTGTAAAAGTGCTCCACATAGACAACAAAATGGCTGCCCAGTCCAAAACAGGATGAAAAGCCATGACATTGAAAACATTAATAAACAAATAATAGCATGCAGGTCAATTGAATGCTTCATGCTGATTGCTGTTTAACCTGTTAAATATATGGATTTTTTTCCCCCTCACAACCCAACTAAAGTTTCAAAACAAACCTACTTTATATTGGAAGTAAAAGAAAAAAAACCTTTCATTTGGAAAATGGTTGAACAGGAAAAACAAGTGCTTTTTTAAAAAAAAAAATTGTAACCTTATTCTTTAGATAAGGTCATTTGCTTTCCTTTCTATTCTGTTGTTTTCCAACAATAAATGTGTAATCAGAATATATCTTATAAGCTGTAATTGTCATTTCCAGAACTGAGAAGATAAGAACCTAGATATCTGATTGGTGTCAGTGCTCAACAAAGCAGCGGCCTACCTTGGGCAACTCCTAAATCCTGAAATAAGCCTCAAGGCTTCTGCCCTGCATTATGCCCTCTCCCTCTTCCCTACCCTCCCCAAAAGTATCCTATTGCACACTGACATCACAAGGCAATTACGTCATCTGAAACATGACCTTTCATTTCAGTGCCTCCATTATCTTTTTTGCTTGACAAAATTTACATTTCTCACCAGTTCCCCTTGTGTCCACACGCACGCTCCATGTTCTCTCTAGGCATTAGCCTCACGTTTGGGCACAAACATGCAGTCCAGGGAAACCTTCAGAAGGAAAGGTAGATGATGTGATAAAACTCAGGAGTTTGGGGGCTCTTGGCAAAACAATTTGTTGTAGGTCTGATGAGACACTATTATTCTTTGGCTGTCACCACCTAAAAGAATATAAATATTTCTGTATAATATCATTTTTTTCTAGATTATGCCTGATATTTAAAATGTAGATCACATGGTTAGGATGGTTTGTATAGAAAACAGGTATGAAATGCTACAGTGATGATGGTTGTATTAACTACTTGAAAAACTATCCATAATTTTTTTTACATTGATTTTAATATTTTTCAATACTGTCTCATAATGTCACGACTCTGAATTACCACCCCGAAACATCAAATGGATACTCCTGTGCATAAGCACTTTTCAGATTTCAACTGCATGATTTCCGTAAGAAAAAGAGCAGGCATTAAACTCTCCAAAATTTTAGGTAATGTTTCTAGAAACATCTCTGTTTCTAAGGAGCTTGAACATGTAACTTTTGAACTTGCACTTAAGCAATTATAAAAAATGTCAATGCATATATGAAAAGTGAAGAGTTGGAGTTTTAACACTTGCAAGAAGAAAAAAGTAGGAAGGAGAGTAAAAATTTCTTTTTTTTCTCATTCATTAAGTGAATTGACCAAGTTACCAGCTGCTAAAGGACTTCAACTAGCTTGTATAAGCCTTGTGTAACAAGTTCACTCTGCTAAACTTAGCTCAGGATTAACAAGTAACAGTAATCAGAGCTAAGGTGAAATGTGGAGACTGTCTTATTGGGAGATGAATGGATAGTATGAGCTTACAGGAACAGGTCTGAACTTTTTGCTTATGTAAGAAAAAAGCTGTAGCTCTAGGTTAAAGGTACATACCTATGAAACAGGTGCCAGTTTCCTCCTTTTCACCTAATACCAGAGCATTTTGAATACAGTAGGTTTTTTTCTGCTGCTGGTTTTCTCTACTGTGACACTGAAGAACCTTGAAGGAGGGTGGAGCTCTAATTCTTCAACCTGATGCACAAACCTCTGGAAGAGAACCAGCCCTCCAGCTGACTGCATACATGATTCATGGCTACAGCACACCCCTGGTTTATTCTCCCTTCTCAATATTGCTAAGAAAGAGAACATATCCCCTCTGAAGCTAAGCCCAGAAAGAATTATGATCTCTTTGGCCTCCTTGAAACTAGGACAAGGCAAGGAGTCCTTTGGTTTTGGAAGTTCCTAAGTCCTGTCAAAAAGACGATGAATCAGCTTAGAAGGCATAAGCAGCAGCACTACCTCCACTGTGCAGTGTGTCCAGGCCTGGTGTACCCAGTACCAAGACAACTGAGCACATGGCTGGTGCACAGTGCACAGTCCAGGACAGCCTTGGAGTGCTTGAATCACAGGCTGGAAGCTCTCATGCTGCCAGCTGCCTCACAGCCTCATCCCAGAAGAACACAGGAAAAGCAGGATCCATCCACTGTCAGCAGAAATGGGTTCAGCCCTGTTCATTTCAGTTACAGCACATCACAAGCAAAACCCACGCACTGTGTGCAGGTGACCAAGTGCCTCTGAATGCAGGATCTGCTGCAACCAGAAGGACGAACTGTGTCCTTATTGCTCTCTACAGCTACCTGAAAGGAGGTTGTAGCGAGGTGGGCGTCAGTCTTTTTTCCCAAGTAACAAGCAACAGGACAAAAGGAAACAGCCTCAGGTTGTGCCAGCGGAGGTTTAGACTGGGTATTCAGAAAAAAATCTTCACTGAAAGGGTGGTCAAGCATTGGAACAGGCTGCCCAGGGAGGTGGTGGAATCACTATCCCTGGAGGTATTTACAAGATGCATAGGTGCGGTGCTTGGGGACATGATTTAGTGATGGACTTGGCAGTGCCGGGTTAACAGTTAGACTTGATGATCTTAAAGGTCTTTTCCAATCTAAATGATTCTATGATTCTAAATGGTCTGTAATTGAAAATTATGTCATCCCATGTGTCAGGACTTAGAAAGACTGAGTACAAGGATGGACTGGATTAGGCAAGATGATGAGTCTCTTCACCATGGAGCACTTTCTGCTTGTTTGGTGACTTCTTGGCAAGCCACATGAACCCAGCAGTTGACAGGAGCAAGCTCCTGGGTAAGCAGGCTCAGGAGGAAGGATGAATTCACTCACTACATGCAAATAGATGTAGCTCATAGCTACAAGCAGACAGCATCATACAGATACACTAGATGTAGGGCAACAAATGCAACTGTAGTAACTGGGGCTTTTTCACTTCCTGAGGCACAAATAAAGGGCTTTCTGAGTCTCACTGACCTAATCAGGCCTATTAACCATTGCTGGGCCTGTGTTAGCCCAGGAAATCAAAATTACTTCGTCTCCTTTAGGAAAAAGTTCTTCGCTGAGTAGGGGGTGAAGCACTGGAACAAGCTCCTCAGGGAAATGGTCAAGGCCCCAAGCCTGTCGATTGGACAACGCTTTTAGACATATGGTTTAATTTTTAGGTTGCCCTGTGTGGCGACATGATTTCGGTTCAATGATCCTCGGGGGTCCCTTCCAACTCAGGATATTCTTAACCCAAGGAGCTGAGACTGGGTGGCTTTATAGTTATAGAAGAGATCTCATCCATTTCTCCAGTCCAAGAAATGAGCTTCACACCCCAAAAATGACCTTTTCACAAAAGACATGATTGACAAAAACCCTGCAAGGTCTGTAATTTCTAAAGGCTGCATTTGAAGGGAACAAACTGCTGAGGAGAAGTAGAATCAGCTGGGACAGTTGTGTCTCAATATAAATATTTTGCTGTTAAATATGGACTGTCATTAACTTCTAAATGAATGAAAGTTTCACAAATGGAAGTTCCCCGTCCTTCAAAAAATAAAAATAAACAACCATAGGCGATCCAGCATAAAACTCACATCATAAGCAATGGAGTTCAATGTGTTAAAAACCATTAATCATGCTGAGGTCAACCAGTGCTTTACATACTTCCTCCCCAAACTCTGTCTTGTGGGTGATCTGTACCCTAAACAGGTTTTGTATCACTGAGTTGTAAAGCATTCAAGATGAATTGGTTTTGGCACTCAGTCTAAATCCTTGAAAGCCCAAGTCCTTGCAAATAAAAAGCAGAGCCTTCCTTTAATGTTAATGTTGGACACAACACGGGAACAGTCTGCATTGTATGCATAGCAGGGGAAGAGCCTATGACCTGTGCATAGGTTTATCTGTGACATCAGGGAGAGTCACGAGGCTATCAGCAGTGTTGTAAAGCAAAGCCATTAGAGAAATGGCAGCTCATTTGAAGGGAAGGCTATTAATATTGAATTTATTTTCCTTTCAGTCTGCCACAGTATCTGCAGGACTTGCTACTACCCCTGTAACTCCCACCATCAGACAGTGACCCAGTCCATTCTCCCTGCTGTCCTATTACTCTCCCTGCCTTTCCTTAACCTCTCACTCTCTTTGGTTTCCCAGCATTTTTGACAGAAATGTGCCTTACTCTCCTACACTGTGTGAAGAAAGACACAAAAACCTCTCTGGCTTCCATCCTTTTATCCTGCCTTCTCAACAGTTGCCATGAGCAGTTGTACCAAACTCTTCCCCACTGACCTCATCCTTCACTCAGTCCAGTCTCGCTTCTCCCTTGAAATTACGTCCTTCCAGTTACAGTGAAGCACACTTCCCACCTGAACCCACATGTTCTTGCTCCACCCTCATTGCCCCTCAACCTTCATCTGCTCTTACAAACTCATGGTCATGTTTCTCCTCTTTACATCCAACTATCCTTTGCTTTTTGCCTTTTGATTAGGCATTCAACATCTTATTCAATATCTCTCCTTCCTTTTCCTTCCCACTTTCAACAAAGGATCCCAAGACTCCATCCTCTGCCTATACCTTTTCTCCTTCAGCTTCCATACCTATCTTTATCTGTCATTTTTATCTCCACCATCTCTCCAGCCTACATCCCCCTTGCAGAGTTGCCTTCATCTGTCCAAAACCACTTACTGGATGGCCTTCTTCTATGTGGGGAACCATAATAAGTTTAGCACAATCTATTCTCTCTATCAAGTTGCCATGTCCTTTACTTGTTTGTAAGAATAATTTTCACTATGGCCAGGTTATACATTTAATGTTTGTGTCTAAAGTGTTCCACTTGCTTTCTTCTTACATCGTCAAAATATCATTTGGGTTTTGATCCAAAAGCTTTCCTTAAGTGTACATCACTTCATATCTTTGCTTTTCATGTCTTTGCTGTTTCCACAAATTTTCTGCCACGTGTCAAAGAGCCTTTGGTCAACACTTACCTCAACTTCTCTCCTAGAGCTGCTGCAGTCTTCAGCATGAAAACTGGTCAGTCATATACAAATTCTGGCTTTTGTCAAACCGAACTTCAGGAGTTTTGTATGGCCAATAGATATATGCAGGAAAATACTCTGTCTCAAAGCTGGAAACAAACTTGTTTCAGAGAGATTGGTCAGCAAAAAAACAGAAGAAGAATGTGACTAGAGTTATATTTGCAATCCAGGTAAGGTTCTTGAGCAGAATGATTTTATCAGCTGTGTATGAAAGAAGCAAACTCACCAACATTCAAAATAAGTGGCATTACATTCTGTAAATAAGCAACACTTCTAGACTGCACAGGACACAGAACCATTCTTTTTTCTTTCTTTCCATTCTTGTTCTCTTATCATATAAAATTATAATCTGAAAATTGTTACAGTATTTTTAGGCAATAAGTTAAAAAAGCAATATATATTTCACTGTCATATGGCAGTTACATGGCATGCCATACAGTTAAACCTCATCTACACATACTTCTACTCTGCCGTAACTTATTTTGTCCTTTATAAGACCACCCAGGTCTTCCTAAATTACCCATAATCAATAACATAAAAGGACAACTCTACTATTCTCAGACAAATAAAACTGCTTCCCAGCTAATAAGCCCTTTCAGGTCTAAAAATTATAGTACTATTGTGACTCCTGACTGAGGGTTTATGAGGATTTCACTATACAGACTAATTTTTCATAGAGCTTGCAACTTGAATAGAAAGATCATTTCTCCATTTGTTTTCACTATGGCCAATAGTAATCTATTCCTGGGTTTCAGCAGAAACTAGATCAGACACCTACTTTTTGTGATACTCAACTTCATTCATCATTGTTATCTCCTATTTATTCTTTACCACTTGACTAGGGTTGTGATTAACACACAACTAAACTAAACAACTCAAAGAAATTTAAAAGACAATAAAAATCATGGCTGATTTAATGATAAAATATATGGCAAATAGCTATTTATAATATAAGACAAATATTGTCTGCATAAGAATTAAAAAACTGTAATGAAGAAAATATAATAAAATTCTTCAGAGTCTTCATTCGAACAGTATTTTGTTTAAATAGAATGTACAGCAATTTTAAAACCCAGCTATGGAGTGTTCATAGTAATCACAATTTCACCTATGATCATGAACATTAACATAGGGCTGTAAGGATCATCTCCTTCATTCATATAATTACTTTCACTTAATTATTGTATTTTGTTTGATTATCTACTCATGTCACATCTTGTCTTTTTTTGCCATTAGATGCCCAGAAAGAACTTTCTATTTTGTGTTTATAAATAACCTAGCACAACAGGACCCTAACCCTGCTTATGAGATTCAGAAATTCAACTTCTAATTATAGCGACTTCATCATTAACTGTGGCCAGCCACAAGAACAGTTCCATTTAACTCCAAGTTAAAGAAAACTGTAAACAACGTTGCTGTCAGCCCCTTGTTTTTGTGATAGAAACTGTGGATTAAATGAATGCTTTAAGCATCATAATTTTCTCTCTCATGTATGAGAGAACATGTTTTTATATAGCCTCTCACTTCAATAAACTGAACGTACCATTTAATTCTTCATGGAAACCAGTGATAGATGTTCCACCTCAAAATTGCTAAGCAGCACTATGTTAGCCTCTAACCTTAGCTGCCCCTGTATCTGCTGGGGGTAAGTAGATACAGCAAAAAACTTCTTGGCCCTTCGAGCTTGCCAATGGTCTGATTTAGAGCAGCCCATGTCACATCTGGCTAGCTGTGACACCAGAGGGCTGCCTGCCAGCTGGGATTTGCCAGAACATCGTGTGCTTTGGACATTCCCCTGTTCCCACAGTAACATTCTTGTCAGGGGCTGCAGGGAATGTGCTAAGCAATGAGAATACCCAGCTGAGGAGACACGGCAGTTTTCCAGACATCTACAGTGCAGAATAAAGGAGCTCAGACTGACACATGCAAGAGCAAACCCTTTTATTCCAGGATTGAAAGATCACACCACGCTACACCAGTCCTGCCTCTGAAAGAGGGAAGGGGAAGTGTTGCCTATGAATGCATTTCTATTTTAATAGGATAGCTAAAATCAGCAGTGCTAAGCTGCAACTGTACTCTGAGAGCACTAAGGTAAATCCAGATAACAAGGCTTTGTGCTTACAGGGCACCACTGTTCCTTGAAACAGTACTATCCACCTTGTGCACGATCTTACATGTGTATTTATCACTGTTCTTCAGTGAAATATCATCTTTGTAAAATGAGTGTATACAAATAAATGAGGTACTTTGTGATAATTCAGTATTTTTTCACTTCACCTCTTTACCAGGTAAAACACCTACTTGTGACAAGCCTGAACCAAAACCCAGCAATGTGCTAAATTAAATTTTTCTCAAAAATAACATTTTTTGAATGAGACTTAAAAGGGAGGCTCTAACTGCCAAGAGCACTTAAAAATCCCAATCCATTTTAAATGAGGTCCTAATCGACTACCTCTTAGCTCATTATCTTCTGCTCATTCACTTCCTGTCCCAAACCGCTACCAGGATTGCCCAACAGCATTGGGAGGTTATTGAGTTCCTCTCCTATCTATCATGGTGCTCAAGTGCCGTGCTTCTGAAGCTGTGAATCGTTTTGCAATTCCCTGACGAAACACATAAAGCACTTTGGGGGAAGGCTGGTAAATGAAAGCTCTGTAGAACTTTTTTGTTTAGCACAAGAGCTTAATGGAGCATAATCGTGGTGGGTGGTGTGCACCTCCGATGGGGGGTGAGGGGGGAACCAGGGAACAACTTCACTGAGAAAAGGAGATGGAGACAGTAAATACAAAGCCATGGACTTTTCAGGAGATGATTTCTTAAACAAGCATATTCTGATATGCAGCACACATTTTCTATTGCTTTGAAATTGCATCTGCTTTTTATAAGAGTAGGGTGATTATTATATAAGAAAAGCCTATTTGCCTGAGTATGTGGTTACAGATTTTCTACTGACTTCACAAATTGTTCAAATTTCAGTATTTGTTGGCTTCATTATAAACCAGTGTTATTACTGGCAGCTACTATAAGGTATTAAAAAGACTTTTTTTATTGTTGCTATAGTGTGGCATTGAGGAACAGACACTCCTCTGAAATAAGTGAAAGCTGAAAGTGCAGGAGGCAATTTACATTGTATTTCAATTTAAAATCTTACTGAAATAAATTATATTTACTCATCAGGTCAAGGAACCAACAGATCCTCCAGACATGTGACATCTTCTAAGATCTCATCAATCAGATCTCTCTGGTTCAAACCAGATCCTACCTGGCCAGTCTGCTCAGCTGAAGAGACTCACTTTGACTGGCCTCTGTGCTTTGGTTCACCTCCTACACGAGGCACTTTCTGGACTTGTCTTGGGTTAATTTTCTACTGGTTTGGGTCTTGTACTAACTGAAAACAAGTTTTCCACCACAATCACCCATGCACATAAAGCAGTAAGGAGGAATCCACACTGTGATAAGCCACAAATATATAAGCTGAAGAGGTGGCATAGGTCAGACCAACAATAAACAGCCCCGGTTTTGACAAGTTGCCCACTGTTGGGTGAGATGTTTCCATGCCTCTTTTCCGCCAGTGTGACATGCTCTGACAGAGAGAAGAACCAATAGATTTCAACCAATTGCTCATCTAAGCCTGCATGTACCCAGCACCAGGCAATCCTGTGGCATGAACACAGGCTCTTTTGTAGCCTCAGAGAGGAAACACATGGCTTCAGGCATTCTTTTCAAGGGAAACAGACTGGGAAGGACCCTTCAGGTCATCAGACCCAGTCCTGGCTCTCGTAAGCACCAATTCAGGTAATTGTTTTTATATAAATCGCCTCAAATAATCTGTGGCTTGCTTCGTTTTCATGGGGTTTTCTCCCATTCATTTTGTTGGAAGACTGTTTCAGAAATTCACTGTTCTGATGGGTGGGAACCTTCTCATTTCCAGCCTGACTGCATTTTTATGACAAATCTACATCTGTCTGTTGTTCATGTCACTGCAGTTCTCGGCTTTTAATTTCTCTCCCAGTGAAAAGCCCAAACAGAAGCAGAATTTTCTTCTCAGTAAGCGTCTGCTAAGGCATTAGTTCTCTCACTTACTGTAGCTAATTCGGTGCATCACCATCATGAACAGAAGCAGGGGGGAGCTGATTTTCCTCTCCCAGGCAGACCTGTGCCTGGAATCCCCATTGAAGCCAAAGGGCTGCTGTTTGGCTGCCCATTTTGCCACATGTGGGTGACCAAATTTGAAATAAACTCAATAGTAACAGTGCCCTTCACAAAGATCAGGTCAACTATATACAGACTCACATACAGCATTTAGAGGGAACTAGAAAGTCAGATAAAACTCCAGCTCAGAGGAGAAAAGTTAAATCTCTCTTCATTGCTTATGTTTTTACTCTGTTTCATCAGTAAACTGAAACAGCAAAAAAATTGGTTTATGAAGTCTGCAGTTATAGACCTAGGTAAATTTTCTCCTTCACAGTACTAAACTAGAATTGTACAAGCATGTAAAGTTTTAGGGCAGCAAACCTGTGCTTACATTCATCCTGGTAAACTAAGACTGCAGAATGTATCCTTATGCATTAGCAAGTAGGAACATTTCAGGCTGAAAAGCATAAGCACATACATGAATGTTATGCGAGCTGCTGATTTTGAGGACAGCACAAAAACATCAATTATTTTTCTCTGTTCTAAACTAACCTTTCAGTGAGACACTGAATGCAATGCCTAAACTATTTCACTTCATTGGGTCACATTGAGTGCTAAAGTCAGCAGGAGCCACCTTGCACCCCTGAGGGCAAAACTCATCCTCTCAGGTCTGCTCTCGGGTACAAGGCATTCAGAAAAATCGGGTTCAAGGTCGAATGTGGTGGGGCAAAAGGACTGAAAGCAAAGCCAACAAGACCAGCAAATGAAGTGTTCATCTCAGTTTATCACAGCACTACATGCAGACTATTAGAAAGCATATATCCAGTTTGCTAAGTATTACTGGGGGAGAGGGAAAGGCACTCAGAAAAGTATACGGTTTTCTACAGCAGTACTAGCCTGAGTGAACTTCCAGTGTCTACTGGTTTCACTAGACTCAAGACAGCATCTGTAATACTATCATTTACAGCAGCGCCAAACTCTCAGTAAGTTGCTGCAACATCAGCTCTATTCTTGGGTAAAGACAAAAGATACCCGCTGAGCCCAGCTCTTCATAAGCCCTAGACAAGACAAAAGATTATGTTTCCCATCAGTAACACACTGCAGTTGTTCAAATGACAGGTTATTTTGACACCTACTGGCCAGCTCAGAGTACAGCATTGTTAAATTTCCAGGTCATGACAGTGCCAAGTGTAGGCAGACGTTTAAGCTAGCCTCAGTAAAGTAAAAACTCTTTTTGTTTCCTTCTTGTTTTTTTCTTTCTTTCCCCAGCCCCCCCCCCCCCCCCCCTCGAAGTCAATGCATGGCTGGAAACTAGAAAGGCAGTACAGACTGCTGAAGATCTCAGGCTAGTCTGAATCACAGGATTACTTTAAAATAATTTGAGCTGATGGGGACAGGGAGAGGAGAGGAAGGAAGGGGAATATAGGGAACTGGGAAGCAGGATGCTGCTCGGAGAGTGCAACACATATTTCTAAGCACTGGTGTGGTTAATGGCTCTAAAATAGCTCTTAGGCATTGATGCATAAAATCCATTCCCAGGTCCAGGTGTTGAAAAAGGCTTTGACTGATAAAAAAAGGCTGGTCAGAATTGAGAACACTGCCAATGATATAAACAACTGCCATTTGGGGGGAAAAAAAGGATTAATCACCACTGGAAGCTAATCAGAACACCATTGCCCCTAAATACCATTACAGGATTATAGCATCAGGGTCCATAGAGAGAGAGGTTCTGTTATATTACAAATTGGTTAAAATATATCGTGAAAGTAAAATCTAGGGGTGTGGGATGAAAAGATTAATGAACCTTATGATATTTTGACAGTGGGAATAAAAAACCATGGTTATTGTCAACTCTTCTGCCAGGCTGACACTGGTACAGAATGGGTAGATGCAGTCACAAAACTATGAACCTGCCCAGCTAGCTTGGTCTACAAAATGGAGAAAATATTAAGGTCCAGAAATGATATTTTTTTTGAGAGAAGAATTGAGTACATTCATTGAAGTATCAAATCCTGGATCTTCCAATCTTCTTTCCAAGGGCTTCCACATTTCCCTCACCATGCACCTGAACAGAAGAGAGATCCCACAATGTAAGGCAAAGTTCAGAGGAAAGCTCAGCTGAAAGCAGAACAAATTTTCCCACCTTCAGCTGTTCCCAGCCAGTCCTTTGGATATAGCTACACTATAGTCAGCACAAGCAAGAAATCATGACAATTTTGCAAGTAAGGAATACAAGCAACATATTGCAATAAAACAAGCAAGCCAGCAAAATATGCAAGCCAAATATACTTGCATATTATTTTTTTTTTACCAAGGAAATTTAACAAGTAGCACTGGAGTTGCCATATAACACATTATGCAGTGAGGAAGGGTAAGAACTAGGCAAAAGAGATACTTGAGACTCTCAAGTAAGTGTTGAAAGCTAGTATTATCCCACCTTAGCCAGCCAGACTCGGACATGCAGCAACTGCCCAATTGGAATACCAAAGAAATAAAGAAAAATCAATGAGATGGACAAGTGTTCCCAAGCTTGCTGGAGTTTTCCCAGCTCTTGTTCCCAAGAGTTTGTGAAAAATCTTCCTGGTGAACACTGGTAGTAAAAGAGATCAAAGTTTTCAAAATTTGTCTTCCCTCCATCTTGGAACCTTTTTTATTGTGTTAGGGGCAATTTATTCTGTTAACTGTGATGTTAAATAGAAACCTGTTGTTCATTGATAAGAAAACTTCTCCAAACCCAGCACAGTCACTGGCCCATATAGTACAGAGTTGCTGACATTTGCAAATTTCTGCCCTTCCTAGTCCTGTTTCCTTATCACTCTCAAGCTCCATATTTGTTTATTCCAGAGAGAAGCACTGCATAAACTTTTTTGCTTTATATTGTCACTGATTTTTTCCCCTGACCCTTTACAACAATCTTGAAATGAAACATGAACCTAATAACATTCAAGCTTGAGTTGAACCTTGAAAGTGATGATATCTGAGTGGATTTGAAATTAGACAAAATGAGTTTTCCCCTCATTCAGCTGCTTGGGAAAAGATGTCAACCTGTTTACAGAGATAGGGAGACCAACTTATGTTTTCCAAAAACACAGAATATTTTTACAAGCAACGTGTGCAGCATCTGGGATACTGAATCATTGCAGAAGGATTTTGTACTTCACTGCAGAGAGTTTCCAGTGTTGAGAGAGCTCATACAGAGCCCACACTTCATCTGGGACTCTTAAAGAATATAGACATTTTTTAAGCCATCAGTCTACCAGCTCACATCGCTCCTGGATGGTGGCTATAAAAAAGCAAAAGATAAAATACCACGAGTACCATTTTTGCAGTTTGGCCTGATAGGGCCAGCTTCAGGCTGTGCACCCTGCAAAGACAGGGAATATCTTTTTGCTTTCCTCTGAAAATAGTACAGTCTCAGGTCTCTAGTAACATGAAGCATTGTAGTGAGTCTCATATGAGCATAAATATGCATACAAGAGGAATTAATCTGTGAGGATTTAGCCTGCATATGTAAGCAACAGCGATCATAGGCATCTGCAGAGCGAGAGGTGCTAACTGCAGTTCCTGAAGTGTTGTTCAACCCATTTTTGTTTGTATTTGAATTAGCTGCAGGGAAAGCAAGTGCTGGACATGGACATCAGTGTGTTAAGTGTAGCCTGACCCTGAGCAGAAGAATGACTGCTGCAACAGAAACATTGCAATTCCAGTATCAAACAAGAAGGTACAGAGAAATGCAGATGGGACAGTATGACGAAAACTGCATGAGTCATCTTGAAGGGCAGCAGTCCCAGCTTGCCAGGTTCCTGCTACTCTTTTTGTAGGCTTTGTGGAAAAACAGAATTTTAAGAAATGATACTTAAAATTCATCTGCACGTAAAGCTAGTGTCAGTCTCTCCTACCCAATAATACAAGAAGAAAAATTCTTGAGTTCATGCCCTCCAGCAAACTCAGCTAAAGAACATCCACTACATCTAAAATGTTAGCAGTACAGAATCAACGTTCTTGAAACTTTATACCATCAAATGATGAAGCTAAAAGTCCCTGGTAGCTATTGAGCCTGAGGTCAGATATTCCACAGCTGCACTCCAAACACAAAAACAACTTTTATCTTAAGCCTCCCACAATACTTGAGATGCCTTAAGCAAAATTCTCTTTCACATGCACACTGGGTTTCATCTCTCTGCTGTTTGCTCTCCTCCTGTGGGCAGAGCTGGTGGGGTTTCCCACTCAAGTGGAGCAGGCAGAATAGCAGAGCTGAGATCTCTGTGATTCCTGAGGGGAAGAAGTTAGATTTTTAACAATGCTACCCAGGATGACTAGAATGGGTACTATTATTGAAACACCCACCTCCCACCAGCATCAAAAATGCAAGTACCCCGTTGCAGTCATACACATGGAAGAACAGGAAAAGCTTGTGAACAGATTTCACAGCTTGACTGTGCTGCTTCACCAAGATTATGTCTGCTAATTTTATCATTTAAAAAAAAAAAAACCAAACAAATAACACACAACATTTTTGCTGGATGAGGAAAGATACTGTCCTGTGTCTTTCAACATAATATCTCAAGTATGTGTTAAGAACACTACCCAAAAGCGCTTAAAAATGGATAAGGCTTTAGAAAAATCCAGACACAAAGGCTACACACAGGTACTGAAAAGAATAAGCATAGGAACAACAAGACTAGTGTCACCCTGTTGCACGCTACTTGCTCTACAGCTGTAGTTTGTGAGTAGAGAGAAGCCATGTGCTGGGAGAGGGGAAGAGAAGAGGGAAGCAGTAGATGGCCAAACTAAGGCAATTTTGCAGCTGTATGGGTTATGGATATATATGGGTGAAACAAAGGAAACCCCAGAGCCCATTTTTCATTCCACTAACTATCTGGCCTCTGAACTCCCATCATCTGCTCCCCCTACAGCTATAGTTCTCCTGGCTTATTTGAGGATTTAATTTCAAATTATACATGTGCAAAAACAGACTGAAATCCCATTTTACCACTGGTTTGTTCACTACTGTCTGAACTATAATTCTAAAATACAGTGACTGTAATGTAGTTATGCTTCTTGTCTGCTATTTGTAGTATAATATGATACAGAAGCCAGGGACCCACTGTATCAAGCACTGTGCAAACATATCCCTGTAAAATTCTTCCTCCATGAGTTTACAATTTAAGTACACAAGGGTTGAACTATGTTAACACTACCGCTACTTCCTTTTATTTTCTAGGCTCTGAAAGACCTAAACATCAAGTTGACTGTATATGTTATAAATACGTTCAAAATATTATTTACCCAAGAGGCAGGATAACAGCTTTGAAAGTAAAAGTACAATGTAGAAACATTTAAAACACACCCAACTTTCCCATGCCTTTTCCTTGCAGTCCATTTAACACAAACACCCACTACTGTTTTCTCCTAACACCTTGACATTAAGCCTTCCCAACAAAAACCAGAGCCTGTCTTTACCTTCGAGGCATCTCTTAACAATCGCCTCATTCCTTTGCCCAGACAGCAGTGTCTTCTAGCTGCCCATTTCTGATTGTGTTTTCTTCCACACTACCATAAAGTTACTGGAACGTCAGGCAGAATCCCCTTTAAAATACTTCTGTCCCAAACTAGTTTCTCCTTCCTACATGTAAGCTCGAGGAGGTTTCTGTGCTATGCTAAATTGCCTTTTTTTGGTCTTACGGTATACCCAAAGATGGCAGGTCCTGTAAGACCTATAATTCCGAAATGGCTGGTCCAACCGACAGCTTGACACATTCCATAAAAGAGAAACAAAACTGGAGTTTATGATAAATATGATGCCACCTTCACTTCTGAATTAATTCCATCGTCTTCTGTCTAAAAATATAACTTGAAAATTAATACTTCCAGGGGGGTTTCCAGTGCATATTCTCTTTACACCTTTAAGCACTGAACTCCGTGAGCAAGGGACTGTTTCCATGTCGTGTCTCACACAGAACTGAGCAGGTCTGTAATCTGTGATGGATATGTGAAAGCAAACAAGGGAGTCTACCACCTGAAGTTTCCATCGCAGACCACTGAGTAAATTCATACCAAGACATTAAATACGAATTTCTGCAGAACAGACCAGAACAGTTTCTCTTCATCACCCACTAACAGACCTTTTATGACTTGACCTTTTTCTTTCAGGAATCGTATTTAGACTGAAGGTTTAACTCATGGATCGAAGTTGCATAAATCTATCCTTGGTGGAGATTCTTACTTGGTTTAAAAATTTATCTTTTCTTCCCCTATCAGAGAAGCTATTACAGTCACAATTTATTTAGAGGTCATTATGATGAAAGAATACCTCAGAATCATCCTTCTGTCACATGTGCATTGCTCAGGAAAACGCTCCACGTTTTAACCAGTGGCAGGTTTACCCTTACTGCCGTCAGCTTTTTCATCTTAATATCTTGAATTTTAAATAATTGGTTCTGGTGATTGAAGAGATCCAAAAAATTATTTAATGGACATTTAATTGCTGAAAAGGCTACGATTTTAAAGCTATTTGTCATGTTTAAGTAGTTTATTACATGTAACTAGCCCATTTAAAACTCAAGGAGCTTTGATTTCACTAATATTAATATTTGTCCTAAGGTACTACTAATGATGGATACCAGTGTGAAACGATCCCCTTTCCTTTATATATCTGACCTGCAACCACCCAAGCTGTGAGCCTGCTGCAGATGCATCAGAGAATCCATCTTATAGTTACAGTCATGTCTAGTTTTTCCTCTTTGCTTTATAACTTATCAAAACAGCTGTGGGAGTTTGGAGGGAAATGAGCAGTTTTATATTATTGTGTATTCTAAATAGCTGACTACTCAGCCAAAAGAAACTTTGGCCTTCTAGTAGCTTTAAGGCAGTATTGGCACATGTTAAACAAAACATAAAACAATACATACCACAATGAGTGCCAGATGTTCATGGGAGAAAACACACAGCTGTTGGGCTTAGATCACCTGAACTCTTTTAAAAACCAAAGACACCGGTCACCTTTGTTGAGCTGTCAGATTAGCAGAGGCACTGCAAAGATTGGAAGCAAAGAAGGGTCGTCTCAGTTACACTGAAGAATGCCAATTTATGCCTCATCAGCCAGCTGTCATGTAAAATTCTTTATGATTGACAGGACTAAAAATAACTAATTTGTCTTCTATGTACTGTTAGGCACATCGACATAATCTAGTTACACTTACTCTTAGAAGCTGAGTGTTTCTCAAGTTTACTGTAAAAACCCAACTGACTCAAATTCTTCTGTTCTTCTATCCAGAAATAGCGGTTAGCAATTCAGCAAGACTAAATTTTACCATGCCGTGAATGACAAGCAAGCAGACTGCAAGTCCCTGAATTCTATATAATAATACAGTATTAGCCAGAAATTATTATTATTCCACATATACAAATATAAGAAAAATATTGCATGATACATGTCCCTGATTTGGAGTTTCAATAAAGATTAATTTTGCTCAAAAGACGAAGATAGCTTATAACAAATTATTAAAGGTGGAGTTACCCCAGTGCTGAAATAAACTCTGGCAAAACTAGCCCCAAAAGAGCACTTCCCTTAAAAGGATAGATCTACAGGACTTTAAGTCATTTTGATGAAATCCAGTTGTAAGACTAAACACAATATTCCATTCCCAGTACTGAATTACAGTAAAAGCAATAAATATTTTCCTCAGTTTTCTGAGCATCCAAAACAGCAGGATCGTGTATTCTTCCAGAAGGATTCAGGAGTTCAGTGTTTGGATCAGTTATCTTAAATTCTACTGGAGTGCACAGTCAGAAACATAAGCATACTATTTTTAAATCACAATAACTAACTGAATAATCTATTTTTAAGCCTATTTTTGTTGAGCTTATGCTACGCACGCATCCAGCTGAAGATACCGAACAGTCTGTTGTGTTTGCACACACTTTTTCAGTGGTTTCTTTGAAATTCAGCTGGGGCCAATTCCACAAGCATGTTTATCCGCTCATATCCAAATTTCTATGCTTAATTCCCACTAAAATTTGGAGATTAAATACTTCTGCTGAGCTTCTCGTGTCTTCTCAAAAGACAATAGTTTTATTCTCACCTTCTAAAGGCATCCAACAGAAACATACAGATTTTGAATTAGCCAAACTGCATTCGTGGTGAATCTAGAATCTTACAGCTAAAATCTTACAGGCTTTTTCAATACAAGTTGTGGGGGGTGGGGTGCAGACACAGACTCGGACCTAACTTCAGAAGATTGAGAATATACAACAGATAACCTTACATTTCCTGTGTCTAATATACATTTCCCGTGTCTCATATAGCTGTGAAAGCATAGCAACAGAATAAATGAACAGAGCCACAAGTGCAGGCAAACACTTCACTGCCATAAGCAGTCTCACTGCAATTACTGGAACTATTCACATCAAACTACGAAGAAGTCAGGACAATTATCGTTGCATGTTTTAGTCTCTCACCTTCTCACTATTCAACAGAATCACCTTTTGCTCCTTTTTTATTACATTCTTATATAAAATTCCTTTTGCCAAGATGTTCTTGCCCAATTGTAAGTAAATGTAAAGATGTGCTTCCGAACTCCTGTACATTGTATTACTTATGATGTGATAGCAGATCTAGGATATTTTCTCTTACTGAAGTTGAAAGTAAAATTCACATGGTGCTAGCGTGAAATATTTGGCTCTGAGAGCCCATAATTGAGTTTGTTGTTCTCAGTCTCCACATTCCTACTACACTCCTATGCTTTAACACATCCAGGCTGCCTTTCCCCAGCACAACTCTGTAAATGACAAAATTATACACATAAGTTTTTAAACTTTGTGAATCTTACTTCTCGCTCCTCACTGGGAAACAGTATGCTCTAATATTTGTCTGATAACCAAACAATGTCATGGTAGAAATTCAGAATGTATTAAACATTTGCTGAGAAGTTTAGATCAGTCTTTATGGAAAGACTTCATGCAGAGTCTACAAGGCCCATCTGCTTTCCATAGGGTATGAAAGTCTATGAGATTCCTATAGTTTCATATTCTGTTATTAGTTAAGGACTTTATTGCTTCCCAAATAAATATAGCAATCCACTCCATAAACTCACCACTGCATAACATATTTAGTACCACAGGTCTGACATTACCCATCTGAACATGTGATTACCAAAAACAGGTGAACAATTTTTTGTTCAGAGTACTGTATTTGTATATGCACTGAGAGAAACGTGGAGAGAAAAATGAAACTATCGTAATGTAATGTAACAAATATCTTAAATATTTTCATGGCTATAAAATCTCGTGGGTGGTTTCATGGAAATACCCCCTTTTTATTACATCTAATAAATTCAATGCTTCCTTAAGTTGTTGCCTCAACCGAAGATATTAATTCCTATAACAGTACAAAACATTTATTCATACATCTGGTTAGAATTCCTTTTCTTTGACAAACTTAATCAGTGTAACTATCTATTTGACAGACGCGTAGCTAGACACAGAGAAATCTCAACAAGATGTAATTTATATGCTTCAATTAAGCTTTCTAAAAATTTGCACAATCTAACAGACAGATCAAACTCTACACCAGTATTTGACGAAAGGCTATAAATCAGCAGTGGCATGTTTTCTTTCAGGCAGTAGCTTGAGAAATTGATATTGTTTCACAAAGTTAGACAAAGGAATTGTAAATCTTACATTTACAATAGCTCCCTTCCCCACAAAATTATCTGCTAAATGGAGAACATTAACGATGTAGCATTCTTAACCATGACAAAGAAAGGATAAGTTTAAAATACAGATTATGCTTGTTAAATCATTTTCTTTTAGTCATATAAAGAACTTCATAGCTCTGCACTCCTGCTAATTAATTCACATTAACACTAATAAGCAAATAGTAAAATTGCCCAAAAGGCAGACACCACAGTTACCATTTAATATCACAGCACACTATCAAAGCAGAGACACTTCCCTAATTTCATATTTTCCATTAAAATTAGGGGGAAAAATGCAAAAAATTTTAATACAAAACCAAAATCTGAACCGCAGAGACATTCACAGTTGCAGCACCCACAGGAACTCTGGGCCATCCTCCTCCAGAGGCGTGAGACACCTGACCAACTGCGGGTCCCACCGAGGATGGGGCTCCTGTTCTAGCTGAATTCCTGCAAGCCTCAGAAACAGCCAGAACCGCTGCCTTGTACAGAGATGCTGGTGACCCGCTGAGTAATGGCATGTTCCTATGGACCAGCTTAACAGGTTCAGCAAAAAGGAAAGAATAAAATGTGCATCTCTCCCCTGCTATGAGAATGAGCACCATGTCTAAGTGGAGTGCCTAATCATGCACTATTTGGACAACCTTTAAAATAAAACCTTATTCACTAGTAGAGCACACTGCTGCTGTCACAGTACACTTTAAGATTAGGTACATTTGAGTGACAGGTAATACTTTTTAAAGCACATGAACAGGAAGCCACAGGAAGGAGGTTTGGCATAAAAGTGTAGTCTCTTGGCTTTGACCTTCAGCATTCTGCACTCTGAGAAGTTACAGGGGCTTCGATGACAATTAAGGAGCCAGCAACACGCAGTGCAATCCAGACTGTGCAGTCTACAATTGGATGGGAGCAAAAATTTCATTTAAATCTTCTACTTGTTAAATACAAATACTCTGAGTCAGCAGCACACCCCTCAAAGCTGATACATAGCTCAAGAGGAAACAAAACTGCTTCAAAACATCTTCAAACTTAACATATCAAGCCAATATTTAAAAACATCTGAGGTTCGTTCTACCCTAAAAGAGGGGGTGAGGGTACTCCTTTCTGAACCATGAGTATACTTCAAAGGTATGCTCTTTTCACTTCAATGTGAAAAGCAGACCTAGTGCTCTAATGCTACAAAGTCCTTGATGTCTTAAAGATTATTTAAAATCAAATCAAATCAAAATTAATACCAGATGGGGAGGGGCAAGGAGGCCAGGAAAAAAAAAAAAAAGAAAAAAGAAGAAAAATAAAGCTTAACATTCTGTTTTATCTGCAGTTATATTTGGCATTTTATATTGGTGCTTTAATTTTTTTACCCTTCAAGTCTGCTATGACTAACTAGTTCCAAGCTCAACGGGTACTGCCTATTGGCAATTTTGCTCGCCTGTCAGATAACCATAGCGGTTCATTTTTCCAGATCTTTTATTTAATAGTGCTAGACAAATACATCAAAACTTATTTGCAAATACTATTCCCTTGTTGATTATTTCTTCCTCTGATTCACTGCACTGGTATTTGCACCCTGCTTGTTTACTTCAGCCTTGATTCCTGCTAGTCCTTATGTTCAGAACTTACTGCTCACAGGGAGCCAGCCAGTGGGACTATGCATGGATCAGAAGCTGTCTCCTGCAAGCCATGGATGCATGCAGGCAACCTTTGCATTCACAGGAGGAAAAAAAAAAAAAGAAAGCTCTTATTTCACAGCATAGAAATCACCGTCACAAATCCTTAAGCAAGTTGGAAAAAGAGAACAAGATAACACATTTTTCATTCTTAAGCTTTCTATAAGGAAACAGAAAGAATTATATGCAAAACCAACACATGATCCTATGGCATGAATAACTTGCAGCAACCAGTATAAGAAAAAAAACCACAGACTAAAATGAATTTACCCAGATTACTGAGTGAACTTTAAGAACAAGAACACAGTCCCAGCTCAACCTGTTTGTGGTAACTTGGAATAATCTTGAGGGATGTATTTTAAGGAGCTGAAAAGGTCCCTATTTACGATTTTATTAGTTCACTCTAACAGAAAAACCAACTAAACTATAAGACAATTTACTTTAAAGTCTACTAAGCATCACATGGCAGTCTTGGCTCCACCATAGGGTATTTATTTATACCTGCATATTGTATTACATTATATTCAAAAAAATCTTATGTAAGAACCTTAAGGCTCTGAAGTCAAACACTGAAAAATTAGCAAAAAGCCAGAGTTAAAGTTCTCTGTTCCACCACAGCACTGCCTGCTCATGGAGATACATTTTGGCACTGTCTCCATTACACGACCACTTACTCTTTTCCCCAAAGAGACTCTTCCCCAGATATTGCACATTTTCTCTCTGCCTCACCCAGAAAGCTGCGACACGTTCTGTTATTTACTGTGTGAAAGCCTTGCTGTGAGGGCAGGATTAATTTCCTGATTGGTGAGTGTGGTGTTGCACATCCCCATAGTAACTGAGTCCTTCAACCGCGCACGTATTTTTGCAACACCCGGTCTCCATCCTCCATCACTCTGCTTGGTCCCAATCCCTTTGGCAGGCTGTTGCCTTCCACAGTTTCACGCCCCAGTTACCCAATTTCTCATGTAATCTTGGTCTCAGCCACACCTAGAGAATGAGGTTTCCATCCAAGTTATAACTCCAGCAAAAAAAAAAAAAAAAAAAAAAAATTAAAGGTGGGGTTTAATCTGGACTTCCTTGAACCCCTTCTGATGAAGCTCCTCTTGGTCTCCTGTGGACCCACTCAAGAGGAGAAATGCCAGCTTGAGCAGCCAAAATTTAGCAAAGCTTTTACTAACTGAATACAGGGAAATAGAAGGGATAATGTAACATGGTAACTCTTTACAGAAGAAGTTGTAGCAGCTCTGCTGACAGTTCTTACAGAAGACACCAGCTTCTAGGAAAAAAGGAATATGAACAGAGAAAAAAAAAAAATAAAAATCACATGGGGTTAAAAACACCCCCTGGATAGAGAGAAGCACTCACAAAAGCCACTTTCAAAGTTAGGGATGCTTCATTTTGCACCACGTTAAGGGCCAGTTCCCGACAAAACATGCCACAGAAAGAAAGGTAATTTTATGCAAAGCAGGCAAACTTAACAGTTGTAGTGAAAAGTGGGTTTTTATGAGTATTTTCTAATCCAAAAAGCAAAATATATTACATATTCTGAATTAACTGGCTGTATTTTCAGATTATGTATATGTAATAACAGTAATATGAAATTACACCTCAAAACTGGGGTTTGGGGTTGGGGTTTTTTTAAGTTCAAATGTAATGTCAAAACTTCTTGTCTCTACAGTAACTGGAAAAAATATTCTTGGAAATTTTCTCCAATTATCACGTGTTTTGGTGGTCAAATCAACACACTCCTGCATGTCAAGGAACAACCTGCGTTCATGAGCTGCTCACTCGCACAAAACCAAATGCCTTTTGTAAAGACTGTGTTTCTCTGCATCCCCGTCTGCAGGTTCTCCTCAACAGGACACAACTCAGATAACCCAGACAGATCAGCTGCGTGTGCACACCTTGGGTCAGACACGTCTCTCCTGCAGTATCTCTGAGCACAAATTACATCAGCTCCTAAAAGGAAACCATAGAGCAGTGTGAGGAATACTGTGCTAATTTAAATCTTTACAGTCCTAAAACCTAGCAGCCTGCGCTCTTCTGACCTCTGAGCAAATGCCTCTCAGAGTCTCCAGCAGTTACTTTAAACCTTGGAGTTGAAGTAAATCCTGGCACTGCCTCTGCATCTCAGAGGTCACTGAGTATAGATGCTCGGCCCTGTAGATGCTCAAGGACCAAGACTGGAGGCCTTCAATCCAAATGGTTGAGGCTGGGGGCCTGTCTGCACTCCTTCAGCCACTGCTGTCCCTGGCAAGCCCCCCTTCCTGGGGTAACGGTGCAGCTCAGCACCTCGCAAGCACCCAACACGATCAGCAGCACAGCACTTTAACTCACATAGCCCAAACAATGCCATGACAGCACAGAGGTACTGGCCTACCATTGTGCAGTCCCAGTTCTGGTAGCAAACCTCTGTCAGAGGTGTGAGGCAAAATTAACTTTTTCTTTTATCAAATAATTCACACAAGAATCATCCCTGCAATGTCAGCTTCTAAAGATCTCGCAGCAACCAGGAGCACTCAGTCTTCACGGGAAGCCTCGCTACCCTCCTAACATCAGAGAACAAGGCAGATAAACTTTCCCTGCTTACAATGTTAAGACCAAGCATAATATCTCAAGTTAAAAAAAAAAAAAAAAGAGATGGGCTTGGGTTTATTTCAGCTTTATGAAATCCCAGTGAGTTTTTAGAACATTTATTCAGCTGAACTGGATAAAAAGTAAGATCTAAAATATTTTCAAGTATCATCAGATGTAAGACTCTCTCATAAATTACAAATTGAAAGGTCAATGACTCTGAGTTTAAATGGTAACCAATTAGTAATCAAGGGCAGGACTCCAACTATTATGAAATCCATCTCCCGACTCTATAAGTAGGAGATTAAGTACTGTGTAGCTGCACGGATAAGCCCTTAGTCCTTTATGCATCTAGTGTTTATTAAAAGATAGCACATGTTTTGAAGGCCACGCCAGCTTAGTGTAGAAAAAACCTTAATCAAGACGCATCCGCTTCTTTGCCATAATTACTTGCACCACTTGTGGTTTTAACAGTTTCTAAAATGGGCTCTCATCAGGTGAGGGGCATGAGCCCTCCTTATTATACTCTCAGCTATCTCCTCAGGTTGTGAAGTATTGATCCAAAGGAAAAGAAACCTTGTGATCTCACCACACAACAGGGATGGATTTCTCAAGGTGTTAACGGCATGCCCAGGTCTCCTGGCACTGATTTGAGGGCTCCATCCATGGAAGCTGGTGCTCTTTTTAAACACCTGGTCAACAGCATTTAACCAGAATTTCTGACTGGTTATCTGCCCAGACATCACTGTTTAGCGCTGAAATTTTTCAGTCAATACCACAGAAATTCCTGTACAGTTACCGCATTCTCGGATCCCAGCAATGATGGCCCAGGCAATGTCATCAAACATGCCAGTCGTGTCCCAGCTCTTGCCTCCTACTCCAAAAGTGTTGTAACACCATCATGCAGCTTCTTCACACTGAACATGTATTGTGGCTATTACCATTTACACTACACATTCTGAATAGTAGGAATTTGAGGACGGGCACCCCCTTTGGTCTCTCTGGGAATCCAGGAGCCCTCATTTGGCCTCCACCTTGAGAAGTGGAACCAGAAAGGCTACTCAGCCTTTACCAGTCATATGGGTAATTTTAATGAGCAAAATCAGTGTCACAAAGCGTCACAGATCTTGCAGAAGAGTGGGGTGTTGTTTTGTCAAAATCCAACTTACAGAGCTTCTCACTTCCACCTCTGAAGACGCATGTGTACCTCACCTCACCCTTACCTCTCCACACCCACCTCTGGCTCCTGACTCCTGCTTACAATGGTTGCTCTTCGGGGCAAGACCACCGTCTGCTTCTGCATTTGAACAGCATCAGGCTTCAGGAATTCCAGATCACAGTTGGGTTTTTAGCATTTTTTGATAAAGAAAAATACCTATCCTTCCATGTTTCCCCTAGCAAACAAACAAAATCCCACCAAAGCACAAAAGAAAGAGGATTGCTTAGATTTGAATGATTTGACCAAATGTATACCATTTCCGTGGCATAAGCATTTACATACATAACATACTTACACAGCAAATAGAAATTAAGAGGCCCAGGGATTGTATCTTCCACATAAGAGGGCAACCAGCTTTGATGCATGTAGGCACAATTACATTAGTGTCAGTTAAACCCATATGCTAAACACATATGCTTTTCTCACACAAAGAAGTTTTTAATTCACGAGCAAAACTACATAAGAAAGCTTCGAATCAGTATGGAGCCATCTTTGCCATTAAGTTACACTGCCTTCCTCAAGTCACTTACCATCAGACAGAAGAGAAAAGCCAGGTATGTTAAAAACAGCTCCATTTATTATAACAACTGCCCCTTTTGTGAAAAAAGTGCCAGAAAACCCAAGGAGGAACATAACATATTTCTTTGCAACAGACTTCAGAGCAGCTGAAAGGACATCCCTATGCCTTTCTTCTCTCTTTACTCTGCTGTTTGAAGAAACCACTATAGAGGTACAGAAAAGGGGCAGGTCATATTATATTTAAGGTAATAATCTTTCTTCACTGAATTAAAAAAAAAAAAAAAAGAGAAAGAAGTTAGGGAGATAATTTTCAAAACTTGGGGTAACCTTAGCCCTGTAATCAGATGTTCAGGTATTCAGTGTCTCAATTTAGGCATCTCTGAAATATCCCCTATATGGCACACAGTCAGGTCTGTCTTTTGGTGCCAGATGTTCTTTGATGAGGCAGCTGGCTTGGCAAAAAAAGGAGGAAAATCTTGAAAATCATTATTATCTGCTGTGTTTCTGCCATTAATAGCAACATCCAAAGAAAACAATGTGGACTGAGTATCTGGGAGCCCAGGAAAGGGCATGTTTGCAGACTGACTTTCTCCAGGTGGAACTGATGTCAAGAGGAGGTCCAACAATGGTGACCAGGATGAGAAAAAGGTCACTTTTCTTTACTTCTGCATGGCCTGAGGAATGCAAGCCATAAAGAGCTGTACATTTTCCCAGGTCTGTGAATGCATGAGAAGCTGTCTCCACCTAAACACTGACCAGTGGTGCTGCTGTGCCCCAGCTCACTGTTGCCTCAGCTGTGCTTAGAGAATGTGTGCCAGGCCACATTGATCATGGCTTCTAATAAAAACTGATTATTTTATGCTCCTCTTCCACATTTTTTTTAAGCTGGATCATCTTTCCAGTCCAGATTATTACATGGCCATATAAATGTGATGCCTTAGTGACAGTGGAGTGGAGGGAGGATTTGAAACGCTGTAGGCTGATACTACTGGGAACATCCAAGTCCAAATGCTTTGGTGAAATGCTGAGAGCTACTTTGCATATCTACTCTCCAGGCATCTTCCATTTCCCTGCTTTCCACTGCAGCTCTTATTACACCATGTACTTAAAAGCAGAAGGTGAGCTCTGAGCAGGCATGTCACTTCTGCACCAGAGCACTGTGAGCATTAATGTTCCCATGCTCTGCACAACTCCTAGGACCTCCTTAATTTACTGTGTTGATGTAGTTAATATAGCCTAGAGACAGCTATATTTAACACATACTATTTCATAATTGTAGGTTTCCAAGTTCTAGCCACATGATCTAATACATGCTTCTAGCAGTACTGAAGCATTTAGCTTAAAATAGTAAATAGAGACAAGTGAGGAAAGAACCAAACATCTATCTACAACTTTGCTAGCACCAACTACAAAGACATATATATGTGCACAAGTGTATGCAGGCTTATATATGTATTTATATACACATAGACATATGTGTGTGTAAGCAATATAACATCCTACTGAAGTGCACAGCAACAGAAGAATCAGGCTCAGAATGGTTGCTATTGGGGATGACTGCAGTTGCCAAGTATACAACAAGTATACAACACAAACCACTGGTCTAATGAGTTGAACATTTAAAGAAAGAAGAAAAAAAAAAAAGAAAAGAAAAAAGTGGTTTTGGAAGTGGTTTTGGTAGCTTTTTGGGGGTTACTAGAATAATTAAGGACCATTAAAAAGACTAATCTTTTTTCATTAATTCAAAAGAATCCCAAGATTGATTTACATGACTCACCAGTCAGACAAAGCATCCATCCATCCCTAGGCTACGCCAGAATATCCCAGTGATCACTTGCATTAGCCTTCAGCTGTCATTTGCGTGTCTTCTAAGCAGAAATGGACATTTTTTAATGTTTATGGCTTGTATGATGTAAGCAGTCAGCTATCCTTGCTGGGATAACTTTTACAAACTTGAACCTGTTTGTTACCCAAAATACACAGGTCTCTCTCATGTATTTGGCTATAAGATGGACACCACCAGACTCCACAGTTGCACAACGGAAGCATTAACAAGAATCCTAGATAATATTGCTCGATGCCTCCCATGTCTGAACAAGGTATCAGTCAAAACTACAACCTCACCACAGTACACAAGCACAGGACATCCCCACGAGTGCCCACAGCAGTCCTGTCGGTTGGAGCGTTATGGTCACCCTGCACAGTCCCAAGACACAGGCACTTTAAGGGGTTTGTACAAAGGCACACAGGAAGCATTTGCACCTCCTCCAGCTGAAAGCCAGACAAGCCATTCTGCCCATTTCTGTTGAAAACACTCATACGGAATATCCGTTCCAAATAACCTTACAGAAATCACGTTATCATGTGAATTTCTTAGTCAGTGTCAATTAGACTAGTAAAGTCCTATAAGCAGGGAAAACAAAACACAACAACACAACCACAGAAAAGCCCATGAATATTTAGCTATTTGTTAATTTTCATTGCCCAGCACTTCCACCATGCTGGAGTAAGGCATGGGGGGGAAGAATAAAGAAACAATCACAATGATCAGAATTACCACCAGCTACTTATATCATCCTTTTTTAATGCATATTGCAGCATCATACTGAATGTCACTCAGAGCTGGCTAATGAGGTCAGTGCCCGCACAAGGATCTGGATTCAAACTTTCTCAAAGCTGAGTCACATTCAGTGGTCATGATCAGAATATCTTCTATATTGGAGAATAATTCACCTCTTTTTTGTAGGAAATCTTTAATGTCTGAAAAACCTGCCATGGTAACAGATCTGTGGATCTGTAAAATTCCAAAGAGAAATAAAGGTAAGCTGCAAAATGCAGTTTCCACACATAAATTGATCTCCAACAAGCCCCTTCACTCTCATCCTTTCTTCCCCGTTAAGTTCCCTGATGATGATTCAAGCCAGGTACAGCACACAGCTTTGATTAACTTCATATCCAGAAACAAATAACAATGCTTCCAAGAACTTGGCTTCCATGTAGCCCTCTGTAAGCTGCCAGGAAAGTTATTTTTCATATGCCAAATGACAAGATTTTTATCAGTAGAAGATTATTGTTAATCATTTGGGGATCTTCAAGGACCCTACAGTTGCCATAATCTACCATATTCTGTTGGCAGCATAAACATTTTGCCAGAATGGGCAAATCCATGGTTGCAAATTTCTGTGCCATGACTTAGCAGACTTGTGCCTCTTATACTGGTTTCCGGTTAGTTGTCAGAAAATGCTGAAAGTTGTTGTGTTTACCTGTTTGGACAAATATCTCCAAGCACACTTGGAGTGTGGTACCAGTAATTCCTCCTCAGATTAACAACAGACATTGGAATCAACATTTTTACTCTTTTTGGAGAGGTTTGGCCTCAGCCCTGCTACTCCAGCCTAGGAAACTGCAAAATGCTAAGAATCTGATTCAGAAAACCTGAACTTTTGCTCACAAAAGCCACAAAATGTGCTGAATAATGGAGTTTCATGTGCACAGGCTGTAGTAATAATTTATGAGCACCCACTTTGAAGTATCTCAATACAAAAGGAGTTATAGGACATTATCGTATAACAAAATGCAGAGCCAACAGACCAATTCTTGTGCTGATCCCACTGAGCATTTCTCTACGCCACTCCACAGATCAGTGTAGGACTTACATGATACAGAAGACCCTGCATGGACCCTGATAACAGCCTTCTTTCATGTGCATGATTTATACTGCTATGGAGATGAGTATATATGCACAAATCCACCTTTATTTTGAAATTGTAGCATTTTCCTTGAGTCTGTTTTGTCTCTGGAGGGCACAGATTTCCCACTCCCCGGTATCAATCATGCTGAGGTTTTCCCCTTGTATGTATTTTAATGAAACTCTATTAACAGGGCAAAATTATATGAACTCAAATCCATCTTTTTGCAGTACATACACAGATAGCAATAGCAGATAGCATTAGACGTAATGCAGCAGCACAGGTGTCATGTAAGTAGCTAAATAACAGCGGCAAAGAACTGGATTTGCTCTGCACGTGGAATGGGAACATTCACCTGCTGTTTCCAGACTTGCACAGCCTGGGTAGCATCCAACCTGAATCAGCACGGTTAGTGATCTGCACTGCAACAAGTTTCTCAACCAAAGAGGAAAAAAGACTAGACCCACACCTAGATGAGTGCAGAAACATCCAACCTCGTCACAACTAAACAACTACAGTAAACTTCCACTCACCTAAAGAAAAATTATATTTTTTAAAAGTAAGTTTGTGTCTTATCCAAAAGACAATGGAATAAATTCAACTGCTAGTGATATGTACAAATCAAACTAATTATATCTCAATTAACTTACATTTCTGTGATTGCAAAATCTGGCTGAAGCTTCTCTAAGCATGCTCAGCTGTGCTTCAGCACCACCACCAGCTGTCACCCCAGTCTCTGCTTCTGGGGACCTGGCTGGCCACCAAGTGCCCTTGACAGAGGAGATTGGAAAGCTGTCCAGCCAACTCAGATGTTGACCACAAGGAGACAGAGTTAAACCCTGACCTTCAAAGGCTGGCCATTTAGTCAGAAAGATTAGCAGAACCACAATGAAAAAAGGGAGCAATCTCTTTAAGACTCTTGATTATATTCAACCTTAATTGGCACAAACACCAATTGTGCTTTTAATTTGAGAATGTGTAACCTGTTGAGTACAGACTTATTTGCATGCCTGATTTTCTGGGTAATAAAAGCAGGAAAGAAGTTAAACTGAAAGACTTCCATTTCCTTTCTTACATCAGTGTGTGATTCCTGGGGGATATGATTAGTTTTCTTGTAGTTTACCCTAGGTTGAGAGCTCACTCGCTGTTATAAATGGGTTGTCTGTATAATTGTTACCAATTACATGCAAATTGCTGCTAAATGGCACAGGCAGCCCATTTGTGCCAAATGTTGGTTTACACTTTGCTCTCTTTCCAAGACAGTGGGGAGATAAAAAAAGCAATTGGATTGATGAGTGGGATGTCAAAATTTCTCTCCAGTTTCCATTATGCAGTTAAACATTGCCTCACCAATCTTTGACAAATACTGGAATATATCCAGAAATCACAATTCATTTTTTCCAAGATGGTGATCAAATACATCCCCAAATCTGAGCAAGAAGTACCAGCTCCTGTTTATCCTCCATGTCAGATCTGCAATCCAGACACAAAATGGGAGCTTGATATTTTCTCCTGCACTATCAGTCAGTATTCAGTTTGCAGTGAGACTTGCCAAGCATCTCTATTCTTTCAGATTCCATTCTCTGTTTCTGATATATTATGGATCTGAGGAGCATTTGTTCCAAAAACAGCAACTTGCCCAATGTCAAGTTAATGCTCTGATCACAACCAAACCACATTTCAACTTTTTTTTGTTGTTGCTGCAGCTTCTATATCATTCATGCTAGGCAAGAGTATCAGAAAAACAACTCAATATATGAGAAGCACCTCCTTTCATTTTTTTTTCTTTTTAACTTGGGAGTGGCTTTAGTTTATACCCTTCATAATGGGTAGAAAATTTAAGAACAACACTGAAATTCCTGGAAGAACTTTAGCCTCAAAGGCATTATTTCAATGGAGCCAGAATTTCTGTGTCAGCAAAGTATGCCAGAATGTATTTAGCTTCAAGTGTGTACTTAAACCATGTAGACTTCAAGGGAACTTAAATACATGCTTAATTTTGAGATACGCTTAAGTGCTTTTAGTGAATAGTATTGAACCACAGCATTCACCTCTTTGTAGAGGAGAGAATGCTTTCCAAAGCACGGTGTGTGTCTTTCAATCCTCCTTTGATGTTGCTTAGTCTACTTTGTTTTTAAAAGCTCACCAGAAATCAAAAAGGATTAGTAGGTCATGATCCTGCAAGCTACCTGGTATGGATCAGCCCAGGAAAGGGCAGAAATGGAGTTTAGCTAGCAAAGAAAAAATGTTTGCCTGGAGCAGTCTACAGGACTAGTTTTCTGAGGCACAGATTAGTTTAAAGCAGTTCGGTGGTTTATTTTGTATTTATAATCGTTATCATTCTAAAGACTATTTTAAATAAGTAAAGTAGAAAGCAGAATATAGGATATTTTGCAGACCATAAGACATGAAGATTACTATTAACGTGTATTAAACACCTTCATCCATGCCAGTGATACCTCATACAACAAACAGTTTTTTCCACTCATCCTTAAAAGAAAAACTTTCTTGAACCAAAGCACAATTACCACATCTTGTTTTTTAAATGGGGACTTGAATTAATATTTTTATAAAAGCATTGATTGCCAATATGACATTAGAGAGCAGAGGCAGAAAAAGTCTTGAAAGTGAAATTAAAAAAAGATCTGGATTCCTATTTCCTCCAGAATTCTGTGCTCTAAATGTGGTATCTGAGCAAACACAAGCTCTTGACCTCAAATCTATATTCTTCTCCGAGGTTCGTCCACTAGGATAAGGAATGCTGTGTAACAGTTAAATACAAAACAAACCTGAAATTGGTACCTTCTGAGGTTTGGTCCTGACCAGCCTTTGAAACAAGATTGCTTTCAGTCAATTGGTTATTTCAGCACTTGACATCACCCCCACATAAAACAAGGCAAATGGCCAATTAGCTAACTGGAAGTTTTCCAGTTCAAAATAGTGCCAAAATGAACGAAGATGAAGTGGAGTTAAAAAAAAAAAAGTTTAAATTGGCTGAACAGTCAGCTCTCTATGGGAAGCTGAAAATAGAAATCAGTTCATGGAACTCAGGAGCTTCACTATCTTCTATTTGGGGAAGATCA
The DNA here is from genome assembly GCF_015220075.1 of Falco rusticolus. NCBI lineage: Eukaryota > Metazoa > Chordata > Aves > Falconiformes > Falconidae > Falco > Falco rusticolus. The sequence continues at coordinate 73,607,926 of NC_051187.1, read as the reverse complement.
AACTTCGGCATTTGCAAGTTAAACAGGGATCCCCAAGGCTTCTAGAGAGTACTTTATAAAAAGAGGTTTTATATAGGACCTGTGTATTTTGCAAATAAAACTGTAACACATTAAATTCTAATCTCATTCTATTCATAGCATCTGAAATCAAGAGTATAAATTTGCTTCCTATGGATAATTACCTGGACTGAGAGTTTTAATCTCACATGTATGCCATTACCCCTATGCAAACATGGATAAATTTTGGCTTTTTCTTTTCAACAGCATTCAGCTATTTTGACATTTTAAGTGGTTATGAGTTGCTTTTAAATAAAGACAGCCTAAAGAAATCAGATAACATGTTGAGCAGTAGTACTTGAACTGAGAAAGAAAAGAATACAACATTGTAGAATAACCTCTTTGCTTAGGAAATAATGCTCAAATTCCAGAAGGAAAAGTAGTTAACAACGTCAGCTTTGTAAATACAATTTCTATAAAAGTCAATGCTGCTTTAAATACATCTATCAGGCCCCTCATACAAACTCTTAAGCTGCATCAGAAATGAATGCAAGTATTCTAAAGAGGAAAAAAATCTTCTGCAGAAAATTTCCCATTATTAGAAAATTGTTAATTATGTTAAGGAGCAGCAATTTAGTCTTCTGTCAATGACAAAAGATACATGGGATAGTACGGTTCTAGTCAGCTGTACCAAGATTTAATTTGAAAGCACTGAAGACAACAAGTTATGGGGGATTTTGTTTTGCTTGCAGTCAGTTACAGCGGCCAGGCCAGCTCGGAGCAGTGCTCCCGGCATGGCACAGGGACATCCTGACAGGGCTTCGGCGCCACTTCGTCTTCCCTGCGACACCTACATCTTTGGTCTCAGATCAACACATGGAATACAGACATCTTCTAAGCAGTACTCTCTACTACAGCTTGTAAGAAAAGGTCATGATTGTCATGAAACAAAGATAACAAACCTTCTTTGTGAAAAGCAGCCATATTCCTATATAAAAATAAATGTAAAAAGGAAAATGTTATTTCAACTATTTGAATTGCCATCATAATCAAACCCAAAAGAACAGCCAGCTTTAAATATTGCTACAATATTTTTCATTAGAAAATTATAATAAATTCTGGCTACCACATTCATTATCAGGTGCATTTGCCAGTGTTTACTCTGACAAGCAAATTAGTTCTGCATTTAAAAGAAGCCACTTGATGGAAAAGACCTTTAGTTCCAATGAAACCCAAACAGTGCTTTATGGATCAGGTTTTTTTTTGGTAAATAGACACCTCGTGTTTGCAGGTAGATGGCACAGACAATTTTCAAATCCCTCAAAAGAGCACACCGCATTAATTTTTCTAGTGATTTTGTATGTGTCCTTTAATTTTTTTTAAAGTTATTCTGGTTAAAAAAGAAGCCTCATGTTTTCATAACTTTTATGAACTGTCAAAATAATGATGTATTCAGAGAGGAGATCATGAACTCATTGCAGGTTCTGGCACTCACAGCAGCCATTAATAAGGGAAAATAAAATGCCTTTACACTTCTGTTTGTGAAAGACTCAACTTGACCCCACCAAGTTTCAGAATCACAAAAGACAAGCTGCATGAATCTAGTAACGCATCAAACACATGTTTTAAAAGCACTGGTGATCTAATGTACAGCCAGACACGACATACCTATCGGCATCCACCACATCACAGCAGACTGACCCTAGCAAGGAGCTGAACTTAGAAACAATTTTTAGGTGTGGAGCTGTTGCTGAAATGATTAGTTACAACAGCTCTAAGCAGGCACATCACTTCACCAGCGTGGATCTGTGTAAGATCAGGGCCTGAACACATTTCTTCCCTTCATCTGGCCTCAGCTTCAGGAAAAAACATGCTTCCCCCTCTCCCCATGTCAATGGACATTAAGCATATGTTGCCTCACTTTTGGAAAGTGTTGCCTTATTTAACTTCATTACTGTTTGCTGAACTGCTTTCAACCAGTTCTCATCTTGCAAAAAACTTTTAAGTGCATTAATATGGCACATGCTTAAACTCCACCATATGTGAATCGTGTGGATCAGGAGAGGGACATGACTTAGGGAGGGAGCACAGGCACTGGGCGGTGGCTTGCCTGCCTCCCCTAAAACACCTCTCTCACTGGACTTGTTTCTATCCCTCTAGTCTCCTGAGAGCCCTTGCCTTCCCTGCAAACAGTGCCTATTCCCTCGCTCCGTGTCACGCAGTCCTCCAGAACTCCCTCTGACCTTTCTGCTCTAGCCTGGTGGAACTCAGGCCATGGCGATGGCAAAGGCGCCCCTACACCTTCAGCCACAGCTGCTGCCTCACTTCCAAGGCAGCCACCACAGCCAAGGATTTAGGCTGCAGCTGGAATCCAAAGGCTCAAGGTGGGGTCCCCAGGGCCAAGCAGAAAGAGCAAAGCTCATTTGTAAGGATTAAAAGGTGGACAGGTAATGGATCTAAATGGGGCAAGAAGGGTAGGGAAAGGCAGGGAGAGTGGAAGTCAGTATACAATACAGAAAATCTGAGAAGGTTAAGAGGGGCAGCAAAAGGAGGGGCTGGGGGCACAGAAGACAAGAGATTCCCAGTTAGCATAAATAATATACATGTATGTTAGGGAGAAAGAATGAAAGCAGCTTGGAAATGTAAACAAAAATCTCTTCAGGGGAGGTAGGGCTTTAACATAGAAAATGGTGAAAAGATCAATGGGAACAAAGCACAAAGGGCTGTACAAGTCAAAGACAGCTAGAAAAACAGGCACTGACAATAAAAGATTGTGATGAGACAGACATAAAAATCCATCTGTAAAATAGCTTGGACTGGGACATGTATCACAGCCTTCATACTGCAAGATTACCCCAAATGTTAAAATAATATTTTTTTCATTATTCAGAGCAACAATGGGCTTTGCATATCAAACTATGAAAAAAGATTTTCTTCTGAAAAGTAAGATTACATAATTTTTTTAGAGAAAAACACTGTTTTGTTTCTAAGATCATGCAACATATTACTTGGGAAGCAGGTTTATGAAGTCGACTCACACGCACTAGAGAAAGATGGCTCTGGCCACCAAGTTGAGCCAGGGCCTGCTCCGCTCCTCCAAGAGGGGGCAGTTCTCATGGATATTTGAATATGTAAGCTGAGTTTGGGACACACATACACCAAGAAACCTGAGGTTTCAAGAGAACTTACCACATGCTTTGGAGGGCATGAACTTGTAAACTTACCAGCTACTTCAGAAAAACTGTTCGAACAGAAGTTCTCATCTGCTGCTAGTGGAGATAGTTCACCTTTCAGTTTGCATTTAACCATAAAGTAAAGATATGCAGTAGGGCACAAACTCCATGGGACAGGAGCAAGAACACAGACTGTAACCCTAGAATGAAAAATTCACACCTACCTTAGTGTAGAAAAATTTCTCAATATCTCAGCTTGTTTCTTAAAATTTCCCACATTTGAATGACAAAATATTACAACACTGTCATTATCATGTAGTTATAACATTATGTGTCAAGTTGCATGTGGAATAGTTTAAAAACAAACTTAGCTTTTTCAATGAACTTGGGAATATACCAAAATAATAACAAATAGCACATTTTACCATCTGCAATCTTTTTTTATTTAACGTGCTAAAATAGTTTAACTATGTTATTAACTACTAATAGGTTAATAGTCCAACTATTAAGTGCTTACTTGAACAGCTTAATAGGAACACTCACTTGAAGGACCTTATCATTTTCACTTAATATACAAGCTTCCTTCACTCAGCCTCATTCATTTTCTAAATCTCCAAATGTTTTGCTGGAATTTTTAGGAAAATAGATTCTAGAGTTAGAATAGGAAAATATTTCTAGTTCGGAATCAAGTTTGCTTAAATTTTCTCTCTTTAGCTTTCTATTCAGATGTGCCAGCAAAGAACTGCATGTCTGAAAGAGACTGCTAGAAAAGGAACAGAGGAGAAATGTGATGGTCACAGAGCAGGCAGCTTTTTATTTGTCATTTACTCTGAACTAGAAAGAAAAGAGTACCAGGCCAAAAGTCATTCAGTTAGTTATTAAAAATGACTGATGCTAACTGATCTATCAACAGTTTCTAATGCATGCTGAATATATCACTCAACATTTACACCCCAAACTGTTGACTGAGCTTCATCCATATTCATGAAGATATATGAGCGTAACAACTACTGCAAGAAGTAAAGCTGATGTAGTAATAAAAATACACAAACACACGAGCATACTTCAGAGCATCCATGGAGACAACTTGAGACTTCAGAAAAGTAATTATTTTTATATTACAGCTTTATTTCAAGCACTGTTTCTTACTGGATACAATTTACACATTTTCCACTATGTATATATATTAACAGAATACTTAAAAAAATCATCCCTAGATAAAATATATTACGTGCTTAAAATTATTCCAGCAATGGCTCTTCCAAGTTACATTTTGCGGAGTGCTAGTTCAGATCACAGGAGGAAAAAAAATAAAAAGAAAGAGAAAAAAAATTTAAAACTGCTTTGGTAAAATACCCTTCCATGCTGATGTCTTTAAAAGTATTTTTAATGCAGGACTTCTTCATCCATTTTTATTCCAGTATCTGTCAAATAGATAGGAGGAAGCATATATAATACAGTTATACTGCTTTATTTAAATATAATTTTAAAGAATACAGGTCTTAATTTTTCAAAGTGTGTGGTCTCACGTTTGAATTTCAGCCGGTCAAAAAACTGCCTGCTGCTTCTCAACGTACGGTGGTGCAATATGTTTTTGAAACCTCTAGTTGCATTGTTGCAATGGTCACTGTTAAAACAAAGTTTCTTTCTGGTAATTCCAGAGCCTGCTTAAGGTAGGAGGACCACCAAAAGTACCAAACCAGAGAAGAATAGCACAGTCACTGAACTGCACACATTGAGCTTCTAGGAGGATTAACGGTTCTTGTCACAGGCTCTTGACTGTAGTTGACAATATCTGCCTTCACCACCCTCTGTCATAAAAGAAAACACAGTAACAATCAGATAATATCCTCATGCTGACAAAGCATTCAACAGATATTTTACTATAAAATATGAGGGGGGAAAAACTGGGCAAAACAGCCACTGCTTTGGGGTTTTTTTTCATTACTTCACAGAAACCCTTATCAGATGCTAATTCTCATTCTAAATACCAGTTAATCCACACTAAGCAGAAGGAAATGCCTTGGTAGGTTTTCACAACACTACAAATGGAACATGACTTTTTTGCAAAAGCAACAAATACAGTTTTACTTCCATGAAAGTTGTTCTGTATGGAAACAATAAAGCAGTATTTGTTTGCAAAGACTATGGTATGCATTCTTTAAGAATAACTGCCTAAATTGTAACTGGAAATTGTATGTAAGTTTGTCTTTCCATCTTTACTCCAAACACTTCACAGGAAAATATGGACAGAATTCAAAGTAAATTCCAAACATAACTATATTTCAAACAAGTTTTGATAGTCAAACTGACTAATGTTTCTTTTCTAATACAGAACCAACAGATACTACCCATTCTATTTACAAAGCATTTGATAAGACTGTTGGTCTCTCCTATATAAGAAGGAAATGAGATTCCAATTTAGTGTCCATTTGAGGCAGCTATCTAACATTTTGAATATACAGCACTGAAGGACCTTCCTAATACAGTAACATGAAGTATTTCAAATTTGCTATGAACTCTCATGGTTTCTCTCAGAAACACCATGTAATTGTACACAGAGTTCCAAATTAATATGTTAAGTATTACAAGTGCTTACAAATACAAAATATATTTTTCCAATCAAACGTATTGCAACAGGTAAAAGTAATGCAGCTTAGAAAAAACAAGAACAAAACAAAACCCCAAGTTTTCCATCAATACCTGAACTACTGCATTGAGCAGACTTTGCTCTGGCAGTTGGAAGTGTTGTGCTGTTGATTATCTTCTTCAGGATATTTCACTAGTTCTGCCCTGACAACATGCTGTTAATCATGTATCAACGTAATGGATAGCGAGCAAGGAGAAGAATGTTAAAAGAGAAGGAAAAAAAATGGAGATATTCATCAGTAGTTGCAAAGAATGAATGAATGATATAAGACTACGCAAAGCAAAACAAAAGCACATTTGTTTTCAGGCCATATGATACAAGAGCAGTGTGTCTAGCCGAAAGCGTCACTACCAGCATCAGGGCTGCTTCTCAAGCTTCTTCAAGGACATGCCCTTTCAAAGCACTGAAGGGAAACGTTCAAACGTGCAACCAATGAAAGTGTATTAAAGCAAGAGAAGGAAGGGAATAAAAAGGAAGGCAACTCAGTGGAAGAAAAGATGACAATGGCCTAATCTTTTCAGTCTAGGGTATCTAAATATTACATCAGTTAGCTTCCTAGCAACAATTGTTACAAGTGCATTAGATGTACACATGGATCTTTTCCATCACATTAACTATCACGTTATAACCAAATATAGAATAAAAAACAGTAACAAACTAACAACCTCACATCTGAGTGCTGCAAGCTTTGGTTTTTCTTTACTTCACATAAAAATAAAAGGCTCTCATTTTTCCCCTTAAAGACAAACAAAACTGTTGAAAGTTTTGTCGCTATTAGTAGTATTCATGCAAAGGGGAGAAAAATTCTCAGAACAATTTCAGCAAAGAAGTCACAGAACAGGTAGGTCTGCTATGATAGATATCCTAAACCAGTTTAGTGGTTTTTTTTTTAAATACTTCAACTTTTACACAACATATTTTCCAGCATAAACTGAATGGAGAAATGCAGAAATACTGTTTTTTTAAAGGAAACAATATATAAACCGGATTATATGAATATATAAACCACGTATGTTAAAGATACCTCTGCAAATAAAACCCATCCGTCAAGCAAGAGTGAACTGACTGGTAAGGGATCTGGATTTATTAGCTGCTGATGTATTCTTCTTGAGTTTAATTGATCACATTCATATTATCTTATCTAGGGGACACACTCATGATTTACTGGACTCCTGGCCTGATGTTTTCAAGGCAAAGGTTGCTAAATCCCATGTAAGGCAGTAGTAGGAGTTTTAGCATTAAACAGTGTTATCCGACCTCACAAGACCTAGTTTCTTCATACCAATCTTTTGACTGGAGCTGGGGTGGGGGTGGGTGCGGGAGGGAAGTCTTGCAATCAATAGGCAATTAATTGTTCCTTGAAACATTGGTCTAAATCCCATCCTGTAAACACAGGCAGGTTAGTGACCCATGCTTAGGCATGCTGTAGCAAGAAACTGACTATCATAAATGACTTGGATTTTCTAAAGGAATTTCATCTAAATAAGAGTAAAAAAATACTGCTGCAATATTTCTTTTATTAACGTCATGGTAACTAAAAATTTTGTCGTCTTTGTATCAGTTTCTATGTCAAGCATATAATTGCCATGGTTCAAAGCACTGTCAATAACGAGAAATAACCTTTCTTGGTGCAGGTTCTCTGAATTCCAGATCTGACTTCTCTGCCAAATATTTTATTGTAAAAAGCTGGCACACACACCCTAGTTTGCTTAACTGGCATTTAGTTAAACAGAAAACTACACATCACTTACAAAAATGCGAGCTCTTGACAATGCCAAGGAACAAAGCTATACCCCATGCAGTTTTTATAGTACGGTTGAAAGTACAAAATATAGAAAAAAACCATTTCATTATAGTGAAGGAGCTATTTCCTTAAATTTCATCAGATCCTTGTGATTTAAAAGGGAGAGTATTTTGAGGACTGAAAGTCAGAATCTGCAAATTTTTTACTTTGGAACTGCTCCATTTCAAAAACATGCTCTACTTTCCAGTCACGCATAAAAAGTAACCTAGTTCTTTGTTTCACCACAGTTTTGTCCAAATAAAGGTTTGATTAACAGTCATCTCAGCATGTTAACAGACAAGGTTTAGTAGCTCTAGCTGAGATAGTTTAAAAACTTACCACCCCCAAATGTCTGTCCTATTCCTCTGCTGGAGATCACTGCTGCCAAAGGAGAGCTGGTGGAATGTAACGTGTACTTGCACCTCATCCGCTTCAGCACAAAGTCTGGCAGCTTCACTTAAAAACAACTTTCAGCAGCAGTTTAAGCTAAGCTGCACAACTTCACCCTGATGTGGCCAAGGCACATGTTCACCTTCCATTTTCTGATTCTGCTGTGGGAGTGATAAATTCCAGCAAAAGGGCAGTAACAAATAGCTTGGGTTGCATTAATATCTTAAACTGCTGCAGCTGTTTTCTAAAACAATGCATGGTAAATAATTCAGTTTCTAAGGCTTGTTCTTGCAGTTAATTAACAGAAGTTGCACTGTTACTTTGAAGGGAACCAAGAACCCCATCCACTTTTCACAGAGCTTCTGCAGTTCTGCCAGTCATCAAAGCTCAAAAGCCATGAGCCAAGCCCTACAAATCCATACAAGTTAAAATGATTTGTTTGTAATTCCTATTACTCATTTCTAGCCACCTGTAAGTCACTTCTAAGATCTTCCTAGTGACTGTGACAATTATAATTGATTTTAAACACAAGAAATATGATTTTCAGGCATAAAATCAAAAGTGCTAGAAACAATGTTTTAAAGAGTAGTCTCAATATTAGACAATCAGTAACAATGAAGAAATATGTAATAAAACTTAATTGACATGTAGGATTTCATTGTTGGCATTTTACACAAACTTAGTATTTCATTTTATATTTTGTTACCACCTAGACTGAATGAAGACATCTGATGTTCTCTGACAAGCATATTCAAGCAGCAACCTTGTAATTTTTCAAAATGAGGAAATCTCATGTTACACAAATATGAAAAATGCAAAGATATAATCCAGCGTATAAGTAGTGCACATCTGTAAAAACTAAAATGTATTTTACTCTGTTTAAAGATTAAATCCAAGTCAACACTTGCGTACTTACTGATTTAAGGATGAGTCACACTTACTATTGTATTGGTTTTATTTGTTTCTTTATAGCTTTTATCTAGTATCCATCTATCCACTTTTATAGTCCAATAGCTAGAGTATTAAATGCCTAAAAATTTTAAGGAACACACTCACATAACTGTTCCACAACTTAAGAAAGCCCTATGCCTATTCTACAGATGGAGGGAAAGTCTGTGGTCAATCAGAAACCTAGTAATGACAACATCATCTCACACCACGTCCTTCCAGCCAAGAGATCAGCTCCATGCTATTGGGAAACAGCATCTACACATTACTCCAATTAGGCTTTTCCACTCTAGACTAATTAATTTCTCTCAAGACATATCCCTCTATTCATCTCCCTGAGGACATGAAGATTAGTTTTCCTTCTCCAGTTTTATGCAAAGATTTCCCTTTTCTATCTTAAGTGACCAGGGTATTTGGTTCCATACAACAATGAATCTTAAGATACAACCAACAGACCCTCCAATACAGTTCCCATTGGTTTCTCACTAAGTTAAATGGGGGCAATTCTTACAGCCCACTCAAAATAGCACTCTCAAAGGAAGCAAATGTTTTACTGGTAACAACCGTTGCTTGTTCGGAGTAGATTGAAGCTATGCTCGATTAGCAGAACTTTGCAAAGTCAGGCAGCTGCTTTCCAGCATTCTCTCTCTAGCTGCATGCACAGTGTAGCACCACGTAGAGACTTCTGCTGTACCTGAATGGCGACAATGAAGTTTTTCTGTCCAGCTCCGTTTTCTGGCTTTGTTTCTTTCTTTCTTCTTTTGTTGTTCTTGGTTCTTTAGGGTTTGGGAATTCTTTTATCTTTTTTAGTTTTATCACTATAGCTTGGAAACGCATTAACAGCAATATGTGGGCCACAGTGAGTATTTAATTTATGCATATTAGCTATTCATAGGCTATTGCTACTGCAATTTTGCATAATACAAACTTTGTCTGATCCACGTATTGCATATTGCATTGATCCGCTCAACAAAATTAAAAACTGTAATTACAATGCTAAGGTAAGAGGAAGCCTACTTAAAGCTGATACCAATTTGACATAAGTAGCTATGTATTCTTGAGTCAGGGCTGTATTAAGATTCTTACTTTAAAAAAAAACGTAAAAATACACACTTTCTTTAGAAAGCTACCATTTTCTGTATAACCCCATTTATTATATTCTCTTTTTAAGGTATTTGAATACCTGTCTACAAGCTTACACCTGAGTTACCAGAACACAACACGACACAGCACAGAGAGGTCTAAGACTAATGTTCCAGTGCTAGCTAAACAACCGAAGAAAAATTAAAGAACTCTTATGTGCTGAATTATTTATATGCAAATAAACATGGAGCTCAGAACAATAGATGGATGGTGCCTTAGTAGTAAAGGATTATTGAAAAGACACACTCAATATTTCTCTACCTATAAATTACATCTTTTCAAAGCACCTTAGCTTTGCATGTTAGATATGCATTGTAAGTGTATTTTACCATTTTACTGTTTGCAATACAGTTTTCTAGTTAACCACTTCAACACAGATTGTAAACACTGCTGTGGCAAAACACTTTCAGAAATTACATATTTATTGTACATTTCAAAAAGCAGGAGACCAAGCTTACCTAAGAAATGTTTTGCTTTTTTTTTTTTTTAAATAAACTTGTTGACTTATTTTGTGGTACTTGTTTAATGTTGGTAAAACTAGAAGTTCCAGTATATTATACCACTAGAACAGCTACTTTTTGGTTCAGTAAGTAAATTTAAAATAAGTGTATTGTAATCTCAAACGTCATTATAGTAAGGGTTGCCTCAGTAGGACAATCTTCTGGTTTTGAGGTTTCTGAAACTGGGTTCGCATAAAATCTTTCTGGTTTAAACCTATGCACACAGTCTTACTGGCAGGAAAATTATTTTTAGAAGCAGGAACTAGAAGAAGGTGGTGGTAAGAAAAAGGGGGTTATATTAGAAACGCTCTTGCTTGCTTGCTTTCTTGAACAATTAACACATTTTTGCTCTCCTAACTTTCCGTGGTAAAAACTCAGTGACTTCCAACTCTGACAGACATAGTAAAGCAAGGACTCACATTTTAATTAACATAGTTACAGCTCAAATTTTTAAAAACGGCAAAACCATCTTTTCCCAATTAATTTGTAAGGTCCTAAAACAATGCTTTCATTAGGGCCATTTTGCATACAGCAATTACTGAACAGCATCAACTGCAGCAAAGCTCTGCTACAGTCCACAGCAGGACATACATGGAGCAGGGTTTTGCCATGTGTTCACAGTGAAATCACTATATTCACATCCCTAACTGACTGCTAACCCATCTAAGAGAATGGGAGACAATCTTCTTGACGACCTTCCCACCTAGTGCAGTGGAACGTTCTCCCCTCTCTCAGTCCTTTCTAACTGCAGAGGAAATGGCAGAAAATCCCCTAGATAACACTCATAATGCAAAGAACAAAACACAAAATGCAAGAGCAGAAATCATGCTGCTCCTTTAGGGGGCAATTATTTGGGACTGGTAGGGTGAGAAAAATAATCACAGATGCCAGGGAGCCATAATAGCTCCCCAAACGCGTGACTCCACAGGTCTGCCTGCCACTAAGAATGGGTATACTGAACCAGAATAGGATTAATTTCTCATTTGCATATCAGGATAAAATGGGAAATAGTGACCTTACAAAGTCAATATCCCTTCCCAGAGTCAGACAGTCACAGCTGAGGTCCTGTATTATACAGGTACACAATGAAGACTAAAATCTGAGATTATCGAACGTAAGATTTGATATAGTTAATTCCTGACTCTCTGACAACTAATATTTTTACTGTATAATTACAATGAAGATAGATTTGGAAAATTTCTACTCACAGAAGCTTACATGCTCTATCACTTACATGTTTAGTGTTCTAAAATGAAATTTGGTTTTAAATACGTAAAGAATTAAAAAAGAACAATTGTCATAAAAACTGTATCTGACATCAATATACAGTATTTAATGTATACATAAGAGTATCTTCCATGCTACCTGTACATTACATGCATACATACAGATGTTTTAACCTCTAAACCAATTCTAAGCACTATTTTTAAAGAAACAGCTCTCAAACTAAAGGGTTTTATTCTAATTTTTTGAACATATATTTTCTTCTTTCATCAAGTTTATCATGATGGATAAATATAGAATTATATTATTTAAAAGCTGTTGTGAAAGTAAATAATTGTCTTCAGACCAACAAATGCAGCTGCTTTAAAAAAAAACTCATTGCAAATAACTGTCCTTTAATACTAAATAAAATACTAAGAAAAAATACGTATTTGTGGAAAATCACCTGTGATTGTTCCAATTCTGCTTTGTTTAATTTGATGCCAAGTATATCAGCAGCAATTCTCTGAAAACACAGGAAGACCTATGGAAAAAAATTAAATTGCATTTAAATGATTAAAAACAGACATCCTTGAGGTTCTTTCAAATGTATCATACCATTTTTGAACTGTAAACAATGGGATATACAAAATTATGACCTGTGCAAAACAGATCTGAAAATAACCTCATCTGGTACATTCAATTTTGTTTAAAAATTGGAGAAAATAACTCAACAATAGTACAAGGAATGAACAGTATGCTGGATTGTTAAGCAAAACTTCTACTGTGCCTCCAGAGACCGAAGTTTAAACAAGCTTTTACACAACCCACCTCTCAAATACTACTCTCAGTGCTATAAAATATGAATAAGGGTATTCACTAACGTTTAGCACAAAAATATATCACCAGCATATTGTGCAACAGAGGTGTAGGTTTCTGGAATTGAGAACAACAGAACTGAGCATCAAGTTCACCAAAATCTCTACTACACACATTTAAAAAACATTAGCATTACAAAAGCCAAGCAATAATACATTTGTTCTGAAAAGTCTTATAAAACATTCTGGTTGTTGCAGTGAATAGAAGCATCTAGGAAACAAGATTTGTATGGCATGCAGCAGCCTGGCAGAGTTAGAGTTTGGACACGGTTTGACAGATAACATTGGGTGGCAATACTATCTTAAATAACACCTTTACTTCATCTCAATCCAGTCCACCAATCTTACTGTTTAGGCAGCTGGATTTTAAATGAGATTAAAGAACACAAGAGATGTTAAAGAGAGGAGCTTAAGCTTGCACTGCGGCTGAACACTACTGTCAAGCTACACGTTGTTTGACTGAGCTCAAAATCTGAACTACTAACATTGCTCTTCATCATGCAGCTGCCACTCCCAAAAGGGAAGTCCTGTGTAAGGGCTTTTAGTAATTTTCAATGAAAAATCAAAAAATTACCATTTACACAATGTCTCCTTATACCTGACACTGAAACCAGTAACGGATTAGTGGCACAACCAACCAACATGGCACAACCATGGTCAATTCCAAAATAATTTCTATTTCTCTGAACTACCTGGTCTATTCTACTGGCATCCCCACAGCAAGAAAGGAAATCCTGAACAGGCTTCCCTTCTCCAGACACCTACTTTAACCCGCATCAGGCTCTCAGGTGTACTGAGCTAGATCGTCTGCCACAAGGATGCTTTGTGCATAAAACATTAGGCACAAATTCAGTGCTTTAGCTATGAAATTTGATGGACAGTATGACAGCTATACTAAATCTTTCCTGACTTTTTTTCTCCCCTGAGGAGACTTTCGGGCTTTTCTATGTACATTAAATTATCTTTTGCAAACAATTTTGTTGGAAAGATCTGAGGTAAACAAAACAAATAATTTGTCTTAACTGAGTATTTAAGACTCTTCTAGACTATATCCACAGCAGCAATGGATGGCCTCTTCTTCTGTCCTGTCTAGGGTAAACACCCTGTCTTTCCTGCATAACTACCAAAATACATGAAGATTTTGAAAGGCCACTATGCGGTAACAGTGAAAGAGTTCATTCAAATTTATATTGAAACTAAAAATGAATGACTGTAAACTCATACCTTCTTTTGTTAGTAGATATTTAAACAGAGATTTCTGGCTAATGCTTTCTAGGTATGTTCACATTCACTTTTGTTTTTAAACAGTTTAAAAAAGTACAATCAGCATATATAGTGGGATGTGTAATTCATGAATCAATTAAAAAGATAGATTCATTCATAATTTTTAATGTTAAAGATTTGAACCTTATAAAAAGAACTGGTTTTTCTTCCTATTACCAAATCCCACAAAAAGGTTGTCTCCTTGAGAAAGGAAGATATTTTATCAGATGCACATTTCATTGAGTGAAGTATTATAAAGTTACAAAAAAGCTCAACTTTTCACACTGAAAACTAAAAATTATGCCGAAGATTTTATACAAACTATAAGGAGAATCAGCACTCACTGTGTTTGTAATAGCAGTATTGTTAAGACTTCACAGAAAAAACATTACATTATAAAATTAGGCAGTCCATTGTATAAGTTTCATCAAAGGTCTTATAATAAGGATTCCATTTCTATTACAGGATTATGGATTATACCCTCATACAATTAAACATGGTCTTACTGTTCAATAACATTAAAAATAAATTATGTTGTCAATAAGTAACATTAAGGAGATAGATACAGGACTGTTTTATGGGAATGTGACATTATGCACATGACAGATATCTAGCAAAACAATATGATGTCATTTAATTTGACTGATACAGTCAACTGAAAAAGAACCTTTTCTTCCATACATTTCCAACTAAAACAAACCACTCAGCTCAGAGTCAAAAGACTCTTCATAAACATACTCTGCAAAGGATTATAAATACCATAATGTTCATATTTCAATGGACCTGCAGAGGGAGTGTCTCTCATGGCTCAGGACCCATAATAAAAACTTTGATTGCAATAGGGTCCTGTGATGTTATCAACTGTTGAAAGTTCCTATATTGATAGTCTATAAGACGGGAATCCATCTGAAATGAAGAAATACATTTAACTACAGACAGATAGCAAACAGAGATCCAGCTGGTCTCAGTCATCTTGTTGATGTATAAACTAGATCATTTCCATATTAAAATCTATACTTCAAACTTCAAATCAGATGAGAAGCCGCTGTAACTAATAAAGAATATATACACTCATACAAAGATTATTTTTCATGGAACTAGGCAGGGCAAAAAGGACCTGCAGCAGCCCAAGTTCTCAATGGTTTGATATGTGGAGTATAATAAAATAGCATCTTTAAAACAAAAACAAAAAAAATCTACAAGGGTTTTATTTTTCTTACTCACAGAATCTCCTGTCTTGGCCGACACAAAATGGCTACTGAAATTGTTTTCCTGACAAAATCGCTGGTGCTTGTCAACTTTCACTGTGCGCATATGCTCCAGGTCAACTAAAAATAATTTGAAGAAAGGAAAAATTACTACAGTGGAGCCCATTCAGTTACCTGTCTTTGAAATTTTTCATTGGAAACATATGAGATGTAATCTGTTCCTTCACAGGTGTATGCAAATCCAAGTTTCTTTCTTTTTATAATCATTTGCTAAAATAAAAATAAGTAAAAACATTAGATTAATTTTATTTGCAAACTAAATTGAAACCACAATTTAAATTGTACAGTCAAATGCAACAAATTCTTATCTGAAATAAAGGACAAATATAATTCTGGATACACAAACAATTTGTAACAATTTTACTGCTAACTACATGCAAAAATCTGAGACATAACTAAATTTTGCACATTCTTTTTTGCAAGCATGATGCATATTGGAGATTCCAGTGTAATCTAAAGACTTTTACAAAACAGAGTTCACCAAGCACATCTGAATCTACATATTTTTTCCTCAGTAAAAAATGTAAACAAGTTATAAAGAACTTTATTGTAGTACATGGTAGAGCAAAAACATTCCCTATAATAAAAATTAACCGAGTAAAAACACTGATGCTTAGTTACTTGCACATGAAGCTTTCAATTCCACAAAGGTATGGTTCAGAAAATTAAAAACAGTAAAATTTCACGTGTCACACGCATTTTCATTTTTATCATTTTACAACCATTGCAAATAGAGCGAAGCTTTCAAATGGTATTTTATGTTTAAAAACACCAGTTGCTTCCAAAACAACATGGAACTCAAATCTTGCACAGATTTTATTGTGTACATTCCAGTTTCTCCAAATCTGATCCTAAGGTAACTGGAAACTATATTGAACAGTTTCTCTCTTTTATTGCATTACAGTTCCTATAAGGGTGTTGACTCAATGCTGACAAATTATAAGGCAAATATATTCAGAAGGATTTAAGGACAACCAGGCTCTTTCAGTCAATACAGGAAAAAAAAACTTAAACTGATTTCCTGAGGAAGGGACCCAACTGACTTGTAAAAACTTGTAAATTTGCAAATCTAGTAAGTCTGCATAATAGTGTCATTTGATTATCAGCTGAAAAAATGCTCTCCTACTACATAAAAGGCTTTATTTTACAATGATACTGGAGGTCTTTAATTTGTAAGCTCTGGAGATTTTCTCTTGGAGATTTTTAGTCTAACAGGGGATTCCTACACCCCATTTATACTGCTTACCTTGGTTAATGTGGAGTTTTTGCCAATTATTACTGTTCCTTGCACATCAGTAAAGCCTTGTTTATAAGAACAGGCCTAAAATCATCCAGTTACCACAGGCATTAATTTGTGAAGGACTAAAATACTAAGCTATTAACACTAATGTTTGCAGTACAGTTTTTCGTAATACTAAACGCAGAATATATAGTTTCACAAAAAATAGGAAGAACAAATACATCTACTAAGATAAACCCCAAAGTCAATAACAATTTTGTTAAAAACTCAAGCAGTCTATGTAATAGCTACTTAACTTTTTTCTCTGAAAAATAACTACCAGAAAAGAGCCTCTTAAAACACTTTTAAGAATAAAACACAGCATACTGCCTAAACCATATCATTATTAACATTATTTTTACTCTTCACATACTAGCTTTAAGTGCAGCTTGGAAAGCACAACAGTGAGATTACTCTTTTGGGAAAAATAAATATATTTTCTTTATTTTTATTTGATGAGCTTCTTAAAAGAACCTTAACCCCACCTCCAAGTTTCACTCACTGTATTTCTTCAACTATACCCAACTCTAAAAACCTACACACGATTACAACAGAAATAAATAAATAGATAGATAGCATTTACACTGATTGCTCTAAAATACCATGGTGTGCTTATGTAAGTCCATAAACACAAGCTCACAAGTTACAGTCTCTCAAACTCTCTTTCCCAGGAAGGAAAGAAAAGGAAGTAGAAAAACACAACAGCATTCTAAAAGGTTGATGAATTTCCAGGAAGACAATGTCACTGCCATACCGGAAACCATATCCTCAAACGCCTCCTATGTTCTATTCAAAGAAACATCAATAATAATAGATGGTTAGTGGAGCATGTACTTTACTACAGTAGAGAAATTAAAAGTCTAACGGACTGGAAGTGAAAATTAAATTAAATTATGTTTCTGAATTTTGCATAATTCTCAGTCCCTCTCCCCACTTACAAGTATTTCACCTTGTGCCTTCTGAATGATGGGCAGCCTGCTATGAACTGTATGGCTACTGTTATGCTAGATAACTGCCAGATAGCTGTGCATGTGCACACTCTCAGTCCTCTGTAAATGCAAGGCAATTCATGTTACATTAGCTCTCAATGAAAGAGAGCACAGTTTTAGTACAAGAAAAGGGTTTCAAGCATTAATAAATATTTAACCATACAAAGCTGCAGTTTGCAGTCAATGACTATGCTAGTTCAAATTACTTTGCATTGCTACAGGCTAAGGGCACGATCATAGTTACTGAAGATCAGCTAAAACAGGGTGAATGGTATGCTGTGGTCCTTTTTTTTGAACATCTGACATTGGTCAGCTCGACAGGCAGAATTCTTAGCACACCAGGAGATAAGTCTTGTCCAGCTTTTATTTAGACATAGCAGCAAAAAGACTTTAAGGAGGAATTTGGGGGAGAAAAATGATTTTCTAAAAAGATGTTTAGAAGAAATGCAGGGACTTCATAGACAGAAAACTAACAGCTGGCCAATGCAGGCTCATATGATGAGCCAATTAACAGCAGGAATAGATATCTTGGGATGAAGGATGGTACTAGAAGGCACTTAAGCCCATGAAAAGTGTAAAGGCAAAGAGAAGTAAGTTCTGGATAAAAAGAAAGAGAATCAGATACATAAATACATTTTGATTTTTACAAACCAAGAAAACAATCTTGCAGAATATTCTAAAATGACTAGATAACATTGCATTGGCCAAGGAAAAGGAAATACTGAAATTAAGATGCAAAATAAGAACATCTGAACTGTGGTAATGGTTATGATAGGCCATATCTAACAAAGGTCTCAAAGAAAGAATCTGTAAGATTTGGATACACATCAAACACAAACATTTAGAGAACGGCCCAAAATGAAGCTTACATGCCAGATGGTACAGTCATCCTCCTCATCTGAACAGAATGAGAAAGACTACAATAGCAGGGGAAAACTTAATAGCTCCATTTTTACCAAGTAGAATATAAACTGATGCCTAGAAATTCACAATGGGATGTCTAAAGGTGACACAAGGATTTTTGTTGGAAAAGTGAAAAGAGACTTAACCATTTGCAAACGGTGACTCTCTAAAGAACACAAATGTTACAAATTAGTACTTTGGGTTAAGTGCTGGAACACAAACTGCTATCTACATTAATAAATTATGTTTTCTGATCATGAAAAGCTAAAGCAACCCTAAAATGTGTAAATCTTACAGAATGCGGTGAGATTATTTCTTTGATCTAGCACTTCTAATATTCTAAAGCTCTTAAAAATGGGACCAACATGTAGGAATGGCAGTTAAAGGTGTAAGTTACCAAAGCCATAGTTAAAGTGTAAAAGGAGTACCTTGCTAATTCCTTGACTATAGAGGAACCACTCCGTTTATTTGCATTAAATAGAATACTGAAATGAACCACATGAAAACTGAAATTGGAAGAAGCAGACAGACATCACGAACAATGGTGAGGGGAGATAGGTCATAGTATTGTTCGCCTGATTGGCAACCCATAGTTGACAGATATATGGAGAGAATGGAGAATTTTTTTGGAGGATGTTTCCCCTCCTGCAACTCTGTTTCCAACCAACTAGTCAAGAGCCCAGCTTTTTGCTTCCCTGGAATACAATTAAACATTCACCTTTAAGCTTGTCTAGTGTGAAGAGTAATTTTAATTAAAACTAGCAAGACAAATTGCTGCTCCATAAGTAACAGATCTACACACGTTTGTATGTACAGGTATCCCATAAAGATACTGGCACAACAAAAATAGATTAGGAACCTCAGGAATTCAGACACGACTGCCACCAACCCAAACAGATCCAAGTGAAAATCTCCCCTCAAAGATGAAACCAGCATAGATCAGTGTCTGCTGTAGCAAAAGTAGGTAAGACTTACTAAAATACTTGCTTCTCATGAACTCTAGAGAATTCCGTTTTGATTTGTAGGTGAGACTAAACAGAGTTCTAGTGAGGTGAAAAAAGAAAACAGAATCCTATGAGAGAAGTATGGAACTCCCACAGAAATCCCAAAGATATTCCCTTTAAGGCATTCCTGAAGATGTGAGAAGAAAAATAGGTAAAAATATTGCAGAATTTAGGTAAGGAAAACGAAGTAAACACCATCATGAAGTAAACACCTCTGTGGAGAGCAAGTGACATTTGGAAGAAGGACAAAACAGTCATTTTAAGTTAGGACCAGAGAGATTTGATTAGGTCACACCTTCAGGTGATTTATACAAAAAACATTTTCATTATCTTTTGAACTGCTGCTATACATTACTTATTTGCAGTGAAAAGCTAATAGTGGTAACTCAAAATGGAAAAGGAAACCCTATTTTCAATGACTGTCTGAAAGGCTAGATATCAAATAGAAAAATTCTGAGCAAACACTTGAGACAGTATAAATAGTTATTCAAAGAAAAATCTCTACATAACTTTTCTTGAGAAATTAAGAGTAAGTCACTGAAATTTTAGTTTACTGGGTAGGAGCAAGGGAAAAACACGAGGAAGTGCTGGATAAAACACAAATGGGTGCTTCAAGAGCAATTCAGTCTTGATTGAATGATTCTGCTACTTTTTACCTGAGACTCTGAAACCACTAATGGTAAATAAAATAATGCCAAATATGTTTCTCTTACGCTATTCAGATATACGTACCATTCCATAAGATAAAAAAAGCCTGCAACAAGCCACATAGCACCACTGTGCAGGGACAATCATTTCCATTCCATTACACCATATATACGGGGAAAACCAACAAACAGCTTAAATACCACTTTAGCTCACCTGCTTCATTGAAATGAACTAGAACAAATATGATTAGCTCATCAGAGTTTGCTTCAAGGAATAAAGTGTGGTATCAAATCCCACAGCTGTATTGTCTTCAAATTAAGGCAATAATAAAATATGTGTAACAATTTACCAGAGTAATACAACTGGCACAAACACAAAGGCAGTAAGAATTTTAAAATATGTATCAACAGTTAGAAGAGATCAATGTTCCAGTTTTATATTCTTTCAAAATGCCAAAAATGTAATAATAGAATATTTTGATTTAAATATTGTCACACAAGCAAATAACTGCACATACTCTAAAAAGACAACAGAACACCATTTTTGCAAAATGTAAAGGCTGCTCCTCATGCTATTTATCTCCCTTTCCCACAGGGCTGCCAGTCTCTTCTTTCATAACATCAGTGGAGAAGAACTCCATGTAAAACTACAGGGTTTTTTTAAGTCGGAAAACATCCATTTTACATGAATCTTCCTTTCGGGTAATTCTGGAAGAAACACAAATATAAAAGTTGTACAGGTACTTCCAAGCAGCTGAAAAAATAGTGACAGTACTTGTTCAGAATGGTCTAAACAGCTGAGTGGCATGCATAATGCATGTTAAGCAAGTCCGACTGTTTAATAGTTTGTGGGTATTTCTCCTGGATCATGAGATTACACTTGAAAACTATGCAGACATTTTAGATGATTATACCAGTGATAACTAACCTAACCACTTTCTAAACCATATGTATGAAAAGCAACATGAAAGAGACAGTTCAGAGAATTTCAGTAAAGGGACACCTATCCACCCAGATCTGACCGTCTTTCACTTTCAAACCTTGCAACTGCAGTAACCACGAGGGAGTCCGTTACAAATGGGCAGTTCTCCTGTCCAAGCTGAACTTTTTTTTCATTCATAATTACAGTAATTGCCATTAAAACTGGTATTAACACATAAATGACTTTACAACTATCTAGTTTTGCAGTTATCGTGCATTTTATAACTTTTTCATCTTTTAATATCATTAAAGGTAGTTTTGAAGTTATGAGTAAACATCTGTATTAATCTATGGTACCACACAAAAATATATTCTTTTATAGTATGCTGTGAAAAATGAAATATAAATCTTTCTGCAAAGTATTTGCAGCTGTTCACACAAGGTATAAAATTACATAATGTTTAAATAATGAGCTATCACAATTAGCCCACACAGACATGACAAGTAAAATGCTTTAATAATTTATTAATTTGATTTACATGTGCTTAAAATTATGTACACATTTTCTCTTCTGAAAATACTCCAGGGTCATAGAAAAGGGGGCTGTATATGACTACCTTTTTTTCATCCTATTTTTTGCTATAATTTCACAATGATTTCTTAAGGACAAACCCAGCCTGAACAGCTGAAAACCTAACAAACTGAAGACGACAATACTGTTACACAGAATTACCCTCGTGCAGTACACACTGCTCAACAACTGCAGTCAGTTTAATTTCAGAGCGTGAAGGTTCTGCTTCTCCCATGCACAAGCAAAAGTGGAATAAAAGAAGGACTTCTTTAAGAGGTGCCAAATATCTACTATTCTAAGGGACAAACCAGAAATTTGGATGAAGACTGGAGGCAGCATTCTGGGCTTTACTGGCTTCACTGCCTGGTTTATCAGACCTCTGCCCCACAGCACCTCAGCAGAGCACAGCTTAGCCGGTCCCACCGCTCTGGCCAGAAGGGACCCCTTTCAGGCCTCCTCTGCCATAAGCAATATAACCCAGTTTTAATTCTAATTCTACCATCACTCCAAAGAAAATAAGATTAAAAAAGCAACAAAAAAACCTCCCCAGATTTTTATTGCTCAGCTTACCAGTAACCTACTGCTTTCCCACTAAAAGATGGAGCTATTTCACTATGCCTTAGCTTTTAAAGAATATTTGAATGGGTTACTTAGAACTTCAAGCAAGTGCACTTTCACAATTAGACACAAAGGTTCTTTCTGTGTAAATAAAAAAATAATCTGACATTACAAATAAGTGATATTAATTATTATTATCTGATATAACATAAGCATAACCAGAGTTATGCAGAAATCATAATTAATTTGACAACAAACTTTACTGAGTCTGCAGTACTATCACACTTTATGTATTACCTAGCTTTTTAAAAATCAGTTTTGACTTGGTACTGTTAAATTACTACAGTAAACACTTCTCAAATACTCAAACCTCAATGTCAGAGTGCAAACTGCAGCTTTTTGTAGTTAAATTTTTATTAATACTTTCAATCTTTTTCCTCGCACTAAAATTGTATAACCACCAAGAAAAGGAAATTCTTTCATGGAAGTCCTGAAAACTATGCCACTACTCTGATTTAAGGAAGCTCAAACAGAAATATAAATATAGTTCCAGTACAGATTTTCTCAGTAATTTTTTCAGGTTATCAAGAAAACATCTAGAGTGTTGATCTGGTTATACTCATGTCAGACAAACTACATGTCACATTAACTACCTCCAGGAAGTTATTCCAAACACAAAATAAACTGTTTATGCCTCTTCTCAGATAGATAGCATGACAGATTGTTATTAGTTGAAGACAGATGAAATACATTAATTTGATTGCAAGCATGTGTTTACTTTCTCACTGTCATGCACACTACTCCTGATGCTTCCCTATGAGGACACAGTAACAAATCAGATGTTGTATTAGAAGACTTGTTAAGGCAGAATAATAATAGCTGGTGCTGCATTTTAATACTTTAAAAACTATACTTAACATTTCCAGTTACAACAGGAAATTACTGGTTTCAGAAAGCAAAAAAAATGATAGCTTAAAGACTTGTAATTTACACAAAACACTAACGCTTCCCTAAAAAAAACCCCAGATTTATCAGCAAATATTCTTCCCAATTATTAAAGAAAAATATAACTTTCTAAATGCCTAATCTATGATCTGAGCACCTTCTAAACCAAAACACAAATTCCTACAGATACAAAACAAGAAAGTGTATGCCTAATATGGGAAAGGAAAGGTGACCAATTCCTAGGTCTCCAATTAAAAACAGAAAGGCATCTTTTGCCTGTGAAGTGAGGTTTGCCTGGGTTTATGCATACCTCTCTTATGGGCCTCCACTTATTTTTACAAAGCCTATGTGGAATTCTCTTTCCTCTTACAGAATGACAAAGGAAGACAAAATCTGCGATGAGCTTCTTAGAATAAGGGTAATTCACACAAAATTACATTGATGAAAAGTGTTTTAGCACAGAAAATAAAAAAGAATGTTTCAGCAGGACAGGTTCTCTTTGATTTTTATTTATAGAAGTAGCTGTAGTCTTTATATTAAAGTTTTCTAGATAAAAACAGCCCATCTTAAATGAGACTTTCTAAAACTATTAAACAATAAAGAATAACAGCATTTCTTTCTAAAGCTATAAAACACAGTGGTTCTTGAGTATCTTTAGAAGACAAAAGGTTAGTGAGGTTAACATTTCCCAGATCTAAAACAGGTTTTAACAAAAAACAAGAGCACCCAGAAGCAAATGCCTCCATCTCAGCACATGTTCAACTAAATATAGAGGACATACCATGAAAAGATTCTCACCTAATAACAAGCATGTATGTTTGGTAGATGACAGGTCATTTTTAAGAAGATATGTTAACCTTTACAAATACAAACAGCAGGCATCTTTTCATATGAGAGTAAAATTCTTATGAAGAAAAAAAGAACACACCCAAGTTTCTTTTCAAAACTAGGATGACAGATGACTGGCTTACACAGCTTGAAGAGATACATAAAGAGAAAATAAGAATATTTTTTCCCTCAGCTAGACATTTCCCATTTAAATTTTTTAATAAATTCTTGGCAGAAGTTCTTGTAAGCATTTATCATCATTTGACAAACAGACTTCAGATTACACTAACAGAATCTGATCCCTTCTGTTAGGTACCTATACTCCTTATCCCTACCCCTAATGCAGGCATTTTTTGAAACAAATAGTCAAAAAAGATCATATTATTAAACAAATACACACAACTGAGTCACCTTGTAATATTATTTTAGGATTAAAACATAATTTGAACAACTCTGCCCTTTTTTGCCTTTTTAAAAGGGTATATAAGGACACAGAAAGTAAGAGAGGAGGGTGAAAGGCATGTCTTGACTGTTATCTCCCCACCCTGCAACTCAAGTGACTGAGTACACTGAAGACTTATCTAGACAGCGGACAGTGGCATCGCAAAGAGATGACCAAGTCAACTTGAAATGCATTAATCTGGGCACTAGGAGTTTAGAGGTGGCAGCACAGACTTCTGTGCAGATGATTTTACTACATTTTACCTGTTTACTGTCTGCAGTGTACAGACCTAAATAAACACACCCTTAGGGTAAGTTAAATGAAGTGGGGATGTGAACAAAAGAACAAACTCTTTTGTGCATACTGGACAATGAACTTATGGAGAATGAACAGCCCAGCTTCCACAAATTAATGCCTCTGAAAAGCATCATCTCACAGGACTTTAATGATCTTTAATTTGACACCTTTGGTTATTTTTTTTACTTTCCATAGAGAAACATATCCTAAGATTACAAGCTCCTCCTCAAAAGAAGACAGTTTGTTCACTGTTGCTTTTTATCCAGTCAGTCAGACTCACATGGGCCTGCAATTACCTCCCTGCAAAAAGCATCCCGCAATTACCAACAGATCATTTGCTGATTAATTCTCTTCCCAGTAAATTAGGCAAATACTATTCTTATTTTTACACATGGAAAAATGAAACATGGTATGAAAAGATAAATTTAAAGCCTTGCCTAAGATCACATGAAGTTTCACTGAACCATTAACTCATTGCTTTGTGCACTAAATCATCTTTCCTTTCATCTTCTTCAACACTTCTATTCGGCCTTCCTAATCTTTGTGCCAATGAGAAATTTGATAGCAATTAGTTTTACTTCTTTATTAAATTAAAGCTGTTAATCTGGACTCAAACATCTTTATAAATAGCTGCTTCCTGGAGACAAGGAGAAATGAGAAAATAGCAGGGATGGGCCCCCCAGATGGATTTTTCTCACTGTATTTATTCAATTATAAAAATCACTGGGCAGTCACAGTGACCAGCACAGCACAGGAACACAGCTGAACATGAACTGAGAAAACAAAACAAACTAACCTGTACTCACACAAAGCATGACCCAGGATGCCCAACAACAGCTGGAATTCCAGTCCTCACAGGCACACAGTTTAACACACTGGCATTAGATAATGAAATATCTAATGAAATTATAAATGATACAGTAATAGCATTACAGTGACCATTTCAGAGAAATTACAATTTTGTTAATTAAGTACCATAAGTCAAATACAATAGAGCATAAACATATGTAATAATTATTTTGTATATCTGAAACTCCAGCTGCAGCATTTCTTCTCACATTCTTAAAAGTTTTTACAAGTAATAAACATACTATTTCATGTTTTGGATCCAGCATACTTCAAACACACTAATTAAACACACAAATTGGAAAAAAACAAGTTTCAAGTGATATGTCATTTTCTCATTGCCAATGTTTTAGTCACTAAAATAAAAAAGTTACACCATTTACAATCTACACCTCTCACCAATATAACGTTACCCTTTACAAAGCAACACATGAAAAACACATAATTACTTGATTCACAGTCTTGTAATAATATTTTTAACACCACAGTAACTGCAATACATATTTTTAAATGTTAATATGAACTCCTCTGGACAAATTATTTTGACCAAATAATAGTTGACTTCAAAAAATACATTTCTCCATTACGCATTACCTACCATTTTTGCAGGTAGTTCCCAAACTTCACTATATCAAAATTTAATGACTGCCCAAGCACTCTGAAACAAAGCTTGCTGACAGAAAAACAACAGACTCTTCTTTGATTCAACATGGAACAATTTTTATCAGGATAACTGAAACTTTCAAAAAGCTGCTTAAATTGATTTATCTGAACTGCTAGTGACAAATTGCTGGATTTCAATAGCTTTTTTTCAAACAATAGTTCCCCTTCTTGTAATATTAAATCTACTTTTTAGGACAGAAGTTTAAAAAGTATTTTTAAAAAATATCTTAATTTCTCACTAATTCAACAATAGATATCCTTTGTTTTGGTTTAATTTAATAATTTCATAAACTTAACAGTGTCAAAAACATATGACAGCACTGTGATTACTGATATTCGAAGTTGAATTAATTTTTTTAAAACATTCTTTAACACCTTAGTGAAAACATAAAGCTGTAATGTACTAAACATTCAGAAGATGGTGCTAGTCCAATATATCTGCAAGCCATGGATAGATCAGCTTTTTTTCATCTCTCAAATATTTTCTCTAATTTTGATGTATCTAGTACATCATCACTGAATTTATCAATCCCAGGACAAGGTACAGTCATCTTCATTTAAATACGAAGAACACTATTAAATGATCTCTCATTCTAAAATTCACAAAGATTTAGTGAATTGACAGCCATAAAATATAAAGCTTACTATAATTTCATAAATTCAATGTCTTGGGGTCTTAATGAAAATTCATACAACATTTCTTAGATCCTATCTTTAATCACTCACATCTGTCCCCTTTTGCAGTCAACAGCAAGAGTTTCCAGTCACAGTTTCAAGACCTACCGATGACAGCACCAAAGCTCGGAAAATCTCACCAACCTGTCCCACTCCTGGTTGCTCGTTCCCACCCTCATGCCACGGCGCACTATTCTCTCCTCACCTACTTCGGAGGCCACACAACTCATACATTAAAAACAGCCTCTTTTTTTTTTTTTGCAATGTTCTACTTAACCCAGATCAAGTCACAGATCTGATTTCCCATGGGGTTGCAGTGCTTACTTCAAGCTGTAAACTGGCTTCACCACAAAACCAGCCATCATGGAACTGAAGCTTCTGTGAGCTCGCAAGGGCTGAATTCCTGGTCAGCATTCAAAAGGGCAGGCAATTTAACCAAGTCAGTCTCACTACTGCATACGAAAAACTATATTTTTCATGTTATTAAAGGCAGGTATCTCCTTATTAAGAAATTACATGCAGTCTGTAGTTATAGACAGAATACAAAACAAACCTCAACTACCTTCCCGCTCCAAAACCCCATAAAATGTTAGACACATTTGCAGCACTGCCTATAATTCAAACATTCTACAGCACCTTGCAAACCAGGTACAGTTGTACAAGTAATTTCTTCCAAAAATAGTAAATCTGGACATAGGATAACATCAAGCAAAAAGCTTTATCCTTACATAGCAGTTCCTAAAACAGTGTTCTCAAAATAATGCATAGGAATATATCCCAGAGCAATATATTTCATGAAGCCATGGAAATGAACTATTAATACAAAATTTCTTCCTATAAAAAGCATTCACTTAATAAATAACAATTCCACACAGGACCCACTCTAGCATTCTTGATGGCCACTGTTGCATCCATCTATATAGACCGTTTCCACAGGTATACTTCTGCTGACTTGACGTCAAACAGCCATGTTAAAAAACTGGCTATCATCTCAAGTGTGATGCTTTTATCCAGTACTCTGAATTACTTGCTGCTAACAGAGCCAACCCAGATCACCTCCAGGGCCCTTCTATGCCTGATTCCATTGTTGCTTCCAGCAGATGTAATAAAGAGTTGGAGATACTTAGTGCTTCTCCCACATACCCCTCTGGGAGCTCTCCCACAACAAAAATTATAAATGAACATGAAATCATTCACTGGGATATAAAAACAAACCTTAAATGTTCAAAGATCAGGCCAAGTCAGTATTATTGTTATTACAATAAACCTCCAGCATTAAGCAATTTCAAACATCAGTTCTTCTTCCAAACTTCTTCAATGTAGAGGCTAGATTGGCACATATCTGAGTGAAATTACTCAGTTACTAGGCAATTTATTACTGCTTAACTGTTCCATGTGTATCAAATCTGTTTGACAGCAGCCCAATTTTTCTTCCATTTGGAAGCTTTTGTAACTAGCTACTACTGAGCCAAACTGTTTTCAACTGGCAGTTAAAAAATTAATTGTACAACTCAACTTTATATTAAATTACTTTTTATAAGAAAAAATTAAGACTGCTTAGTAAAGAAAGGTAACATACTCCAATTAACTATAAAAGGAGAAATGAAAACCAAACATATTCAGATCACTGATAGTAAATTTATCAGCTATTTCCTAAATTGAGCCACAACATTTCAAAGGCTACAAAGAACTGAATTCAAACCATATTTCAACAATATGATTTCAAACCAGACAGCAGAAATGGGACTGTAAAATTTGCCAACTCAGATATCTCATTATTACTAACTAGTCACCCATGCAAAAAAACCCACCTGATTTTAAATCAATATATCAATCATTGGTTCACCATTGTACTGAAGAACTGTTCTTGTCTCCAAGCAGAATGAGCATATAGCTTCATTCTTCCTGACATAAATTTCTACTATGATGTGAACGCTTTGGTCCAAGCCATCAATTTAACAGAAGACTATAATTGAGTCAGATACTGAGGAAAAGCTACAAAAGCTCTTCTGCAATATTTGTATCTACTATTTTTCCAAACAAATTAAAAACTTCAAATAGCGCATATACTAAGACAGAATATACTAATATTGCAACCTTACAGTACTAACCAGTCTCAGCTGAGCAAGAGGAACAAACTCAAGGGGCTGAACAGAAATCATTAACAACTTTGTCCAAGACTTAAAGCTACATATTGCATAAAGGACCCAAAGGAATAAGAAAAGTACTTTGTACGTAATTTGATTGTTAGCAATCTAACAAAGCAGAGTCCATACTCTTCTCAGAGCGAACATGGCCATCTGGCTGTGCAGAGCAATCCAGCTCCCTCTAATACCTTCTTCTTGTCTCCCTCATACACACACACACAAGGAAAAAGCAAACAAACAAAAACAAAACAATAACAAAAAACCACCAAACCCACAAAACCTCACACCAAAATAACTTTTTTGAAGAAAGTAGATAGTTCAGTGAAAGGGGCTGGCCTGAAATTAAGAGTTAGAAAAGTGGTAGCTTCTTCAGCAGCTCTTAAGCTACCATAATTGCAAATCAAATAGATGGTCCTGGCTTTCCTTTTGCTGCTAGTTAAGCACTTCCAAACCTTCTCGTGTGATAGTACCACTGCAGAATAAAAGGAATCCAGGAGTTCATTCAAACAAGAACTCTTGCCATTGTTCTGTTCAGCTTAGGCTGGATCAGTGAACTGAAACACCTCTCTGGGCAATGCTACCACAACTACAGTTGACAAAAGATGAACTGGTTTAAGTTAATTGCAAAACCACCTCCTGAAACTGGACTGAGAGTTGTTGGGAATGCAACACTGAGAACAGCTGAATTCAGACACATGTATGCACTCTTAAGAATTTTTGTCAGGATTCACTTTAATCTGAAAATATTAAGCAAGCAAGTTACGGTTCAGTTGGGATTTTTTTTTGTAAACATTAACTTTTTTTTTCCTAACACTTCCTATAACCAAAGATGATTTTAACAGTTCCTGCTTTGTTCAATTTTTATTGACATTAAAGAAATCAGCTACATCTGACTTACAGCAGAGTTTAGATGTTAAAAGTGTATCTTGCCAAATAATTTGGTCAGTCATGACCTCAAGCAGTTAAACAAACCCAGTGTATTTTTTGTAGTCAGGAGTCCTCAAGAATAAGCAGCACTTCCTTTGTTAGGTTTGAATACTAAAGGGAGAATATGCGTCAAGAAGTTAACAAGTCCCTGGCAAATAATCCCAAGATATTATCTATTAAAATTTCAGCATGGCCCTGATGATGACCTAGTTTCTCTGTGACTTAGTACACTCCTAATACACATTAGGAGGGCATGGAGTTTCCACAGGTGTAATTTCCATGGACGAAGTTTTCAGAATTAGGATAGTAGAGACTTCACTTAATGGTGACACATTTGTTTAGGCCATCATTGAGCACTCTGAAAAATGTTGTCACCACCATACTTCCATTTAAAACATATTTATAAAAATATATTGAACAACGTTAGATTTTTAGAACATTTCAGCAGAACAAACTTGTTTAAATTAAGCCTAGGCAAGTGGGGTTTTCAGAAGGGTCTGTGTGACTAACACAGTTGAATTTGTTAAGAGCAGATACTGTAAAGACCTTGAGGGCCTTCAATTAATCACTAGGGATTACTCAGATACTCAGTATCTCCCTCTATCCCACAGATGCCTTAATTGCTTTATCCAATGACTGTTGTATTGAAAAATAAATGAGACTAGAGCAACCACCAGAATACAAGTCACGTTCTCTCACCTGCACTGTTCCCATCAACAAGCTACAAAGTAATATATATATATATATATAAATACAGCTACACAACCTAAGGCACTGGGGGCAAAATGGCAAGGGCAGGTGTTTTGCTTGCTGTTATGGGGGGCGGGGCTGGGGGGTGTTTGAGGTGGAATGGAGGATCAGGAGCTGTAACAGCTCAAGGTCAGGAATTTGGTATTTTAAATCTGATATTTCAAGGTCTGGTATAATCCATGCCAGTAACCTGCCTCAAGGAGCAGTCAACAGCAGGTATTGAGGCAGGAAAATAAGAAACAGTAAAACTAAATGATCACTCCTCAATACACACTTCACTTTTCATGCAGTCTGCGTTGCTCAGCCTAACACTACATCTCCAGGTTGCCATGAATACAGCTGAAATGTTTCATAGCCACTGACAGACCAGCCCTTCACAAATCTCTGCAGTTCCTTTCTGAACCCATGTGCACTTTTGGCTTCTACAACAGTCAATTAAAAGGACTTCCACAAATTAATCACAATGTGAAAAAGTAGTTTAGTTTAATCTGTTTATTTTAAACCTGCTGTTTAATAAAAAGGCATGACATTTCCTCAGGTTTGTACTGAAAAGATGCTATATGTGTATTCTGTAGTCTCTTTCCATGGTTTTATGCAACTATTTGCCTTGTTCTTACTGCTAAGGAATGCAATCTATCTCATCCCACCTCCCTATAAAGTTTTTTCATTCCCATGGTCATTATTGCCCTGCGCTGTGTTGACTGGAACCACCTAAACTTCTCCCAACTATTGAGGACAATTCTGTGATTTATACCCAAAATTCTAATAAGCATAGACAGAGTCCTATAAGAACTTTACAGTTACATCAGGGATACTCACTGTAACAGAAGAAAATTTGGCATCTGGCATTTTGTTTGTCCTACTTCTTTCTTCTTTTCCTTTCAGAAATGATAGTGGGAAAATTTTAGGGAATTCTAACTAAACAATGCAAAAATGAGACATCCAAGAAACTGGAAGTTACACATATAAGCAGAAAAAAACAACAAAACAGCTTTACAAGAATTTACATTGCTACCCAACTCATTTTCACTAGTTGCCCATGCAAAGAGAACATGTGCATGTTGCAAAGACAGATGTGTCAAATGAAAGCTATACCAAACCTCCAAACCTGAAATTAGGCTGCACAATGCAGGCAACACTGCTGGGGACAAAAGCGATACTGAAGGTATAACACCAGCGTGGAAACCCCAACACAGCAGTTAGAAATGTAACAAAGCAACAAATACCAAGACAGACTATTTTAGTGATGGCACCAGTTAATGCAGGCTATAATCTGCTAATTTTAAAAGACGAGAGACACCTCAACAACCTCAATTTGAAAAAAAAAAAAATGCCACTTTGAAGAAACTTCAAAAGCATTTATGATTTTTATCATTCTGCTGCCCCATGAAAAAGTAAAATGATTTAAGTAGACAGCACAGCTCAGATGACATCACACCTCAGTGAATCAGCACAAGTTACCATGCAGAACTTGTTCTGTCACACTCACACGTACAAGGTTATACCTTATATGCCACATGTAGCCCAGGCCTGTACTACAGCCATTGATTCTGCCAGGCTTCCAAACTGTATGAAGACAATTCCACATCCAGATGCATGCTCTGAATGAATATCAGTGCATACTGACACAGTACGCTTGAGCTATGTGAACTTCTTGTCACCCTACCACAGGGTAACCTGGTGGGACACGTCACGCCTGTTCACACACACTGACACCATAGATCTGGGAAGGCACTGCAGCAATGACATCTCGCTCATGGAATGGCCCAAAAAAAATTGACTAAATGAATTCCAGATATACATATATACGGTTATTAAGTCACAGACCAATTTATACTCTAGCCCCCACCCCACATCCATAAAGACAAAGTGTTCTTGAAGAAACTCCCCACCAAAAAAAAAAAAAAATAAAAAAGCTCCTTACAGTACAGAAACTGGATTGAAGAAAAAACAGTCTAAATCCTTCCTCTTTCTTTTAAATATTCAACATCTGATAAATTCCCTGCATGTTTCTGTCCAAGTGATTAGTCAGGTTTGGTAACTCAGAACCAAAAAAGAAATATTATGATTACCTCAAAATGCTTAAGTCATGAGCAGGACTATAATGCCTGCAAAATATGGCACAAGGGAAGTATTATCCTTCTACACTTAGTCTTGGAACTTGGGAATTTCAGTGAACAAGATCCCTCATTAGAATCAGATGGGGACAGATGTACCTACATGGTGGGTGGGCACGTGTGGACATCAGCCCCTCCAACCTCACTAATGAGCAATTTCCCCAGATTCAAAGAAAAATTTCATAAAAAGTTAAAGAGAAATGGCAAGTTGCCTCCTATTACCACTGGCCTAACTGCTTGGGCTGCTGCTTCTATAAAACACAGGTTTTTTTCAAAGAAAATTATTGTTAAAACCATTTGGCTGAAAGTGAAGAGCTATTGAAAAGTACAGTCAAACTGGCAGCTTGCTCTTAAAATTCCCCCCACCACTTTTATAAGTATCGTTTTGCTTGTGGCTTTTAACAGCTGTTCACACACGCCTAAGCTAGATGTGAACTTTTATTTTCCCAAAACTAAATGGGAAGCTTTAAACAGCATCTGATTTAATTTTTTTTTAATTAAAAGTGGAGGTTAAAAGGACCATGGAAATGGATGATGCAGCTGTGCTGATGCTAGGGAAAAGAATTCCAGAACAAGAAGTGAGGTAGAGTAAACACACAAAATAAGTTTCAAAAACTAAATGCGCACCACACTTAAGTAATTTTATTAGCTAATGGAAAGTTAACTTCATGTTTCTTCAGAAATATAATAGAATTTTTCTACCTACTATGTTTTTCCCTCAGAGCAATCCTAAAATTAATTCCAGAATGAAGTGGCTTCACAGGTTCCAATATTTTTCCCGAATACATCTAGAAACTCAGAAAACTCGGACACAAAACTCAGAACTAGCTCAATGATATTGCCATAAATTTACTGGTTTGGGTTCTCCAAAGAATTTAACTTCCTCTGCATTTAGATATCATCTTGGAATAATTAAACCTTTAGAATCAGATTTGCAATGGTACTAAGACACTGAAAGATGCAAGTAGGCATTCCTAGTGGGACTTTTTAAAGTACCAAGTAACTACTGGGCAACTTGGCAATGGTTTAACCATGTTTGAAAAGCCCACCAGACAGCAGTCTACATTTTTAAGCACCAGCATACTCACAAAAGTTCTGCCCTCTTGGCCTAATTACTTAATACATAGCACTAGATACCAAGTTCAAACAAACAAAAAACCCACGGAAAAAACAGGAGAATATAAATGCCACTATTTATTTCTACTTGTATACCTTACACACAAAAGCACACAATGCCAATATAATAATTCTAGATATTGCCACATATTTAAATGGTCTCTTCGACTAAAACTCTTAAGAAACACATAAAAGTATTTTTAAGGCAGAAAATTCACAGGATTATGAAGGAAATGCCACAATAATCCATGTAGATTATATACCCTGTAGACTAACAGCTCCAAAAGAAATCTTTTCCAGTGCCCTAGTACAGCTACTATTCAAACCAAAAGACCTTAGTAGTTCATCCATCAAATTTATTCAGTCAAAGAAAATGCTAGCATTTTTATAAGATGCCTAATATAGTAAAAAAGTATGCAAAGTAACGCACTCTTCTCAAAACATAACTTTTTTTAAAAAAGAACAAAAACTTGGTGTCCATATCGGGTTATGTGGGCTGATGAAGCACCACTCCCAGAGATCTATGAATGAAAAAGAAAACCAACAACATTAAAAGCACTCCCTTTCCACCCAGCACACGGGACTAGGCGTACAGAGAATGGAGAGGATAAAAAAGTGCAAGACACACGTAATACAGCCTGGACAGCAGAGCCTAATAGCAGGAGGCAAGTGGAAAATTTAGTGATGCAGACATTGTTTGCCTCTCTTGTCCACCCACACATAAGAGACTCAAGGATGAGAAACAAAGCACTCATAACAAATATGAAAATCTGAGCTAATCAAAACCAGGAATCCAGAATATTCTAGTCAGTTCCAATAAAAAACACTACAACCTGGATCCCTGCCTAGGGTTCCTCTGGGACATAACTTGATATTGTCTTTGATGATATGAAGCCTTGATTTCTGTTGGGTTAGTTCCTTGCTGAATCCAAAGCACAGTTTGACAAATGAAACCCAGGTCACAAGTAAAACATTTTATGCAGGTGCATATAAGTTACATTTGTGCACTTTTACACATCAAACATAACAAATGAAAGTTCACCACTGGTAAACACACCAATAAAGCAAATATAGCATTAATGTTTCTGAACCTTCTACAAATAAAACCATGCTTTAAGAACTGAGATTAATATACTACATGCCACTGACAGATAAAATGATTTTTTATATTGCACTAATTGGTGCACCAATTAACAAAACGTTTCATATTAGACGTAACAGAAAGAAAATTCAACTTCTATAATTATGGAGTGGTTATAAGTCACTTTTTGTTTAGTTCCCTAACAGTACTGCCCTCAGCACTACAAATATACATAAATCAATTATAAAAGTTAACGCTAAATGAAAAGACAAGAGGAACTATCAATGACCAATATACATTTGGCAGAAACACAGTTCCTTAATATTCCACAAGATAGCTGAAAAAAAAGTTGGCTAAGCAACCTCAGAAATGGATACACGCTACAAATAAGACCACAGAGATGCACCCGCACCATAAAACGCTCAAAAATGGATGGCATGGAAACAGAAAATGCCTTGTTCCTGTAAGATATTTCTTTATCCAAAGGATACCAGAAATCCTCTTTCTCTTCCCTGCTGTGTATGACCCGAAACATATGAGAAGCCTTCTCTCATAAGGAGCACAGAGATCTTCCTGTCTTGAGGATTCTTAGCTGGACGTGTTCTCCTCGGGTTAAACAACTATAAAAGCATGTGGTTCTGCAAGCTAATAAATAAAGGCATAAAACAGTGAAACTAATCAATTTCAAATGGAAAGAAAGCATAACCATTTTCATCAATAAAGCAATATACTCTGCTCAGGACAAGGAAAGTGGGTTTATTACATGTTTGCTCAGTGTTCCCTTTGCACCTTGGTTTCCTAATCTCTGACTGTTGAGAGACTGACTTTGTCTTGTAATGGCAGCAAGGGCTTGGGATATAAGTAGAGTCTGCGCTGCCTGAGAGAAAAACTGACGGCCTTTCCTCTCACAATGATCTATTCTAGTTCAGTCTGATTGAAGCAAGAGTTAGAGAGCAAAATATTACCACCTGTGCCATGCAGATCAAGCCTGATTATAAAACAAGGCCTGTAGCTAAAATCTTGGTCACACTGACACCAAAGGCAAAACAGTGCCACTGGCAGTGGAACTAGACACTTGGTTTTAAATTTGTGATTTTTCAGTTCCCTCCCAAAGCAGATCAAGAATATTCTAAAGATTATCCTCATATTCTTGTCAATACAGCAAAACCGTAGGGTGCTACTCAGTGTAAACATCACAACTAAAATAATGATTCTATGATCATTCATTTTAAAATTATGATATTTCTTTGTCCAAAGGATACCGGAGCACCTCTCTCTTTTCCCTGCTGTCAGTATGACCCTAAATGCATGAGAAGCCATCTCCCAAAAGGAGAACAGAGATTCTCCTGTCCTGAGGATTCTTAACTTTTGACTGTTAACAAGCAAAACAGCAGATTTGTAAGTATGCTTGAATTTCAGAGAAAACACGTACAAGACATTTTTCTCTCCATTTTGCTCTCTAGTGACCTGCTTCCATTATTAGTTCATTGCCATTCTCTAAGCTAAATATGTGAAGGAAACTTCAGTGTTCTTTCTCTGCTTTTGAAGCCAATGAGACTACCTGGAACAAGTCAGGATAAGTATATACCGTGGGACTGTGACGTTGCTATAGTACTCGCTCTTTCATGAATAGTAATTACTCTAGCAAGTGTGTAAAGCAGACAGGTCCAGTTGCGTAAGGCTCAATGCAAGTTTTATGAACTGCAGAAAAGCATGATTAGTATGGGGGGAAAAACATGTTTCACACTTTTATTGTAAAGAACATGAGAATCTCACAGAAACTGCCAGAACAGATGTTCATAAATTGGGCCCTTAATCTGCAGCACTTTCCAGGTTTTAAGCTATATCCACTGGTCTGTAGAGCATATTCCTCTCTTTTTAATATAATTCTGTTTAGTTTTTTTAATAAATAAGTTTATGACTTTAGTAGTGTTGCCAGCTGTTCAATTTTGATTTACTGTCAGAGTCTGCTTTAATATATAGTGGCTTTTGTGGCTTACCCATATAGATTACATTTTAAGCTTCAAGATATCACTATAAAGCAGCTGGAAAAAGTACTGGCTGTGCTCAGAAACCAGCATTATTGCCCTAGTGATCAACCACTTAAACATGCAACTACACCAGTAACTATTCTCTAAAAACCTTTCAGATACACCATTCCCAGAATGAAACTGCAAAACTTACAGTGTAAGAGGAGGTCATCGTAACATATGTACTTTTAAAAGCCAGCCTAAGAAAACTGTTAATTATTAATTGGGCAATGCAATAGCTGGCAATAGAGATCTCTGCAACAACTGTTCTTTATTCTTTCATTACCTCATTTCCTGTATTTCTATGTGTAGCTTGAGAAAATTCAGAAATAAAACCCCTTCACATTAAAAATAAAAACATGTAAACTCAAACATTACCAAGTCTACATATATTTTCAGTAATTCTTCCTGATAGACATCACTAGTGCTGTAGAAAATTACATTTACTGTAGCGTGACAAGAACTGAGTAAAGAATATAACAAGTAACTTTTAGGAAAACTCAGAACCTTTCTACAGCCTGAACTTGTATTCCATATTTCACAACTTTATGAAGTGCTTTCTAGAAAATTTCTTTACAGCATTGTTTACTGAATATTGTTGTGAAAGAATTCTCAATATTCTTCATCCAGAACCATTTTTAACCTCACAGAATTGCAACATAACCAGACTAGGCTTTTTTGCCTCTACTATCTGCAAGTACAAGGTAATTTATTAAAATAAGCTACCACAACAGTATTCTTAGAATTGAACAGTGGATCAAAACCAAAAACTCTGGAAACTCTCTACTGTTGGCTAGTCCAGAATCATCAGTCAGAACTACCAAGGTTTTTTTAATTACACTGAAAACTGCTTTTTCTGCTCAAAAAGGTTCCTTTTTCCACATAGAACTAAATCCCTAAAAAAATTCCAACCAAGAGAACAGAACAATTTGATTCAGAAAGATCAGTATGGTGCCTAATGACAAGGGGGGTTATTTGTCTTATACTGTTATTTTCTCACAAGTTTGGATTTGCAAGTTGGACAGTATCCATAACGCATTACTCTCAAAGTTCTGTCATACCTAAGAGGATATGATACATCAGGGAAGACATAAAGGGAAAAGTAAAACAAAACCAGCCTTTATATCCATAGCATCAGGAGCAGACCATAGGATAATGGGAAGAGAAGCATCAGCACTACATTTCCCATGAGACACAGCAGTGGCACCTATACAAACTAAAATACTTCAAGCTTTTCTGTAATGGTTTTGAAGGGGGACTGAGAAGTAGACTCCAAAACACCACCATTTTCTATGTGGGCAGCAGAACATAAAAGTATTTTTGAAACAGTTCAACTTAACAGCCTGACCAACTCCTACACACTGCTTTCTTCCTTCTGCATGCCTACAGAAAATTACTTTTCAAACTTCTCCTGTAAATGTATAAAGTAAGTTCTTAGTATCTGAGAGTATCTCTTTCCACAGTATAAAAGGTACATCTGTAAAAAACTTACTCATTCCAGCCTCCATTTTAAAGTATCTACCACAAAAAATGCTTAAGGTTGCAAAATCTACCATTTTAAACTTGAAGATGCCCTCAATAAATATAATGATTATATCCCAGTATTTTTCAAAAGCAAGTCTGAAGACATTTTACTGTTCTCTGTGTTCCATTCAACCATTTAGTCTGCAGCTTTTTTTTTTTTTTAATTTGTGTTTATTTAGCACCTCAATCAAAAGGACAATGATCCTGATGGCAGTTTCCAAATGGCATTATGTCAGAAAACTTGGGAATGAGTTCTCTAGTCAAAGTCAGAAAAAGGTAATGTTCCTCTTTCCATACACATATTTCAAAACTTTAATGAATTCTACCATGATATACTAATATTATATGAGTACGATATATTCATATTATCACACATATTTAAATAAACATATTGGACAACACTCACCACAAAAGAAAGACCACATGGTACATATATATATAAAAAAAGTAATCCAAAAGAATATTCTAATTCAGGGGCTAGTCATGAAAACAACAGAGTAAACTTGGAGCAGCTCATCTGAAATCACTAAATGTGCTCTAGATTTACACCTGTGTAAACAGCCAAAATTTTTATCTTATGGTCAGTGATTCCCCACACTAAACAAAAGAATGTGGTATGGCAAATGTGATATAACTCATTTTACAGTTGTAAAAAATTTTGTTAAAAATACTAATGTGGATGAGATGGGATGGTTACTCCTTCTGGTCAGAGCGTCAAAGGACAAATGGATGGAATGAAATGAAACCTGAAAAGGTTCAGCAGAAGTTACATACTTATAATTCCCTTCTCATATCCAGAAAACTATATGGTGCATTGTTAAACAAGGGAAAGAAAACTCTGAAAGCACTACTTCTGAAAAAAAAAAATATTTAAAAACCTAAAATATATCATGAAAATTTCATAGGGAACTCAGTGGTTTTTAAATAGAAACTATGTACAATGCACATAAAGCCCTCCTCTTGTAAGACCTTATTTTAAATAATGCAAGTAGATTTCTAATTTACCATTCATCACCACTGTCGTCCACCTCCTTAAGCAACATGTTTCAGCAAATCTTAATTGATTTTTAACATTCATTTTTTGGTACTAGATAATCTTAGATCTGTCTCTTGAAAACAACAAACGTATTTTAAGGCTATCCTCCATATCATTAGGGCTGAAAGCACAGAGTGTAAATAACAGCAATAACAACGCTGTCTGCATTTAAACTACCTGATTTATCTCAGTGAACTATTAAGATCAAACAAAGTTTGATACTGGTCTAGCAGTTACTCCCATAGTAACATCTTCACAGTCTCGTATTACACAGACAAATAATTAAATACCTTTTTTCAAATATCTTTTTTTCCCCCCCTCAAAAAACCCTGAGCTATAAAATAAACCAAAGTAGACAGCAGAAAGAAATGGCAGCTCTTTCAGAACCTCAAGATGTACCACCTCAAATATTGGAACAATGAAGAATTCATAACGAGAGGTGCTAATGTCATTAAGACATTAATATGCTTAAAGATCTATCAAAAGTGCCACACATTTAGCAGAGTATACATGCTCTTATATTGAAATGGGAATCATAAACTCAGAATGTCTCATTACATCAAGTATATGAAGCTACAATTGTGGACTAAACTTGAAAAAGCACCATTAATTTCTGCTTCTCTTGCAAATCCTCAATAAACATTATAATGTCCTACAATTACACAATTTTAAAATATACATATAATGCATTCCCCATATTTTTTCCTCTTCATTCTTAAGTCTGCATGCACACAGTTCATAGTATACCACTAAGAGAGGCTGATTTGAACACTCTACTCATTTATCCATCTTCTATTGTATTTTACTCCTACAGGATCTGACAACAACATAGCAAGATAATCCTACAGTATTATCCTAACTTGAATCTCTGTAAGAACTTCAAATTTTCTAAAATATTTTCAGGACAATGTTTCAAATTGCACTTTTCATACTACAAACTCCTATTAATCATATTAATGGAGGTCATCTATTATGATTATTCCCCATATTAACACGGGCTATCATCCATCCTCTAAATTGAGCTGAAATAATTACCGGCTACTTCCAATAAAAATCTTTAACGTTTCTGGTTCATTGAAATAAATAGAAAAAGCTTAAGTTTTCCCTGCTGATTAGGAAGAAACTTCTACGCTTTCTGCCTGTAAACATACTCAATTACTACATGCATTTCAGTTGAAGTTGCAGTGTACACATAAATACTGCATAACTGTTACTATGTGTCTGACTCAAACTGTGAAGCATTACAAAAAGATTAATCTACTGACTTACCTAGTTTTTAAATAGAAAATAATGCTACAATAGCACTTCTCTTTTTCCCCACTTTGTCCAAAATCCTAATACTAATGCCCTATTCACACTTGAAATTTGGTTATCCTCTCTCATCAACTTCAATAATAATATATGAGAATATATTTCCACAGTAGCTAATGGAGACATTCCTACAAATCAATGTGCTGCAGTGATACAGAAATAAAAGCTTATTTCACTGTAATGATGCTTCCAGACTTCCCTCAAGTCAGGTGGTTACTTGCAGTTAATGATCTGTGACATACCACACAAGTAGTCCTAAAAAGACTTATTATCCACTGCATGTGCAACAATATTTGCTTTATGGATGGCTAAATGAATGAAGACATTCAATGTAACTGTAAAAGTAAAATCAAAAGAAAACTTACAAGTAACATGTTTTCTTTGAGTAAAAGAGCTGTGAACATTTTCCATTAATACTTAACCTTTTGCTGGAGCAGTGCAACCACATATAATGCTTGAATCCATAAAGCCCAAGAGCTGCTCAGGGTTAACACTGATTAACTGCCCCCAATCAAATGTTTTAACTTTTAAAAATTTCAGAGCACTTCACTAATGAAATCAGATTGCATTTATGTCATATGGCAAAGGTGGGAGCAGGACAACTTGCAAAGAAATTTTGTCCTGTCTTAAAAATGTGTTGGGTTTTTGTTTTTATTTTTTCAATCCAATAAAATAGACACAAAATTGATTGGTTTTTAAAACTATATATATTATGCTGCACTGACTTCTATTAATATACTAATAGAAAAGAACAGAAAATTAATTTAAAATAAGCTACAATCCAACAGTACCATATCTCCCATGACTCAGACTGTGCAGACATTCACACATTCTCTGTTTATAATTTTTTTCATTTACTAGACTCAGCTTTTGTCCACCATATGTCCACCGTAGATTAACTATTCCCTTAGGCACAATTAAGGGCTTTCCATTTGTTGTAAGAAGACCCAAGTATGAAGGACGCAGCCAGAAAAAACATTTCTACCTAAACCAAAAACAGAAGCACATTCAGCCTGGACTATGGTTTATGCAGCATCTTTTTTATTAGACGTATGTCTACATTGCTAAATAAACTACAGACAAAATCCATGGAAACATTAAGAGATCTCTCAGCATTTCATTTGGGGATTATTATTAAAATAGGATACATACGCTGTTCTAACCTTTGTATTTAAATGGTTTACTTCTACTTCAATTTTTCAATGACATCTTTAAAGATTTTTGTGAATATAAGCATAACCGGTAGTGAATGAGAATATATTATTTACTGGCACCTCTGTCATATTGGCATTTGAGTTCAACTACACTAACAGTATTCTGTCAGGTCCTTGAACTTGGTCTTAACAGGCAAAACTTATGTGTGCAAATAAAAAACTGAAGTCCAGCCTCAAGATTTTAAGTGCAGGAAGAAGAAACCAGGTTACTCATCGTCACTAAAATAAAAAAGCCTAACATAAAAACTACTTATCAGTTGGACTAGTTCATAACTATCCTCAATTTCTGTTTAAAGCACCATATGATCTGCATAAGAAAACATTAATTTCAGCAAACAGTTTGTACAGTATCTAATCTGCCCTGGTTCAAATGAATGCAAATTCATTGATTTTCACAGAATTACACCTCTTTATATCAGGTCTCGTCTAGCTGCACAAATCTCAAACTCAGACAAGTGGTGTAACAGTAATATATCTTCTGTGTGCAAGACGTATATATTATTCAGCTTCACCCCTGTACTCAATCCCATACTGCAGCAGAACACAAATCAAAAAGCAAGCTCACTAATAGTTAATCCTATCTGTGCTGAGTATCAGAAACTGGTCTTAAGACAGGCAGGGCAGCAATTTTGATAACGATTATTAATTATCTTTTCAGCAGGACAGAAAAAATTTCCTCTTCTTTTTATTTTATTTTTATTTAGTACTCTGGCACTGGATACTTGGCTTTTGAGAGCCACCATCAAAACCTATCCTGTATACATGCTCCACTAATGGCTGCAGCACTGGAAGGAAATCAGAAGTCTAAAAGTCTGCTTTTAACCAGGTGATTTAGCAAGCGCTGTGTCCACTGTGACTTGCCATCCAAGAGATCATTTTATGAAGGATTCTGAAAGAAAGGTCCAAGTAAAACATGGGCTGATTTGCAACCAGATGCAACAGATACATTTATCACAGCAAGACTAAATGAAGGTTGGGGCCTGAATGGAGTACATATGCCCGTATCCTTGTGATCTATCCTGCCAGGTGTTTTCCCTTCTCAGCCAATGGAATATGTTTAAGTAAATATTACACAACAGCAATAAATCTTCCTTCTTTTGTTCCGTATAATCTTCTGTGAGCTCAGCTACTTTATAAAGAACAATACTTGAGGCTCAGACTCCATTTACATATCTCTGTGTGGCATATATCATAGCTTAATAGACCTACCCACGTGGCAATTTAACAGACATAAATAGGTCACTTTGGCAGTGATCATAGCCAGCACCATCAATATTAAGCCAAGCATGATTTAGGATCAAAACCTTGCCAGACAGATGCTTTCTCAGACAAGCAAGGTAATTTTCTCACTCAAAAATGTATGTTTCTACGTTGCTTCCATCCCTAAAATAATACAGAGCACATTCAGACACTAGGTTTGAAATATATTATTATGGTAAATAAAAGATCATTTTCACCTGTGATTTTCCCTTTCATTAATTTACATTTGTTAAAAATAATTATTAAAAAAAGTTACCCGACCATTGAAACACACAAATCCATAAGACTGCTATTTTCTATTAATCTTACAAGTTTGTTGAAACAAACATTCTATACATATTTTAAAACAGGGTAGCATTCTACATTTATTCAAATTAGTTGGTAAATTGACCGTAGCACAGGACAAGGTTTTCTTTTTAAAGGAGTCTCTACATGTAGTTTACCCTCCCATCCCAGGAGCTTGTGTGAGGCTCAGGTGACTGGATCTGCTGTCAGGCATGCAGGAACCTTAGATTAATCAATAAGACTCAAAAGAACAGGGGTCTTTGCATTTGCTGCTCAACACTTGTCTTAATTACAGGTGAAGGACCTAACAAGTGCAAGCCCACAGGGAACAAGAAGAGAAAACAGCTGGGGAAGGTTGGGAGGGACAAGAGAATGAACATGTAGTTCTGAATTTTAATAAGCCAGAATCTCAAAACCAGTATTAATGAAGATATTTTCTGAGTACAACTGGGGAGACTAAGTATATAAGGCAGTAACAGAGTCCAAAAGCAGACTGGGTATGTCCTGTTACCAGCCAGATTCACATTAGTACACAGTACGCCAAACATTCATTCGCATCTGGGCTGGAAAATGTTTCTTTCTGTGTTCAGATAAGATAGGTAAAAACATTTTATGTTGTATGTAAAGGCAAGTTAAAGGGTACACTAAAATGTAACCTTTAAACTTCACAATGTAACAGCACACCACTTCCTGTTCAGAGATAGCACTCCAAGATCAATTAATCACAGCTAAGACGAACAAACAGTCAACATTCTTAATTAGTGTTGATGCATTCTCCTCTGTGCCCTCATCTGTCATGAATACTGTTTAACAATCTGAGTTATTAGTCTTTATTGAAGAGTGGATCTGGTTAATATCTCTAAGAACAATCATTCATCCATCCACTATACACTGGTACCTGATAATTCCTACCCCCTATATAAGCTACAGATAACCACCGCCCT
Source organism: Falco rusticolus (assembly GCF_015220075.1). Classification (NCBI taxonomy): domain Eukaryota; kingdom Metazoa; phylum Chordata; class Aves; order Falconiformes; family Falconidae; genus Falco; species Falco rusticolus. The sequence continues at coordinate 73,563,420 of NC_051187.1, read as the reverse complement.
AAGACCATCTTGGTAGCTATAAATCAAAGTAAGTGTAGCTCCCATGCAATCTGGGTTAATTTTTGTTTGCAATATATCCACTGAAAATGTTGGTACGACACTTGAGGAGCATACTTACGGATTAGTGCAGAGGAAAATATATAAAGTAGTCAAGGTAGAAAGGAAAAAAAACACATCAGTCATACAAAACACAGTAAAACCTCTCTAATTCACACTAACAACTAGTGTGATCCATTGCAATTACTGAACTTTGTCAACACCAAATTTAAGCAAAGATACTAAGTGCACAAAACACAATTCATTCACTTGGTAACTATAGTTTCATTTATACTATACAATATAAGTCAAAGTATTTGACAGCAACATATCTATACAAGTTTTAAGTTACTGCAATGAAATTCAAAAGTCTTTGTCAATCTTCATAAGGTTTACTCTCCTATTTTTGGTGCAAATGAAGCGGTGTTAACAACAGAGAAATAAGCACATTTCAAATATACTTTGTCTAAAATAAGATTAAAATACCACAAAGTTACAAAGAAACTAAATTTAAGATTCAACACCAACTGTAAATTTTAGGATTATTAAGACCTTATGACTTACAATTAATATGAAAAAGAAAAATTCTACATTCAATTTTACAATTCCTTTTACTGTTTACCAAATGCACAGACAAAAATATATGGGAAAAGACAGAGAATTAACTGATAGTCAAACTTGAGTGCATGAGGCAGATCTGGCAAGATCTTGGCTCAAATCAGTTTTCTACTCTCTCTGACCAAATGTGTAGGTCAGACTATGTACAAAAAAAAAAAAAATGTATGGAAAGAATGAAAAATAAAACTAAGCACCCAGGAAGAAGACAGTCACCTTAAATAAAGTACTGCTTTCACAAAGGAAGACTACATCTCTGAAGCTCTTGTTCTCCCAATTATTTTTAATAAATTAGTGGTCAATGACAGTCCTTCATTTTAGCTAGTCCTGAAGAAAAAAAAAAAAAAAAGAAAAAAAAGATGGGAGGGGGGAAAAAAAAAAAAAAAAAGGAGGGGTGGGAAGGTCCGGAATTTAGGAGATCTCAATTCATACTATTCTTATTATTTTCAAATAAATTTCTGATGGATGAAAGACTAGAGACTGATGGAAGCTTTCTATGTAGAAATTACCTTTCCAGTGTTTCATGACTAAATCTTAAAACTCTTAAAATCAGAACAGGACACTTTAATAAATTGCCCCCACTGTAAAGTTCATTATCATGCTTTAAACAGACACAGTAGCTTACTGTGTTCATGCTTCTAATCTATTGCAATGTACAATAAAATAGAGTAGTCAAAACTAGCACTGATTCATTTAAAACGGCACCGAACAATTTCTTCAAGTTTGGTGGAATACTGAAGAAATTCCTGCAAACAACACATTTAATAGAATGACTACAAATTGATACAAAAAAACCACTAATAAATCATGCAGTTTTATAGATAATTTAACAGCTAGTAGCTGTGCTCTAAAGCATTACAGCAGAGATCCCAGGTGTATGTACCCCAAAACGGAAAAGTACACATTTTATTCAGTATTAGGAAGTGAAAATGGGCAAATGAATGCCTAAGCTCAAGCAAAGTCTACTTAAGAGAGCAGCACTAAATTCAGGCCAAGGTTGTAAAATGGATGGTTTCAGCTGGACTTCCAAATTCTTACCCAGTTGTCTAAATACTGGTCCAATGCTTCCCAGTTGCTATGAATGAAAATAACTGCATTCCTGGCAATTTTTTATCAGAAAAAGTGTTAGAATAACTTGCCATGATATAGATGTTTCTAGTCTTTAATAGAGCACACTCAGGTATTTTCCTAAAAGACATGTATAGCTCAAAAGCCAAGTACAATCCTGAGACAGAAACTACTGACTGTAGTATTTCTCCTGTACGATGCATGAGGTCAAGTAAGTTCATCAAATGGCTTTTCTTGGCTTTAAACCTATTATTGCTCTTGCGTTGCATACAAGTGTCTTGTCACTTACTGAGCAAAGAAGTTGAGCTATTCTGAACACAGTGATTCCAGCTGAAGAACTTGCTATTACTGGTAGCTTTATCCTTTCATAATATGCAAGAGTCAACACCATGCTTCTATATGAATACTTACCTTGTTTTCTATTTATGTAACAATAGAAGCCTGACTACAGTTACCTCTCGCAGGCCATTAAGGTATTGGGGTAGAAGCCCTCCTAGATATTCTTCTCCTATTATAGAATTCAGAAAAGCAATACACTTCTAAAGGCTCAATTTTTATCATGCTGAAATAAAAATAAAGTGAAAAAAGACCTCTGGAAACAGCAACCCCTGCATGCTCAACATGTGCAACAATAACAACAAACATCCTTAGGATCACATGAAAGCAACAGTTTGTAATTTTTCTTTACATGCAGCTTCTGAAGGAAAACAAGCTAGCAAACACACTGTTCCTTCAACTGCTATTTTCATAAAATTAAAGCCCTTTGTCAGTCTTTAATTGAAAACTCACCTACAAAACTAGAATCTGTTTGCAGATGCTCCCAAGAAAATACTTGATATTAAAGAACTGCAGGTATGTATATGAGAAAAAGATATATATTTAAGGTATATAACAGAAATAAAACTCTTTCAAATGGAAACTAGTGTCTGATTTTCTACTTCTATGGTGTCATTCCAGCAAAAGAATGTTATTTATTCCTATGTTAAAGTGCATCTTACCATAAATACTACCTAAGATTTGCAGAATTTCAGCTAGGAAGTCCAATTTTGGGGCAAAATATAAATCAGTGAAAAATATTTCTCATTTTAATTTCAACAGAATCCGTACTATTAACTCTGGTCTGCTAGAGTACAACACTGTTTAAGTTATACTTTCAGAAGTGCTATTTTACTCCAAGAGCTTCTCTGCTTTCTTCCCAGAAAATAAGTAATCTTTCATAATTAATATCATAAAATTCTGCAGCATCACAGTAGCAACATTACAGTTAATGGTTCTGAATCAAAGTGATGTCTCTACATTGTTTTCAAATGCTTTTAAACAACACTAACTGGCTGAATGAGGTCTTTTTTTCAGGTTTCTTCATGATTCAGACATTGTGATACAAACACAAATTACTTGGAAAGTCAAAAAAAATATTTGTTTTTTGTTGTTCAAGTAAATATATATACATTTTTAAAAGATTCTGTATCTGTTTCCACCACTTTCTGAAATGGCTTTATGTTGCTTTTATCATCTTCAATAGAAAAAGGGTAAAAGAGCTAGGATCAAGACCTCAGGTATACTAATAAAGATGTTTCTATAAGATTTCTTAGCTGGAAATGAGGGAAATTGGAAACCATCTAATTAGGAAACTAACTAGGTGATGGTTACTTAAAGTGGCATATTCTGGTGGCCGGAAGAAAACAGTTATATGATACTTACATGATCAAAAAGAGGACAGGTTAAAAAAAAAAATCCCAAAACAACAGGAATTAAGTAACCTCACATGCAGAACTACAGATAACAGGCAAAAAAAGCCTAATAAGCAACTCATAAGTACTATGCATAGTGCGTAGTTTAGTTAAATAATATATACCAGCAGTGAATTTAGCAGTGTCTGGACATACAGAACCATGAAATATACCTGTCATTAGATCCAGGAATGTTTCCTAGTTCTGTGTTCTAGATGCATGCTATGGCTATATCCTGAGGCCCTATCAAATTCAAACACGGGTGAGAGAAATCTCTTCAAGAAAAGAAAACAGGGAGGCAGGCTAGGCAAAGCATGATGCAGCAAGCCCCTCAACCTAACCACCCACAACAAGAATCCCAAGGTACACCCAAATATCATCTGTACACAACAACACACAAGACAATATTCAGTTTCATTTTACTAAAGGTATATGACCTGTGCCATTTCTTCAATAGAGCAACATTCAGAGTATTTCAATTAATTTTTAAATATGAATAACTTACTTTTATTTCCAACCAAGGCCACAAGTGGCTGTGTTTCTGATTCTTCATTCACTTTTTTTACCACATTATACCAGTCTTCTAAATTGTCAAAACTCTGGCCATTGGTAATATCATAAACCAAGAGAATACCCTAAATAAAAAGATATATTTAAAGTGTAACAGACTGTAAAAACATATTAACATGGTAAAATTTGTTTCAGTCTAAATCATTATCATCATAAAATATAGCACTGAGAAATAATGGCATTGTATCTTTTCGGGAAATATTAAAGGAATTATAAGTTTCTGTAATAAACAGATATTATTACAGTATTTCTCCTGCATTCCATATGTTCCAAATTCAGATACTAATTGAACTACAAGGGCAGAAAGAAATAGCAATTTAGTAAAGAGCACAGTTAGTTATATTAGAAATAATCCAAACTGCATATACTTTATGAAAAACCCAAAAAGCACTTCACATTAATAGTAAGATAAAAATCACACTAGAGAAGGACTTTTATTTTAGCCAATATTACTTGTACTTTCACTATTCCCTTTTTGAAAAAATAAAAATAAAAGCAGTTAAATCATACATTTCTGCACACTGCCCAGCTGTCATGTCTCTGCTCTCCTTGAGGGAGAAAGGCCAGATCCCTTCCTTCACTGTTGCAGAAGACAAGCAAGAAGTGCTGGCAAGCTTTACATTTTCAAAGGATAAACTAAAGATATGGTCAGAAGTCAAAAAGAAGGTAGTATTTCATAGGTTTTGGGGCCAGGGTATGAGTAACAAATACTCAAAACAGGCTTTACTGGGGATTCCTCAAAGCTAACATCCATTACTATAAAGCACAGCCCAAATATCCACCTTCTCCCTCCATAATTCTAAGATCAGCAATCACAAATCACTCTCCTCTCAATTATTGAGTCTTCTGCCCTGCCTTCCACTAGACTAAAGGCAGTATCTCGTAAATAAGGAATAATGTCAGAATTATCTTCCGTTGCACTTGTTCTCATGGAGTTCACATGGCGGGGAGGGGTGGAAATCCCTGCAGCTGCACTGCTCCTCACATGAAATTTTCACAAATATTCTAAAAAAACAATACAATGCATACAAAATCAGCTGGTTCAATGACCCACTGTGAAGAGAAAAGATTTTTCAAGTAAATTTTTTTTCAGGTATTTGTCTGGGCCCAGTTTTACTTGATAGTTTCATGTGGAGTGTCTTAGATCACAGAACATAGTGGAAGCTTATTAATTTCACAGATGACAACAAACTAGTAGAGACTGCAAGATTATTTGAGGAGAGTTTACATTATATGATGAGAAATAAAAATAATAGGATGCAATTCAATAAGTACCATGAAGTTCAAAGGAAGCAATAATCAACTGCACAATAGGAAACATCTGGCTTTGGAACAGGTTCCATATCATAGGATCAAGGAGTTAAAATAGATCACAGTTGAATATGTCAAGCTTATTTTGTAGCAAAAAGGAAAATTTCACACTGGCATGAAACATTCCAGGTGAAATAATGCATCCAGCTTTGGACACTGAAAGTCAAAAAAAGGGTAGACTAGAAGAGACCAGTAGTAACATCAGAGGTTTAGAAACCATGACTGACATCAGAAAATTGAAAAAAATGGACTGTTTCAACAAACACAAGACTGATAGCAGGCATGATGATGCTGTCAAAAGTTTCAGAAGAAGATAACAGAAATTTTCTTTTTAAATGCTCATATATAGTTTGCAGCTGACACTAAACTGGGAGAACCAGCCAACATGCATGAGGCTGCCATTCAGAGGTATGTACACATACTCAAGGAATGGGCAAACAGGAATCTTTCATCATTCAACAAGGACAAATGCAAAGCTCTGCAGCTTGGCAGGAATAAACAACACAGGCTGGGGAGCAACTGAAAATTACCTCAGGTCTTGGTAGAGAGCAAGCCAAATATGAGCTAGCAATGTTCCCTTGCAGCAAGGATAGACAACATGAGCCTGGGCTGTATTAGCAGAAGCACAGCCACTAGACCAAGGTATCTATTCCAGCACTTGTTAGAGCATATCCAAAGTAATACACCCAGCCTAGGCCCCTCAAGGCATCAGTAAAGTGGAGTAAGTTCGGCAGAAGGCCACCAAGATGAAGAGAGACTGAAGCACTTGTCCTGTGAGGAAAAGATGAGGATTCCTCAACCTGGAGATGAGATGGCCCTGGGAGGACCTAAAAGCAGCTTTCCCATACTCATGGGGAAGCTATGAAGAAGATGGAGCCAGGCTCTTCACAGTAGTGCATGGCAGGAGTATGAAACACAACAGACCTAAGTTGAAACTAGAGAAATTCAAACTAGATATAAAAGGAAAAGCTTCTTCACCATGAGGAGAATCATGCAGTGGAATAGGGACGCCAAAGACATTGCTTAGTCTCCATCCTTAACGCTTTACAGGAATGGACTGGATAAAGCCTTGAACAACCTAGTCTCACCTCATAGCTGACCCTACTTTGAGCACAAGGTTTCATTAGAGACCTCCTAAGATCCCCTCCATCCTGAACCTCTCTTACTATTCTGTGTTCAATACAGCATGTAGCAATAGGTTTAACTTACAACAAGAAGATTATAGCAAGGGTACATACTAGGGGAAAAAAAAAAAAAAAAACACAAACACTTAGACAGTAAGAATCGCAAAGCTCTGATATACACCTTCAGGGACAGCAGAGTCACCAACATTGGAGGATTTCTGAAGGCTGATAAAAATGAAATAGATATTATACAGGTATAAGAGATCCTATTGAGATCCCTTCAAGTCCTACTTCCCCTTGACAGCAATAAAAATCTATCTCTTCTCCTTTGATGCCATCAACTCCTTGGCAAAATTAGTTTTTCTTCCTTATATTTATATGGCTGCTATTAATTTCTGAGGAACAGCTTTCACCAGTTCCTTCAAGAAAATTAAGAATTATGACACCTATCTTTTCTCTTGCTATCTTTCCTCCTTCACTTTACTAATCAAATCTAGTATTAAACATACACTTCACTCTTCCAACTGTTGCAAGATACTAAGGAATAAATTGTACATCTCAGTTAACTTCTCCTACCTATTTTCCTAACTACCCAAATGCCTGTGCATGTATATATTTGCCTTTCATAATATAAGCCTTGCTCTAGGCAGAACATACTGATGTTATTGAATGCTCAGTGGAAAAGATGAAACTCAAACTGAGGGACAGGTATTGTAAAGGTTAAAAAAACCCAAACAAATGTTAGGCTGAAAGCTGTAAACGAAAAAGTGCATGGCATGCTGCTTTCACCAGTAGTCAAGTTCTCTTACCAACTTGCAGAAAAGCAAAGCAGACTATCTAAACCATCTTCAGCACTGAAGGGTTTAATCAGCATTAAATGTAAGATAAAGTTAACAAAAGCTGAGCATTTAATGTTGGCCAACTCTATCTGTAACTAATTCTTCATCAAAATGCTACTCTGCTACACGTCCTGTAGCCAACTGCAGCCTACCTGCACCTTTGGAAGAAAAAAAGAGAGGGCATTTACAGTGGATTTATCATGAAAGAAATCACCGAACAAAGTTCACAACTAAAGCTTCACCTAACTTCCTTCTGGTCCCCCCACTTCTCCATGATCTAAAATACTGCCTCTAAAGCATATTCTTTCCTTAACCATCTTGGTTTTGAATCTTACTAATATTTGTTATACTTAAGAAACACAGACAGCAGGTATGACATCTTAGAGATGTGGGGAAAAAAAAAGGCAGCTTGGCATCCAGGTCATAAAGAATACTCCTTGCTTAGATTTTTGCCACAACAGCACTCTATAAGCAACTTAGTATGATACAGAAAATTAATGGATCCATAAGTAAAATTTATTTTACCTTTTTTTAACACAAATTCCATCATTGCTTTCACAAAAATACAACATATTTTTCACACTTACAGTATATGGAGTACAGAATGGGTAGAGGGGATTAAAGCTGTTGTTTCCCTATTATGTATGAGGAATTAAGACAGAAAATGAACACTGGCCTTTTTACACAAAAGTAGCACATTTCCCTGCCCTGAAAAAGGTTTGCAACACATGGCAGACAACATGCCAAGAACAGCACGTTAATTCTCTAGTCTCCAGCGACGTGGCAAATAGTCCCTGCTTACATAATTGCACTCCTCTAGTAAGAGGAGTTTTGCCTACATTAGTGTATATGCGAGTGCTTTTTGTTTTGGAATTATACAGCATTTTCAAAAATAGGTCACTGGAAACTGAGAATATTGCAGAAATTATTTGCTGGTCTCTGGAGAAGGTAGAGTCTGCAGTACTCTTTCTCTATTAACAAGCCAATTTATCAAGTAGCATATGCCACCTCTTAAGGATACTTTAAACTAGATATGCGGGTAGGGGCAGCAGTTACAGGTAAGAGATGGGACTTGTTCTGGAATATTTACCACACAAACAGCAGCAGCGCTACTATACAGCAGAACTGCTATTACAGAAGTGTTGCACCTAGGCAATATATTCACACTAGGCAATCAACATTTAACAGGTGTCAAGTTTATGTCAAGATTTGTCACAATAAAAGAAAGCTACAGAAACCATGTTTTCTTCTTCAGGCTTATCCTCAGTTGCCCTCATTCTATGACTGACTTTAGTATGAAGGAACTAGATTAACTTTCAAATTTTTATTAATATTCATTAAATATCAGACCAAAACTCTAAAATACATTTTCTAGTCACAAAATAGTCTATTTAGCAAAGAGTAACTTCATTACAATATCTTGCCCATCTGCAGAAATGCTATTTTTACAAGTGAAAACAGTTTACAGTCTACATATACTTAACCACTGTTGTCTTTGCTGATATTGAGGATATGGTCACGCAACTACACGCAATTGAGTTGCCATAATGGAATAAGCTACTGACTATCGGTTCAGCTGTGGTAACGGACTATGAAACTACTCTTAGCCTCTCTCAATTCTGAGATATCAGTTTTAATCAACACTGACAGAAAGCTGTTTATTAGCATTTTTTGTTTATAAAGATCAAAGAGCTCCTTTACCCCACAACTTGCAGAGTTGTTCTGACCCACCAGCGAAATTCAGCTACCAAGACGGGATGTGGCAACTACATTGTTCTGGATGAGCAACACCAGACAGAAAAAAACGGGGGGGGGGGGAGGCAGAAGAACAACTGCTTCAAGACAGCAAGTGAACTGCAATTTCTCCAACTGCAACCATGCAAGCAAATTAAGTAGGTTCTCATTCTCAAATCTAGCACTCTTATTTAAAACATGCCACAAGAAATCAGGGATCTCAGTCAAAAAATGGCACCTTAACAGTAACTTAAGCCAAAAGATCAACCCTACATAATTGATTCAGCTCCCATTCAAAAAGAAGGAAACCTCCAGTGCCAAGGTTTGCAGCAAAGTATAGATGGATGCTCCACTATTAGATCAAATTTCAGCAGAGATCAAGTGAACTGTAGACTGTAGATAACCCTTTCAGTTACTGTAGATTCTCAAAACTTCCATCTCTAGTTGATCATAGTATTTTATAAGTAGGTCTATCATACATTTGGATTTCTGAGTACAAAACCAAGAATTCAGCCACTTGTGATTTCTGAACCTTACAATGATCAACCAGATGAGTCTATACAAGACTATGGACATCAGCAGATACGGGATAAAAGCATGATGCATACTGTAGACATGCTACAAGTTATTCTACCCACGTACTTTAACTCTGAATGATTGAGATTTGGAAAATACATACAGATGAACACCATTTCTGCAACAGGTCCAAATCATCCACTCTATGTATGTACAGCTTATGTACTTTACAAACAAGATGTTTAAAATCCCAGTTGCACCACACATGCTGACCAAGTGCAACACACCATAGGTATGCATACTTCTTTTATAGCAACTTTCGCTACAGTTACTTTAGTATTTTAAAGGCTTTCTTGTACCGGAGAACCCAAAACTGAACACAGTGCTCCAAATATAGCCTCAAATATATCAGGCAGGATGATAATAATTTTATTTGATTTGCCTACTGCATTCTTACTAATGCAGCCCAGTATTCAGTTAGCTTTTACTGTTGCAGGGGTGCATTGCTGACTCATCAACTGTTGGGTGGTTTTTTTTCCAGTAGGACCTCTGCTTTCTTTTCTTCAAAGCCATTTCATAGAATGACTGAGGTTGGAAAGGACCTTTAGAGCTCATTTGGTCTAATGCCCCTGTTCAAGCAGTGTCACGTAAAGCCAGCTGCCCAGGACAATGTCCAGATGGCTTTTGAATATCTCTGAGGACAGAGGTTCTACAACCTCTCTGGGCCACTTATGCCAGTGCTTGGTAATGCTCACAGTGAAAAAGTGTTTCCTGATGTTCAGACAAAACCTCCTGTTGTATCAGTTTGTGCCCACTGCTTCTTGTCCTGTCACTGCGCATCACTGAAAAGAGATTGACTCCATCTTCTTTGCACCCTTCCCCAGATAAGCCTTCTCTTCTCCAGGTTGAGAATCCAGATTTCTCAGCCTTTCCTCATAGCAGAGATGTTCCAGTCCATTACTCAGCTTTATGGCCCTTCGCTGGACACTTGACAGTTGACTTCCAGCCTACACAAGGTTACTCTGTTCCAGGTACAGGGGACTTGGCATTTGTCTTCAGTGTACTTCACAAGTTTTCTGTTGGTCCACTCCTTCAGCTGGTCATAGTCTCTCTCAATAACAGTTCTACTCTTCAGCACAATGACCATTTCTCCCCAGTCTGGTGCCATTTGCAAACTTACAAATAATGTTTTGTTCCATTTTTCAAAGAATTAACAAAAAGACACAACTCCAGTACCAGCCCCTAAGGAATATAACTATAACCAGGCACCAATCAGACATTCAGCCATGGGCCATCTTTAAGTCCAGCTGTCCATTCAGGTTTTCAGTCACGTTAAGACCCACCCATTCAGTCTGTTATCTTTACATTTTCTCTGTAATAATACTGTGGAAGATAATGTCAAAGGCCTTGCTTTAGTCAAAGTAAATAACATCCACTGCTCTCCTCTCCACAGAGACAATCATCTGACAACAGAAGGCAATCAAGTTGGTTGGGCACAATTTACCCTTGCTAATTCCATGCTAGCTCTTCCCAATTACTTTCTTGCTGCTTTGCTGCCCATTCACAGGAATTTTTATACATACTTTAAAAAAAACTTTCTTCTAAAAAGCTACAGATGTTCAACATGAAATAAGCTCCTGCCTAGAAATAAACTGAAAGCAGTGCCTTTCTGAACTATTGATGCTGTTTCATGAATAGAGGAAAATGAAGATAGTTTTATGTGTCTTTAACAGGTGCTGTTAAAAAGCTAGCAGAAGAGTGTGTTACAAACCAGCTTTGATGGTAAGAAGCCTATTACAGACACTGGCAACACATGCCAACAATGGGAGACAGAATAGCCATTAGTTCATTAAAAAAAATTAGGGTTACAATGAGGGCTGGGGGAGGATTAAAGGAGAAGAGATTAGATGTAGGGGGTTTTCTTGATAATTCGTTTGGAATGATCAAAAAATCAAACTTTTGTAACTTTAAACTTGCTGATACCAACTTTTTCACTACTTTGGGGCATTGCTATTAACTTTTTGACCTGCTATTGCTGATAAGAAACTTCTAAGTTTATCACCAAATTCAATACAGAAAAAGTTAATAGCCTTTTATTTCTTTCATTGAGTTTACTTTGGGCATATGGCAACAATTTGTGATTAATCAAATTCCCTCTGTCACAGAAGCCACTTTCTCCTGTTGCTTGGTAGGTCTTTAACAGGACAGCACAACATTTTTTATTAAAAAATAAGAAAAGGCTATAAAACAGATGCAACAGCTAAAACATTCAGACGTATTTTGAAAGTGAAAAAATGTTAAATAGACAAGTTTGGGTTTATCCCTTTAACTAATAAATCCTAATCTCCTTAATTAGCCATTCCTGTGCTGTACTTACTAGTACAAAGTTTCTGTCCAACAAAAGTTTTAGGATTCCTCATTCCTATTGCTTGAAATATTGGGAGGAAAAAATAAGTGTGTTTGTTTTCTTTTCAGACAAATACAACAATACATAATAAAACATGTTATGGCTATTGTTCTTGTTACAAACTCCAAATTAAAGAACTGAGTACATTCTAGGATCACTCACGTTAAGAAATTTGGCATATAGTACATCCTCCTAAATCATATCATAACCCAAGATACTGTTATAATCTTTAGCTCTTACTTAATCCTTCACTTTAAGTTGCTTAGTTAGCCTCAAGATAAAATTAATTCTCATTGGTAGAAGTTCTGCAAAAATATTTAGCTACCTGGTTGCCTCCTTTTGTTTGCCCTCTTATAACCCCAGTTGCATGTATGAGTTTAACGGTGTAGGATTGCTCTTAATTTCCTCCTTCTACTTTTTCCCCCCAGGGGGCATCTGTTCTAAAGCAGCCACTCTATCTACCATGTGGATATCCAAATAGACTTTACTCTTTACTGTGAGTGCTTTTCTTAACTCAGGACACAAAGCACCGAAAACATACATATTTTCTTGAGAGTTACACAGATCTACAAATGCACTCTTGCATTGCTTTTTAAGTCAACTCTAAAAAACTAACCACACACCAAAATTAGACTTGCATGTGAATATAAATTACGTTTAGCCTAAGCAGAGATTCAACATTTTTGAGATTTAAAAAAAAAAAAAAAACAACCTGTAAGATACATATAATTTTAAGAAAAATGTTTCAGTGAATTTTATATAACTACTATAGATACAATTATTAGTAGCAGTTATACTGTACCTGAGCTCCATAAATATATTTATCCAGCATTTTGCCTCCTATCGTTTGTCCCCCTACATCCCACACTTGAAGAGTAACATTCAGATTTCCTGGGAAAAAGAAATGATACAGATATAGTGTAACCTGGAAAGTTTAGATCCTAATAAAATTAAAGATATATTATCACAGCAGGTAATACAGCTCTAGCTTATCAATAACAATAGCTTTTTACCAGTATTCAATAAATAGTAACTAAATTTCAACACAAAGATGAACGTATTATTTGGAAAAAAGTCACTTGTGTCCAGTTAAGTCATTAAGATGCAGTAAAACTATAGCTAGATATCAACATGCTGAATATTAAAAGAATTGGAATCATATAAAGTATAACATTCTGACCAGAAATTATATAAGATATTGCACCAGAGAAATATGTAAAACTTGGACAAAGCTCTATAGCACAGTACTTTAAATTGAAAGGCAACACAATAAATGTCAATTTGACCACATTATTTCATACCGTATCATACACACCCCTACAAATTTTCTTTACAAATCTCGAAGCAGAGAAAAACTTCACACTAATTGCATTTTGGTAGTGATGCTCTTAGTACTATAAAGAATTATATAGTTCACAGATTAAAAAATGGAAATACTGACACACATACAAGTTGAGATGCAAAGCATGATTACTTCCTCCAGGCACCACCCCAAAGCAGACAACTAAATTGGACACAATCTGCATAACTTCATCTTCAAAGAATCTACATCAAGAAAACATCTTCCTTTCTACTCTAAACAGTCAAGCTATGTTGAAACTGTTAACAGGTTTTAAAAAACAAAGTAACAAGAAATCAGTCTAAATACATACTCTGCCAGCTAACAACTCAAACTCACAGCCTAAACATACACACAACAAAGTTTGTCACCACATGCATACAAACATATTAATAGGATTTGGCTCATTTTGCATGGAGAGAACTGTTTTCAAAATTGTATGACTACCTGGAAGCACCAAACTCTAATACACTAAGGGCTGATGACGAATTTTCTAATCTACATACAACTCACATGACTTACATGTTAATAACAATTCTACGTACTCACAAATAATTATAACTGCCTGTTAATTTTATTCCTGGATTTAGGGAAAAAAATGCAACATATTCCATATCACAATATTTGAGTGAAAAAGAACACATTATTTTGAGTTGCTAAGAAAGATACACTCTTAATTCAACTATTTTATGTTATTAACAACCTTATTTTACAGAATGTGATCTATTCTGCCATCAATTTATAACTAACACACATTGGTTATGCAAGGAAGTGTGCTCTGTGGAAATATATCCCAGCACTAGGTGAATATAAACAGCAAGTTAGAACTATATAGCTGAATACACTACTTGTGATATTAAATATACCACATTATATTTTTATGATGAATCTTGCTTTAATCTAGTTAAAAGTGCAGATTTCCTAAACTGCTACTTTGGTCTCAAATATATAGAGATGAATGCAAGACAACCTATTCACAGTACCTTTAAGCTACACTGAGTTTTATCTGATACTTAAGATAAAGAATTTCTACATGGAGCTTAGTAGTTACATCATAAACACTCCAGTTTGATAAAGGCAACCTTTCATAGAATAAAAATCTTACTTGCTTTGACAGTGTATGTATTATATATTAATTACTTCTAAAGCTTAGCACATAAGTGACTGCAAATAATGCAGGAAAGCCTTCCATAAAGCATCTGGCATGGATAAACTGGTGAATCCGCAGTCTGAAATGACTATGCATCCTTAGTGGGTAAACAAACTAAACATGCACAAAAGCTCACTGTGCTGCAGTATTCTACCCTTAATTTGGTTGTATGTATTCTACTGGAAATTTATTATGTCATTCATGCCAGCTACTTGGAAAAAAAGCTTTATAAATATTCTCGCTTTATAAATACTATCACTTTCAAACTCAACAATTTTTAGATGCCTAATTTTGTGTTCAAATGGTTTAGGAAGTTTCTAACTTCCATCTGCTCTTAAGAGCAGCAATCATGCACAGCATACTGGGCTTAGTATCTGGATAACTCCATGAAATTATCTGAGAAACTTTCATGCAGGAAGTTAAATTAAATTGTGTAACAGTGACTGTTCAACTTAAAAATCTACCATTACGAATGATTTACTTCACTAACAACAGAAACAAGAAATTGGGAAAAAAGGGTTGCAATGTTCATTTAAGGTGACATGGTTGTTAATTAAGACTTCGCTAACTACTGAAATCCATGCTGATCCTCTCCAGTGCAAAATGTTTCATTTTTCCTTTTGTCCAGTTGGGTCCTGTAATATCTGCTTTGTGCTCAAATTGATTTTGGGAGAGAAAGAAGGATGTTAGGATTATTCTGACAGGAGGAAAAACTCTGGACAATTTCCCTAGCAAATATATAATTAACAACTGTGATATTACCACATAAAGTTTTCTGCAAAAAAATTGGAATCTATTTTTCCACAGTTTTAAGAGGAACACAGAAACTGGAGAATGACAACATAATAATAAGACAGTTCTTAGAAATAAGGTTAACATACACAATTCTGAAGAATGGCATAAAAATAATAAGTAATATATTGATAAGGAACAAGAAAACACTAGCGCTCTGTAGAATACTAGCACCTTCCTCTGTAGAAAATGCACACAAGTGTGAAGTTAAAATAACTGAGGCAACACAGTGGAAGTACCTAGACAGTTTCTAGTATGAACTGAAGCCACTGGGCTGACTCAGTAGTAATCTTGCAGAAGTATACTTGGTGCACTGGTTAACCTTACTTCAAGTGCTGCACAGTCAAGATGGAACTAAAAACACAAGTCTGCTCACTTTTTGCACTGACAAAAGAATTTTAACAGAAGAATCCCGTTTATTGAACTGAACGCACAGCCTTCCTAAAAGTATTCAACTGTGGCTCTTAAGAATCTCTATCAGCAGACCCTCTGACTAACAGATACACTATTTAAACAGTAAAATCTACACCGTGTTTGCATCCAGACTATACAAGATACTGCATCAACAAATATACTGAAACTGATTTGCATTTGAAAAACATATTTTGAACAAGCTGCATGAAGAGAATTTGTTAACAGTGGAACACTAAAAGTTACATTGTTCAAAATTAGTCAAAGGATTTATGATTTGTATTAAACCATATGGTATTACCATGTAAAATATTTACTTCACTGCAAAACTGCACCAGTTACTAAAACAACTGGAGAAAAACACTAGTATTATTTTTAAAAAGAAAAAAACCCAGAAAAAACAGTATTTTATTTTACAAGCTAAAATGCATTTCTAATGCAGCCTAATGTAAACTTCTGTACAATTTGAGAAATCAGTAATTTTAACTTCTGGAATCTTTGCTGATATTTAAAGAAGGAGAAAAAAATTGAACTACTGAACCATAGTTATTTGTCAGTTCCCCTACTAAAGAAAAGAAATTGAGACTTTTTTTTCCTACTGATACACACATAATTTCTGTGCAGCGGTATGAATTAACTTTTCAAGTAAACACAGCAGCTCTGCAAACCCAGAACTAATCAAGAAATTAGAAAAATCCGCTTCCCTAAGTAATGCTTCCCACTCCAGTATTTAGAAATTTTACTCCCTCCCTCTTCCTTCCCTCTCACTCCCCACCACCAGTTCAGCTTACCTATAAAACAGAGAAATCCATTTACCTAAACACATAGGCAAAAATATGATAGCCTACCAAAAATGCTTCTTCCTGAATATGAATATATTCCATGAAAGTTATTACTTTTTTAATGATAAATGAGGAAAATAGATGTGCAGACAGTGTTGCTGGTTTGGTGCTGTTTTCATCTACTTTCTGATTTTATTACAAAATAAACTAGAAAAAAAGTAAAACTTGAATGAATCAATAGTTGATATTTTTCCAAATTTTCTACACAACAAGGATATTTAGAATCCCAGTAATGTACTACTAGCTTCTGTATGCTTAACAGCTGGAAAAAAACTTGCAAAATACAAGTTCTCAGCATGCACACTGCATGATTTGTGTACACATTCCACTTGCAAGTACTGCTGCTAAGTATTATGTACACTGGTATTTTTAGAGGCATAACCAGGACAATAACAAATTTCTCTGTTGATTTTAAGGATAAATAAGCACTGAAATTTGGTACTTTATCACTCACCAGATACTAAAAAAGTACAGCAATGGCCAAACCAAAATAGTGAATGCAGGAATAGTCTGAAAATATTATTCTGTTTCACTTAAGAAAATATATAAACATAATCAAGAAATTATTGGCAATATAATTTTAACAAAATAAGTTTAAGAACTGTATATATTTTCTTAGAACTTCAGGTTATAGCTAAAATGTTTCATTTCTGGATTTGCTTCCCATTCCGCTCTCCGCAAGGAAAAAAAGACAGAATAACCCAATTTGCATCAACTTCATCAAATCTCACAACTTTTAATAATTACCTAAACTTTTTCTAACTTCTTCTCATTTGTGAAGCCAGAAGAAAATGCATTTAATGAAAAACTTTCATACTTAGAGCAGCCACAAATCAGTGAAAAGACTTATTTCAAACCCCCAATTGTTCAGAGACAAATTTCTACCAGCAACTATTCTGTTTTAATTATTTCTTTGCATTTTCCATGCAGTGTGCTACAACTGGCATCTAAATAGTTTCTTTGCCGTCGTGAAGTGAAACATCTTGAATGCTCAAACTGTATTTTTATGAGTGCCGAGGGACCCTAAATTTTAGTGGTCTATTAAATGCCAGCAATTTCATGCTGCCTTGCATAAAACAGCATTCACATATTAGAGCACTGCAATTCCATAGCTGCATTATGCTTCTCTCACACAACTCAAATATAAGTTGTATATTTCATTTAAAAATATATATATATGTTTCTTTCAAAACACATATACTTTTTCAATGAGTATTTTTAAAGTTCCAGTTCATTGTTGTATGTTACACTAGCCACATGGACAGCAAGTACACTCAAATAAAGCTAATAAAAATCATTAATATAGATAACATTCCTTTTATTTGAATCCAGTGTTCTACTTTAAGATCTATGTTGTAAATGCATAACCTTTTGTCACCTGGCAAGAACATACTAACAACTTTTTCTCTGAATAAGCTATTTTGCCATAAAAAGCACTGCACTAAGCTTATTTAGTACACGTTACTTTGAAGAATCTGTTTGTGCAAGTCTTACTCTGCCCAACCTTTCAGTGTTAGTTTTTATTCTCTTACCTGGCAATACTATCCTTTTCAAGAAGAAGTCCAGTCCTATGGTTTGTTTGTACTGTTTTCCAAACGTTTCTTGAGCAAAACGTGTAGCTAAGGACGTCTGAAACAGAACAATATCAAATTAAATTGTCATTTTAAACAGCAAAAATCTTGATGTCAAACCAGAAGCATGAAATACAGTCAAGCACTTTTTACATCAATGCATGGTAACAGCGTTCATGGATTTGGATTGACAAGCATTCCAGCCAGCTTCAACACAGTAAGAGGAGGTGGCAAAGGCTACTGATTTATGCACAAAGCAGCAAGGTGCATATTTTCTTTGTATTTCAAAGGTACTGTGACAGTCATATTACAAAATACTACACAAAACTGAATGAGGTATCATTAGTATGCTCAAACAGACACAAATCTAAAGTGACAGTATCCATACATGAAGAGCTTGTTATTTTTAAAAAACATTCATTTGCAAAAAGGCTCCTTCTCTGGTACAGAACACCTTGATCCCAGATGAACTTTCTGGGAGGGAACAGAGATCTGCATCATGCAGAGTCCCACAGGGGCTCCAAAGTATGTCAGAAATACATCAGAATTTCAGGATCACATGAAATCTAAGATATGAAAAGTACTTTCTTGGACACAGGAAAAACTAAATTCATGTTAAGAACACACATTTGCAGAATCATTCCTTTAAGGGGAACTTTGGAAACTTATTTCTTCAATTTATATTTGTGGATTTATGAAAGTAGAACAATACACTGTTGACATAACAATCAGCTTTTACTACATACTACTAAAAGGATACACAACTAACCTACACAATGTATTGGAGCAAGGCATTTAGTTCTTTCACCAGCAATTTAACTTCTCTAAGTAGGCGGGTAAAAAAAAGGAAAGAAAAAAAGGCGTCCCACAATCTAAAGTTTAAAGCCAAAAAAAAAAGGGATGGGGGGGGCAGGGAAGGGGGAAGAGAGGTGCAATTCTAAAGCATACAAAGGTTTGTATTGTGGAGAAAATTAAATACTATATTAAAAATGAATGACACAGATACAATACATCCTATATCAAATCAGTGGCATACACTTAAAAATCTCATGTTGACATGATGTGAAATTATAAAAACAAAGTAATTGCAGAAAAAAAAATCTAAATATGCATTTATATAAACAGGGGAAAGAAATCCTAACATCCCAAAAAAAACCACACTGTCAGAGAAAACTCAAAATGGGCAAGAAGGAATTTTTTTTGTCAGCTTTCCATTCACCAAGATCCAAAGAGATAAGTCACATAAATTTTTATTAAAAATTATTGTTGGAGCACATTTAGTTCAAAATGCAATAGCAAAATAATGCCAATAGTTCTGAAAAATTAGAATAGGCAAGTTCTATTAATAGAACAGTTATAACACAGATCTAAATTATACTGATAATGTCAAATGTACACAGGAAGAAATTGTAACTTTTTTTTTGCATGAAAACACGATCACCAGAGCTCCAGCATTAAAGCTCTAGTACGAATAGGCAAACATTTATTCAACTATTAAATTATCTGTTAAGTAAATAACATAAGATTTACTGTTTTCTTGTTTCTATCTCACATTTATATTCCTACCATTGTCATATATATATATGTATTTAAAAAAATATATTTTGATATGAGAAGATATGTTTAGGAAGTAATGCAAAAAATCAATTAAAGATTATGGCAACATTTTCATTTACTTCACTGAACTCAAACCCCAAGAGGATTAAAAAAAAATAAATAAATAGAGAAAAAAAAGCAAGTAAACTAGAAATAGCATGAGTATGCTTATATATTTAGATCACTGTGGAGAGGGTGAAGACCACAGAGGATGAATCGTGAGAAGATTCTTCTGCCTACAGCTATGTGACAGTAATACTAACAACATGCACAAAATAAAATTCAATACAGATTTAGACTGTAGCCCTGAAAAAGTCAGTAGAACTGATTCTTTTAATCAGTAGTTAGCATGTCAAGATTACAAAGACATTATTTTTAATCCATCATGATCTTAAAAATGTAGATAAGAATAAAAGCATTGCAGGAGTATACCAGTCTTCTTGAAATTATCCTTTTCAGAAAAGTAACCAGTACCCAGAGTACAGATTAAAATGTCATCTGACTATATCATGGAATTCTACGTTCTCCAACACACTAATTTAGATCCCCATTAAATAAGCAACCACTCCCTTCTTGTTTTAAGGGCTCAGTAAATGTTAGCTTTATCACTCTGTGACACTCAATATTCCCTGAGGGCTTCTAGGGGTGTTAGTAAAAACAAACAACATACATTCAATTAACAGCCAACCAATAAGAGCAGCAAGTAATCAACAGCATGGCAAAGTTCTATTAAACAGTTTTCCTCTGCTCTTGAATGCAAAGGAATTTATAGCAGAAAATCATTGACTAACTCCTTTTTAATTTTTTTTTTCTAATAAACCTTAGAGCTCAAGGAAGGTGTTGAATTACCAGAGTAGAGTCCTCTATTTATTCACAGAACAAGTATTTGTCCACAAAATACTAAGCTAAGAGCAACAGTTCAAACTTCTCCACAACAGTAAGCAAAGAAGTTATGTCAGTGCATATTCAAGTACCCCTACAATACAAATACTCCCTTTAATCCTAAAATTGTTCTCTGCCACGCTTGCCATAAAAGACTCTGCATGACAGTTTTGCCTGTAAGGATATGTTGAGTACAATCTACATAAAAAATAACTAAAGTTAAATAATGTTTCAGTAGAACTGTAGCTGTAAAGAGTAATCAGTGATCACTGACCATTTATAAAAAAATTATCATCTATCCATAAAATTTCAGCCATTAATGTAGAGATCAGAGGACAGCATGATATCAAGAAGACCTTGCTCCTTCAAATCTCTACTAAGACAAACAGGACGCCACCTTTCATAGCAAACTTTCCATGAGACCAAGTTTGGCAGGTTCACACATTTGTCTTGAATACTTCAAAGCAAACACTCACATGCTGTTCTAAATAGCAATACACTACTGAAGGTTGGCATTACAAACCCTCTCCTTTCAGACAAAAAAAATAATCTTTTGGTTCTAACATACAGCAATCAAGACAGCTGTAAAAAATAGTACATAACATTTATACTATTCTATGTGCAAAATACAATGGGATATTTGGGAAGGTTCTTTTGGAAACAGATGCAATTAAACCTCACAGGTGAGGCAAGACAATTTCTTGCTTCTATTTTACAACATCAACAGTACAAACTGCTGACACGCTGTTCCTAAACACCTACATACAGAGTAAATTGAAAAAAAAATAGCAAACAGTATTTATGAAATAAATTGAAAATCAAACAGAACAAGCAATAACAGCCAGTTCTAACTGACACTGACTACTCACCAGGTCAACAGGGAAGCTTGTAGAGGAAACCCCATCAATGACAATTCTTAAGAGTAAAATCCTACAGAAGAAAGCTTTCAGAAAGCAACACCGAAGTACAGCATCTTAGTTGAAAGAAAACTAAAACCAAAATTCAATGGGATACAAGCACATAGTTCCAAAGCTATGAATTTCTATTCATATACCAACTTTACCAGCCATTTGAGAACCCACTCTCCAAAAAGCAAATATCTATCCATCCCTTCCCTCACTCCCTTCCAGAATGTCACTGCTGTTCTCCAAGAACAGCAACATTCATCCCTCAGTCATGTCCTATCCCTACTGGCAAGAATTTTAAGACAAGCAAAATGAAAAGAAACGCTAGACTAAGTAACAATGCTTTAACTAGCATAAAAACGCATTAACTGTCCAACACAAGAGAACTTCTCACTGAGAACAGTCTGGCTTTATGGGGGGACAAAATATCTTGCAAACAAAGGAAGTAGCTCTGTCATCTGAAGCTGATGTCTTTCCACCCCACTCCCAAGTACTGAATAAAGAGAAAATTACCAAGATTTTTTTACGTTAGACATGGATCTATGAAGCTACGCCAATCCGCACAGGACACTTGCAATTTTCCATTTGTAAGACTGAACAGTAACAATGTTTTTGTCAACACTGATTAAGTTTTTGAGACCATGTGCAACAACAAGATCCAAAATTGGCTCAATGCTTAAAAATCTGACATCCTAAAAAATCCTAAAGCAAGCAGGACACCACTCTGTATTCCAGCCTATGCTTCTGCTCCTGCAAATTCTCATACCAGGTCAAGCATTTGCTCTTTCATTTTCACCATCCATTGTTAAAAGAAGGAAAAGGTAGGATGTTTCTGCTACCATAGTTTAGTCTCAGCTGCAGCTGATGGCAGAAAGGCAGAACCTTGGCTGCTTTGCTCCTCCTGCATACCTATTTTTCAGTACCTCCCTTCCCATGAATAGCTCCAAGATTTGTTTCCAGAGGCCCAAAACTTTTTCAACAGTAGCAAATCAGAGTAGTTCTAGCTCAAATGAATACTGAAGTATATAACAATGCTAAGCCAACCTGTTCATAGCAAGAGTAGAAATACCTGGACCATAATGTCATTTTTTTTCAATCCATACTAGTACTGCTGGTTTATTTTAAAGGAAAAGCATTTTGGCTCAGAAAGAGTGGGTTGATTTAAAATCTAGATGCATAAGGCTGCTGTGTTGCATACATTCCTTCCTGTAATCAAAATCAAAGAAGCCAACTGCTATTAATAACTGCTGTTTATTTTCATCTCATATTTTTCCTACTTCTGATTTCAGATTTTTTTCCTAGTTTGTCTAGTTCATTAAAATCATTCTCTATTATCTTCCTACTAACCAACCTTGCCTTCATCAGCTTTTCAACAATTTACTGTTCCCTTACCATCTCTTTTACCCTAATACTTATTCAGATTCTACTCTGTCTCACTCCTTTCATTGCTTCTTCCCTTTTTACTCTTCTCTTCTTACAGCTTGCTCCAGCAGTGCTTATTCCTACCCTTAAAATTTGAAGAATCCAATTATCCATTCAGCCACCACAAAACAAATGAACAGCAGCATGATACCGCTCCCTTGCCTCATGGATAGAGCAATCCCTAGTTACTGGAAATGTAAACATTACTCTTAGCTTGAACTGACACCGATTTGTTTTTAAACTGCTACCAACCCTTGCATAGAACCCGAATCACGTTTTGTCTAAACAATGAGCAAGGAAAAAGAAAACAAGTTTACACCTTCAGCCAGCTGACTCACAAGGACATTTCCCACCCCCCCACCCCCCCCACCCCACCCCCGGAGAACTGAAGACAAGGCAGCCCCAGATGGCCAAATGGGAGAAAAATGGGAGAACATAAAACTTTTTTTTCTTTTCTTGGCAGGAAGGCAAACAATAGAAAGAAGTCAAATATCAACATCTCCCACTAAACACAAGACATATTTCTAAGATATATTCCATTGTTTCCCACACGCCTCCTGTTCAAAGATCCCAGTGACAGAAGAGAAAAACCAATGTCTTGCACAGTAAATGCGAGGCTAAGTATGCAGCCATGTAAAGATCAGCTGTGAACCAGATATGAGGCAGACTATTTATATTGTTGAAGACATACAGACATACACACTTCAACAGGTAAGCAGAGCAGGTAGCCAACAAAGGAGAGGAACCTCAACAATTTCATCTTCTGAGGTGCTTCAAATAGTACTAGGTACATTTTACCCTTCCATTCTATGACCCAATCACTTCTTGTATTTTTACAAGATCTTACAATAAATCTATTACTGCAAGTGTTTGCTGCTAGGCTATCAGGATGGCTGGAAGAAGCCTCTATTACAGCATCATCTAGGGGGGACAGAAGGAAAAGCAGCCCACCATAGCACAGCTGCTCCTCATGCAAGATAAACTGCACTTGAAGCACAGTATTCTTAGAGCCCGTAGGAGATCCAGTGAGTGGCAGCTCCCAAGAGAGAGGTAGGAACCAGAAGGAATATACATCAAAACTCAAGAATGCTTGAAAATCCATGTTTGGCGAGAGGTCTTGTCACAAGGTGCTAAACAGCAGTAGAGAAAGGATTCCTCAGTTTGAACTGAAAACTCCTGGGGAATGCTACCAATGAAACAGCACTTCAGCTGTCAATCCTGTGATCACATAGCTGCTTGGAATTGCCATCTACTGACTCAGATGAATACAGTACCACCTCAGACTGGGTTTAGAATCACTGGAGATAAAAACATGTTTTATTTCCTCATAGAGCTCTGCAGAAGTAAGTGAGCAAAACCACGCATGAACTTTCCCTAAGAGCTTATTTCTATTAATGGCAGGCAGTACATTTAAACCACCTCTACTAATACCTCTACTTTTCATATAAACTGTGATGCTGGCAGACTTTCTGTCTCCCCACGTTTTCAAAAGTTAATGATGGAAGAAAAACTGTATTCCTTCACACACACAATAGTATTGCTCTTTTCAGGTGTATCTCACAAAAGGATTCAGGCTACATACGGCACTAGGTATGTTCATGCGTGTAAAGTACAGTGGCTATTTAAATGGGTAAGAAAGCAGCCTCCCTTTTGCCTTCTTTGGTCTCTGTCAAAATTTCTCTTTTAAGAAGACAAGTATAACTTGTTTATGAAAAAGCTTTTATGAATAGTACTTAATTATGTCTATTATAGATAGGAAAAAACCATAAAGTCACAAACAAAAAAGCAAACTGACCCTGAAGTACCTTTCCAAACTTTGAAACAGTAACTCAAACCGATGCAAACTGTTCTGTCTACCTCGGGGGGGGGGGGGGGGGTACGAGCTCTGAAACCCAAATGAGGAGAGCGTGGAGACCCAGCTAAACAAGCTCCCCGGCTCCTCGCTTCGGTGGGAACCGCGAATTCCCGTGCTTGGCCCGGCCTCGGCCCCCGCCGGCACCGGCAGCACCCGCGGGCCGCTCCGGCCGCTCCAGGCACCCGCTCTGCGCGGATCAGCCGGAAACTCCGTACCAGGCAGCCCCACCGTCAGTCACGTTATTAGCCGCTCCTTTTATTAAGGCTCAAGAAAATTGGATTAAAGTCGTACACGTCTAAAGGCTGATGAAGCCTCTTCGGGTTCCGCGGGGGTGCGGACGCCCTGCCAGGGGGTTCGCTGCCGAGCACGGAGCAGGTGCGGGCGGCCCGGCAGCGCAGCTCCCCGGCGAGACGCCCGCCTCAGCCCGCCGGCCGGGCAGCGGCGGGGCCCGTCCCGGCGCTCCGCTACGCCCCCGCCCCACACGCTACGGAGAGGGAGAAGCGCAGGGCCGGGAGTGAAGGGGGAGCGGTCAGCCGGCGTCACGCCGCCGGGTATCGCGACAACGGCTGCGCGACAGACTGCAAGCCGCGGCGGGCTGCTCCCTCCTGAGCAGGAGAGCTGGCGGGAAACGCTGAGGGGGGCGGCCAGGGAACGGGATCGGGGCACCGCGGCGACGGAGAAGAGCGGGGTGCCGCCGGCGGGGGCCGGCACTGACCTTGCCAGTGGTGCCATCCCCCAGCACCACTAGCTTGAGCTGGCGGTCCGGACTCTCCTCCTCCTCCGAGTCCGACATGATCCCTACGCCCCCGGAGGGGAAGGAGAAGAGGCGGAGGGCAGCCGGGAGGGACGGGGTGCAGGAGCCAGGAGGGGAAGGGGGAAAGGAGCGAACGCCGTGCTCACGGAGCGGGCAGCGGCGCAGAGGCCGGAGCCGCCATCTTCCCCGAGCGCGCCCGCCGTCGCTATGGCCCCTACGGGACGAAACCAACGAGAGCGCGGAGAGGAGGGGGAGAGGGTAGCTCGCAGGAGGGAGTTACAGCAACGAGTCCAACCGCCGCTGCCGGCGCAAGCCGGGAGTACCCGCCGCGCCCTCACTTCCGCTGTCCCCCCAGCGGCGGGGTGAATGGTTCAGCCCGACTCGCCGCCACGCGCAGCAGCGGCATAGCCCCGGAGTGACGCCCCGCGCGGTAACTAAGGAACGTGGGGTCAGAGGTGGGGGGGGCGGGGCTGGTGGCGGCGCGGGGCGGGGCGGCCTGCGCGGGGCTCTCGCCCTGCTGCCGGCGCTGGCCGCAGGCCTCCTGGGCAGGGCAGCTGCGGCAGGCGACCGGGAGGCTTACGGGGGAGAGGAGAGGCCGGGCAATTTCCTGAGGAGGTTTCCCCTGCGAGCAGAAAACCCGCGCGCAGCCGTGCTGCCTGGCGGAGGCGGGCCGCGTCTGCCAAGGAGTTGCGTGCGTTCTCGCTACGTCCGTGGCGAGTCCCTTTCTTGGCTGGGCTTCTGCGCTGCAACAAGATGTATTAATATTTTTAAAGAAATTGCTAATACAGCAAGCAGATTGCACAGCAAGCGCTGAGCCGAGCCCAGCCTACCTTCCCCATGGCCCTGACAGCCCTTTGCCTGACTTTCCCCTAAACCCACCAGACAGGGATGCGACAGCCTTCTTATGTGATCTGCGACAAACTTTTCTACCCATGCCGGCAAGCAGTAAGAAAATTTGTTGACATAGCCCTAACTGAATTTTAAATCATTATTTTATTGTGCACAATGACCATGGAGGACAGCGTAAGTTCATCTTTTGCAGCAGTCTTTCACATACTTGAAAGCTGTTAGGGTGTCATCGGTCTGTCCTCTTCTGTAAACTAAACAACTCATCATTCAGTCTTTCCCCGCGGTTGTCTTTTCTGGACTTCTGATTATTCTCCTTGCTTGCCTTTTGGCCTCCCTCCACTTTCTTGAAGTGGTGTGCCAAAAACTGGATACAGTACCTTGGTTGAGGCCTTGCTGAGCAGGGTGTAAGTATTAGTTCATGTGTCTTATATACAAGACCTCTGTTTTTATATCCCAGTATGATGTTTGGTTTTGTCACGGTATGACATTGCTGACTCATACTGTTTCTGATTTACTAAAAAACTTCTGAATCCCCTCCTGTTATCAGAACTTCAGGCACTCTGAGGTTTTATTCCTGTTCAACTGTAGTGCTTTCTGCTTGTCCCTGTTGAATTTCATCCTATATTTCAGGATACTTGCACAATCTGTCACTATAATTTTATTTATAATACTGTCCTCCAAAATGCATGCCGTCCCTTCTAGCTTGGCTGTATCTGCCACCTTAAGAATCACATTCTCTATTCCAAAGTCTCTGATAATGGTAACCAATAGTACCACAACTCAGCAAGCCCCTATTTGACATATCCTTCCCATATGACAACTGATAGCAATTCTTGGGGCGTAGTAGTTTACACAATTTGAACAAAAGAGAGACAGCTAGAACTGTTTAAAGTGTAGATGTATTTTAATGGATTCAATATCAAGCTAAGAATTTCTAAAACAACTTTATGTAATGCCTGAATAGAAATCACTGCTGTTTCAGTCTTTCAGTTTTTCTTTTTGAAAAGTATGTCAGAAATTTCCAATATTAAAAATGCACCATTTCGCTCAGTCCTCAGCAGGATCAAGAAGACTCTTTATTACTCATGTGTTCAAGTGTTTGCAGAACTGAAGCCAAATGTTTTCCCAATGACATTCTGAAAAAAGGCAAAAAAAGGCAAAAAAACCCCTTAATTTCTGATGGAAAACCAGACACACATCTTTTTCACTTTCTTCATACTTCAAAACAAATTAAGCATGTTACTCATCAACTATTTTCCACTTCAAATCATCTTTTAGCCTAGTTATACTGCAAGCTCTCTCAGCTACGATCTTCAGCAAGATCAGCTTCAGGACTCAGCTGAACAGCATTTCTTGGAAGGAAGAGCCACAGGGACAAACATGGAATTTTCCTTTATGATTTCTGACATACTGAACAGTTGTACAGTTGGCATTAGACATTTAAAAGCTCCATATCTCAAATACACGTGATTGATAAACCACTGTTGATACAACTGTTCATATTCTGCCTATCCTGCCTCAGTCACATTAAGAAAAAACACAAATTATTAATTCAAAGACTCCTGGCACTTTTAGGGAGAAACAGGGTTCTATTCAGCCTTCAAGATGAGAATTAGCAGGGTCTGGGCTGCATGTGCAAAAGCAGAATGATCAGAAAGGAAGGTTCTCTAGGTCTCCATGTATTCTCATTCAAAATATGATAAAGGAATATGTGTTATAATACACATGCCCAAACTAAGAAGAAAAATTTCTTCTTAGAATATATTCATTTTTCCTCGACAAATCACCAGAGCTTGTTAAAAGTTATCATCATGTAAATGAGTGAACAATATAGAAACAATGTTTCATCTTGAATATGTCATTCATGGGTTTAAAGATGTCTTGAGGCTGTGTATCTGATCTATTTAAATAAGCACTTAGATATTAAGGCATAATTTTGGAAATACAAAGAATACTTGATATGTATAAACATGCATGTTTGCTGTTGAGTGCCAAGATGACTGGAAACTACCCTAGGAGACAGCATAGTAATGTAATCAGGCAACTCGGTCCCGGTATTCAAGATTAAAGCTGCTTGGTGGAGTTAATGCCTTAATTAACAATAACATTACAATGGAGTGTCATTTACCATTGTTTCACTTTATTCTAGCATAGCAGAGAAATCAGACTACAAATCTTTATACATCTTATTTGTTGATGTTCAGCAAACACATTAACGGTGTGGTGTGGTTATTTTATGTGGAGTGGTACAGATTGCTGGTACCAGCACAGCCCCCCTAGGGAGGTTTTCCCACTGAAATGTTTTTGTCATTGCAATCTTAAATAGTTTGCTATTTGCTAAATAAGAACATTTTATAGATTAAAGGAAACTAGTCTTGAACTGCTTGATCCTTTACAGGTAAAGGAAATAAGTGAAGTATGTTGAAAAGCAGTGAAATTTAAAAAAATGCACTGCAGTCTTTTTTTTTTTTTGCATTGATGGCAGTATGCAAATAATTTGAAGCTCTTTTGCATTTTTAGAATACTAAGAAAAAAGTCCTTGAGCACTGCCTTTGAACAGAGCTTTCACTGAAAAATGCCTGGGTCACCCAATGAAACAAAATAAATGCATATTGTTTAGTGGTCATTGAATCAATATTTTGATATTTGCTCTTTTGTTTTTCATTGTATTTTCTATATTCTTTATATTATTTCTTTATGAAGAAATTTCACTGATAATCCACTGATAATTGAAAATATAATTGAAAAAGTGGTAAGTGAGATGCCAACAATTTAAAAATTCTCATATTTCATTTAGGCTTCAAATAAGGAAGTAATTGTATTCCCATTCTCTGTCACGTTTTGGCCTATTACTTGGCCTGAGCATTTTCTACTGAATTAAATTGACTTCTTAATATGTGAAACCAAATGGTATAGACAGTTTCCTATCTCTATACTTCAGAAAAAGGGAGGGAAGAGCTATATGACTTGGTATAAATTCCCTGAACCAACGCTTCTTGATCAGTGGACCCCTGGGCATTTGAAAACACCTCGCAGGAGTCCATGGAAGGTTGCTGAGAAAAGCAAACCCAGAAGGCTTATATTTAGCCTACATGCATTTTCACTTTCAGTTGAGGATTTTTAAGTCTGTAAGACTGATGGTTGCTGCTGCTGTATGCCACTGCTGAATCTTCCACCTTTATCAGATGGGCAGCGAGTTTAATAAATGTTTTCGTTTGATTTAGTTCTTCAGATTATCACTAAAATTGTTCCAGTTCAGTTTAGCTGAAAAAGCCCAAGTATCTGAAGGCTTGACAGCTCTCCCTAAGTGGAATCACTATAACTGCTGAATTGAGTTTGGGGGTGACTGAGGTAATAAAGTGTGACAGGAGGGGCCAGAGAGGTTTAGGAGAGGAGACAGGCAGTGCTGGAGGAGTTGGGTTTTATGTAGGTGGGGAAGTGGGGCTGGAAGTGTTGAGTGGGTGTTGAAGGAATCTAGTGCTGGGAAAGATCTATGGGAATTTCTGAGGGCCAGAGACAAGTGCTGGGGTCTTACTATTCACCCTCTGCAGTCCACCCTTCCAGTGCAACATCTTCCTCCATCGTGGGAGACAGAGTCACGTACCCAGCTTACTCCTCATCTGGATCAAAGAAACTTTCCTTCCTGGCACCTGTTTGTTTCTGTGCCTCTCTTGGATGCCACCAGCTCCCTCTTTCACATCTTTCCCTACACCCCCTGGTCACATTTTTTGATGCAAGCCATTGCTTTTCATTTCTGCTCCTGTTTTGAGCTGGCAATCAGAAATACTCCTTTTTTCCAGCATTTTGTTCCAGTTTAATTAGAAAACAATTGTTGGTAATCAGTTTCAGTTTGAAGGAGAAATAGCACACTTTCAGATTTGGTTTCTTTGCTCCCTTGCTCTTAAGCTACCCTGACTAAATAATTGTGGCATACACAGTCTACTATATTTGCAAGTGCACATTGTACAAATGCAAACTAGACTTTTGTGGAGGTGTGAATTTTTTAAACTATAGTATAAGGTTGCATTTCTTACGTGCAAGTATCTACAAAAGAACCAAAAATTACTATTTACATAGGGAATAGCGATATGCTTCTCCCAAGCTCTGAGAAAAGGTGCTGATCAAGCTGAATGAGGTGGAATTCTGGGTTGACAGAAAAAGGAACGGCATGTGTGAGAGCCTGCAACCTTTTTGCCATCCTCGTCAGGAATGCAGGGGTCGTCAGCTAGCAAGTCATCTGTGCCTTCAGCACTTAATGGAAACAACACATTGTGCAGTGGTCAACGGGAGCTGTGTCTTCTGTTACCAATACAAGCCAATCTTTTAACTTCTGTTCTGCTGTTTCTTCCTGTGCTTATACAAACACAATTTCTTTTGTGTTTCATTCATATCAGGTTTTCTATTTCAGGTCTCTATAGCTGGGATCCACAGACCCTCCCTTTCTTCAAGGTGAAAATTGCCATTACATATGTTTGAAGAAGGGAAGTGTCCTTCTTGAAAAGAAAAGCAAAGTTGTTGCCAAAAAAAGTGCAATGTGCATTTTAAAAAATATATAGGAGATTTACTTGTGTTATTGTGTTGATTTTGCCACTCAACTCTGGAGCAGAGTAGAAAGCAGCTATTACTTTTAATTGCATTAGAAATTTGCAAATAAAAAATTAACTGTTTCTTCTTCATCAGTGTCATCTCTAATGTCTTTACCAGATAGTCTTTTCTTTTGCACTGCTTGATTACTGTGCCCTGAGTGAGACTCAATGATTAATGTGGCTGACTAGACTGACGACTGAGTAGAAATGGTAAATAATCACTTGTTTTTATACATGTAAAAAACAGTTCCTGCTCAAGTTGGAAATCCTTGCTTTTGGAAGGGCATTCCTCCATCTTGCTTCCTGCTAGCCTAAGGTCATTTAAGGAATAACTGCTTTAAGTGCTTGTTGATTACAGTGATATAAACGTCTCTGGCCCAGACACTGCAGTGAACAAGACTTTCCACACAGGAATATGGTTAAACTGAAGGCCACAAGTTTTATGAACTACATTGCCTAATAAAACAGGGAAGAACCACTAGCCAGCTGTTCCCCACAAACTATCCAGTAAAACAGGACCAGTGAGGTTCACCAAGCATGAGGCTATGAAGGCCAAGCTAAGTGTCTGGGAGAAGGCTAACCGCATCCTCCCTCCTGCAAGAGTGACCAAGGCATGTGGTCCCAAAAAAAGTACCTCCTTCTATACTGTCTGTGCTGGGGAGAGAAGAGTAAAGTAAGTAGTAGCTTTTTTCTTTGTGTAAGGTGCTAAATTTTCCCTGCATTGTGGAAAGGGAAGTAGCTAGCTGACACTTGGCTAATATTAAAGACATGAACAGTAATTCTGGCCACAGCTAACATGAAAAACCCACATTGGAAACTTGCTCCCCAGTTGTGTGAATGCACAAACATGTTTTCTGGTCTTTCCACTAGCTGAATTTACTAGTAAAGCCACACCACATTTTCAGTGTGGTAAACACTTTTTATCACTGTTGAAGGAAAGCACACTCACCAGCTCAAAGTAGAAAATCCAGCAATAGCCAGTCTAAATAAGTTAGAGAAAGTAAAGAGGCGAAAAAGATCTTCAGAACAAGAATTAATTTATAAAAGAGACAACTGGAATTTACACAAAGTACAACTAACTTCTGCCGAGAGGGTTGTGTAAATTTGAAGTTTCCCACCTGAACACAGAGGATCACTGTGAACTGTTCTGTCTCCAAACCACAATGCTCATTAGAATAACGGAGAAAGCTGTCTTTCTCACAGTGTTGACCTGTTACCCATCCAATAAAAAGTCCTTAATTTTTTCTTCCTTTTATAACAATGTGGAAAATAATTCTAGGATTATTTTCTAACATGTAGAACTGCAGGTTTGAAAGGACCCACCTGAATCACTGGTGTCCTGTTGTTGAATTCCTGAAGGAAACCATCAAGTTCCATCACAAAAGCAGGGAAGTCATTTGCCCCCACCACTCTTACTTGTTCTAGAGCCTAGTGGTTTGACTCCATGTGGTGGATTGACCCACCTGGCAGATACACTTCCACCTGGTCACTTGCTTACTCTTCCTCAGCAGGATGGGGGACAGAATCAGAAGGACAAAAGCAAGAAATGAAGATTGAAATAATGACAGTTTAATAAGTGAAACAAAGCTAAACACACAAGCAAAGCAAAAAAGGGAATTTATTCACTGTGTCCCATCAGCAGGTAGATGTGTAGATGATTCCTGAAAGCGCAGAGCCTCAGCATGCGTAACAGTTACTTGGGAAGACAAATGCCATAACCTCAAATGTCCCTCCTTCTCCTTTCCCTCATATTTTATTACTAAGCACTACAATTGCATTTGCTTTTTTTACAAATAAATCACATTTCCAATAGATCTAGTAGCCATCTTATTCTCCTCTTAAATTGTTAGCTATAATATCTTCTCCTGACGATATAGTTGGTAGTGTCCAAGTGTGTGACCTTGCACTTTATATGGCTGAATCTTACCCCACATCAAGTGTTTCAGAGCACAGAGTTATCCAGTTCTTTTGGCCCAATACCTTGAGCCTCCTATATAGCTTCCCAACGTCCTCTTACTGGTTAATCAGCCTGATGCTGCTCTTAGTGGGCAGCTCATTAAGAAATGCATCACACAAGATTGTACCTGAAGCTTATCATTGAGGTAGCCCATCCCCTGCAACCTGATACTTCTTTCAGTAGTATATATCATGATTTTCTTTTTAGCTAGTTCTCCCCATCTTCACTTTACCTGCTGATTTGTACCTTTCTGACTTAGTAGCTACTCTCTATCGAAGTCCACACAGATGATACCTGCCTGGGGTGGGCTGACTCTGGCTGGATGCCAGGTACCCCACCAGAGCTGCTGGTATCACTGCCCTCCTCAGCTGGGCAGGGGAGAGAAAATATAACGAATAGCTCATGGGTCAAGATAAGGACAGGGAGACATCACTCACCAGTTACAGTAATGGGCAAAACAGACTTGACTTAGGGAAATTAATTTATTACCAATCAAATCAGAATAGGATAATGAGAACTAAAACCAAATCTTAAGAACACCTTCACACCCTCACACACCCCACCCCACCCCTCCCTCCTTCCCGGGCTCAGCCTCACTCCCGATGTCTCTCCCTGCTCCCCCCGAGCGGCACAGGGGACCGGGAATGGGGCTGGGGTCAGTCCCTCACAGCTGCCCCTGCCGCCCCTTCCCCCCAGGGGGAGGGTCCCCACACGCTGCCCCTGCCCCAGCCCGCCCCCCCCCCGGGGGCGCAGCCTCCTTGGGCACCCCCTGCCCCGGCCTGGGGCCCTCCCTGGGCGGCCGGTGGGTCCCTGCTCCCCGCGGGCTCCATGGGCTGAGGGCACAGCCGGCCTCGCCGCGGCCTTCACCGCGGGCTGGGGGGGAACCTCTGCTCCGGCGCCTGGAGCCCCTCCGGCCCTGCCTGCACCCACCGGGTGTCTGCGGGGCTGCTGCTCGCACACCTGCTCACTCCTCTCTTCCACTGCATTTTTTTTGTGCAAAATTTCCGCCCCCCCCCCTCCATTCTTAAATTTGCTATCCCAGAGGCACTGCCACTGTCACTGATGGGCTCGGCCTTGCCCAGCGGCGGGTCCATCCTGGAGCCAGCTGGCATTGGCTCTGTCAGACACAGGTAAGGCTTCTAGCAACTTCTCACAGAAGCCACCCTGTAGCCCCCCCACTACCAAAACCTTGCCACGCAAACCGAATATACTACCATGTCACCCTTGTCTAAAAAATCTTTCAGCAAAGAAAATTCACATTAATTTGACAGATGAAGTAAACCTGTGTTGCAATGTATCCTATTTTACACTTGCCTGGAGGTCCTTATTAATACTCTTTTTTGCGTTGAACTTTATGCCAAGAGAAATCCATTGGAAGTACATTAGTAAATGCCTTATATAATCTATCAAACTGTGGAGATATGATCTATTTGTGATCAGTTCACAAGAAGACAAACAAACTCAATTTTCTGAATAAATTATTAATTGCAAACGATTTTTAGGACTCCCATGATAGTGAATATATCCCTTTCAGCATTTGTATGATCAGCCTCTCCAACAATAATCATTTGCTATTGATCTCCATCCAAGGAACAGCACATACACAAGCTGAATGAATCCTGACATGAGAAACCCACTGAAATCCCATTTCTGCCACATCTAGCTGACCTGTTCAAAGTTATATACGACATCAGCCTCAAAGGCAAGATTAGATCTCAGGGTTTCCTACCTCCACTTCTACAAAAATACATTTATCTCCAACACTAAACCGCAGATGTTATAGTCATGACTGTTATACCTAAACATGCAGTTCTGTGTTCACTGCAGTACATACCAACCATGCTTTCAGTGTGCTCAAGCCTAATTAGTTCCCCAGACTCCTAGGCTTTATTTTACTAGTCTCTGTATAGCATAGAAAAATATTCTGGGTTGTGATCACTTGGCAAAACTTGAATCCCTGTTCCAGGAGCTTTTTTTCCAGAAAGAGTTTTCTCTAGACTTCGAATTATTTTGGTTATGCGTCTGCATAGCTCTTCAAGAAGCTCCCATACTGCATGGGAAAAAACATTACCAGCCCAATTACACAAGGACTCAGGTGTGAAGAGAGCCTACTCCTCTGCTCCTTCACTGCTTGACCTCCTTGTCTATAAGTATCTTGGCAGCTGGAAAGTACTGATGATCCACTACAGTTGTCTATCATATTGAATAGAATTGTCTCATGGTTTCTTGGTTCTTCCCCATGACTGTGGCAAGTTTCTGTTTCTTTCCTTATCCCTAGATTGCAATTTGCAATTTTTAAGGAACAAATATGATCTATTGGCTATACCTGTGTACATCACTTAGTAAACTGAGATCATCATGCCTGACTACTGATTTTAGCTGCTGTGAATATACGAGCCATACAGTTAGGTGCACCCCTCGGTCTGAAATTAGTCAGCTGGATGCACACTTTCCTGTGATACTTTCATGGGAAAGGTGGGTTTGCACTGACTGCAGATACCTGGGCATGATTTTCTTGAGTAGGCAACTATTACAGTCCAAAATGAATTTGAAATGTCTGTAAAGTGTCATTTAGTAGCCTCCTACTCAGCTATGTGCTGCTGTTAGACTTCATATAAGATACAGGGCAAGAAGGGATGGAGCCTTGCGTTACCGTCACAAACCATCCAGCCATTCATCAGCTGTGCCATTCCACTGCAACATGTCAGCAAGTGATGGCAAAGATGACTGAAGCACTAACTACCCCAGTGTACTCTGCCAGAAAATGATCCCCATTTGAATAATTAAATATAACATGTCTCAATCAGCTTTGAAATGTCTATTGTGCCCGACAGGCATTCATGTCACTACCCAGCGTGGCAGAGGGCTCTGACTCACATTCAGAGAGCAGACATCTGCAGCAGTTCATGATGTTATTTATCATCCCCACCCCCTCTGTTATTTGCTACCACACCTCTGCCCGTGGTTACCACCACAATGACAGATCTGGCAGCAACGGATGTGCACCCACACCTCACCCACACCACAGCCTCATGCCTTCACATGAACTCATCTTCATCAGTGACATAAGCCATAACAAGGGCAGTGAGGCCGGGCACAAACCCCCACTGCCGCTTCGGCTACTGTGACATCCAGTGAAGTGGAGAGCTGATGTCCTGGCAGGGCAGCTGGGCGTCACAGTCTGATTCAGCAGCTGGCCCGTCATAGCTCTAATAAACATACTGTCTTGGATATTATTGATATTATTTAACACAGTAAAGCTCACAGTTCAGTGGTAATGTGTCTCAGCTGGAATGACAAGGGCTAAAATTTCATATACTTTTCCTGTCCATCTCTGTAATTGCATATGACAAACTAATATCAGAACTAACTGCCAATAATCCATAAGTGAGTATGACCATCAGAATTACGTATCTGGGATAACTGATTTTCAAAACCCTACTTTGGACTGATTTTTGTCTGATGTGGTATCAAAAGTTATGACTCACCCAAAATGCTTTTCTCAACACTAGCCTATGTGCTCCCAAACTAATTTCCTCCCAGGAAATTTTACATCTTTGAGGGCAGTTCATTTACTGCTGCCAAAACTATAGGCGTTCTTGATGGAGCTGGAGTAGCTTTATGGCATGATTATCTCAGATCTATGTTTAGCCAAACTGTAGAGATGTATTAGCAAACCAGTAAATATAGAAAATAGAAAGGAAGAGATGGTTTGGAGAAGCATACCAGGAAAACTTAAAAGCAACAACTGTGACAGAATTTGCATATCTAAATCTGTACTCAAGTACACCAAGATGAAACCTTGCAGTTAAGGTTTTGAGAAAATGCAACTGTTACTAATAAGAGATTAAGTATTATTTGCAGTGTCTTGAGGATTCCGCGACATGTCCTTTTAGCATCTAATAGTGGATCAGATCCTGTTGGGTTTACTTCACTCAGGCAAAATTCTTGCTGGTTAATAATAGACTAAAATTCGTGTTCAGCTTGGCAATATATTAAATTAATTAAGAGTTTTCATGGCTTATTGCATGAACCTGATGAAATGATATGAAAAATACACATGTAGAGTTCTATGAGAACCCAGATTCAGACTTACAATTAGAGATGCTGGATCTTTGATCTTTCTCACCGTGCAACACAATTTGAAATTTTGGAGTGATTTTCTATGCTTACTTGTAATTAGAGTATGCATTTTTAGAAGAAAATATGATATTCAAGTTGATAGTGTTCCTTTCAAATGGACAAATGTACACTCACACCCACAGCCACACACGCTGATGTATGTATCTGTGACTGCTGGAGTACATCAAGTGAAGTGGCTGGATTTTAGATCCCCACTGGCAAACACAGACTTGCTGGATGCTGTGCAATTCTGTCACTTTGCTTTGGTGCTTCAGTGGCAGCTGTAATTTTCTGGAAAAAAAACTGGTCTCATAAATGTCTGAGTTGTTTGGCCAAGTTGCTGTGATCCTTTGCCTACACAAAACTGCCTTCTCCTCAAGCTCTGTTATCCATTAAAATGTTGCCAGAGATCTCCACTGATCCCACTTTGTCATGCAGGAATTTTTCCAAAATAATCCCTGCTAGATTTCAGCTTTAACTGATAGGTGTTAGTATGTTTTCATTTGTCCTGAATCATTCGATGTCTGTCTCAAGTGTAAAACAAAGATCCTTGAGCCAGACTCTTGCCATGCACATGCAAAGAAATTTTTTGGAGATCAAAGGGGAAAATCTGGCTAGTCTGAAGGGTGATATCACTGTTAACCCTGTTTTATTTTCTGCCTAGTGAGAATGAAGAGAAGAAAGCTTTATACAGTATACAATGTAAACACAACAGAGGGCATGAGCCTGTCAGCCTATCCTTGACATGAGACATGCATACCTGGATCCTGACAAGGATATTTTGTGAGCAAAGGCAATAATGAAGTTTTGAAAAACACACATTTAAGAATGTGCATACTTTAGAGCTGTGCTCGTACAAGTTGTGATTTAAAGGGCTGGAGGCTTCAATGTGAGCCACTAAAATTCAAAATGACAGAAACTTACAAAATTTTATTGCTCTACATTTAATAAAATTTACATTTACAAGCTGTCAGTTTGAAATGCTGAATAACTCATAGTTTAGAACACTGAACAGCAGTTGGATTGCGCTTGAAGTTCATTGCTTCCTACTTATGATCTTTCTTCTTAGATACTCAGAATAACCCTTCAATCCATGCACTCATGTTATCTCTCTTAATTCAGCTTTGGCCCCAAAAATATGTAGAATTTGCAGGACAGTCAAGGAAAACATGTATCTTGTTGCCATAAAAAAAAAAAAAAAAAAAAAACAGGCATAATTAAAAGCTCCCTTTCTGCTTGTTTAATGTGCTAATATGAGAACATTAAGGCCAATGTACCATCTACTGCTTGGTTGCTCCAGCTGTCTGGATTTTTTTTGTTAATTTACGGACTCAATTATGTAGACTTTTAAATCCACAGCATTGGTGGGTGGTAAAGTAGATGGTTAATGAAGAAACGTAGAGTAGGAAACTCCTTTAATGCCTGTTTTATATGTATCTTGGGTAACATTTTTAGGAGAACAAGGATCAAAGATTGTAACTTTAAGAAAACTCTTGAGACAGGAATAAATGTACATGGTTTTAAGGCACCCCTAAAAATTATGAGATGGCTAATATCCCCACGATTCTGTGGTCTGTTCTAAAACAAAAATATTAAGCCAAATGTTTGGCTCTGTATAATAAAAACAGATTATCTAATGGTTTCCAGTGGGAAATATGAGAAAGACCATTCATAAAGACTCTGTAATAGTTATGAATTATAAAGACTTCCTCATTTTCAGTATAAACTGAAACCCCAGCAAAAACTGTTAGATATTTATTCACATGCCCATTCGCATGCCCTCAAAGGGACTGCATGCGGACATTTTTAATTAACATTATTCGCAACACCTTATTC